>NW_027287205.1:13970475-14659623 GCF_022747635.1 Hetaerina americana | reverse complement strand
CATTCGGCCGTATTACGTTCTATATCTCTTTATTAATGATGCCTCCAAGTCATCCGAACCTAATCGTTATCACCGGCTTAAGACCAACATACTTAAAATCGGTGTGGACATTAACTTTCTCAAAAACTGCCAAAGTAACGAAATTCTCCCCCGATTCATCTCCTCGACCACCTTCGGAAAAAACCAATTTTCCCGTTATGATTCCATGATAAAAATCCGTATTTTGAAGTTTGAAATCCAATTCCTTTACGCAAAAAGATCAAAACTTGAAATTGAAGCCTACAATATTCATCTTAAGTTAACGGCAGGTCTGGATGCAATTGAATTTGCCGAGTGGTTAGAACTTGATAGGAAAGTCCATTCAGTCAGCATCCATAAGCTACGGCAAAAACAATTCTCACTTTCCAAGAAATTCTCCTCCCTCAAGGACGAAAGCACCCATCCTCATGTCGCCAATGCGAAGCAATTCCCTTTTGTAATTAATCTTTCCGAGACCAGCTTCTCCCGTGAGGAGTTACTTTTACTAAACCGGGGCCTGAATTTCACTGTTAAACCCCCAAAACCACCCTTGAATGATCTCATTGCACACATAGAATCTTCCATTAAATACCTTGATATGGGAACCAAGAATCAAATCCGGAATGGCTGTGGGAACCAAATTAGAAAAAACCTTACGCAAGTCCCCAACAAGAGTGTACAACCTCCGAGAAACCTCTTTCCTCTTATCCGCTCACTTCGTAACAAAAACTGCTTCTGCTTAAAATCTGACAAAGGGAATTCCTGTCTTATTCTGGACAAAGACACCTATCTTCAAAAAATGCAATCTCTTATTGACAATGGACCCTACACCAAAATCTTAAAAAAACCCCTCAACAAAATGATCCTAAGCTATACGTCTGCATTAACTAATTGCAAGCACCTAATCGACAAAAAACTTAAATTCAGACTTAATGTTTCGAACCCACACCTCCCACGCCTATACGGACTCCCAAAAATACATAAAACAGATTGCCCCATGCGTCCCATTGTGTCCGCCATCAATTCTCCCACCTACGAAATATCCAAGTTGCTTACGGGTGAATTCTCCAAGATTGGGTTTCAAAGTTCATCCAATATCAGAAATTCCATCGATTTCATTGAAAAAATCAAAAACATCACTCTTACAGACCATGAAATTCTTGTGTCCTTTGATTTGGAGTCACTCTTTCCAAGTGTTCCAATCCCGGATACCATAACATTTGTGGAGGAGTGGCTCCAGTCTAAGAACATCTCCCCGGAAGAAATTAGAGAATACATCCTCCTGACCAACCTTGTTATGAGTAACAACTATTTCTCCTTCAACAATTCCTTTTACAAACAAGACTTCGGCACCACGATGGGAAATTCCCTTTCCCCATTCCTAGCAAACCTGTTCATGTCCCGCTTTGAAGAGCAATGTAAAGAAAAATTTACCTATTTCCCAAAAGTTTGGTTCGGATATGTAGATGATATACAGTATTCGCAGTCTTCGATACTAACTCATCCTCTTTAGAAGCATTCCAAAAACAACTCAACAACCAATACCCCTCAATCAAGTTCACAGTCGAATCTGAAACAGATCGGTCCCTCCCCTTTCTTGATCTTAAGATATACAGAACCCCCTCCAACCACCTCTCATTCAACATCTACAGGAAACCAACTCACACCAACAATTACATACAGGAATCTTCTTTCGATCACAAAACACACAAATTCGCTGCCTTCCATGTCCTAGTACATAGGCTCCTCAACGTACCTTTGTCCAAAGCGGATTTGCAAACAGAATTAAAAGACACGGCTGTGCTGAACGGCTACTCTGAGCAGCTCATTGATAACATCTTAAAAAAACAAAGGAACAAAAGACATCTCCGAAATAACACTACACTGTATACACCAGATGACAAGAAATTCGTCAAACTACCTCACCACCCACAACTAACAAAGGGTCTACCTTCTATCTTCAGATAAATCAAATACACACCCACATTTGTTAATCAAACTAAACTGAAACACCTATTTGTAAATCCAAAAGATCCGATTGAGACCCTTGACAAATCTGGAATCTACAAAATCTCCTGCCCACATTGTGACCTTTCTTACAACGGGCAAACTCGCAGAAATATTCGCACACGCTTTAAAGAACACGCTGCATGTTACAGACTGGGAAATTTCAACAAATCATCTGTCGGCCAACACATACACGAAAACTCACACCACATCACAATTGAAGACCTACAACTATTGAAACATGTGCCTAATCACCTACTCGACCATTACGAAAGTCTGTACATTAACAAAACGAAAGGAAAACTCATGAACATTGACAAAGGCCGATTATCGTCATCCTGGTTTTCAATTTCCTTTCCTGAATCATGACCGTCCCTTCCCCAACGGTCAAACGACCATTCCCCCCCCCCCCTGGACCAAGCATTGAACCTTTCTCCTGTTGGCCCTTCGCCCACCCACCCGTGATTCCTCCGCCATAACCTTCCCCTGTCTATTACCATCTGCCGCTCCCCTCCCCTACTTAACTGTGACTTATATATTTCGGCTCCGACCAATTTCATCATTCTTCTCTGAGAGGCCTGCTTAGAAGGCGAAACACCTGGTGTCAGGTTTTTCGGCACTATTTCCCCACCAGCACTGTGCTTACAGTGTCTTCCTAGTTTGAGTGACGGGTCACTGGCGTCGGGTTTCCAACCCCGTAAACCCTGAGTGCGTGTGTGTTTGCGACTTGCGAGGATCAATTTGTTCTGCAAATACCTGAGCGAGGGAGTAATTGTTATAACTATTTATTTTATATTTCATTGGTCTGAGTGACGGGTCACTGGCGTCGGGCTTCCCGCCCCGTAAACCCTGAGTGCGTGGGTGTTTGCGACTTGTGACGGTCAATTTGTTCTGCAAATACCTGAGCGAGGGAGTAATTGTTATAACTATTTATTTTATATTTTATTTGTCTGAGTGACGGGTCACTGGCGTCGGGCTTCCCGCCCCGTAAACCCTGAGTGCGTGTGTTTGCGATTCACGACGGTCAATGTGCCTACATATACCGGAGTGATTGAGTGGTTGCTATAGCTTCCTCGCTGCCTGTAACCCCCCTTCTTTAATTCCACCTATTAGTGCCCTTAAGAGTACGGCTTTGGGTTTTTATATTCATTCCATTCATTCGGCCGTATTACGTTCTATATCTCTTTATTAATGATGCCTCCAAGTCATCCGAACCTAATCGTTATCACCGGCTTAAGACCAACATACTTAAAATCGGTGTGGACATTAACTTTCTCAAAAACTGCCAAAGTAACGAAATTCTCCCCCGATTCATCTCCTCGACCACCTTCGGAAAAAACCAATTTTCCCGTTATGATTCCATGATAAAAATCCGTATTTTGAAGTTTGAAATCCAATTCCTTTACGCAAAAAGATCAAAACTTGAAATTGAAGCCTACAATATTCATCTTAAGTTAATGGCAGGTCTGGATGCAATTGAATTTGCCGAGTGGTTAGAACTTGATAGGAAAGTCCATTCAGTCAGCATCCATAAGCTACGGCAAAAACAATTCTCACTTTCCAAGAAATTCTCCTCCCTCAAGGACGAAAGCACCCATCCTCATGTCGCCAATGCGAAGCAATTCCCTTTTGTAATTAATCTTTCCGAGACCAGCTTCTCCCGTGAGGAGTTACTTTTACTAAACCGGGGCCTGAATTTCACTGTTAAACCCCCAAAACCACCCTTGAATGATCTCATTGCACACATAGAATCTTCCATTAAATACCTTGATATGGGAACCAAGAATCAAATCCGGAATGGCTGTGGGAACCAAATTAGAAAAAACCTTACGCAAGTCCCCAACAAGAGTGTACAACCTCCGAGAAACCTCTTTCCTCTTATCCGCTCACTTCGTAACAAAAACTGCTTCTGCTTAAAATCTGACAAAGGGAATTCCTGTGTTATTCTGGACAAAGACACCTATCTTCAAAAAATGCAATCTCTTATTGACAATGGACCCTACACCAAAATCTTAAAAAAACCCCTCAACAAAATGATCCTAAGCTATACGTCTGCATTAACTAATTGCAAGCACCTAATCGACAAAAAACTTAAATTCAGACTTAATGTTTCGAACCCACACCTCCCACGCCTATACGGACTCCCAAAAATACATAAAACAGATTGCCCCATGCGTCCCATTGTGTCCGCCATCAATTCTCCCACCTACGAAATATCCAAGTTGCTTACGGGTGAATTCTCCAAGATTGGGTTTCAAAGTTCATCCAATATCAGAAATTCCATCGATTTCATTGAAAAAATCAAAAACATCACTCTTACAGACCATGAAATTCTTGTGTCCTTTGATTTGGAGTCACTCTTTCCAAGTGTTCCAATCCCGGATACCATAACATTTGTGGAGGAGTGGCTCCAGTCTAAGAACATCTCCCCGGAAGAAATTAGAGAATACATCCTCCTGACCAACCTTGTTATGAGTAACAACTATTTCTCCTTCAACAATTCCTTTTACAAACAAGACTTCGGCACCACGATGGGAAATTCCCTTTCCCCATTCCTAGCAAACCTGTTCATGTCCCGCTTTGAAGAGCAATGTAAAGAAAAATTTACCTATTTCCCAAAAGTTTGGTTCGGATATGTAGATGATATACAGTATTCGCAGTCTTCGATACTAACTCATCCTCTTTAGAAGCATTCCAAAAACAACTCAACAACCAATACCCCTCAATCAAGTTCACAGTCGAATCTGAAACAGATCGGTCCCTCCCCTTTCTTGATCTTAAGATATACAGAACCCCCTCCAACCACCTCTCATTCAACATCTACAGGAAACCAACTCACACCAACAATTACATACAGGAATCTTCTTTCGATCACAAAACACACAAATTCGCTGCCTTCCATGTCCTAGTACATAGGCTCCTCAACGTACCTTTGTCCAAAGCGGATTTGCAAACAGAATTAAAAGACACGGCTGTGCTGAACGGCTACTCTGAGCAGCTCATTGATAACATCTTAAAAAAACAAAGGAACAAAAGACATCTCCGAAATAACACTACACTGTATACACCAGATGACAAGAAATTCGTCAAACTACCTCACCACCCACAACTAACAAAGGGTCTACCTTCTATCTTCAGATAAATCAAATACACACCCACATTTGTTAATCAAACTAAACTGAAACACCTATTTGTAAATCCAAAAGATCCGATTGAGACCCTTGACAAATCTGGAATCTACAAAATCTCCTGCCCACATTGTGACCTTTCTTACAACGGGCAAACTCGCAGAAATATTCGCACACGCTTTAAAGAACACGCTGCATGTTACAGACTGGGAAATTTCAACAAATCATCTGTCGGCCAACACATACACGAAAACTCACACCACATCACAATTGAAGACCTACAACTATTGAAACATGTGCCTAATCACCTACTCGACCATTACGAAAGTCTGTACATTAACAAAACGAAAGGAAAACTCATGAACATTGACAAAGGCCGATTATCGTCATCCTGGTTTTCAATTTCCTTTCCTGAATCATGACCGTCCCTTCCCCAACGGTCAAACGACCATTCCCCCCCCCCCCTGGACCAAGCATTGAACCTTTCTCCTGTTGGCCCTTCGCCCACCCACCCGTGATTCCTCCGCCATAACCTTCCCCTGTCTATTACCATCTGCCGCTCCCCTCCCCTACTTAACTGTGACTTATATATTTCGGCTCCGACCAATTTCATCATTCTTCTCTGAGAGGCCTGCTTAGAAGGCGAAACACCTGGTGTCAGGTTTTTCGGCACTATTTCCCCACCAGCACTGTGCTTACAGTGTCTTCCTAGTTTGAGTGACGGGTCACTGGCGTCGGGTTTCCAACCCCGTAAACCCTGAGTGCGTGTGTGTTTGCGACTTGCGAGGATCAATTTGTTCTGCAAATACCTGAGCGAGGGAGTAATTGTTATAACTATTTATTTTATATTTCATTGGTCTGAGTGACGGGTCACTGGCGTCGGGCTTCCCGCCCCGTAAACCCTGAGTGCGTGGGTGTTTGCGACTTGTGACGGTCAATTTGTTCTGCAAATACCTGAGCGAGGGAGTAATTGTTATAACTATTTATTTTATATTTTATTTGTCTGAGTGACGGGTCACTGGCGTCGGGCTTCCCGCCCCGTAAACCCTGAGTGCGTGTGTTTGCGATTCACGACGGTCAATGTGCCTACATATACCGGAGTGATTGAGTGGTTGCTATAGCTTCCTCGCTGCCTGTAACCCCCCTTCTTTAATTCCACCTATTAGTGCCCTTAAGAGTACGGCTTTGGGTTTTTATATTCATTCCATTCATTCGGCCGTATTACGTTCTATATCTCTTTATTAATGATGCCTCCAAGTCATCCGAACCTAATCGTTATCACCGGCTTAAGACCAACATACTTAAAATCGGTGTGGACATTAACTTTCTCAAAAACTGCCAAAGTAACGAAATTCTCCCCCGATTCATCTCCTCGACCACCTTCGGAAAAAACCAATTTTCCCGTTATGATTCCATGATAAAAATCCGTATTTTGAAGTTTGAAATCCAATTCCTTTACGCAAAAAGATCAAAACTTGAAATTGAAGCCTACAATATTCATCTTAAGTTAATGGCAGGTCTGGATGCAATTGAATTTGCCGAGTGGTTAGAACTTGATAGGAAAGTCCATTCAGTCAGCATCCATAAGCTACGGCAAAAACAATTCTCACTTTCCAAGAAATTCTCCTCCCTCAAGGACGAAAGCACCCATCCTCATGTCGCCAATGCGAAGCAATTCCCTTTTGTAATTAATCTTTCCGAGACCAGCTTCTCCCGTGAGGAGTTACTTTTACTAAACCGGGGCCTGAATTTCACTGTTAAACCCCCAAAACCACCCTTGAATGATCTCATTGCACACATAGAATCTTCCATTAAATACCTTGATATGGGAACCAAGAATCAAATCCGGAATGGCTGTGGGAACCAAATTAGAAAAAACCTTACGCAAGTCCCCAACAAGAGTGTACAACCTCCGAGAAACCTCTTTCCTCTTATCCGCTCACTTCGTAACAAAAACTGCTTCTGCTTAAAATCTGACAAAGGGAATTCCTGTGTTATTCTGGACAAAGACACCTATCTTCAAAAAATGCAATCTCTTATTGACAATGGACCCTACACCAAAATCTTAAAAAAACCCCTCAACAAAATGATCCTAAGCTATACGTCTGCATTAACTAATTGCAAGCACCTAATCGACAAAAAACTTAAATTCAGACTTAATGTTTCGAACCCACACCTCCCACGCCTATACGGACTCCCAAAAATACATAAAACAGATTGCCCCATGCGTCCCATTGTGTCCGCCATCAATTCTCCCACCTACGAAATATCCAAGTTGCTTACGGGTGAATTCTCCAAGATTGGGTTTCAAAGTTCATCCAATATCAGAAATTCCATCGATTTCATTGAAAAAATCAAAAACATCACTCTTACAGACCATGAAATTCTTGTGTCCTTTGATTTGGAGTCACTCTTTCCAAGTGTTCCAATCCCGGATACCATAACATTTGTGGAGGAGTGGCTCCAGTCTAAGAACATCTCCCCGGAAGAAATTAGAGAATACATCCTCCTGACCAACCTTGTTATGAGTAACAACTATTTCTCCTTCAACAATTCCTTTTACAAACAAGACTTCGGCACCACGATGGGAAATTCCCTTTCCCCATTCCTAGCAAACCTGTTCATGTCCCGCTTTGAAGAGCAATGTAAAGAAAAATTTACCTATTTCCCAAAAGTTTGGTTCGGATATGTAGATGATATACAGTATTCGCAGTCTTCGATACTAACTCATCCTCTTTAGAAGCATTCCAAAAACAACTCAACAACCAATACCCCTCAATCAAGTTCACAGTCGAATCTGAAACAGATCGGTCCCTCCCCTTTCTTGATCTTAAGATATACAGAACCCCCTCCAACCACCTCTCATTCAACATCTACAGGAAACCAACTCACACCAACAATTACATACAGGAATCTTCTTTCGATCACAAAACACACAAATTCGCTGCCTTCCATGTCCTAGTACATAGGCTCCTCAACGTACCTTTGTCCAAAGCGGATTTGCAAACAGAATTAAAAGACACGGCTGTGCTGAACGGCTACTCTGAGCAGCTCATTGATAACATCTTAAAAAAACAAAGGAACAAAAGACATCTCCGAAATAACACTACACTGTATACACCAGATGACAAGAAATTCGTCAAACTACCTCACCACCCACAACTAACAAAGGGTCTACCTTCTATCTTCAGATAAATCAAATACACACCCACATTTGTTAATCAAACTAAACTGAAACACCTATTTGTAAATCCAAAAGATCCGATTGAGACCCTTGACAAATCTGGAATCTACAAAATCTCCTGCCCACATTGTGACCTTTCTTACAACGGGCAAACTCGCAGAAATATTCGCACACGCTTTAAAGAACACGCTGCATGTTACAGACTGGGAAATTTCAACAAATCATCTGTCGGCCAACACATACACGAAAACTCACACCACATCACAATTGAAGACCTACAACTATTGAAACATGTGCCTAATCACCTACTCGACCATTACGAAAGTCTGTACATTAACAAAACGAAAGGAAAACTCATGAACATTGACAAAGGCCGATTATCGTCATCCTGGTTTTCAATTTCCTTTCCTGAATCATGACCGTCCCTTCCCCAACGGTCAAACGACCATTCCCCCCCCCCCCTGGACCAAGCATTGAACCTTTCTCCTGTTGGCCCTTCGCCCACCCACCCGTGATTCCTCCGCCATAACCTTCCCCTGTCTATTACCATCTGCCGCTCCCCTCCCCTACTTAACTGTGACTTATATATTTCGGCTCCGACCAATTTCATCATTCTTCTCTGAGAGGCCTGCTTAGAAGGCGAAACACCTGGTGTCAGGTTTTTCGGCACTATTTCCCCACCAGCACTGTGCTTACAGTGTCTTCCTAGTTTGAGTGACGGGTCACTGGCGTCGGGTTTCCAACCCCGTAAACCCTGAGTGCGTGTGTGTTTGCGACTTGCGAGGATCAATTTGTTCTGCAAATACCTGAGCGAGGGAGTAATTGTTATAACTATTTATTTTATATTTCATTGGTCTGAGTGACGGGTCACTGGCGTCGGGCTTCCCGCCCCGTAAACCCTGAGTGCGTGGGTGTTTGCGACTTGTGACGGTCAATTTGTTCTGCAAATACCTGAGCGAGGGAGTAATTGTTATAACTATTTATTTTATATTTTATTTGTCTGAGTGACGGGTCACTGGCGTCGGGCTTCCCGCCCCGTAAACCCTGAGTGCGTGTGTTTGCGATTCACGACGGTCAATGTGCCTACATATACCGGAGTGATTGAGTGGTTGCTATAGCTTTCTCGCTGCCTGTAACCCCCCTTCTTTAATTCCACCTATTAGTGCCCTTAAGAGTACGGCTTTGGGTTTTTATATTCATTCCATTCATTCGGCCGTATTACGTTCTATATCTCTTTATTAATGATGCCTCCAAGTCATCCGAACCTAATCGTTATCACCGGCTTAAGACCAACATACTTAAAATCGGTGTGGACATTAACTTTCTCAAAAACTGCCAAAGTAACGAAATTCTCCCCCGATTCATCTCCTCGACCACCTTCGGAAAAAACCAATTTTCCCGTTATGATTCCATGATAAAAATCCGTATTTTGAAGTTTGAAATCCAATTCCTTTACGCAAAAAGATCAAAACTTGAAATTGAAGCCTACAATATTCATCTTAAGTTAACGGCAGGTCTGGATGCAATTGAATTTGCCGAGTGGTTAGAACTTGATAGGAAAGTCCATTCAGTCAGCATCCATAAGCTACGGCAAAAACAATTCTCACTTTCCAAGAAATTCTCCTCCCTCAAGGACGAAAGCACCCATCCTCATGTCGCCAATGCGAAGCAATTCCCTTTTGTAATTAATCTTTCCGAGACCAGCTTCTCCCGTGAGGAGTTACTTTTACTAAACCGGGGCCTGAATTTCACTGTTAAACCCCCAAAACCACCCTTGAATGATCTCATTGCACACATAGAATCTTCCATTAAATACCTTGATATGGGAACCAAGAATCAAATCCGGAATGGCTGTGGGAACCAAATTAGAAAAAACCTTACGCAAGTCCCCAACAAGAGTGTACAACCTCCGAGAAACCTCTTTCCTCTTATCCGCTCACTTCGTAACAAAAACTGCTTCTGCTTAAAATCTGACAAAGGGAATTCCTGTGTTATTCTGGACAAAGACACCTATCTTCAAAAAATGCAATCTCTTATTGACAATGGACCCTACACCAAAATCTTAAAAAAACCCCTCAACAAAATGATCCTAAGCTATACGTCTGCATTAACTAATTGCAAGCACCTAATCGACAAAAAACTTAAATTCAGACTTAATGTTTCGAACCCACACCTCCCACGCCTATACGGACTCCCAAAAATACATAAAACAGATTGCCCCATGCGTCCCATTGTGTCCGCCATCAATTCTCCCACCTACGAAATATCCAAGTTGCTTACGGGTGAATTCTCCAAGATTGGGTTTCAAAGTTCATCCAATATCAGAAATTCCATCGATTTCATTGAAAAAATCAAAAACATCACTCTTACAGACCATGAAATTCTTGTGTCCTTTGATTTGGAGTCACTCTTTCCAAGTGTTCCAATCCCGGATACCATAACATTTGTGGAGGAGTGGCTCCAGTCTAAGAACATCTCCCCGGAAGAAATTAGAGAATACATCCTCCTGACCAACCTTGTTATGAGTAACAACTATTTCTCCTTCAACAATTCCTTTTACAAACAAGACTTCGGCACCACGATGGGAAATTCCCTTTCCCCATTCCTAGCAAACCTGTTCATGTCCCGCTTTGAAGAGCAATGTAAAGAAAAATTTACCTATTTCCCAAAAGTTTGGTTCGGATATGTAGATGATATACAGTATTCGCAGTCTTCGATACTAACTCATCCTCTTTAGAAGCATTCCAAAAACAACTCAACAACCAATACCCCTCAATCAAGTTCACAGTCGAATCTGAAACAGATCGGTCCCTCCCCTTTCTTGATCTTAAGATATACAGAACCCCCTCCAACCACCTCTCATTCAACATCTACAGGAAACCAACTCACACCAACAATTACATACAGGAATCTTCTTTCGATCACAAAACACACAAATTCGCTGCCTTCCATGTCCTAGTACATAGGCTCCTCAACGTACCTTTGTCCAAAGCGGATTTGCAAACAGAATTAAAAGACACGGCTGTGCTGAACGGCTACTCTGAGCAGCTCATTGATAACATCTTAAAAAAACAAAGGAACAAAAGACATCTCCGAAATAACACTACACTGTATACACCAGATGACAAGAAATTCGTCAAACTACCTCACCACCCACAACTAACAAAGGGTCTACCTTCTATCTTCAGATAAATCAAATACACACCCACATTTGTTAATCAAACTAAACTGAAACACCTATTTGTAAATCCAAAAGATCCGATTGAGACCCTTGACAAATCTGGAATCTACAAAATCTCCTGCCCACATTGTGACCTTTCTTACAACGGGCAAACTCGCAGAAATATTCGCACACGCTTTAAAGAACACGCTGCATGTTACAGACTGGGAAATTTCAACAAATCATCTGTCGGCCAACACATACACGAAAACTCACACCACATCACAATTGAAGACCTACAACTATTGAAACATGTGCCTAATCACCTACTCGACCATTACGAAAGTCTGTACATTAACAAAACGAAAGGAAAACTCATGAACATTGACAAAGGCCGATTATCGTCATCCTGGTTTTCAATTTCCTTTCCTGAATCATGACCGTCCCTTCCCCAACGGTCAAACGACCATTCCCCCCCCCCCCCCTGGACCAAGCATTGAACCTTTCTCCTGTTGGCCCTTCGCCCACCCACCCGTGATTCCTCCGCCATAACCTTCCCCTGTCTATTACCATCTGCCGCTCCCCTCCCCTACTTAACTGTGACTTATATATTTCGGCTCCGACCAATTTCATCATTCTTCTCTGAGAGGCCTGCTTAGAAGGCGAAACACCTGGTGTCAGGTTTTTCGGCACTATTTCCCCACCAGCACTGTGCTTACAGTGTCTTCCTAGTTTGAGTGACGGGTCACTGGCGTCGGGTTTCCAACCCCGTAAACCCTGAGTGCGTGCGTGTTTGCGACTTGCGAGGATCAATTTGTTCTGCAAATACCTGAGCGAGGGAGTAATTGTTATAACTATTTATTTTATATTTCATTGGTCTGAGTGACGGGTCACTGGCGTCGGGCTTCCCGCCCCGTAAACCCTGAGTGCGTGGGTGTTTGCGACTTGTGACGGTCAATTTGTTCTGCAAATACCTGAGCGAGGGAGTAATTGTTATAACTATTTATTTTATATTTTATTTGTCTGAGTGACGGGTCACTGGCGTCGGGCTTCCCGCCCCGTAAACCCTGAGTGCGTGTGTGTTTGCGATTCACGATGGTCAATGTGCCTACATATACCGGAGTGATTGAGTGGTTGCTACAGCTTTCTCGCTCCCTGTAACCCCCCTTCTTTAATTCCACCTATTAGTGCCCTTAAGAGTACGGCTTTGGGTTTTTATATTCATTCCCTACAAATACTTAATTTAATGGCACCTTCATTCTGCTCTGACTCGCTTCACTTCCGAGTGCATCTCCTTAAAGGAGCTCAGGATCTCTTCAGATCCACCTTCCGAGGCGTCGTTTGTCCCCATATGAGCCACAATGCGTAGCTTGGAGCAGCCCGTATTACTGACGGCCTCCTTCACCACCTACGTCGCCGGGGATATCCCGCCGCCTTGTATACATACGGACGACAAGATTCCAAAAGCTCCTTCCAGTTGGACTCTGCGGCGCAGCGGATCCATTATAAGCCGGGCATTAGAGCTGCCCAATACAACGATTCCCTTCTCAACCTTGATATCTTACCCTAGGAAGTGCCCTCGGAGTAGGGATAGGGGCTGAAGGTACGGTGGTGCTGTCATCCGACAGCACCTGGTTCCTGTTGGGGACGGGGATAGTATCTGCCTCCGCAGAGTCTAATCCTCGCCGCAGAGTTACCACCATTCCCTCTAGCATAACAATAAGAGCCCTTAGAGCATGGCATTCACCAGCGCTTTCGAGCACCGCCATAGGAGACCTAGATGAATCTATCCTAATTTAACAAACGAGTGCGAAACAAAACCTAACCTGCATACACTATGCTATAATTTCTAAGAGGGTTCAACTAAATTTAGCTCACTGAATAAGTTACGCTTTGAAATGGAACATGATGCCCAAGCGGAAAAGGCGATGCTTTAAAAAGGCCTGGTTTTCAGAGAAAAGGTAATCTACATCTACTCAATACCCCGCAAGCCGCCGCAAGGGCGTGTGGCGGGGGGTGCTAGGACACCACCATTAATTTAGAAAAGAAAAATAATTAAAAAAAAAATCGCATGCAATAACGACAAAATCATATATAAAAAAAAAACATGGCATACATTCATGCATGAACACTTACACCCCACACACATGCAAACACTCAAACTACCAACTAACATACACATGCACCTGAAAGTATACCTAACATCTCTATAGTGTTTAATTTTGTTCCGACTTGTAAATTCAAAGTTTTTAATATTTCTAAAGTGACTTCGGTTTCTTGCTATTATGATTACTGATTGTTCGGGGAAAGAATGAGTATTTGTACCTATCTGTCTTGGAATCTATCTCCCTTAGTTTATCTTTGTGGTCTGATCTACCTAAGTAGTGTGGGGCCATTATAATTCCTTCAGTGTCATATTTAAACTCGTTTGTTCTGAACCTTTCTAAAAGTCTAAGCCTCGCTTGTTCTCTCCGCACTTCAAGTGGTTCCCAGCCTAAATCCCCTAAGAGACCTGTCACACTTGTGTTTTTATCATAACAATTTTTAACAAATCTAGCGGATTTTCTCTGGACTTTATCTAATTCTTTTTGCCAAATTTTCTCCCACGGATCCCAAATACTTGCGGCATATTCCAAATGAGGTCTAACTAGAGCAAAATAACACCTCTCTTTAACTTTTTCATTACATTTCCCCACCACCCGTTTTATGAAGCCAAGTTTCTTTAAAGCTGATCCGCATATTGTCCTGATATGTGCTCCCCATGAAAGGCGTGGTGTTAGAACAACCCCCAAATATTTAACTTGATTTGCCGTAGTCAATACTGAACCCTCTATTTTGTAGTTTATATCCTGTTCCTCGCTTCCTTTATTCCAAAATTTCAAAACTGCACATTTATCTATATTAAGTGTTAATCCCCATTTATTGCACCATCCCGAGATATTGTCTAAGTCTCTAGAGAGTAGCTCGCGATCTAGTTGGCTCCTTATTTCCCTGTATATCACCGTGTCGTCAGCAAATAACCTTAGATTGCTACTAACGTGTGTGCTTAAGTCATTTATGTATATTAAGAACAGAAGAGGCCCTATTACACTTCCCTGGGGGACGCCCGAAGTAACATCTCTCTCCGTTGAGCACAACCCATCTATGACTACTATTTGTTTGCGGTTTGACAAGAAGTCCCTAATCCAATTAATTATTTTCTCATTGATCCCATAGTATTTAAGTTTGTGTAACAATTTATTGTGTGGGACTTTGTCGAAGGCTTTTTTGAAATCCAGGAATACTGCATCGACTTGGGTGTTGTTTTCTCCCGATCTAAGTATATCGTGAATGAAGAGACCAAGTTGTGTTTCGCAAGATCTGCTTTTCCTAAATCCGTGCTGGTTGTGGATTAGTATTTTCCTACTATCAAGAAATTTCATAATGTTAGTGACAATAACGTGTTCCAATATTTTACAAGAGATCGATGTTAAAGAAATGGGTCGGTAATTGGTTGGTTTATCCCTATCGCCGCCTTTATAGATGGGAGTTATATGGGCTAGCTTCCAGTCGCGAGGCACTGAGCCTTCTTCTATCGATTTTAGAAAAACAATATGTAAAAATGGGGCAATGTCGTCAGCTAATTCCTTTAATATTCTAGCAGGTATTTCTTCCGGACCAGGTGCCTTGTGTGCTTTGATACTACGGAGCAGATGTACTATTCCCTGCTTGGTCAGTGTTAGATCGCTCATGTGTTCCCCGGGTGGGTGTGGAGGATCGTTTGGTGCGTTTGTGTTTTTGTTGTAGACGCTCTGGAAAAAATGGTTTAAAATATTTGCCTTTTTCACGCTATCTGTAATGATTTCTCCATTTTCCGTCTTCAAAGAGTGAACAGTGGGACGTTTACCCTGTATTTCCCTAACATAGGACCAGAATGACTTTGGATTTTCCTCAAGATATTCGCTTAGCATTTTAGATTTAAAAGAGTGTAGTGCTGTGCGCATAATACTTTTAAGGACAAAATCCCCTACAATCCGCTAAAATTAACTACTACCACCACACACTGCGGATAACTAACCACAAACAAAACGAAGCAATGTATACGTTGACTCTACACTACATTTCATTTAATCTGAAAGCACCAAGCAGCAGGCTGGCAGGCAGGTAGACTCTGGTGGGTCCAACCCGTTAAAAAGAGCACTCAGTAAGTAGATCCGCTCAGGTTGAGGGCCAGAGAGAGAATGAATATCCATCCTTATCAGCTACACTACCGGCCTGGTGCTGAAACCCCCTGCCACATACTTTTTTCGTGAATCGCGGGGTACTTATGTCGATTTCAATGGTAAATACAATCGTCTCCTTTAAATTTTCAACGCTCAAGTTCTGGCAATCGTTTTTTACTGCACACGTGTCGAAATAAAAGAGGCAAGAGTAGCGCAATTGTAAAAGTCGTGATGTGGAAAATATATATGAATGGCAAAACTCACCCGCTGTTGGAACTTGAGCTGCTGTCGCTGGATCCGCTTCCAATGGAGAGTATGATAAAGGGATCATTTTTACTGAAGTCACTTTTACTGGAATCGCTGTACCTGGAGCTGCGGTCAATATAACTGTTCCCGCTTGGTCCTTGGTAAATCGAGCCGCTGTCCAAGGGATAACTCATCTACATCTACATCTACATAATACCCCGCAAGCCGCCGCAAGGGCGTGTGGCGGGGGGTGTTAGGTCACCAACCGTAAAAACGAAAAATACCACATGCAAAAAACAACACGGAAAATTACACCCCAGCAGCGCACACACTCATGCAAAACTCCCTCCATCCAATACTCATGCAAACACATACACCGCAAAACAACAAAAAACTGCACCCCAGGATACAGCACGAAAGCCATCCTAAAACACGCAAGCCAGGACACAACAAGCAAGAATGTGAAACATCACTACCACATGAAAATGCACCACAAAACACTCAACCCCCCAAAGAGACAGTAAAAGGAAGGGAATTCGACCCAACGTTGCAGGTAGCAGGAATTTGCCCCCGCGGAGAGGGACGAGGGATTGAAAGGGAAACTTAAAAACAGATGAACAGAACACGAATGATGTCATGCGGAAAGAATGGGTTATTATAACAAAACACATAAGGTTAGTGGAGGAGCATGCATTTAAGTAGAACTAATTATTTTTTAGACACTGAAGGGTGGCAAGTGGAATTTTTACTATCTATAATCCTACAGTTGCTATCCCGTATTGTCCGTGGGAAGAAGGTTTCATCTCAACTCTCCCCCCCCCCACTCCGACCCGCCCCCCTTTTTGACCGTTACACTACACACAGCATATATAAGTCACCACACATGAGACGAAATCATTCCTTCTCTGAAGAGGACTGCTTGGCAGTCGAAACACTTGTGTCAGCTTCTGGGCACTCCCTTTACCCTTCCACCAAGTGCGAGTCACAGTACTAACGTCGGAAGAAATTCCACGGTAGACCTGTGAGTGAGTGAGTGAGTTTTGCTAGGGTTAAGGCGTCTTCGCATACCCAAGCAAGTGAGTGATTGGCGGGCCACTGCCGCAGAGGGAAACCTCTCGTAAGCCCTGATAGAGTGTGAGTGCATGCGACTAGCAAGGATCAATGCTGCTTAGTACATCCAAGCTAGAGAGTGCGTGATTATTTTGCCTTTATTATTATACGTGTGACTGACGGGCCACTGGCGCAGAGGGAACCTCTCCTAAGCCCTGATTGAAGGCGAGTGCCTGTGACTAGCAAGGATCAATGCTATATAGTAGATCCGAGCTAGAGAGTGCGTGATCATTTTTCGTTTATCATACTTCGTAATTTTATTTCACTACGTGTGATTGGTGGGCCCCTGACGCAGAGGGAAACCTCTCGTAAGCCCTGAAAGAGTGAGAGTGTATGCGACTAGCAAGGATCACTGCTGCATAGTACATCCAAGCTAGAGAATGCGTGATTAATTTTCATTTTTTAGTATTCAAATAAATTAATTTTTTGTATTATTCTAAATTTTACCACGTGCGTTTGAGTGCTTGAGACTAGCATAGATCAATGCTGTATAGTATATCCAAGCTAGATAGTACGTGATTTATTTGCAGTCCTCCATTTCATTGGTCTAACCGTTTGCGGTATTTAAATATTTCAATTATTTTCAGTTTTTTTACTATATTTATAGTTAGTCTTATTCTCAGTTAATTATTTAATTTTATAATTTTTATCGATTTACTGCTTCTATTTTCTCCAATATCCCCCACCCATCCTTTGCCCATTTATAAGAGTACGGCTGGGGTGAACTCTTCCCATTATACCTTTTTATTTTTCACCCATGCATAAGCATATACTATTAACTAACATACACATGCACAGGCGCATTCGAATGTATTTTATGTCTGAGCAGAGTTTAATTTTCCTGGCTTGTAAATTAAATATATTTAATATTTTGTAGTGAGTCCATCTCTACTTGTACAAAACCCCGTAAAATGTCAGAAGGACGTGTGGCAGGGGGTGTTTGGTCACTAGCCATTCCACGTGTATACCCCCTATTTCATCATACACGTGGTACGCCGCGATCTGCCAAAAACCGCGTTGAAAGGGGATGACCAAACACCAATAATGCAACATGCCCTCATATATTACGAGTATTACATGTTTAGTAGCTATTCCTATGCCTACTTAAAGAGGACAGGAAAATACATTAAAAGAGGGCAGGCACACAGACACATATTACCGACACAATACAGACACATTACCGATTACTATATTCTACGCATTCCGGACGGACAATTCACTAATAAAATACACTTTATTCTATTACATCCCACTCGGCACAAGGGCGCAAGGCGGGGGGCGTTGGGACGCCAGATTTGGAGAGTGTTTTGGGGGAATTCCATCCTGCATACCCCTTTTTTCAACAGCGCGTACCTATTATTTTCTCAGGTTTTCCCAATTTTATTCCAGCCAAGAATAGTGCGTGAGAAAAAGGAATACTTTAATCTATCAGTTGCAAAATCTAACTGTTTAATTAAAACCGTTGTCGGCCCTGCCAGTGTCATTAGGGGGCTGAATTATTTTTACGAAAAATTAACGACGAAAAATTGAAGGAAACCTGCTATCTTTAGCTAGATCTAATTTAAATTTGAAGCGAGCGTTTGGGATCGATTTAAAAATATATTAAGTACAGAATTGAGCAGGTACAGAGAGAGGCCGCTAGGTTGGTGAAAAACACGAATCAAAGGATGCAAAGCGTGACATCTGATACGGAATCTGGGATAGGATCCTTTAGATATGCAAAACTCATGGTTAGATTAAACTTATCACGAGGATATAAAGCGTGGGGTATTGCATCCGACATTGGAGACATAATTAGACTCCGTAATTACATTAGCAAGGTCGACACAATTAGAGAGTTAGATTGTTGAACTGATAGATTCAATTATTCGTTTTTCCCGCATACTATTTGTGACAACTATAAAAGGGGGGCACCAAGGAAAATAGTAGGTACACACTGTGTAAAAACAAAGATTTAATTCCCACAAAAACACTTCAAGTGCCGTCTTAACGTTCCCTCGGCGTGCCCTTGTCCCAGGTGGGTTGTAGGTGAATGTATATTTAATCTGTTATATTTGTGAATTGTCCGTCTAAGACCAACGGTAAAATACTAAACGGCAATACGTGTCTAAATTGCGTGTTCACCTCCCCACTTTTAACGTATGTTCCTGTCCTCTTCTGTAGGCGTAGGAATAGCTGTTAATTATGTAATACTTGCAATATATGTAGTATTGTTGCATAATTGGAGTTCGGTGGCCCCCTTTTCATGCCGTTTTTGGTGGATCATGGGGTGCCAGGTGCATGACGAAGTTAAGGATTACATGCAGAATGCCTGGTGGCCTACCACTTCCTGCCCCACGTTTTTGCAACGGCTTGCGTGGTATTATGTAGATGCAGATGTTTTATGATTAAAATTATAATTATGCGCTCAAAAATTTTGCTGGAGATGCATGTGAAAGAGATTGGTCAGGTATTACTCGGATCTTCTCTGTTGCCTCTCTTAAATATGAGATTGACATTGGCTACTTTCCAGTCTTCAAATTAAAGTTCTATTCCAAGATGTCCGTTAACAGGCACTCACCAAAGTTTCAGCCTTTTTGGATGCACAGTTGCTATGTAACAGTCGTTTGAGTGAGTTGATGTGAGTATTTTTGTGAAAACTGACAAAATCGAGTATCGAGCTGTCATTAAACATTGGTTTTTGAAAGGCAATACGTCTACGCAAGTCAAAGATGATTTTGGTTCTGTAAATGGGGACTCTGCACCATCATTTACCACAGTGAAATTTTGGGCAGCTGAATTACAACGTGGCCATAAGAGCTTGGTAGGCAATGAAGGTTCGGGACGTCCAAAAACTGCAACCACCGACAAAAACATCGCCAAAGTTCACCAAATGTTGCTTAGCTACCACAAAACTTAAGTGAAAGACATAGCAAAGGCAATGAAAATGTCAAAGGAACGTGTTTGGCACATATTAAATCAACATTTAGGCATGAGAAAGCTGTCCGCGAGTTGGGTGCCGCGTTTGCTCACGTAGGATAAAAAATGTATTACAATGAAGATTTCCAACGTTTTGTTGGCACAGTTTAGGCGCAATAAATCCGAGTTTTGGCGCCGATTAATTACTGTAGATGAAACTTTGATGCACCATTATACGCCCGGAACAAAAATACAATCCAAAAAGTGGACAGCAAAGGGGGAACTTGCTTCAAAAAAAGGAAAAACTATTTTTTTCGGCTGGGAAAATGATGGGATAATTTTATGGGAAAATCATGGAGTTATTTCAATCGAAATCAAAAAGGAAAAACCATTGCAGGAGCATACTACATATCATAACTTGACAAGCTGAAGGCAGAACTTGCGGAAAAACGGCCACATGCCAGAAAAGAATTCTAGTTTCTCCAAGACAACGCACCATCTCACACCTCGGCGGATGCCATGGCGAAAATCCACGAATCACGGTTTGAACTGCTTGACCAACCGCCTTGCTTACCTGATATAGCCCAAGCGCCTTCTTTTTGTTCCCTCATGTAAAAATTGCGCTCGGAGGACAGAGATTTTTGTCAAATGAAGAGGCAATCACTTTCATTACCAATTATTTTTTTGGAGAAAATCACCGATTATTATTTAGACGGGTTACAGAAGTTTTACTTGAAGAAGGCCACGGAGAAGGCCGAAAGCTCGAACAATACACAATGTGAGTGTCCTTTTAAATGTTTTCTATGTTATTATCGTTTTATTGTACCATCCAAATATTATATATATATATATATATATATATATATATATATATATATATATATATACATACATACATATATATATTAATATATATTATTAATATTAATATATATTTATATATATATACATATATCCCTCCCCGGACTACAACCTTGACGTGGTGGAAGGGCTTGTGCGTTCCGATGACCCCTAGAGCTGTGCTGGCGGGAGTAATAAAAATTGCTCCTGGTAGGGTCACCCATGCCAGATAGATCGAAGGTTAGGAGCCAGACGAAAGGTAGTCCACGCAGCGTCTGTTCCTCAGTGAGGCGGCTGCAATGGCGTCTGACCCCAGTGGGGTGGCCAGTAAGTGATGGTGTCACGTTAAAAACACTATTGAGGAAGGCAACGGGAGACCACCTCAAATATCATTCCCAAGATTAACATGATGGACTATACAGAGATTGTGAGTCCTGGTAACTACGGGGCTCGGCCCAATCGGCCGTGTGTTGTCCCCGGCAGCGGGGGAGGCAAGGCTTCCGCGGTCGTCATCCCACGAAACCCTTGCAAGGGAAAACCCGCAACAGCAGGACAGAGGACACAGCAGAAGAAGACCACATTAGTTAGAATGGGAACGTGGAATGTAAGGACTATGATGAGGACAGGGAAATTGGAGAATGTTAAGCCGGAGATGAAAAGGGGAAAAATAGATATTTTAGGTCTATGCGAGGTGAGATGGAAAGATAGCGGGGATTACTGGAGTGATAAGTATAGAATAATATACAGCGGCGGGGACGAGAGCCAACGAGGGGTTGCCATAGTATTAAATAAAGAGGTAGGAAGAATCGTAGTCAGCATAGAGCGGGTAACGGATAGATAGATAGATAGTGGTCTTTATTTGGGCGAAATTGAGACCAAATGGTCCCTTCTTCCATTTAACCCATCGTCATATACATATTAGCCATCAAACTTATAGTAACATTAATATGTACACATAAATACATATAGACATACAATATAGACACCAATTCACAAATACACATAGACATCAATTCATTAACACAGATTTGCACATCGAAAAGAAAAAAGTATATACATATATATAGACACACACATACACATATACATACATATCCACACACACATACATATACACACATAAACATACATACATGCATTCATACACATACATAAATACATACATAAGTACGCACATATACACCCATACATACATACATATACATATATAAATTAAGAATACACCTACATATGCTCAAATTAAATGACAGTGAAGATAGAGTACAATAAAATGAGGAAAGTCTAAGCAAAGAATGAGGTTTGTGGAAAAAGCTAGGGAGAGCGTGGCATTGCTCAACTAGTAAAAACCCACGCAGGAAAAACACCCACGAAGAGAAGGGGGGTGTGAAAAACCTGCGAAAACCCTATTAATTAGAGGAGAGATACATGTACATTTTAACAATCATTTTTACAGAGTATACAAATTATTAAGTTACTGAAATTGAATTGGAGAAATTAAATACAATTGACAACACATACGGAGTAATGAGAAGCGTGATATTTCTAAAAATTATTATGCAAACTCCTACCGCTTGAGATGACAAAAACAAAAAAAGCAGGGTAAAAAAAGTAGACACAGTGATCTGTATAACAGCTGAGTGGAATAACGGGGGGTATACTGGTTAAGTTAAATACCTGAGGAAAATGAACTTGTGAAGTGCTCTTCTAAATGTTGTTGATGAAGAGTTTTTTATGTCATCTGGGAGAGAGTGCCACAGGCGGCATGCTATAACATGAAAAGATTTGTGATAGATTTCCGTGCGATGGTGTTAGACAAGAAGTTTATTATTACCCCTAGTATTTCTGTTGTGGATTGACCCAATGAAGAGGAAATTTTTGTATAAATATTTAGGTGTGTAGTTTGAAAGTATTCCGTAGAGAAGTGAAAGGATACGTAAATGCCTGCGGTCTTCTAGCTTTAACCAGGATATTCTATTAAATGAGTCGGAAATATGATCGTACTTCCTAATATCACATATAAACCGCACACAGGAATTATGGGTCTTCTGGAGTTTGGTTTTCAATTCGCCTGAAAGGTCTTGGTATACTACATCACAGTAAGATAGAACACTATTAGTAGAGATAAAAGCAGAACCGACGAACTTATTTATTATTCAGGTATACATGCCACCGAGCAACCATAAAGAAGAAGAGGTCGATAGGATATACGACCAGTTAGAGGACATAATCGCGTGTGTTCCTGCAGGGAAACATTTGATAGTGATGGGGGATTGGAATGCGACGATAGGCGAAGGAAGACATGGTGACGAGGTCGGGGACTACGGTTTAGGCATAAGGAATGACCGCGGGGAGAAAGCAGTTGAGTTCGGCAGGAGACAGGGATTAGTGATCACCAACACTTGGTTTAGACACCACAAAAGACGTAGGTATACATGGAAAATGCCAGGTGACTCCGAAAGGTATCAGCTAGATTAAATCCTGGTTAGACACAGGTTTAGGAACAGTGTGATAAAATCGCACAGCTTCCCGGGAGCGGATGCGGACTCAGACCACAATTTAGTTGTTATGAAATGTAGCGTACGTTTCAAAAAGATAAGGCAGGGGCGGCGAGTTAGAAAATGGAATGTAGAAGCATTAAATAGTTTGAAAAGGAAGGAATACAAACAGGCGGTAGAGGAAATCATGGAGGATGGTAAAGAGCTAAGTACTATCGAAGAAAAATGGAAAGGTATCAAGAAAGGGTTGTCTAAAGCCGCAGAAGACACTATTGGAACCGTTAAAGCTAAAAGGACTAGGAAACCATGGATCACGGATGATATGATTAGAAAGATGGATGAGGGGCGAAAATGGAAGAATGTAAATACAGAATTAGGCAAAATGAAGTACAAAGAATTGAACAATATATTGAGGCGGGCAACAAATATAGCAAAGGAAACATGGTGGAAGACGCAGTGCGAGGATATGGAAAGTTTGCAGAGGAAGGGTGAAATCGGTGCTCTGTACAGCAAAGTTAAATCTTTATCGGGAAGTAAGAAAGGGAGATCTCTGCTACCAGTTAGAGATAAGGCAGGTAAGGTAATATTTGACACAGGATAGATCCAAGAGAGATGGAAGAAATATATAAAAGAACTGTATAGTAAAGAGCTTAGACTAACAAATTTACGTAGAAAAGGAACATGACGTAGTGGAATATAGCTTAGGTCCAGGCATACTAGACAATGAGATAGGAAGGGCATTAAGATAGATGAAACTAAATAAGGCCGTGGGGGTGGATAACATTCCCGTGGAACTTTTAAAATGCTTAGGAAAAGGTGGGAGGAAGAGGCTATATGGGCTGATCCGTAGTATTTATGAGGAGGGAATCTGGCCGGAAGATTTTGTTAGATCAGTTTTAGTTCCTATTCCGAAAAAGGTAAAGGCCACGTCATGTGAGGACTAGGGAATAATTAGTTTGATATCCCACGCAGCTAAAGTTGATCGCAGGGTCATAAACAAAATGTATAGAGAGTAGGGCAAAGGATTACATAGGGGGTGATCAGTTTGGGTTTAGGAAGGGGAGAGGTACGCGTGATGTCATTGGAGTAATGAGATTATTAATGGAGAGGAATATAGAACACAACCAGGAGGTATTTGCGGGTTTCTTAGATTATGAAAACGCCTTTAATAGAGTGAATTGCGAAAAATTAATGAGTATTCTGCAGAAAATAGGAATAGAATGGAGGGAAAGGAGGCTAATCCGCAACCTGTACATGTCTCAGACTACTCAGGTGTGAGTGGGGAACTGGGATTCCGGTTGGGCAGTGTTAGGAAGAGATGTAAGGCAGGGTTGCCCATTGTCACCGTTGTTGTTCAACCTATATGCAGAGGAAAAAATTAAAGAGGCATGGGAAGAACTGGAGCTAGGAATGAAAGTGGGCGGGGAATTCGTAAAATCA
The DNA here is from genome assembly GCF_022747635.1 of Hetaerina americana. NCBI lineage: Eukaryota > Metazoa > Arthropoda > Insecta > Odonata > Calopterygidae > Hetaerina > Hetaerina americana. The sequence continues at coordinate 14,634,895 of NW_027287205.1, read as the reverse complement.
GTTAGGTTTGCTGGTGACCAATCTTTAGTTTGTTAGTCAGCCAAAGGGTTGCAAGCATTGCTTATTGAATTAGAAATTCAGTGCGACAGGTTTGGGATGAGAGTCAATATTAATAAATCAAAGGTTATGCGTTTTTCTAGAAAGAAAAAGGCTTAGCTTTACATTAAAATAGGAGGGCAAAAACTGGAGCAGGTAGTACAGTTTACGTATCTCGGTAGTGTTTTGGTCCAACACGGTAAAAGTAGAAAGGACGGTAGGAGATGAATTGCGCTAGGCAAAGAGACTTTCACAAGGGGGAGGGAGTTGATGACGGGGACGTTGAGTGAGGATGTTAAGAAAAGACTCGTAAAAACTTTAATTTGGAGCGTAGCTATGTACGGTGCGGAAACATGGTCATTGAAGCAGGAGGATAGACGTAGACTGGAGGCTTTTGAAATGCGGGTGAGGAGAAGAATGGAGAAGATGAAATGGACAGAGATTCCCTCCTCAGAGGATTCCCTCCTACGGATCAGCCCATATAGCCTCTTCCTCCCACATTTTCCCAAGCATTTTAAAAGTTCCACAGGAATGTTATCTACCCCCACGGCCTTATTTAGTTTAATCTCCCTTAATGCCCTTTCTATCTCTTTGTCTAGTATGCCTGGAACTAAGCTGTCTTCCTCTACGTCATTTTCTTTTTCAATGTCTAACTTTGTTGGTCTGAGATCTTTACTATACAGTTCTTCTATATACTCCTTCCATCTATATTGGATCTTTCCTCCGTCAACTATTACCTTACCCGCCTTATCTCTAACTGTTAGCATAGCTCTTCCTTTCCTACTTTCCGATAACGATTTGACTTTGCTGTACAACGCACCGATTTCACCCTTCCTCTGCAAACTTTCCATATCCTCGCACTGCGTCTTCCACCATGTTTCCTTTGCTATATTTGTTGCCCGCCTCAATATATTGTTCAATTCTTTGTACTTCATTTTGCCTAATTCTGTATTTACATTCTTCCATTTTTGCCCCTCATCCATCTTTCTAATCATATCATCCGTGATCCATGGTTTCCTAGTCCTTTTAGCTTTAACGGTTCCAATAGTGTCTTCTGCGGCTTTAGACAACCCTTTCTTGATACATTTCCATTTTTCTTCGATAGTACTTAGCTCTTTACCATCCTCCATGATTTCCTCTACCGCCTGTTTGTATTCCTTCCTTTTCAAACTATTTAATTCTTCTACATTCCATTTTCTAACTCGCCGCCCCTGCCTTATCTTTTTGAAACGTACGCTACATTTCATAACAACTAAATTGTGGTCTGAGTCCGCATCCGCCCCCGGGAAGCTGTGCGATTTTATCACACTGGTCCTAAACCTGTGTCTAACAAAGATTTCATCTGGCTGATACCTTTCGGAGTCACCTGGCATTTTCCATGTATACCTACGTCTTTTGTGGTGTCTAAACCAAGTGTTGGTGATCACTAATCCCTGTCTCCTGCCGAACTCAACTGCTTTCTCCCCGCGGTCATTCCTTATGCCTAAACCGTAGTCCCCGACCTCCCCATAGTATGTATATAGATGACGGCTCTTCAGTTGTGTAGTGGTGTAACAGTATTATTAATTCTGCATTGCCTGTTTTTGGTTTCGCCATCCAATCATCGTCTTTCCCGCTGCATGCACTATTGGGTCACATTCCTTTCCTGTTTCCTTTGTGAGGGGAACGTATTATATTGTAGGTTCATATGGTAGTGGAGTTACTCATTCTTGCATTTCATATTCGTACTAGCTCATAGTTAGATATATCCTATATTGCATCTTGCGGTACAATTGTTTGTTGGATTATAGTGTTTGTGTTTGCATACGTATTAGATGAAGTGATTTTTGCATGAGTGTTTGCGCTATTGTTTGGTGTAGCTTTGCATGCATGTGTTGATTTTACATGTGGTATTTTTCCTTTTTGAGGGTGGTGATCTTACACTCCCTGCTACCTGCCCTTTCGGCGGCCTGCGTGGTATTATGTCGATGTAGAAGGAACATTGTTACCATGCTCTTTTCAAGGCCACATTTAAAATACTAATGTAGATTATTGTCCGAATGAAAAGGCCTCATTCGGGATATTGTGAGGTTTAACGCCAGTTAGCCGCTGTTCTTAAAACCTCTAACGATAAAACCAAAAGCGTCCCTGAAATACTGATGGAATTAGGGTGTAATCACTATAAGAAAGATTGTTCAATGCTATTTTGAACTTACTAGATATATTCAGATCCGCATATTTCAGAACCGAGGTCTCGCAAATTATTTTTACTACATCACACATTAATCGCTAAACGTTTAGAGAATAGTTAGTTCAACTCAATTCCATGTACTTCCACTAACCTCGTGTGTTTGGGGCCCAAAAATCTTTTTTTCCGCATGGCCTCATAGAATACCTTTAAAAAATGTAATGCTCTTCATAGTATTGTTTGTTCTGCCTTTTATCTTTTAAGGGTTCCCCTTCCATCTCTCGTTTCTCTCCGTGGGGGCACCACCCCCCCCCCAGCTACTTGACTATCCGCATCTGCATCTACTTAATACAACGCAAGCCACCACAATGGCGTAAGTATGGCGGAAGGTGTTAGGACACCACCCGTAATTAAGAAAGCAGAAAAATATTCTTACCAAAGCCACAAATTTATACGGACCCCAACAAAACACGGTAAACATTCATGCTAGAACACTTACACCCCACACACATGCAAACACTCAACCTACCTACTAACATACAGGGTCGCACCCAAAAGTGGTAGGACTGATATTCTCTGGCGCGAACGGAGCGGTGGATGGGGGTCTGCCTGGCTGGGCAAGGTGGAGGGGGCTCTTAGCAGCAGACCAACACCAACCTCAGTCGCCTGCGGGCTATCGTTGAGTGAGGACACCGTTTTTAGTGAAGCAAGTTTTTTGTCCGCGTCGAAAAAACAAATGAATCTGAATTTAGAGCAACGTTATTCCGTGAAGTTTTGTGCGAAACTCGGGAAGACGGAAACTCAGACCCTCGATATGATCAAGCAGGCTTATGGGGATACTGCCTTAAGCCGTTCCATAGTATTTGAGTGGCACAAGTGGTTTAAAGAGGGTAGGGAGCTCGTTGAATACGACCATCGCTCCGGACGGCCGTCGACGGCAAGAACCGACACGAATGTGGACAGAGTGAGGACACTGCTGAACACAGACCGACGCTTAACCAGTGAAGAAATTGCGGACCAGTTGGGTCTGTCTGCATCCAACGTCCAACGCATTATTTCACAGGATTTGGCCATGCGCAAGATGTGCGCCAAGATGGTGCCGAAAATTCTGCCGCGCCCTGCCATGGCGCGCTCGTCGTCAGACAGCCCCTGGCCAAATACGGCGTTGCCACGTTGCCGCACCCGCCCTATTCTCCCGATCTGGCACCACCGGACTTCATCTTCTTCCCCCTGATAAAGGACGACGTTTTGACTCGATAAAGACCGTTCAAGAGGGTTCGACGAGGGTCATCAACGGCATCCCCAAAGAAAATTTCCAGTGGGCTTACGGGGAATGGGAACAACGTTATACTAAGTGTGTAGCAGCTCAAGGAGCATACTTTGAAGATTATTAAGTCGATGTAAGTATATCGTCAATAAAATTCTTGTAAAAAAATTAGTCCTACCACTTTTGGGTGCGACCCTGTACATATGCACCTACATATGCACCTGATATCTTACTAAGGTGTAATTTTGCATTCATAAAACGAATAATGAAACCTTAGGATGCAGTAAGTAATGTATCCAAAAAATATGCCGCGAAAAAATTATAATTCCTTTATAGTCGTCATTAAATTCGTTTGTTCTGAACCTTCCTCAAAGTCTAATTGTTGCTTGTTGCTTACGGATCTCAAGTATCTTCCAACCTTCATCCCTTTAAGAGACCTGTTACACTTGTGTACTTATCATAACAATTTTTAAAGAATCTAGCGGATTTTTTTTGGACTTCATCTAATTCTTTTTGCCAAATTTTCTCCCAAGGATCCCAAATACTTGCGGCATATTCAAAATGAGGTCTAAATAGAGCAAAATAAAACCTCTCTTTAACATTTTCATTACATTTCCCCACCACCCGTTTTATGAAGCCAATTTTCTTTAAAGCTGATCCGCATATTGTCCTGATATGTGCTCCCCATGAATGGCGTGGTGTTAGAACAACCCCCAAATATTTAACTTGATCGGCCGTAGTCAGTACTGAACCCTCTATTTCATAGTCTATATCCTGTTCCTCGCTTTCTTTGTTCCAAAATTTCAAAACTGCGCATTTATCAATATTAAGTGTTTGTCCCCATTTATTGCACCATTCCGGGATATTGTCTAAGTCTCTAGAGAGTAGCTCGCGATCTAGTTGGCTTCTTATTTCCCTGTATACAACCGTGTCGTCAGCAAATACCCTCAGATTGCTGCCAACGTGTGTGCTTAAGTCATTAATGTATACTAAGAACAGAAGAGGCCCTATTACACATTCCTGGGGGACTCCCGAAGTTACATCTCTATCCGTTGAGCACAACCCATCTATGACTACTATTTGTTTGCGATTTGACAAGGAGTCTCTAATCCAATTAATTATTTTCTGATTGATTCCATAGTATTAAAGTTTGTATAACAGTTTATTGTGTGTCTTTAGAACTTAGAAGCTTTGTGTCACATTATACTTTGGTGACCTTGGGAGGAGACCGTTTTATGTTGTATGTCTATGATATACTGGAATTCCACCTTACTTCTTTTTAAATTGCACGTTTTTGGATACATTTCTTACTGCATCCTAAGGTGTCATTATTCGTTAGATGATTGCAAATTCATTTGCATTAGTGTAGAATGAATGTATTTTTCCATGAATGTATATGCCACTCTAGAAGGTTGGTGACTAAATTGCTTGTATGTATTGAGTTTGCATGTGGCTTTGTTCCTTTTTACGAGTTCTGACCTAGCACCCCACGCCACATTTCTTGCGGCAGCTATCGGGGTATTATGTAGATGTAGATGTGTCTTAGGGGATTTAAGCTGGGAGCCTCTTGAAGTACGAAGAGAACAAGCGAGACTTAGACTTTTTGAAATGTTCAGAACAAACGAGGTTAACGATGACACTAAAGATATTATTATGGCCCCACACTACTTGGGTAGATCAGACCACAAAGATAAAATAAGGGAGATAGATTTCAGTAAGGACAGTCACAAATACTCATTCTTTCCCCGAAAAATCAGAGATAATAATAGTAAGAAACTGAAGTAACTTTAAAAATATTGAAAACATTAAATTTACAAGTTTGAGTAAAATTAAACATTGCAAAGACATCAGGTACATTTGTAGGTGCATGTGTATGTTAGATGGTAGGTTGAGTATTTGCATGTGTGTGGGGTTAAGTGTTCTAGCATGAATGTTTACCATGTTTTGTTGGGGTCCGTATAAATTTGTGGCTTTGGTATGGATATTTTTCTGCTTTCTTAATTACGGGTGGTGTCCTAACACCTCCCACCACACGCCATTTTGGCGGTTTGCGGGGTATTAAGTAGATGTAGATGAGTGTCTGTGCAGAGGGATTAAAGAAGCAGGTGCTGTATAACAAAAACTGATTACAAGTAAACAACGATTATGTTCAATAGTGACGAATGTTTGTAGGTGATTAAAACATTTAATAATACCTTTCTTATTAATTCTTTACAAAAGATGTCTCTTACTTTTTTAATATTGATCGTTTTGGTATATAGCATTTAGTATTGCTAATGCAATTATGTTGGCAACATCAGAATAGAATGGATTGCTGTGCAAAAACGATAATTTCTATTTTTTCGTATCTTTATACTATTAACAAGAAAAATTTTAAAATCAAAGAATTTATTGAAGGGATTAGGCATATCATCTCTGCGGCACATACAACTTTGCTTTTATTATTAATTTACAATTATCACCAACAGTTTTTAGACAATAAGGCTCATTTTGGCTTCCTATAAACAATGTTTTTTTATAATTGGAATATTTTAATAATCAGGCTTGGCCCCCATTACCCAGGTAACCCGGTCATACACCCGGTCCACCACCACCGCCCGCTAAACGCCCAGCGACACCTTAGGTGGTCTATAATCTCCCCCATGCTCCCCATGATTATTCATGGGGCAATAGTTTTTCTTTCGCCGATGAGCCTTCAATGGTTATTCAAGGAACAACGGTTTTTCCTGGGCCGATAATCCTTCCATGGTCTTAGGTCCAGCCGAGGAATATGCTTGCAATGCTTCAGTGGATTCCTGAAGGGGAGAAAAATAACACATTCAATCGGAAAGCCCAACTCTAGAAGATATTGTGCGATTCAGATCGGTTCAACGCAATGTCACCCAGCTTTAGCAATCAAAGATTTTTTATTTTGGCTTTCTTCCATGACTCTAGCAATGGCGAGTGTGTATGATACTTAGAATTTTTAGTGAATAAAGCAGCCATCTGCGTAGGAACGAATATTCTTCCCTATTCTCGACTTTTCAAACTATATTAACGATTCACATCCTTCAGATATAACACATCTACAGATTCTTATATAAAATCAGTTAAGAGCATGGTTGGTATTTTGAAGAAGTAAACGTTTATTAAAATCAATGACTTAATTTTTTCAGCCTGTTTCCGCCCGACTATTATTTAGCATTTTAACTCAGATTTCTATCCAAAAAACTACCCTGCGTTTTGTGCACTGATTCATATCCAAGGTAGGACCCTAGCTATTGAGCCCCATTACTCCTTACACTCACAATCATTACTCACTTTTTGCTGATGATGCTGAAGGCGTCCGCTTGCATGTACTCCAAGTCTTCAAGGTTGTCACAGAGAAGGCTCGACAGGGTGACCTTCATGATGGCCTTGAGCTGGGCTGAAAGGAAAAAATGCTCATATTACGAGGGTCATCCGGAAAGTAGTACCCGTTCGTGAAATAAAAAGACAAAAGTAAATATTAACAAACATAAAAAATTTTATTTGAAAGAGGATACTTTAAACTACTTCTCAACATAATCTCCAAGCAAATTAAGGCATTTGTCATAACGTGTGACAAGTTTCTGTATTCCTGCTGCATAGTCCTTCGCCGCCAGCTCATTGAGATACGCGAGGGACCCATCTTGCACAAATTTTTGCATAATGCAGATGGTGTTTAACAATTTCATGAACAATTGTTCGAGAAACATTGGGAAAATGCTCACAGATGTCATCAATTGTGACGCGCCGATCGTTCCTCACGAATTCGTCAACTGAGCTCACCAGTTGGTCTGTAATGACAGACGGTCTCCCCGAACGCTCATCGTCGTGTGTGTTCCCCCTCCCCATGTTGAAGTTGCGACACCACCGCCGAACAGACGACTCGTCCATTACATTGTCTCCATACACCTCCTTTAATTGGCGATGAATATCACATGGGCGAACGTTTCTTGCATTGAGGAATTTAATCACTGCCCTCACTTCACAACTGGCGGCGTTCTCAATTTTTTTAAACATTGTAAACAATCACAGAAACAACACAGGCAATGCTAGCGTCACGCAACTTGGCTCAGAGAAGGCAGACAAGCCACTGAAGCTATCTGACCTCGTCCAGCGGCTACTCGCGTCGTCAGCACTTCATGCGGCACGAACGGGTACTACTTTCCGGATCACCCTCGTGTATATATATATATATACGAGGGTCATCCGGAAAGTAGTACCCGTTCGTGCCGCATGAAGTGCTGACGACGCGAGTAGCCGCTGGACGAGGTCAGATAGCTTCAGTGGCTTGTCTGCCTTCTCTGAGCCAAGTTGCGTGACGCTAGCATTGCCTGTGTTGTTCCTGTGATTGTTTACAATGTTTAAAAAAATTGAGAACGCCGCCAGTTGTGAAGTGAGGGCAGTGATTAAATTCCTCAATGCAAGAAACGTTCGCCCATGTGATATTCATCGCCAATTAAAGGAGGTGTATGGAGACAATGTAATGGACGAGTCGTCTGTTCGGCGGTGGTGTCGCAACTTCAACATGGGGAGGGGGAACACACACGACGATGAGCGTTCGGAGAGACCGTCTGTCATTACAGACCAACTGGTGAGCTCAGTTGACGAATTATTGAGGAACGATCGGCGCGTCACAATTGATGACATCTGTGAGCATTTTCCCAATGTTTCTCGAACAATTGTTCATGAAATTGTTAAACACCATCTGCATTATGCAAAAATTTGTGCAAGATGGGTCCCTCGCGTATCTCAATGAGCTGGCGGCGAAGGACTATGCAGCAGGAATACAGAAACTTGTCACACGTTATGACAAATGCCTTAATTTGCTTGGAGATTATGTTGAGAAGTAGTTTAAAGTATCCTCTTTCAAATAAAATTTTTTATGTTTGTTAATATTTACTTTTGTGTCTTTATTTCACGAACGGGTACTACTTTCCGGATGACCCTCGTATATATATATATATATGTATATACGAGGGTCATCCGGAAAGTAGTACCCGTTCGTGAAATAAAGACACAAAAGTAAATATTAACAAACATAAAAAATTTTATTTGAAAGAGGATACTTTACACTACTTCTCAACATAATCTCCAAGCAAATTAAGGCATTTGTCATAACGTGTGACAAGTTTCTGTATTCCTGCTGCATAGTCCTTCGCCGCCAGCTCATTGAGATACGCGAGGGACCCATCTTGCACAAATTTTTGCATAATGCAGATGGTGTTTAACAATTTCATGAACAATTGTTCGAGAAACATTGGGAAAATGCTCACAGATGTCATCAATTGTGACGCGCCGATCGTTCCTCACGAATTCGTCAACTGAGCTCACCAGTTGGTCTGTAATGACAGACGGTCTCCCCGAACGCTCATCGTCGTGTGTGTTCCCCCTCCCCATGTTGAAGTTGCGATACCACCGCCGAACAGACGACTCGTCCATTACATTGTCTCCATACACCTCCTTTAATTGGCGATGAATATCACATGGGCGAACGTTTCTTGCAGGAATTCAGGAATTTAATCACTGCCCTCACTTCACAACTGGCGGCGTTCTCAATTTTTTTAAACATTGTAAACAATCACAGAAACAACACAGGCAATGCAAGCGTCACGCAACTTGGCTCAGAGAAGGCAGACAAGCCACTGAAGCTATCTGACCTCGTCCAGCGGCTACTCGCGTCGTCAGCACTTCATGCGGCACGAACGGGTACTACTTTCCGGATGACCCTCGTATGTAAACACCCCCCGCCACACGCCCTTGCGGCGGCTTGCGGGGTATTATGTAGATGTTGATGTTACATATATATATATATATATATATATATATATATATATATATATATATATATATATATATATATATATATATGAACAAGGGCGTGGGGGGATATGTAGGCAGCCATATGATGCATTCAGTGGGCTTGGTTCAGCCCGGGCGTTTTAAATGATTGGGCCACCCAGATATGCGCCATCTCGCGGGTTCTCACCTCTATTATACTCGTAGATTTGGGATGGATTTCAATCTCCGAAACGGAGAAGCAGTCGTCAAAAGACTGATTGTGGGAAGCAGTGTGAGTAGGGATGGGATAATTAAGAAAGGTGGGAGATTTGGTAGAATATCGGTGGTTATTCATGCGGAGGGAAAGTGCGGTCGTGCATTCGCCCACGTAGAAGCCTCAGAAAACGAACCCAAATCACTCCCATCAAACCACCCAATTGAAATCTTTATCAATCTCCTTCTGACAAAGATTTCCGACAAAAAATTCATAGATTCCCTTAAGCCACCAGACAACCTTTCCCCCTCTGAGAGACAAGCTCTCAGACGTTTAACGTCTAACAAAGATATTATAATTCCGACGGCGGACAAAGGGTCATCCGTTGCCGTGCTAAACAAAGAAGACTATAACGCCGAGGCATTGCGCCAATTAAATGACCTTTCCTGCTATGCCCCCCTGCCCCAAGACCCAAACCCTTCTTATCAAAAGGATATTCTCTCTTTTCTTTCCAATTTCAGTCCCAAAGAAGGTCTCTCCCCCAAAGATATATCCATTCTTTCACCACCTAATCCTAAGACCCCCATTTCTATTTGCTACCCAAAATCCACAAAATCAATAACCCCGGACACCCTATTGTCTCCAGCATCAACTTACCCACTGAACGAATCTCCGCATTAATAGACCACCACCTTCAACCAATAGCCACTTCACTCCCTTCTTACATTAAAGACTCGCACCACTTTCTGGAACGTCTACACTCAATCCCAATTCCGCACAACATGACCATTCTCATGGCCACGATAGACGTCACATCTCTGTACACCTCCATTCCCCACAAAGAAGGCTTAGAAGCCCTGAAAAATTACCTCTCCCTACGATCCACACCACACACCCCATCCACGGATTTCCTCCTCGAATTGAGCCAAATCGTTCTCACCAAAAATGCTTTTCAATTCAATGACAAAATATATTTACAAATAAAAGGCACTGCAATGGGCACGCGTATGGCTCCTGCATACGCCAATCTTTTTATGGGTATACTAAAACACGACTTTCTGCAACAACAAACCCTAAAACCACTCTTCTGGGTCCGCTATATCGATGATATTTTCCTCCTTTGGTTCCACGGACGCGAAATTTTATCCTCTTTCATTTCCTCTCTCAACTCCTCCTCCTCAGTATCATTCACTTCTTCTGTATCCGACTTGAATATTACATTCCTAGATATCGACATTCACCTCCAAAACAATACGTTTCACACTTCATTCCACATTAAACCAACTAATAAGCAAAAATATCTTCATTTCGACAGCTGCCATCCACCTCACACAAAGCGCTCCATCCCATTCTCACTCTCTATCCGTGGCTTCCGTCTTTGAAACAACATCCCCTCCCAACAGAAATACTTGAACCAGCTGCATGAATCTCTCAGAAAATGTGGGTACCCTGAAAAACTACTAAATCGTAAAATCCTCAAACCGTCAACCCAATACACTCCCCTCCCCAAACCAAACCGCCCAAAATGCCCTAATCTTATCACCCCTTTCTTCCCCGGAACACACAAAATTAAACATCTAATCCGTCACCTCTTCCCAATTATCCATAACACTCAGTCCACATCACTTTTATTCTCACACTGTCCCTCTGTTTCGTTTAAACGCCCGTCGAACTTGCGAGACATCTTCAAGTCCACAAATCCAACTTCAAGCACCCCCGTCTCTCCCCCGCCCCTATCCGCACCATGCAACCGCCCACGCTGCAAATGCTGTCATCTATTAAGACCCTCCCCCTCACTCAGTACCAACTCCCAACCACTCGCCACCTGTACCTCAAAAAATATTATATATCGCCTCTCCTGTAACTTCTGCCCTGCCTTCTACGTGGGCGAATGCACGACCGCACTTTCCCTCCGCATGAATAACCACCGATATTCTACCAAATCTCCCACCTTTCTTAATTATCCCATCCCTAGGACGACAAAACGAATGCGGAATAAACTTATGGTAGAGTCGACATATGTGGCATACATTTATGGTAGAATTTATGGTTGTTACCATTTTCCAGTTGAAGGTCCCAGTTAAACTAAGTATATGTAGTATTGTGCCGCGTATAGACTGCGGAAGGCTCGTTTGGAACAGAATATAAGGTTTAAAACAGAGATTGCTGGGATTTTGCAGGAAATCAGAGCGGACTTCATTCATCTGAGGCCTGTCCTATTATCTCGTCGGGTACCCCTTAACCGCTCCGGGGTCCTTTATACTTCCGAGGTATCAAAGCTTGTAGCACGAAGGTTACACGAACACGTTTCGAGGGTTTAGCATAGCTGGTAGGCAAGAGCGTAGGTCATATATTGGGATAAATAAAGTGGAATCCAGCGCTCTTTGTCAATTAAGATCAGGTTATGCCTCTCAAATCCCCCAAAAAAATGAACAAACAAACTATTCCGTTAAAAAACAAATAACCCACGTACATTTAATAAAATTGGTGCCTCTAAATACATATCAGATAGCAATGCGAGTGAATGTAATTCTTTTACCTCTGTTAACCACAAATTGTCTTTAAAAAGTTTTATGAGCATACATAATACCGAAAACCAAAACGTATTTGCCCAAATTAAAATTATAACATTAAACTGCCTTGGCATTAGAAACAAAGTATTGGATATTGAATATATTTTTGTCAGTTCATTTGCAGATAGTATTTTGAACGGAAAGTTAGCTCACGGGAGATAAAGCAAACAATGGGAACCATTATAACATGTAGCTCTAATATTCCGCTGCCGGACATTATGCTACCTAATCATAAGATTATAGTATGTTTCCGCTGCGCCGCTGAGTCCAAAGGGCGGGAGATGTTGGATTTTTCGTCGCCCTTGTGTATGCCAGGCGGCGGAAAACCCCAGGCGACGCAGGCGGTGAAGGCGGTCGTCAGCAATACACATTGCTCTAAACTACGCATTGTCGCTCAAGTGAGGAAAAACGACGCCTCTGAATGTTGATCTGCAGAGATCCTGCGCTCCTAAAAGGAGATGCACTCAAAGTGATATGGGTCGATGCCGAGTTGAAGTTCCCATTAAAATTAACTGTTTGTAGCATTTTGCTGGGTATTGACCTCGTCTGAACCCGAATTGAGGGTGGAAATCCAAGATTCTAGAGATTTGGTCGGGAAATTGGAGCATTATTTTTTGATCTGAGGCCTGTCCTCTCATCGTGTAGGGTACTTTTTAAACGCTCCGTAGTCCATAATACTGTCCAGGCATCGCAATTTGAAGTGCATTGTGTACACGAACATGTTTCGAGGCTTTAGCATATATGTTAGACAAAAGCGCAGGTAATGTATTTGGAAAAAAAGTAAAATCCTTTGCGCTTTTGGTCACTTCAGATCAGGCTATGACTCTCATATTCCAAAAATAACAGAATAAATAAAAATATGCCGTCAAACGAATTATGACCCACGTAGTGAACATGTTAAACCAAAAATAAAGGAAGTACACGTCAAAAAATGGCTCAAAATAATAATAAAAATTAGCAAATGTCCACTTGCCACCCTTAACGTCTAGAGAATAATTAGGTCCACTCAATTAAATGCACTGTCACTAATCTCATGAGTGTGGTTGTCAAAACCCTTTCCGCATGATCGCATTAGAGAGCTATAAAGTGGTGTAGTGCTCTAAACGGTATTGCTTGCTCTTTTTTGTCTTTTTTTTGGCTTCGCCTTCCATCCCTCGTCCCTCTCCGTTAGGGGAGCGTCCCGCTGCCTGCAGCGTTGGTTAGCAAACCCTACCTGTATCTTTGTGGATTAGAGTGTTTTATGCTGCATGTTCATGTGGTGGTGGAGTTTCGCATTCTAGATTTTCATATTCTGGCTTGCGCGTTGCTGTATGGATTCCATACTGCATCCCAGGGTACAATTGTTTTTTGGATGAAAGAGTACGTGTTTGCATGCGTGTTGAATGAAGGGATTTTGCATGAGTGTTTACGCCACTCTGGGTATAGTTTTGCATGTATGTATTGATTTTGCATGTGGTTTTTTTTCCTTTTTGCGGATGGTGACCTAACATCCCCCGCCACACGCCCTTGCGGCGGCTTGCGGGGTATTATGTAGATGTAGAGAACGGACCAAAGAAAGTTATGGGACCCAGTGGAATTTAAGCATGTCAAGACAGCCGATGTGAGGAGGAAATGCTTATGTCCCGATTTATGTGAAGGATCAGCGAGTTTCCCTGAGTGGTAAGTTGCAACCGGGTCGTGTTTGATAAAAAATATATGTGGAATAACCAAGTATTTATTTTTCTGAAATGAATCGCTTCCACAAAGTGACGCCTGAAACCATTCCTTTCTAGCCTATTATCCAATAGAAAACACGGATTCAGAAAGGAGAGATCATTTGAAACGCATTTGGGACTTTTTATGAACTACGTTCCACGATCGAGGAAAAGAAACAAACAAGTAGATACGATATCCTTGGATTTCAAACAGGTCTTTGATAAAGTCCCACACGCTAAATTGATTCAAAAATTGCAACGGTATGGAATAAACGACAAAGTAATAAACTGGATTCGATACTTCATTACTGATGGTAAACATGATAAAGCTCTAATTATGTGAAAGTAACATTCGGAAACCCAAAGGGTAGCGGTATAGGACCAATACTATTTCTTAAATACATTAATGATATCAAAAGTAAAATAAAAAGCAGCATAAGACTATTTGCCGACGACACTGTGAGCTACAGCGAAATGGCGAATGCCGCAGATCGCGAATCACTGCAAACTGACTTAAGCAACATTAAAAAATGGTGTGAAGAAGAGGGGCTGGAGTTAAATATGAAAACATTTACCATCATGCATTTTTTAAAGAATAGAAAACACAACCAAACTTTACCAACTTCCACACTCGGAGGTGTTTGGATGGGCTTCATTGATGATGTAAAATACTTGGGTGTGACCATTGCATCGGAACTTTCTTGAGTAAAAAAATTAGGAGGTGAGAAAATAAGATTTGTGGACGGGCACAAAAAGCTGGCATTCGTCAAACGTAGAGTCATAATATGTAGCGATGAAAAAGTGACAGAAACGTGCTATCTCTCTTTAGTAAGATCTCACATTGGGTATGCGTTTGCAAGTGTTTGGGATCCATTTAAAAAATCATTAGTTTCAGGATTATACAGGGTGCAGGGACAGGCTGCAAGGTTCGTGAAAAACACGTACCAAAGGGCACAATGCGTCACACATTTAATTCAGAATCTGGGGTGGGGATCTTTAGATATACGAAAACATAACGCTAGATTAACCTTATTACAAAGATATAAAGCGTGTCGTTTGTCATCCATAATTGGAAGTATAATTAGATCCCCTTATTACATTGGCAAGGCCGAAAAAATTAGAAAGTTAGATACTCCAACTAATAGAATATAGAATTTGGTTTTTATGGTCACTATTCGTGAAGAAAATAGCAAGGGGAACACTTAAGAAAAAACCAAGTCCATGCTGATGAAAAAACAAGATTTAATTCCCACAAAACGCACTCCAAGTTTGGTGTCCTAACGCCCTCAGCGGTGTACCCTTGTCCCAGGCGAGGTATGGGCGAATGTACGCCTCGTATGTAGCCTATTGTATTTGTGAAATGTCCGACCCGGACGTGTAAATACTAACCGGTAATAAGTGTCTGAATTACATGTGCTCCCTCCCTCTTTTAATGTATTTTCTTGTCTGCTTTGTGTAGGCAAAGGAATAGCTGCTAACGACGTTCTACTCGTAATATATGTAGGTATGGTGCATAATTGGTGTTTGGTTGCCCCCTTTCCACACGCTTTTAGGTGGATCGCGGGGTATCAGGTGCAAGAGGAAGTAGAGGGAATACACGTAGAATGGCTGGTGACCTACGACCCCCTGCCACACGTCCCTGCGAGTGCTTGCGGGGTATTATGTAGATGTGGATACTTAATGATTAAACTTATAATTATGTGCTCTAAAATTTGGCATGAGACGTACATAAAAGGGATTGGTCGGTTATTACTCGGATCGTCTCTGTTGCCTTATTTAAATACGAGAAAGTCAGGGGCATTTTTCCAGGCTTTGGGTACTGTACGATCATAAAGGAATTTATTAAATATTATTTTCAGGAAAGGCAAGGAAATTTCTGAGGCCATCATTTTGTAAACACTAGTGTGGACGTCTAAATATTAACGAAACAATTTTTAAAACTCTACTATATTAACGCCTGGCGACATGTTTTTCTTGCTAACGCTTAAACACTTCTATAGTTATGCTTAATTTCATATTGTTTAGAGTTAGACTCGTCCATTTGAGGCTGTTTTTTATTTTTGAATGCCATACTTTTTGGTGTTTTAATGCTATATGCACTTTTATGCTGTACCACTTCTATGCTGTAAGACTTCTGAAGATAACAGATTAATTCTTCGCAATCGTTTCGGTCAAACAAATAAATTTTAATCAGGGGTTTTTTTTCTTTGCGTCGATAGTGGCCATAAGTAGGTTGGGGGCGGCGGGAATGGAAACAGAATTTAAACGTCTGAGGAAGTGATTTGTGACTTTTCTGAAGGAGGGCAAGGAGAACACAAGAGGCTGTAGATGGTGGTTAAGGACTGCGGAGATTCTTTTGGTGGGAGAATTGTAACAGAAAACTATTGGACAACAAGGGATGCTGGGTTTGTGCACTTTTGGGAGGATATAAAACTGGGGTGTTCTGGGGTTTGGGATTAAAGTCTTGGGAGTTGAGGCCTTCTTCTGGTTCAGATCGGAGGAGAAAAGACCGAATTTCTGTTTGGAAAGTGAGTGTTGGGTTTTTGGTGGATGTATCATTGAGGAGACCGAGGGCTTTGGAAATATAATCATTGGTGTTTAGAATTACAACTGAGAAGTATAAATCGGCGGTGGTGACAACGATGTTGGGATTGGACTGTATGGTTTTAGGGTTTGACATTCGTTCATGGAGAGGTCATTTTTTGGTCTGAGTGATTTTATGAAGGATTTAATGAAAACTTTTTGGAGAAGGGGACGGCTAAAAATTTCAATAGGATGGTTACTAAGATGGTTACTGAGATAGTTTTATGATGGTTACCTCTATTCCCCATGCAGAAGGCTTATCCTCCCTCTGGCATGTTTCTCTACACCCCCTACCTCAGCGCTCCTCGACTGAGTTTCTCCTCAATCTTGCCGCTTTCGCATGACAAAAAACCCATTCTCGTTCCAAAATTGTTTTTTATTTACAGACCAAAGGCACAGAGATGGGAACGAGGATATCACCACCACACGCCAATCTCTTTATATTTGTATATTACACACACACACACACACACACACATATATATATATATATATATATATATATATACTATATATATATATATATATATATATATATATATATATATATATAAGCTTTGTGATTTTTCCTGCGAAACCATAACCGGCACAGGGAAAGGAACTGGCCCCCCTACCCTGATGTGTGAATTTCACACGCCATCGGGCTTAGTACTGATCTGCTTGATTCCGCCTCCCCACCTCTCCTGTGTTCGTCCTTTATGTGTGTTCCTATCCCTTTTCCTTATATTTTTTTCTATATAAATGAGTATATATATATATATATATATATATATATATATATATATATTATATATATAACCACATATACCTGAACAACATTTTGACGCTATAAAAGAAAAAAAATCCAAATAGATAACACGTTAATGGACACTCGCATTTAAATTCAAGCTTTCGGCCTGCTGTGAGGCCATCTTCAGGTCAGACTGGAAGTTTTTGGGCGGAGGATATGCTACCTGTAGGTAGCGGAAGCGCAGGGTGTGCTGGGCAGGGAATTAGTTATGACAGATACTGACTGAAGGGCAGACGACTCGCCAGTCTCAGAATCGTTTTGAGATCCACCAACCCTTTGGCAACCCGCCATGAATAATTTACTTATCTTTCCCTTACGGGCAACCGCCTCTATTGTAAAATATATCTTCTTCTCAGATCCACTCCCCTCACCCCACATCTCCTCATTGCCTCCCAACCTCGTTCCGGTGCTGATCGCCTGCAAACGGTACCTATATTTTGTCATGCAAACAATGCTCTTTATTTTACACTGTCCGCATGAATAATCATCGCCACTCCTGTTATTCTGCATCACTCTCTTCTTCTCTTATCCCTTCACACGCTAATTCCCAGAATTTTTCTTCAACCAGTATTTCTTCCTAACCATCCCAGAACCTCTGCCCGATTCAGTCACTAAGATAGAGGTGAGAACTGGCAAATCAACGTACATGTTAGCTTTCGATATTTAGAAATCCCCAGGATTAACCCTCGCCACCACCCTTTCCAGCATACCCTGCACCTACCCACCAAATACCCTGCACTCCCTACGCCAAAACGTTCAAGGCTGACCTAAAAAGGCTTCAAAGGAGGCCTTAAGGGAAAACTTTCTGAAATGTGGGAATCATTTTACGTGTTATCTATTTTATTTTCATGATATCTTGTGCCGTCCAAAGGATACAACGCTCTTGTGGGTACACATACATCTACATCTGCATAGTAATCCGCAAGCGGTCGCAAAGATGTGTGGCGGGCGGTGTTAGGTCACCACCCCCGTAATTAAGAGCAAAACCGCATGAAAATCCCGTAAATTCATGCACACCTACAAGCACAAAATCGTATACATTCATGGAAAAACCATTGCTACTCATACACATGTAAACTTATATGCTATTAACTAGCAAAAACTCATGCATAGGTCGCTCGGATCATAAATATGTATAAAATTTTACTAAATTTTATCGAGTGAAAGTGGTAGGCAAGTGAATGCGATTTTTTAGATTTTCAATGGGCATTTGATAAGATTCCCCCAAGTATTTTTTTTTGTAGTTTGCACGCACAAACAAGGGCGCAATAAATTGGGTTGAAGACCTTCTTCGAGAGCGGGAAAAGAGGGTAGTCCTTAATGGCGCTGGTTCCGGCAGCGTGCGAGTGACTCAGAGGGTGCCTCAGGGAAAAATGATAGGGCCCGTACTTTTCTTGATTTTTGTCAACGATTTGAACCGCGCATTGAAAAGTAAAATTAGGATGTTCGCGGATGACACAGTGATTTATCGAGAGAAATCTGGGGATGAGGATCGTTTAATTCAAGTACAGGATCTAGATTGAATTACTAAATGGTGCTCAATATGGAGACTGTCATTAAATCTTTAAAAATGCTCAGTGGTAAATTTCTTTATAAATCAACGGGATATGCTCCCAAATTAGCTGGAGTTGGCATCGAAGTAATTGATACGGTAAAATACCGAGGTGTTCCATTCACAAAAGACTTAACTTAGGGTACTCACATACGTAAAGTCTGATGTGAAGCATATAAAAATTTGGATTTATTAGACGCATTGTCGGCAAAAGTGACTCGAAGATCAAGGAACGTTGTTACCACGCTCTTGTAAGGCCTCATTTAGAATACGAATGTAGCGTGTGGGATCCGAGTGAAAAAGGCCTCATTCGGGAAATTGAGAAGGTTCAACGCCGGGCAGCCCCTTTATTTTTTTTTAACAAACGTCTCTTGCTTTTTGAATATTCATCGTTTTCGGTTTAAGCATTCAGTAATTCTCAGTAATGCGGCTTGCGGGGTATTATGTAGATGTAGATGTTGGTATTAAGCATTCAGTATTTCGCTTATTTCAGTATTTTGGCAACATCAGAAATGAATCGCTTGCCGCACAAAAATAATATTTCCATTTTTTAGCTGTCTTAAAAAACTTATTAATCAAACAATTTCATTCAAAAGAACAGGTATATACTTTCTAAGGATCATATAAATTTTCATTTTATTCATTTATTTACGATTATCCTGAACATCTATTGTACAGTAATACTCAATTTTACATGTTGTAAACGATAGTTTTTTTTTCAATCAATAGAAAATTAAAATAATTAGGTAGGGTCCCCATGAACCAGTTAGCCTGGTCGACCACCGGTCTGCGACCACCGCCCGATAAGCGCCCAGCTACACCTTGGGGAGGTCCATAAGATGGTGGCTTGACGTCTGGGTGGCAATTTCCCCCACTTTATTAGTGCCCCCCGGGACCCTTAACGTCCCTCATGCTTTCCATGATTATTCAAGCGGCAATGGTTTTTCTTTGGCCGATAACCCTTCCATGGGCTTAGGTCCAGCCGAGGAATGTCCTTGCAATGCTTCAACGGATTCCTGTAGAGGGAGAAATTGAAAAAAATCATTGGGAAGGTATCACCCAACTCCCATCTCCGGCAGTTCCTATGTGCGATTCAGATCGGTTGGACGTAATGGTACATGGTAGTAGCCATGCAGAACTTTTTATTTTGGCTTTTGTCCATCACTCTAACAATGGCGAGTGCGCATGTAAAATTAAATTAAAATGAATAAGGCAGTCATTTGAGTAAGAACGAATGTACTTCCTCAAATTTAAGTTTCAAATCAATATTAAATATTCCCATCCTTAACATATCGCAAATCTATAGATTTTTATGTAATATCAGGTAAGTAGATAGTTGGAATTTTGAAGAAGTAAACGTTTATTAAATACAATGACGTCATTTTTTCAGCCCGTTTGGTTTATTATTTAGGGTGTTAACTAAGATTCTTTATTAAAAAAACATCCCTGAGTTTTGTGCATTCGTTCATATCTAAGGCTAGACCCTCGCTAATAATCCCAATTACTCCCCACACTCACGGTCATTACTCACTTTTCGCTGATGATGCTGAAGGCGTCCGCCTGCATGTACTTCAAGTCCTCGAGGTTTTCACAGAGAAGACTTGAGAGGGTGACGTTCATGATGGCTTTGAGCTGGGCTGTAAGGATATAAAAAGCTCGGATTATGAACAATTCCAGTAGATCTAACACTCCTGTGCTACATTTAATATTTATCCACCGTAAAGTGTTATTGAAAGGAGAACTTTTGGGTCGGAATTCTTCGCAATGAAGCAGTCCTTATCACTAAATAATTACTAATGTTATTTTAAGAATTCATAAATTGCCCCAAACACTCGGGGACTATTTTTACATTCTACATCTACACCTACATAATACCCCGCAAGCCGCCGCAAGGGCGTGAGGCGGAGGGTGTTAGGTCACCAACCGTAAAAAGGAACAACACCACATGCAAAACAACTACATGGAAAATTATACCTACAGCAGCGCACACACTCATTCAAAAATCCCTTCATCCATCAAACATTAAAAAATGTATCACTCAAACCTACAAACAACTGCACCCCAGGATGCAGAGAGAAAGCCATCCAACAGTACGCAAGGCATTACTCTAAAAATTGAATGGGAAACTCCACCACCACTTGAAAATGCAAAATAAAACGCTCTCCCCACCGAGGAGACTGTGAAAGGCAGGGAATGCGACACAACGTTGCAGGTAGCAGGCGGGCGTTGCAGGCAGTACCCCCCATGATTATGGGAAATTGATTGAAGGGGAGCCTTAAAAACAGATGAACAGAACATTAATGAGGTCATTCGGATGGAATGGGTCTTCACAACGAATCAACACAATGTTAGTGGAAGAGCATGCATTTAAGTAGAACTAATTATTTTTTAGACGCTGAGGGTGGCAAGTGGAATTTTTGCTATCTATAACCCTGCAGTTGCTATCCGGTATTGTCCGTGGGAAGAAGGAGTCCTTGAGTCTGCTAGTTCTGGCATATATTTCCCGAATTTTATATGCATGATCCAAGCGACCAATGTATGTAGGAGTGAGAATAATTTGCGAGACCTCAGTACTGAAATATGCGGACATAAATTTATTTAGTAATTTCAATCTTGCATTGCATCGTCTGTCTACTAATGATTCCCACCCCAACTCCATAAGGATTTCAAAGACGCTTTGCGTTCTTTCGCAAAGCGTCACTGAATATATTTGGGCTAATAAGCTGGAAGAAACGTTGGCAAAGGTGTGTCGTCTACCAGGTATCTAATTTAAGGATGAAGAGTTCGATTAAGCCGTATCCGTCGAAATGAAAAAGTTATCAAACAGCCCTATCTTATTTCGATCACACCTTATTTTGATTTACATCTAATCTACTTTTTTCTCTACTTCTCCCACCGCAAGGGCGTGTGGCGTGTTAGGACACCACCCGTAATTTAGAAAAGAAAAAACCGTATGCCAAAGTCACAAATTCATACATCCACAAAAAAACATTCCCAACATTCATGCAAGAACACTTACAATCCACACACATGCAAACACTCAAACCGCTAACTAATATACACATGCACCTATAAATACACCCAATATACTTGCAACGTTTAATTTTGTTCCGACTTGAAAATTCAAAGTTTTTAATATTTCTAAAGTGACTTCGGGATTTCTGATTGGTCGAGGAAAGAATGATAATTTGTATCTATCTGTATTGGAATCTATCTCCCTTAATTTATCTCTGTGGTCTGATCTACCTAAGTAGTGTGGGGCTAAAATGATTTACTTTAGTGTCATCGTTAAACTCATTTGTTCTGAACCTTTCAAAAAGTCTAAGCCTCCCTTGTTCTACCCATACTTCAAGTGGTTCCCAGCCCAAATCCCTTAAGAGACCCGTAACACTTGTGTTCTTATCATAAATATTTTTAACGAATCTAGCGGATTTTCCCTGGCCTTTATTTAATTATTTTTGCCAAATTTTCTCCCAAGGATCCCAAATACTAGTGGTACATTCCAAACGATGTATAACTAGAGGAAAATAACACCTCTCTTTAACTTTTTCATCACATTTCCCCACCACTCGTTTTGTGAAGGCGAGATTCTTTATAGCTGATCCGCATGATGTCCTGATGTGTGTTCCCTATGGAAGGCGTGGTGTTAGAACAACCCCCAAATATTTAACTTGATTGGCCGTACTCAGTAATGAACTCTCTATTTCGTAGTTCATATCCTGTTCGCCGCTACCTTTGTTCCAAAATTTAAAAACTTCGCATTTATCGATATTAAGCGTTAATCCCCAATTATTTAACCATTGCGAGACTGTGCCTAAGTCGCTAGAGAGTAGCTCGCGATCTAATCGGCTCCTTATTTCCCTGTATACCACAGTGTCGTCAGAAAATAACCTCAGATTGCTACCAACGTGTGTGCTTAAGTCATTAATGTATATTAAGAACAGAAGAGGCCCTATTACACTTCCCTGGGGGACGCCCGAAGTTACATCTCTATCCGTTGAGCACAACCCATCTATGACTACTATTTTTTGCGATTTAACAAGAAGTCTGTAATCAATTATTTTCTCATTGATTCCATAGTTTTATTTATTTATTTAATTTTAAAACATTGTTCACATACAGCAGTGGCGCCAATTTACAGTGAAAAATATAACAAACATAAAAGAGGACAAAAGACAATAACAACATAACAATAACAACGAGAACCAAGCATGGACCGGGGAAAATTTTAATTTACTGAAATGTGGGATAAAGCTTGGGTGGTGAAGTTTTTGCATGATAGGTTAAAGGGGTCGACAGTGTGAGGGAGTGAATTTAGAAGGGAGGAGAGGCGAAATAACAGTGAGCGCTTGGTGAGAGATATTCTAGGAATAGGCAGATGGAGTAGGGAGTGGGTGCGGGTGGATCGGGTTCGTATTCTGAAGTTAAAGAAAGATAGCAGTTCAGGGCAATCAATAGCCGAGTTTAGGGTCTTGTAGAGGAGTTTTAAATCAGCTATAAGTCTGCAGCTTTGGGGACTAGAAATGGATATGGAAGACAGAACAGCATTCGAGGACATATTGCGGTAATGTGGGACTCGGTGATTGACTATTTTGGTAAAGAAGTGAGAGATGCCATCAAGGGATTTAAGGTTAGTTGGGGATGATGTGGACCAAATGGGGGAGCATTATGATATGATGGGATAGTTTGTAAGTTTATGTAACAGTTTATGGTGTGGGACTTTGTCGAAGGCTTTTTTGAAATCCAGGAATACTGCATGGAGCTGTGTGTTGTTTTCCCCCGATCTAAGTACTATATATCGTGAATGAAGAGACGAAGTTGTGTTTCGCAAGATCTCCTTTTCCTAAATCCGTGCTGGTTGTGGATTAGTATTTTCCTACTATCAAGAAATCTCATAATGTTAGTGACAATGATGTGTTCCAATATTTTACAAGAGATCGATGTTAAGGAAATGGGTTGGGAACTGATTGGTTTATTGTGTTTATTGATTTATCGCCGCCTTTATAGATGGGGGTTATATGGGCTAGCTTCCAGTCGCGAGGCACTGAGCCTTCTTCTATCGATTTTAGAAAAAACAATACGTAAAATGTACCTTGCGCAATGAAAAAAAACCAAAAGAAACCCTTTCCTCAGCTATCAACGTTTAGTTGAACTCAGCAATTTCCTGAAATGTTCCATGATATGATATTTTCAATAATTCATTTCCAAGGTCAATTTTCATCGAAAGAGGGAGAGCCCCGTCGACTCTCAGGTTTAGATCCAAAAGTAGGAATATGTACAGTATGTACAGTACCAGAAAATCACACCGTTTCGATAAAATCATATACAATTACAAGGCTGTAAATACTGTCTTCAGGCTTGATTAGGGCGTATAACACACATCAGTGATTATCCTTCAAGGTTATTGAGAATGTCAGAACTCTGAATGTGCTATAGTGAGAGGTCAAATAACCAGTACTTGGAGAAATTAAATATCTCAAGATGCCTGATGCGTCCTCCGTTTAAGAGATCAGTCAAACGATCCGTGCATTTTTAATTTAAAAGAGGGTTATTCAGTCGTAGAGCAAATTATGGCTGCATAAAAATTTACTGCACAAGACCAGCAGCTTATTGATATCATTCTCAAAGTTATTCGTATCTAATTTAAAACATTTTATTCGGAGAAGAAATCGTTCCTGCCTGGCTGCAAAAAGGACCAATTTCTTCTGTAAATGAGGAATCAAGAGAGAAAAGAATATCTACATTGCGAGAGAGTCGAAATCAAGCGTAGTTTGAAAGGGAACCTGTGTACCAAGTGCAAAACACATAAGTTGTGCTTTTTACCTTTGGTGAACTTCCCGGGTCCTGTGGCATGATCGAAGAAGTACCGGTCACCCGCCCTCCAGCGGAAGAACTGCTCTGCGATGATGCACCCGAAGGTAGGGCCCACGAGGCCCGAATCGTCTCCGTCCACGCAGTGGTCCTCCATACCTCCGCCTACTAGCAGATCCACGTCATTAGCTGAACTGTAGAGTTTCTTCAGCTGCATGATGCTCTGTGTTTTAGAGAAGGCGGGATTACCTATCAAATTTAGTCCTGTGGTTCAACAAGGTGTAAATGATCGAAGAAGTAGCGAAGTATTGTTAAGTATATATTGTAGTGCAAGAAAGGATATGCTATAGTTAACATTGAGAAAACAGTATTCATGAACTCTTTTCCTCCGGTGATTACATTCTACAAATGGCGTACATTCGGTACAGCCACGATTTTTAAAAAATATAGCGGTTATATTGAATTGGTGGGTAGTCAGTGGACAATATTTAAGGTCATAGTGAATCATTAAAATTTTTAAAGTCAAATATTGCTCGGAAGCAACTGCCTCCGATTCCAATACTGACTTCCTCACGAAAAAAAATTCCTTCTCCCATTTCGATAACTTTTTAGAAATCGACTCAGAAGCGAAGTGATAACTTTTGAATACCAAGGGACAATGGCGAAAGCTATGTCGGTTCACAGAATGAATATTGATATCCAATCCTATTATACTAAACTTGTCGCTCGATCACTGCCAAGGTAGATGCAATTACCTTTTCAGACATGACGTCTTTGAAATGCTGAAAGTCCTTGGCCCTGGATAGTCCACACATCGCTCGCATATCGTTGTAAGTGGGCAACCCATGGTCCCTGCCCCTCTGGATGTCTATGCTCTTTAGGTCCTGTCCAATACGCTTCTTTATCCTGAACAACTTATTTGTAACCTGAAATAGCAACCGTTGAGAACAGTATGAACACTGAGAAAGTGTCAGCAAACATATGTATTACCCGATGAAGACCACAGCTGAAGGAAAGGATCAGGGAGAAATAACTACCTGCATATCTTATAAATTATAATTCGGGTGTATGAAAATAATGAACTCAAATTCAAGCCTGTTTAAAATGGCATCTTGTTGATGAAATTATAAAAAATAAAGTCGTTATGCCATCCATGTTTTTCAAAATATTCGTTCTGATTCCCACAATCGTTGCTTGCAGTTGGATACTGGAAATTTTCCGCTCAATATTCCAGGCTCTTTAGTATCCGGACTTGAGTACCCCTGATCCTGAGAATTTATATATATATATATATATATATATATATATATATATATATATATATATATATATATATATATATATATATATGTATATATATATATATCGATTATACGGAAGCACTCACACGAGCAGCACAATACTGGGACGGCACAATACAACACAATGAGATCAGCAACATTTAAAAGGACACTCGCATTGTAAATTGTTCGAGCTTTCGGGCTTATATATATACACACACACACACACACACATTCAAACACGTAATCCCGCCAAACAACGAACAAATACTCATAGCAGTAGTAGTAGTAGTTTTTAGGGGAGGCGACCAGCAGCTAAGGTAATTTGCGCCATAGGGGATGGACAGGAAATGATGAAGGGTGGAGAGAAACCCGGCGTTGGCATTAGCCTACTCTTTACGAAAGGCGCCAAGGGGTCCGCAGCTTAACGTCCCATCCGACGGACGGCGTACTCACTCAAAGTGCCCTACACAAAGCGCCTCAAGTAGGAATCGAGATACCTCTGAAAAATATTCAACACCGTCGGGATTTGAACCCGCACCCTCAGGTTGGGAAGCCAGTACGTTAGCCCCAGCACCATCTCGATCCCCGCAAAAATACTCATTTACATAGAAATAGACACAAGGAAGAGGGATAGGAACACATATAAACGACGAACACAGGGAAGTGGGGAAGGCGGAATCATGCAAATCACGAGTGCCAAAATATTTCCTAGACCGGGACTTGAACACCGGATCTTTTCACTTGCAGGGCGGAAGTTCTTAACCACTTGAGCTACCCAGGAAACATAATATGCTCTGAGATCTGTGATGCTTTATGTAACCTAGTGCCCCAATTCTTTGGTCAAGAGATGGCGTTAGGGAGCTGTTTCACCCACAAAAGGAGAAATAGACTACATAAAAAAGAGGAAAGGGTGATAGTATAGCAATCATAGAACATTCTGCCTATGCGTGCCACGGAACGCAATGCTCTTATCCTTTATGATATTGTATGATTACTGTACTAGAAACCTTTCCTCTTGTGTGTGTTGTCTGTTTCTCCTTTGGTGGGTGAAACAGCATCCTAACGCCATCTCTTGACCAATGAATAGCGTCACCTGGTTGCACAAAGCATTGCAGACCTCAGAGTAAATTACGTTTCCTGGATAGCTCAAGTGGTTAAGAGCCCCCGCCTGGTTAAGAGTTCAAGTCCTGGTCTAGGAAATATTTCCTTGATTCTGCCTTCCCCACTTCTCCTGTCTTCGTCCTTTATGTGTGTTCTATCCCTTTTCCTTGTATCTATTTCTATCTAAATGAGAATGTATCTATATACACCCAGTTGGTACCATGAATAATATATTTATGAGAAAATTTAATGTGTGTATATTTATATATATATATATATATATAATTATATATACTTATTTGGACGAGGGTAGTCTGAAAAGTTTCCGACCTAAAAAAATTTCAGAAAAATAGTTGTGTATCTTTGTTAGATCGGAAACATTTCAGACCACCCATGTCTATATCTGTATATATGCATATGTGTACACAAATATATGTAGCATCATATATATTTATTAAACCCAAGGAATCACAAGGTTTGCTTTTTTGTTCCAGCAAAAATTCTTCGGACACTGAAGTGAAATGTTTGAATCTCCCCAAAACAGGAAACTGTGGCTAGCCAAAGAGATAATTCTTTGGAAAAATTACTGATCATACGCTTAATCCTAAAATAACGATCTTGGAAGTTGGTTCTCGTTCGTTAAAATTAACGTTACCTCCTGCGATACAATGGTTTGTTCAAGGCGGCATGTGCTCCATCCCATTACCTTTGCATCTGTTGTTCTTGTAAATGCAGCTTCCAGCTACCTCACCTGGTAGATAACAAGGTGAGGTAGCTGGAAGCTGCATTTACACCTTGTTATCTACCAGGTGAGGTAGCTGGAAGCTGCATTTACAAGAACAACAGATGCAAAGGTAATGGGATGGAGCACATGCCGCCTTGAACAAACCATTGTATCGCAGGAGGTAACGTCACCATCATTTACCACAGTGAAATTTTGGGCAGCTGAATTACAACGTGGCCATAAGAGCTTGGTAGGCAATGAAGGTTCGGGACGTCCAAAAACTGCAACCACCGACAAAAACATCGCCAAAGTTCACCAAATGTTGCTTAGCTACCACAAAACTTAAGTGAAAGACATAGCAAAGGCAATGAAAATGTCAAAGGAACGTGTTTGGCACATATTAAATCAACATTTAGGCATGAGAAAGCTGTCCGCGAGTTGGGTGCCGCGTTTGCTCACGTAGGATAAAAAATGTATTACAATGAAGATTTCCAACGTTTTGTTGGCACAGTTTAGGCGCAATAAATCCGAGTTTTGGCGCCGATTAATTACTGTAGATGAAACTTTGATGCACCATTATACGCCCGGAACAAAAATACAATCCAAAAAGTGGACAGCAAAGGGGGAACTTGCTTCAAAAAAAGGAAAAACTATTTTTTTCGGCTGGGAAAATGATGGGATAATTTTATGGGAAAATCATGGAGTTATTTCAATCGAAATCAAAAAGGAAAAACCATTGCAGGAGCATACTACATATCATAACTTGACAAGCTGAAGGCAGAACTTGCGGAAAAACGGCCACATGCCAGAAAAGAATTCTAGTTTCTCCAAGACAACGCACCATCTCACACCTCGGCGGATGCCATGGCGAAAATCCACGAATCACGGTTTGAACTGCTTGACCAACCGCCTTGCTTACCTGATATAGCCCAAGCGCCTTCTTTTTGTTCCCTCATGTAAAAATTGCGCTCGGAGGACAGAGATTTTTGTCAAATGAAGAGGCAATCACTTTCATTACCAATTATTTTTTTGGAGAAAATCACCGATTATTATTTAGACGGGTTACAGAAGTTTTACTTGAAGAAGGCCACGGAGAAGGCCGAAAGCTCGAACAATACACAATGTGAGTGTCCTTTTAAATGTTTTCTATGTTATTATCGTTTTATTGTACCATCCAAATATTATATATATATATATATATATATATATATATATATATATATATATATATATATATACATACATACATATATATATTAATATATATTATTAATATTAATATATATTTATATATATATACATATATCCCTCCCCGGACTACAACCTTGACGTGGTGGAAGGGCTTGTGCGTTCCGATGACCCCTAGAGCTGTGCTGGCGGGAGTAATAAAAATTGCTCCTGGTAGGGTCACCCATGCCAGATAGATCGAAGGTTAGGAGCCAGACGAAAGGTAGTCCACGCAGCGTCTGTTCCTCAGTGAGGCGGCTGCAATGGCGTCTGACCCCAGTGGGGTGGCCAGTAAGTGATGGTGTCACGTTAAAAACACTATTGAGGAAGGCAACGGGAGACCACCTCAAATATCATTCCCAAGATTAACATGATGGACTATACAGAGATTGTGAGTCCTGGTAACTACGGGGCTCGGCCCAATCGGCCGTGTGTTGTCCCCGGCAGCGGGGGAGGCAAGGCTTCCGCGGTCGTCATCCCACGAAACCCTTGCAAGGGAAAACCCGCAACAGCAGGACAGAGGACACAGCAGAAGAAGACCACATTAGTTAGAATGGGAACGTGGAATGTAAGGACTATGATGAGGACAGGGAAATTGGAGAATGTTAAGCCGGAGATGAAAAGGGGAAAAATAGATATTTTAGGTCTATGCGAGGTGAGATGGAAAGATAGCGGGGATTACTGGAGTGATAAGTATAGAATAATATACAGCGGCGGGGACGAGAGCCAACGAGGGGTTGCCATAGTATTAAATAAAGAGGTAGGAAGAATCGTAGTCAGCATAGAGCGGGTAACGGATAGATAGATAGATAGTGGTCTTTATTTGGGCGAAATTGAGACCAAATGGTCCCTTCTTCCATTTAACCCATCGTCATATACATATTAGCCATCAAACTTATAGTAACATTAATATGTACACATAAATACATATAGACATACAATATAGACACCAATTCACAAATACACATAGACATCAATTCATTAACACAGATTTGCACATCGAAAAGAAAAAAGTATATACATATATATAGACACACACATACACATATACATACATATCCACACACACATACATATACACACATAAACATACATACATGCATTCATACACATACATAAATACATACATAAGTACGCACATATACACCCATACATACATACATATACATATATAAATTAAGAATACACCTACATATGCTCAAATTAAATGACAGTGAAGATAGAGTACAATAAAATGAGGAAAGTCTAAGCAAAGAATGAGGTTTGTGGAAAAAGCTAGGGAGAGCGTGGCATTGCTCAACTAGTAAAAACCCACGCAGGAAAAACACCCACGAAGAGAAGGGGGGTGTGAAAAACCTGCGAAAACCCTATTAATTAGAGGAGAGATACATGTACATTTTAACAATCATTTTTACAGAGTATACAAATTATTAAGTTACTGAAATTGAATTGGAGAAATTAAATACAATTGACAACACATACGGAGTAATGAGAAGCGTGATATTTCTAAAAATTATTATGCAAACTCCTACCGCTTGAGATGACAAAAACAAAAAAAGCAGGGTAAAAAAAGTAGACACAGTGATCTGTATAACAGCTGAGTGGAATAACGGGGGGTATACTGGTTAAGTTAAATACCTGAGGAAAATGAACTTGTGAAGTGCTCTTCTAAATGTTGTTGATGAAGAGTTTTTTATGTCATCTGGGAGAGAGTGCCACAGGCGGCATGCTATAACATGAAAAGATTTGTGATAGATTTCCGTGCGATGGTGTTAGACAAGAAGTTTATTATTACCCCTAGTATTTCTGTTGTGGATTGACCCAATGAAGAGGAAATTTTTGTATAAATATTTAGGTGTGTAGTTTGAAAGTATTCCGTAGAGAAGTGAAAGGATACGTAAATGCCTGCGGTCTTCTAGCTTTAACCAGGATATTCTATTAAATGAGTCGGAAATATGATCGTACTTCCTAATATCACATATAAACCGCACACAGGAATTATGGGTCTTCTGGAGTTTGGTTTTCAATTCGCCTGAAAGGTCTTGGTATACTACATCACAGTAAGATAGAACACTATTAGTAGAGATAAAAGCAGAACCGACGAACTTATTTATTATTCAGGTATACATGCCACCGAGCAACCATAAAGAAGAAGAGGTCGATAGGATATACGACCAGTTAGAGGACATAATCGCGTGTGTTCCTGCAGGGAAACATTTGATAGTGATGGGGGATTGGAATGCGACGATAGGCGAAGGAAGACATGGTGACG
Organism: Hetaerina americana; assembly: GCF_022747635.1. Lineage (NCBI taxonomy): Eukaryota > Metazoa > Arthropoda > Insecta > Odonata > Calopterygidae > Hetaerina > Hetaerina americana. The sequence goes on along the minus strand of NW_027287205.1, from coordinate 14,603,817 downwards.
AGGTCGGGGACTACGGTTTAGGCATAAGGAATGACCGCGGGGAGAAAGCAGTTGAGTTCGGCAGGAGACAGGGATTAGTGATCACCAACACTTGGTTTAGACACCACAAAAGACGTAGGTATACATGGAAAATGCCAGGTGACTCCGAAAGGTATCAGCTAGATTAAATCCTGGTTAGACACAGGTTTAGGAACAGTGTGATAAAATCGCACAGCTTCCCGGGAGCGGATGCGGACTCAGACCACAATTTAGTTGTTATGAAATGTAGCGTACGTTTCAAAAAGATAAGGCAGGGGCGGCGAGTTAGAAAATGGAATGTAGAAGCATTAAATAGTTTGAAAAGGAAGGAATACAAACAGGCGGTAGAGGAAATCATGGAGGATGGTAAAGAGCTAAGTACTATCGAAGAAAAATGGAAAGGTATCAAGAAAGGGTTGTCTAAAGCCGCAGAAGACACTATTGGAACCGTTAAAGCTAAAAGGACTAGGAAACCATGGATCACGGATGATATGATTAGAAAGATGGATGAGGGGCGAAAATGGAAGAATGTAAATACAGAATTAGGCAAAATGAAGTACAAAGAATTGAACAATATATTGAGGCGGGCAACAAATATAGCAAAGGAAACATGGTGGAAGACGCAGTGCGAGGATATGGAAAGTTTGCAGAGGAAGGGTGAAATCGGTGCTCTGTACAGCAAAGTTAAATCTTTATCGGGAAGTAAGAAAGGGAGATCTCTGCTACCAGTTAGAGATAAGGCAGGTAAGGTAATATTTGACACAGGATAGATCCAAGAGAGATGGAAGAAATATATAAAAGAACTGTATAGTAAAGAGCTTAGACTAACAAATTTACGTAGAAAAGGAACATGACGTAGTGGAATATAGCTTAGGTCCAGGCATACTAGACAATGAGATAGGAAGGGCATTAAGATAGATGAAACTAAATAAGGCCGTGGGGGTGGATAACATTCCCGTGGAACTTTTAAAATGCTTAGGAAAAGGTGGGAGGAAGAGGCTATATGGGCTGATCCGTAGTATTTATGAGGAGGGAATCTGGCCGGAAGATTTTGTTAGATCAGTTTTAGTTCCTATTCCGAAAAAGGTAAAGGCCACGTCATGTGAGGACTAGGGAATAATTAGTTTGATATCCCACGCAGCTAAAGTTGATCGCAGGGTCATAAACAAAATGTATAGAGAGTAGGGCAAAGGATTACATAGGGGGTGATCAGTTTGGGTTTAGGAAGGGGAGAGGTACGCGTGATGTCATTGGAGTAATGAGATTATTAATGGAGAGGAATATAGAACACAACCAGGAGGTATTTGCGGGTTTCTTAGATTATGAAAACGCCTTTAATAGAGTGAATTGCGAAAAATTAATGAGTATTCTGCAGAAAATAGGAATAGAATGGAGGGAAAGGAGGCTAATCCGCAACCTGTACATGTCTCAGACTACTCAGGTGTGAGTGGGGAACTGGGATTCCGGTTGGGCAGTGTTAGGAAGAGATGTAAGGCAGGGTTGCCCATTGTCACCGTTGTTGTTCAACCTATATGCAGAGGAAAAAATTAAAGAGGCATGGGAAGAACTGGAGCTAGGAATGAAAGTGGGCGGGGAATTCGTAAAATCAGTTAGGTTTGCTGGTGACCAATCTTTAGTTTGTTAGTCAGCCAAAGGGTTGCAAGCATTGCTTATTGAATTAGAAATTCAGTGCGACAGGTTTGGGATGAGAGTCAATATTAATAAATCAAAGGTTATGCGTTTTTCTAGAAAGAAAAAGGCTTAGCTTTACATTAAAATAGGAGGGCAAAAACTGGAGCAGGTAGTACAGTTTACGTATCTCGGTAGTGTTTTGGTCCAACACGGTAAAAGTAGAAAGGACGGTAGGAGATGAATTGCGCTAGGCAAAGAGACTTTCACAAGGGGGAGGGAGTTGATGACGGGGACGTTGAGTGAGGATGTTAAGAAAAGACTCGTAAAAACTTTAATTTGGAGCGTAGCTATGTACGGTGCGGAAACATGGTCATTGAAGCAGGAGGATAGACGTAGACTGGAGGCTTTTGAAATGCGGGTGAGGAGAAGAATGGAGAAGATGAAATGGACAGAGATTCCCTCCTCAGAGGATTCCCTCCTACGGATCAGCCCATATAGCCTCTTCCTCCCACATTTTCCCAAGCATTTTAAAAGTTCCACAGGAATGTTATCTACCCCCACGGCCTTATTTAGTTTAATCTCCCTTAATGCCCTTTCTATCTCTTTGTCTAGTATGCCTGGAACTAAGCTGTCTTCCTCTACGTCATTTTCTTTTTCAATGTCTAACTTTGTTGGTCTGAGATCTTTACTATACAGTTCTTCTATATACTCCTTCCATCTATATTGGATCTTTCCTCCGTCAACTATTACCTTACCCGCCTTATCTCTAACTGTTAGCATAGCTCTTCCTTTCCTACTTTCCGATAACGATTTGACTTTGCTGTACAACGCACCGATTTCACCCTTCCTCTGCAAACTTTCCATATCCTCGCACTGCGTCTTCCACCATGTTTCCTTTGCTATATTTGTTGCCCGCCTCAATATATTGTTCAATTCTTTGTACTTCATTTTGCCTAATTCTGTATTTACATTCTTCCATTTTTGCCCCTCATCCATCTTTCTAATCATATCATCCGTGATCCATGGTTTCCTAGTCCTTTTAGCTTTAACGGTTCCAATAGTGTCTTCTGCGGCTTTAGACAACCCTTTCTTGATACATTTCCATTTTTCTTCGATAGTACTTAGCTCTTTACCATCCTCCATGATTTCCTCTACCGCCTGTTTGTATTCCTTCCTTTTCAAACTATTTAATTCTTCTACATTCCATTTTCTAACTCGCCGCCCCTGCCTTATCTTTTTGAAACGTACGCTACATTTCATAACAACTAAATTGTGGTCTGAGTCCGCATCCGCCCCCGGGAAGCTGTGCGATTTTATCACACTGGTCCTAAACCTGTGTCTAACAAAGATTTCATCTGGCTGATACCTTTCGGAGTCACCTGGCATTTTCCATGTATACCTACGTCTTTTGTGGTGTCTAAACCAAGTGTTGGTGATCACTAATCCCTGTCTCCTGCCGAACTCAACTGCTTTCTCCCCGCGGTCATTCCTTATGCCTAAACCGTAGTCCCCGACCTCCCCATAGTATGTATATAGATGACGGCTCTTCAGTTGTGTAGTGGTGTAACAGTATTATTAATTCTGCATTGCCTGTTTTTGGTTTCGCCATCCAATCATCGTCTTTCCCGCTGCATGCACTATTGGGTCACATTCCTTTCCTGTTTCCTTTGTGAGGGGAACGTATTATATTGTAGGTTCATATGGTAGTGGAGTTACTCATTCTTGCATTTCATATTCGTACTAGCTCATAGTTAGATATATCCTATATTGCATCTTGCGGTACAATTGTTTGTTGGATTATAGTGTTTGTGTTTGCATACGTATTAGATGAAGTGATTTTTGCATGAGTGTTTGCGCTATTGTTTGGTGTAGCTTTGCATGCATGTGTTGATTTTACATGTGGTATTTTTCCTTTTTGAGGGTGGTGATCTTACACTCCCTGCTACCTGCCCTTTCGGCGGCCTGCGTGGTATTATGTCGATGTAGAAGGAACATTGTTACCATGCTCTTTTCAAGGCCACATTTAAAATACTAATGTAGATTATTGTCCGAATGAAAAGGCCTCATTCGGGATATTGTGAGGTTTAACGCCAGTTAGCCGCTGTTCTTAAAACCTCTAACGATAAAACCAAAAGCGTCCCTGAAATACTGATGGAATTAGGGTGTAATCACTATAAGAAAGATTGTTCAATGCTATTTTGAACTTACTAGATATATTCAGATCCGCATATTTCAGAACCGAGGTCTCGCAAATTATTTTTACTACATCACACATTAATCGCTAAACGTTTAGAGAATAGTTAGTTCAACTCAATTCCATGTACTTCCACTAACCTCGTGTGTTTGGGGCCCAAAAATCTTTTTTTCCGCATGGCCTCATAGAATACCTTTAAAAAATGTAATGCTCTTCATAGTATTGTTTGTTCTGCCTTTTATCTTTTAAGGGTTCCCCTTCCATCTCTCGTTTCTCTCCGTGGGGGCACCACCCCCCCCCCAGCTACTTGACTATCCGCATCTGCATCTACTTAATACAACGCAAGCCACCACAATGGCGTAAGTATGGCGGAAGGTGTTAGGACACCACCCGTAATTAAGAAAGCAGAAAAATATTCTTACCAAAGCCACAAATTTATACGGACCCCAACAAAACACGGTAAACATTCATGCTAGAACACTTACACCCCACACACATGCAAACACTCAACCTACCTACTAACATACAGGGTCGCACCCAAAAGTGGTAGGACTGATATTCTCTGGCGCGAACGGAGCGGTGGATGGGGGTCTGCCTGGCTGGGCAAGGTGGAGGGGGCTCTTAGCAGCAGACCAACACCAACCTCAGTCGCCTGCGGGCTATCGTTGAGTGAGGACACCGTTTTTAGTGAAGCAAGTTTTTTGTCCGCGTCGAAAAAACAAATGAATCTGAATTTAGAGCAACGTTATTCCGTGAAGTTTTGTGCGAAACTCGGGAAGACGGAAACTCAGACCCTCGATATGATCAAGCAGGCTTATGGGGATACTGCCTTAAGCCGTTCCATAGTATTTGAGTGGCACAAGTGGTTTAAAGAGGGTAGGGAGCTCGTTGAATACGACCATCGCTCCGGACGGCCGTCGACGGCAAGAACCGACACGAATGTGGACAGAGTGAGGACACTGCTGAACACAGACCGACGCTTAACCAGTGAAGAAATTGCGGACCAGTTGGGTCTGTCTGCATCCAACGTCCAACGCATTATTTCACAGGATTTGGCCATGCGCAAGATGTGCGCCAAGATGGTGCCGAAAATTCTGCCGCGCCCTGCCATGGCGCGCTCGTCGTCAGACAGCCCCTGGCCAAATACGGCGTTGCCACGTTGCCGCACCCGCCCTATTCTCCCGATCTGGCACCACCGGACTTCATCTTCTTCCCCCTGATAAAGGACGACGTTTTGACTCGATAAAGACCGTTCAAGAGGGTTCGACGAGGGTCATCAACGGCATCCCCAAAGAAAATTTCCAGTGGGCTTACGGGGAATGGGAACAACGTTATACTAAGTGTGTAGCAGCTCAAGGAGCATACTTTGAAGATTATTAAGTCGATGTAAGTATATCGTCAATAAAATTCTTGTAAAAAAATTAGTCCTACCACTTTTGGGTGCGACCCTGTACATATGCACCTACATATGCACCTGATATCTTACTAAGGTGTAATTTTGCATTCATAAAACGAATAATGAAACCTTAGGATGCAGTAAGTAATGTATCCAAAAAATATGCCGCGAAAAAATTATAATTCCTTTATAGTCGTCATTAAATTCGTTTGTTCTGAACCTTCCTCAAAGTCTAATTGTTGCTTGTTGCTTACGGATCTCAAGTATCTTCCAACCTTCATCCCTTTAAGAGACCTGTTACACTTGTGTACTTATCATAACAATTTTTAAAGAATCTAGCGGATTTTTTTTGGACTTCATCTAATTCTTTTTGCCAAATTTTCTCCCAAGGATCCCAAATACTTGCGGCATATTCAAAATGAGGTCTAAATAGAGCAAAATAAAACCTCTCTTTAACATTTTCATTACATTTCCCCACCACCCGTTTTATGAAGCCAATTTTCTTTAAAGCTGATCCGCATATTGTCCTGATATGTGCTCCCCATGAATGGCGTGGTGTTAGAACAACCCCCAAATATTTAACTTGATCGGCCGTAGTCAGTACTGAACCCTCTATTTCATAGTCTATATCCTGTTCCTCGCTTTCTTTGTTCCAAAATTTCAAAACTGCGCATTTATCAATATTAAGTGTTTGTCCCCATTTATTGCACCATTCCGGGATATTGTCTAAGTCTCTAGAGAGTAGCTCGCGATCTAGTTGGCTTCTTATTTCCCTGTATACAACCGTGTCGTCAGCAAATACCCTCAGATTGCTGCCAACGTGTGTGCTTAAGTCATTAATGTATACTAAGAACAGAAGAGGCCCTATTACACATTCCTGGGGGACTCCCGAAGTTACATCTCTATCCGTTGAGCACAACCCATCTATGACTACTATTTGTTTGCGATTTGACAAGGAGTCTCTAATCCAATTAATTATTTTCTGATTGATTCCATAGTATTAAAGTTTGTATAACAGTTTATTGTGTGTCTTTAGAACTTAGAAGCTTTGTGTCACATTATACTTTGGTGACCTTGGGAGGAGACCGTTTTATGTTGTATGTCTATGATATACTGGAATTCCACCTTACTTCTTTTTAAATTGCACGTTTTTGGATACATTTCTTACTGCATCCTAAGGTGTCATTATTCGTTAGATGATTGCAAATTCATTTGCATTAGTGTAGAATGAATGTATTTTTCCATGAATGTATATGCCACTCTAGAAGGTTGGTGACTAAATTGCTTGTATGTATTGAGTTTGCATGTGGCTTTGTTCCTTTTTACGAGTTCTGACCTAGCACCCCACGCCACATTTCTTGCGGCAGCTATCGGGGTATTATGTAGATGTAGATGTGTCTTAGGGGATTTAAGCTGGGAGCCTCTTGAAGTACGAAGAGAACAAGCGAGACTTAGACTTTTTGAAATGTTCAGAACAAACGAGGTTAACGATGACACTAAAGATATTATTATGGCCCCACACTACTTGGGTAGATCAGACCACAAAGATAAAATAAGGGAGATAGATTTCAGTAAGGACAGTCACAAATACTCATTCTTTCCCCGAAAAATCAGAGATAATAATAGTAAGAAACTGAAGTAACTTTAAAAATATTGAAAACATTAAATTTACAAGTTTGAGTAAAATTAAACATTGCAAAGACATCAGGTACATTTGTAGGTGCATGTGTATGTTAGATGGTAGGTTGAGTATTTGCATGTGTGTGGGGTTAAGTGTTCTAGCATGAATGTTTACCATGTTTTGTTGGGGTCCGTATAAATTTGTGGCTTTGGTATGGATATTTTTCTGCTTTCTTAATTACGGGTGGTGTCCTAACACCTCCCACCACACGCCATTTTGGCGGTTTGCGGGGTATTAAGTAGATGTAGATGAGTGTCTGTGCAGAGGGATTAAAGAAGCAGGTGCTGTATAACAAAAACTGATTACAAGTAAACAACGATTATGTTCAATAGTGACGAATGTTTGTAGGTGATTAAAACATTTAATAATACCTTTCTTATTAATTCTTTACAAAAGATGTCTCTTACTTTTTTAATATTGATCGTTTTGGTATATAGCATTTAGTATTGCTAATGCAATTATGTTGGCAACATCAGAATAGAATGGATTGCTGTGCAAAAACGATAATTTCTATTTTTTCGTATCTTTATACTATTAACAAGAAAAATTTTAAAATCAAAGAATTTATTGAAGGGATTAGGCATATCATCTCTGCGGCACATACAACTTTGCTTTTATTATTAATTTACAATTATCACCAACAGTTTTTAGACAATAAGGCTCATTTTGGCTTCCTATAAACAATGTTTTTTTATAATTGGAATATTTTAATAATCAGGCTTGGCCCCCATTACCCAGGTAACCCGGTCATACACCCGGTCCACCACCACCGCCCGCTAAACGCCCAGCGACACCTTAGGTGGTCTATAATCTCCCCCATGCTCCCCATGATTATTCATGGGGCAATAGTTTTTCTTTCGCCGATGAGCCTTCAATGGTTATTCAAGGAACAACGGTTTTTCCTGGGCCGATAATCCTTCCATGGTCTTAGGTCCAGCCGAGGAATATGCTTGCAATGCTTCAGTGGATTCCTGAAGGGGAGAAAAATAACACATTCAATCGGAAAGCCCAACTCTAGAAGATATTGTGCGATTCAGATCGGTTCAACGCAATGTCACCCAGCTTTAGCAATCAAAGATTTTTTATTTTGGCTTTCTTCCATGACTCTAGCAATGGCGAGTGTGTATGATACTTAGAATTTTTAGTGAATAAAGCAGCCATCTGCGTAGGAACGAATATTCTTCCCTATTCTCGACTTTTCAAACTATATTAACGATTCACATCCTTCAGATATAACACATCTACAGATTCTTATATAAAATCAGTTAAGAGCATGGTTGGTATTTTGAAGAAGTAAACGTTTATTAAAATCAATGACTTAATTTTTTCAGCCTGTTTCCGCCCGACTATTATTTAGCATTTTAACTCAGATTTCTATCCAAAAAACTACCCTGCGTTTTGTGCACTGATTCATATCCAAGGTAGGACCCTAGCTATTGAGCCCCATTACTCCTTACACTCACAATCATTACTCACTTTTTGCTGATGATGCTGAAGGCGTCCGCTTGCATGTACTCCAAGTCTTCAAGGTTGTCACAGAGAAGGCTCGACAGGGTGACCTTCATGATGGCCTTGAGCTGGGCTGAAAGGAAAAAATGCTCATATTACGAGGGTCATCCGGAAAGTAGTACCCGTTCGTGAAATAAAAAGACAAAAGTAAATATTAACAAACATAAAAAATTTTATTTGAAAGAGGATACTTTAAACTACTTCTCAACATAATCTCCAAGCAAATTAAGGCATTTGTCATAACGTGTGACAAGTTTCTGTATTCCTGCTGCATAGTCCTTCGCCGCCAGCTCATTGAGATACGCGAGGGACCCATCTTGCACAAATTTTTGCATAATGCAGATGGTGTTTAACAATTTCATGAACAATTGTTCGAGAAACATTGGGAAAATGCTCACAGATGTCATCAATTGTGACGCGCCGATCGTTCCTCACGAATTCGTCAACTGAGCTCACCAGTTGGTCTGTAATGACAGACGGTCTCCCCGAACGCTCATCGTCGTGTGTGTTCCCCCTCCCCATGTTGAAGTTGCGACACCACCGCCGAACAGACGACTCGTCCATTACATTGTCTCCATACACCTCCTTTAATTGGCGATGAATATCACATGGGCGAACGTTTCTTGCATTGAGGAATTTAATCACTGCCCTCACTTCACAACTGGCGGCGTTCTCAATTTTTTTAAACATTGTAAACAATCACAGAAACAACACAGGCAATGCTAGCGTCACGCAACTTGGCTCAGAGAAGGCAGACAAGCCACTGAAGCTATCTGACCTCGTCCAGCGGCTACTCGCGTCGTCAGCACTTCATGCGGCACGAACGGGTACTACTTTCCGGATCACCCTCGTGTATATATATATATATACGAGGGTCATCCGGAAAGTAGTACCCGTTCGTGCCGCATGAAGTGCTGACGACGCGAGTAGCCGCTGGACGAGGTCAGATAGCTTCAGTGGCTTGTCTGCCTTCTCTGAGCCAAGTTGCGTGACGCTAGCATTGCCTGTGTTGTTCCTGTGATTGTTTACAATGTTTAAAAAAATTGAGAACGCCGCCAGTTGTGAAGTGAGGGCAGTGATTAAATTCCTCAATGCAAGAAACGTTCGCCCATGTGATATTCATCGCCAATTAAAGGAGGTGTATGGAGACAATGTAATGGACGAGTCGTCTGTTCGGCGGTGGTGTCGCAACTTCAACATGGGGAGGGGGAACACACACGACGATGAGCGTTCGGAGAGACCGTCTGTCATTACAGACCAACTGGTGAGCTCAGTTGACGAATTATTGAGGAACGATCGGCGCGTCACAATTGATGACATCTGTGAGCATTTTCCCAATGTTTCTCGAACAATTGTTCATGAAATTGTTAAACACCATCTGCATTATGCAAAAATTTGTGCAAGATGGGTCCCTCGCGTATCTCAATGAGCTGGCGGCGAAGGACTATGCAGCAGGAATACAGAAACTTGTCACACGTTATGACAAATGCCTTAATTTGCTTGGAGATTATGTTGAGAAGTAGTTTAAAGTATCCTCTTTCAAATAAAATTTTTTATGTTTGTTAATATTTACTTTTGTGTCTTTATTTCACGAACGGGTACTACTTTCCGGATGACCCTCGTATATATATATATATATGTATATACGAGGGTCATCCGGAAAGTAGTACCCGTTCGTGAAATAAAGACACAAAAGTAAATATTAACAAACATAAAAAATTTTATTTGAAAGAGGATACTTTACACTACTTCTCAACATAATCTCCAAGCAAATTAAGGCATTTGTCATAACGTGTGACAAGTTTCTGTATTCCTGCTGCATAGTCCTTCGCCGCCAGCTCATTGAGATACGCGAGGGACCCATCTTGCACAAATTTTTGCATAATGCAGATGGTGTTTAACAATTTCATGAACAATTGTTCGAGAAACATTGGGAAAATGCTCACAGATGTCATCAATTGTGACGCGCCGATCGTTCCTCACGAATTCGTCAACTGAGCTCACCAGTTGGTCTGTAATGACAGACGGTCTCCCCGAACGCTCATCGTCGTGTGTGTTCCCCCTCCCCATGTTGAAGTTGCGATACCACCGCCGAACAGACGACTCGTCCATTACATTGTCTCCATACACCTCCTTTAATTGGCGATGAATATCACATGGGCGAACGTTTCTTGCAGGAATTCAGGAATTTAATCACTGCCCTCACTTCACAACTGGCGGCGTTCTCAATTTTTTTAAACATTGTAAACAATCACAGAAACAACACAGGCAATGCAAGCGTCACGCAACTTGGCTCAGAGAAGGCAGACAAGCCACTGAAGCTATCTGACCTCGTCCAGCGGCTACTCGCGTCGTCAGCACTTCATGCGGCACGAACGGGTACTACTTTCCGGATGACCCTCGTATGTAAACACCCCCCGCCACACGCCCTTGCGGCGGCTTGCGGGGTATTATGTAGATGTTGATGTTACATATATATATATATATATATATATATATATATATATATATATATATATATATATATATATATATATATATGAACAAGGGCGTGGGGGGATATGTAGGCAGCCATATGATGCATTCAGTGGGCTTGGTTCAGCCCGGGCGTTTTAAATGATTGGGCCACCCAGATATGCGCCATCTCGCGGGTTCTCACCTCTATTATACTCGTAGATTTGGGATGGATTTCAATCTCCGAAACGGAGAAGCAGTCGTCAAAAGACTGATTGTGGGAAGCAGTGTGAGTAGGGATGGGATAATTAAGAAAGGTGGGAGATTTGGTAGAATATCGGTGGTTATTCATGCGGAGGGAAAGTGCGGTCGTGCATTCGCCCACGTAGAAGCCTCAGAAAACGAACCCAAATCACTCCCATCAAACCACCCAATTGAAATCTTTATCAATCTCCTTCTGACAAAGATTTCCGACAAAAAATTCATAGATTCCCTTAAGCCACCAGACAACCTTTCCCCCTCTGAGAGACAAGCTCTCAGACGTTTAACGTCTAACAAAGATATTATAATTCCGACGGCGGACAAAGGGTCATCCGTTGCCGTGCTAAACAAAGAAGACTATAACGCCGAGGCATTGCGCCAATTAAATGACCTTTCCTGCTATGCCCCCCTGCCCCAAGACCCAAACCCTTCTTATCAAAAGGATATTCTCTCTTTTCTTTCCAATTTCAGTCCCAAAGAAGGTCTCTCCCCCAAAGATATATCCATTCTTTCACCACCTAATCCTAAGACCCCCATTTCTATTTGCTACCCAAAATCCACAAAATCAATAACCCCGGACACCCTATTGTCTCCAGCATCAACTTACCCACTGAACGAATCTCCGCATTAATAGACCACCACCTTCAACCAATAGCCACTTCACTCCCTTCTTACATTAAAGACTCGCACCACTTTCTGGAACGTCTACACTCAATCCCAATTCCGCACAACATGACCATTCTCATGGCCACGATAGACGTCACATCTCTGTACACCTCCATTCCCCACAAAGAAGGCTTAGAAGCCCTGAAAAATTACCTCTCCCTACGATCCACACCACACACCCCATCCACGGATTTCCTCCTCGAATTGAGCCAAATCGTTCTCACCAAAAATGCTTTTCAATTCAATGACAAAATATATTTACAAATAAAAGGCACTGCAATGGGCACGCGTATGGCTCCTGCATACGCCAATCTTTTTATGGGTATACTAAAACACGACTTTCTGCAACAACAAACCCTAAAACCACTCTTCTGGGTCCGCTATATCGATGATATTTTCCTCCTTTGGTTCCACGGACGCGAAATTTTATCCTCTTTCATTTCCTCTCTCAACTCCTCCTCCTCAGTATCATTCACTTCTTCTGTATCCGACTTGAATATTACATTCCTAGATATCGACATTCACCTCCAAAACAATACGTTTCACACTTCATTCCACATTAAACCAACTAATAAGCAAAAATATCTTCATTTCGACAGCTGCCATCCACCTCACACAAAGCGCTCCATCCCATTCTCACTCTCTATCCGTGGCTTCCGTCTTTGAAACAACATCCCCTCCCAACAGAAATACTTGAACCAGCTGCATGAATCTCTCAGAAAATGTGGGTACCCTGAAAAACTACTAAATCGTAAAATCCTCAAACCGTCAACCCAATACACTCCCCTCCCCAAACCAAACCGCCCAAAATGCCCTAATCTTATCACCCCTTTCTTCCCCGGAACACACAAAATTAAACATCTAATCCGTCACCTCTTCCCAATTATCCATAACACTCAGTCCACATCACTTTTATTCTCACACTGTCCCTCTGTTTCGTTTAAACGCCCGTCGAACTTGCGAGACATCTTCAAGTCCACAAATCCAACTTCAAGCACCCCCGTCTCTCCCCCGCCCCTATCCGCACCATGCAACCGCCCACGCTGCAAATGCTGTCATCTATTAAGACCCTCCCCCTCACTCAGTACCAACTCCCAACCACTCGCCACCTGTACCTCAAAAAATATTATATATCGCCTCTCCTGTAACTTCTGCCCTGCCTTCTACGTGGGCGAATGCACGACCGCACTTTCCCTCCGCATGAATAACCACCGATATTCTACCAAATCTCCCACCTTTCTTAATTATCCCATCCCTAGGACGACAAAACGAATGCGGAATAAACTTATGGTAGAGTCGACATATGTGGCATACATTTATGGTAGAATTTATGGTTGTTACCATTTTCCAGTTGAAGGTCCCAGTTAAACTAAGTATATGTAGTATTGTGCCGCGTATAGACTGCGGAAGGCTCGTTTGGAACAGAATATAAGGTTTAAAACAGAGATTGCTGGGATTTTGCAGGAAATCAGAGCGGACTTCATTCATCTGAGGCCTGTCCTATTATCTCGTCGGGTACCCCTTAACCGCTCCGGGGTCCTTTATACTTCCGAGGTATCAAAGCTTGTAGCACGAAGGTTACACGAACACGTTTCGAGGGTTTAGCATAGCTGGTAGGCAAGAGCGTAGGTCATATATTGGGATAAATAAAGTGGAATCCAGCGCTCTTTGTCAATTAAGATCAGGTTATGCCTCTCAAATCCCCCAAAAAAATGAACAAACAAACTATTCCGTTAAAAAACAAATAACCCACGTACATTTAATAAAATTGGTGCCTCTAAATACATATCAGATAGCAATGCGAGTGAATGTAATTCTTTTACCTCTGTTAACCACAAATTGTCTTTAAAAAGTTTTATGAGCATACATAATACCGAAAACCAAAACGTATTTGCCCAAATTAAAATTATAACATTAAACTGCCTTGGCATTAGAAACAAAGTATTGGATATTGAATATATTTTTGTCAGTTCATTTGCAGATAGTATTTTGAACGGAAAGTTAGCTCACGGGAGATAAAGCAAACAATGGGAACCATTATAACATGTAGCTCTAATATTCCGCTGCCGGACATTATGCTACCTAATCATAAGATTATAGTATGTTTCCGCTGCGCCGCTGAGTCCAAAGGGCGGGAGATGTTGGATTTTTCGTCGCCCTTGTGTATGCCAGGCGGCGGAAAACCCCAGGCGACGCAGGCGGTGAAGGCGGTCGTCAGCAATACACATTGCTCTAAACTACGCATTGTCGCTCAAGTGAGGAAAAACGACGCCTCTGAATGTTGATCTGCAGAGATCCTGCGCTCCTAAAAGGAGATGCACTCAAAGTGATATGGGTCGATGCCGAGTTGAAGTTCCCATTAAAATTAACTGTTTGTAGCATTTTGCTGGGTATTGACCTCGTCTGAACCCGAATTGAGGGTGGAAATCCAAGATTCTAGAGATTTGGTCGGGAAATTGGAGCATTATTTTTTGATCTGAGGCCTGTCCTCTCATCGTGTAGGGTACTTTTTAAACGCTCCGTAGTCCATAATACTGTCCAGGCATCGCAATTTGAAGTGCATTGTGTACACGAACATGTTTCGAGGCTTTAGCATATATGTTAGACAAAAGCGCAGGTAATGTATTTGGAAAAAAAGTAAAATCCTTTGCGCTTTTGGTCACTTCAGATCAGGCTATGACTCTCATATTCCAAAAATAACAGAATAAATAAAAATATGCCGTCAAACGAATTATGACCCACGTAGTGAACATGTTAAACCAAAAATAAAGGAAGTACACGTCAAAAAATGGCTCAAAATAATAATAAAAATTAGCAAATGTCCACTTGCCACCCTTAACGTCTAGAGAATAATTAGGTCCACTCAATTAAATGCACTGTCACTAATCTCATGAGTGTGGTTGTCAAAACCCTTTCCGCATGATCGCATTAGAGAGCTATAAAGTGGTGTAGTGCTCTAAACGGTATTGCTTGCTCTTTTTTGTCTTTTTTTTGGCTTCGCCTTCCATCCCTCGTCCCTCTCCGTTAGGGGAGCGTCCCGCTGCCTGCAGCGTTGGTTAGCAAACCCTACCTGTATCTTTGTGGATTAGAGTGTTTTATGCTGCATGTTCATGTGGTGGTGGAGTTTCGCATTCTAGATTTTCATATTCTGGCTTGCGCGTTGCTGTATGGATTCCATACTGCATCCCAGGGTACAATTGTTTTTTGGATGAAAGAGTACGTGTTTGCATGCGTGTTGAATGAAGGGATTTTGCATGAGTGTTTACGCCACTCTGGGTATAGTTTTGCATGTATGTATTGATTTTGCATGTGGTTTTTTTTCCTTTTTGCGGATGGTGACCTAACATCCCCCGCCACACGCCCTTGCGGCGGCTTGCGGGGTATTATGTAGATGTAGAGAACGGACCAAAGAAAGTTATGGGACCCAGTGGAATTTAAGCATGTCAAGACAGCCGATGTGAGGAGGAAATGCTTATGTCCCGATTTATGTGAAGGATCAGCGAGTTTCCCTGAGTGGTAAGTTGCAACCGGGTCGTGTTTGATAAAAAATATATGTGGAATAACCAAGTATTTATTTTTCTGAAATGAATCGCTTCCACAAAGTGACGCCTGAAACCATTCCTTTCTAGCCTATTATCCAATAGAAAACACGGATTCAGAAAGGAGAGATCATTTGAAACGCATTTGGGACTTTTTATGAACTACGTTCCACGATCGAGGAAAAGAAACAAACAAGTAGATACGATATCCTTGGATTTCAAACAGGTCTTTGATAAAGTCCCACACGCTAAATTGATTCAAAAATTGCAACGGTATGGAATAAACGACAAAGTAATAAACTGGATTCGATACTTCATTACTGATGGTAAACATGATAAAGCTCTAATTATGTGAAAGTAACATTCGGAAACCCAAAGGGTAGCGGTATAGGACCAATACTATTTCTTAAATACATTAATGATATCAAAAGTAAAATAAAAAGCAGCATAAGACTATTTGCCGACGACACTGTGAGCTACAGCGAAATGGCGAATGCCGCAGATCGCGAATCACTGCAAACTGACTTAAGCAACATTAAAAAATGGTGTGAAGAAGAGGGGCTGGAGTTAAATATGAAAACATTTACCATCATGCATTTTTTAAAGAATAGAAAACACAACCAAACTTTACCAACTTCCACACTCGGAGGTGTTTGGATGGGCTTCATTGATGATGTAAAATACTTGGGTGTGACCATTGCATCGGAACTTTCTTGAGTAAAAAAATTAGGAGGTGAGAAAATAAGATTTGTGGACGGGCACAAAAAGCTGGCATTCGTCAAACGTAGAGTCATAATATGTAGCGATGAAAAAGTGACAGAAACGTGCTATCTCTCTTTAGTAAGATCTCACATTGGGTATGCGTTTGCAAGTGTTTGGGATCCATTTAAAAAATCATTAGTTTCAGGATTATACAGGGTGCAGGGACAGGCTGCAAGGTTCGTGAAAAACACGTACCAAAGGGCACAATGCGTCACACATTTAATTCAGAATCTGGGGTGGGGATCTTTAGATATACGAAAACATAACGCTAGATTAACCTTATTACAAAGATATAAAGCGTGTCGTTTGTCATCCATAATTGGAAGTATAATTAGATCCCCTTATTACATTGGCAAGGCCGAAAAAATTAGAAAGTTAGATACTCCAACTAATAGAATATAGAATTTGGTTTTTATGGTCACTATTCGTGAAGAAAATAGCAAGGGGAACACTTAAGAAAAAACCAAGTCCATGCTGATGAAAAAACAAGATTTAATTCCCACAAAACGCACTCCAAGTTTGGTGTCCTAACGCCCTCAGCGGTGTACCCTTGTCCCAGGCGAGGTATGGGCGAATGTACGCCTCGTATGTAGCCTATTGTATTTGTGAAATGTCCGACCCGGACGTGTAAATACTAACCGGTAATAAGTGTCTGAATTACATGTGCTCCCTCCCTCTTTTAATGTATTTTCTTGTCTGCTTTGTGTAGGCAAAGGAATAGCTGCTAACGACGTTCTACTCGTAATATATGTAGGTATGGTGCATAATTGGTGTTTGGTTGCCCCCTTTCCACACGCTTTTAGGTGGATCGCGGGGTATCAGGTGCAAGAGGAAGTAGAGGGAATACACGTAGAATGGCTGGTGACCTACGACCCCCTGCCACACGTCCCTGCGAGTGCTTGCGGGGTATTATGTAGATGTGGATACTTAATGATTAAACTTATAATTATGTGCTCTAAAATTTGGCATGAGACGTACATAAAAGGGATTGGTCGGTTATTACTCGGATCGTCTCTGTTGCCTTATTTAAATACGAGAAAGTCAGGGGCATTTTTCCAGGCTTTGGGTACTGTACGATCATAAAGGAATTTATTAAATATTATTTTCAGGAAAGGCAAGGAAATTTCTGAGGCCATCATTTTGTAAACACTAGTGTGGACGTCTAAATATTAACGAAACAATTTTTAAAACTCTACTATATTAACGCCTGGCGACATGTTTTTCTTGCTAACGCTTAAACACTTCTATAGTTATGCTTAATTTCATATTGTTTAGAGTTAGACTCGTCCATTTGAGGCTGTTTTTTATTTTTGAATGCCATACTTTTTGGTGTTTTAATGCTATATGCACTTTTATGCTGTACCACTTCTATGCTGTAAGACTTCTGAAGATAACAGATTAATTCTTCGCAATCGTTTCGGTCAAACAAATAAATTTTAATCAGGGGTTTTTTTTCTTTGCGTCGATAGTGGCCATAAGTAGGTTGGGGGCGGCGGGAATGGAAACAGAATTTAAACGTCTGAGGAAGTGATTTGTGACTTTTCTGAAGGAGGGCAAGGAGAACACAAGAGGCTGTAGATGGTGGTTAAGGACTGCGGAGATTCTTTTGGTGGGAGAATTGTAACAGAAAACTATTGGACAACAAGGGATGCTGGGTTTGTGCACTTTTGGGAGGATATAAAACTGGGGTGTTCTGGGGTTTGGGATTAAAGTCTTGGGAGTTGAGGCCTTCTTCTGGTTCAGATCGGAGGAGAAAAGACCGAATTTCTGTTTGGAAAGTGAGTGTTGGGTTTTTGGTGGATGTATCATTGAGGAGACCGAGGGCTTTGGAAATATAATCATTGGTGTTTAGAATTACAACTGAGAAGTATAAATCGGCGGTGGTGACAACGATGTTGGGATTGGACTGTATGGTTTTAGGGTTTGACATTCGTTCATGGAGAGGTCATTTTTTGGTCTGAGTGATTTTATGAAGGATTTAATGAAAACTTTTTGGAGAAGGGGACGGCTAAAAATTTCAATAGGATGGTTACTAAGATGGTTACTGAGATAGTTTTATGATGGTTACCTCTATTCCCCATGCAGAAGGCTTATCCTCCCTCTGGCATGTTTCTCTACACCCCCTACCTCAGCGCTCCTCGACTGAGTTTCTCCTCAATCTTGCCGCTTTCGCATGACAAAAAACCCATTCTCGTTCCAAAATTGTTTTTTATTTACAGACCAAAGGCACAGAGATGGGAACGAGGATATCACCACCACACGCCAATCTCTTTATATTTGTATATTACACACACACACACACACACACACATATATATATATATATATATATATATATATATACTATATATATATATATATATATATATATATATATATATATATATAAGCTTTGTGATTTTTCCTGCGAAACCATAACCGGCACAGGGAAAGGAACTGGCCCCCCTACCCTGATGTGTGAATTTCACACGCCATCGGGCTTAGTACTGATCTGCTTGATTCCGCCTCCCCACCTCTCCTGTGTTCGTCCTTTATGTGTGTTCCTATCCCTTTTCCTTATATTTTTTTCTATATAAATGAGTATATATATATATATATATATATATATATATATATATATATTATATATATAACCACATATACCTGAACAACATTTTGACGCTATAAAAGAAAAAAAATCCAAATAGATAACACGTTAATGGACACTCGCATTTAAATTCAAGCTTTCGGCCTGCTGTGAGGCCATCTTCAGGTCAGACTGGAAGTTTTTGGGCGGAGGATATGCTACCTGTAGGTAGCGGAAGCGCAGGGTGTGCTGGGCAGGGAATTAGTTATGACAGATACTGACTGAAGGGCAGACGACTCGCCAGTCTCAGAATCGTTTTGAGATCCACCAACCCTTTGGCAACCCGCCATGAATAATTTACTTATCTTTCCCTTACGGGCAACCGCCTCTATTGTAAAATATATCTTCTTCTCAGATCCACTCCCCTCACCCCACATCTCCTCATTGCCTCCCAACCTCGTTCCGGTGCTGATCGCCTGCAAACGGTACCTATATTTTGTCATGCAAACAATGCTCTTTATTTTACACTGTCCGCATGAATAATCATCGCCACTCCTGTTATTCTGCATCACTCTCTTCTTCTCTTATCCCTTCACACGCTAATTCCCAGAATTTTTCTTCAACCAGTATTTCTTCCTAACCATCCCAGAACCTCTGCCCGATTCAGTCACTAAGATAGAGGTGAGAACTGGCAAATCAACGTACATGTTAGCTTTCGATATTTAGAAATCCCCAGGATTAACCCTCGCCACCACCCTTTCCAGCATACCCTGCACCTACCCACCAAATACCCTGCACTCCCTACGCCAAAACGTTCAAGGCTGACCTAAAAAGGCTTCAAAGGAGGCCTTAAGGGAAAACTTTCTGAAATGTGGGAATCATTTTACGTGTTATCTATTTTATTTTCATGATATCTTGTGCCGTCCAAAGGATACAACGCTCTTGTGGGTACACATACATCTACATCTGCATAGTAATCCGCAAGCGGTCGCAAAGATGTGTGGCGGGCGGTGTTAGGTCACCACCCCCGTAATTAAGAGCAAAACCGCATGAAAATCCCGTAAATTCATGCACACCTACAAGCACAAAATCGTATACATTCATGGAAAAACCATTGCTACTCATACACATGTAAACTTATATGCTATTAACTAGCAAAAACTCATGCATAGGTCGCTCGGATCATAAATATGTATAAAATTTTACTAAATTTTATCGAGTGAAAGTGGTAGGCAAGTGAATGCGATTTTTTAGATTTTCAATGGGCATTTGATAAGATTCCCCCAAGTATTTTTTTTTGTAGTTTGCACGCACAAACAAGGGCGCAATAAATTGGGTTGAAGACCTTCTTCGAGAGCGGGAAAAGAGGGTAGTCCTTAATGGCGCTGGTTCCGGCAGCGTGCGAGTGACTCAGAGGGTGCCTCAGGGAAAAATGATAGGGCCCGTACTTTTCTTGATTTTTGTCAACGATTTGAACCGCGCATTGAAAAGTAAAATTAGGATGTTCGCGGATGACACAGTGATTTATCGAGAGAAATCTGGGGATGAGGATCGTTTAATTCAAGTACAGGATCTAGATTGAATTACTAAATGGTGCTCAATATGGAGACTGTCATTAAATCTTTAAAAATGCTCAGTGGTAAATTTCTTTATAAATCAACGGGATATGCTCCCAAATTAGCTGGAGTTGGCATCGAAGTAATTGATACGGTAAAATACCGAGGTGTTCCATTCACAAAAGACTTAACTTAGGGTACTCACATACGTAAAGTCTGATGTGAAGCATATAAAAATTTGGATTTATTAGACGCATTGTCGGCAAAAGTGACTCGAAGATCAAGGAACGTTGTTACCACGCTCTTGTAAGGCCTCATTTAGAATACGAATGTAGCGTGTGGGATCCGAGTGAAAAAGGCCTCATTCGGGAAATTGAGAAGGTTCAACGCCGGGCAGCCCCTTTATTTTTTTTTAACAAACGTCTCTTGCTTTTTGAATATTCATCGTTTTCGGTTTAAGCATTCAGTAATTCTCAGTAATGCGGCTTGCGGGGTATTATGTAGATGTAGATGTTGGTATTAAGCATTCAGTATTTCGCTTATTTCAGTATTTTGGCAACATCAGAAATGAATCGCTTGCCGCACAAAAATAATATTTCCATTTTTTAGCTGTCTTAAAAAACTTATTAATCAAACAATTTCATTCAAAAGAACAGGTATATACTTTCTAAGGATCATATAAATTTTCATTTTATTCATTTATTTACGATTATCCTGAACATCTATTGTACAGTAATACTCAATTTTACATGTTGTAAACGATAGTTTTTTTTTCAATCAATAGAAAATTAAAATAATTAGGTAGGGTCCCCATGAACCAGTTAGCCTGGTCGACCACCGGTCTGCGACCACCGCCCGATAAGCGCCCAGCTACACCTTGGGGAGGTCCATAAGATGGTGGCTTGACGTCTGGGTGGCAATTTCCCCCACTTTATTAGTGCCCCCCGGGACCCTTAACGTCCCTCATGCTTTCCATGATTATTCAAGCGGCAATGGTTTTTCTTTGGCCGATAACCCTTCCATGGGCTTAGGTCCAGCCGAGGAATGTCCTTGCAATGCTTCAACGGATTCCTGTAGAGGGAGAAATTGAAAAAAATCATTGGGAAGGTATCACCCAACTCCCATCTCCGGCAGTTCCTATGTGCGATTCAGATCGGTTGGACGTAATGGTACATGGTAGTAGCCATGCAGAACTTTTTATTTTGGCTTTTGTCCATCACTCTAACAATGGCGAGTGCGCATGTAAAATTAAATTAAAATGAATAAGGCAGTCATTTGAGTAAGAACGAATGTACTTCCTCAAATTTAAGTTTCAAATCAATATTAAATATTCCCATCCTTAACATATCGCAAATCTATAGATTTTTATGTAATATCAGGTAAGTAGATAGTTGGAATTTTGAAGAAGTAAACGTTTATTAAATACAATGACGTCATTTTTTCAGCCCGTTTGGTTTATTATTTAGGGTGTTAACTAAGATTCTTTATTAAAAAAACATCCCTGAGTTTTGTGCATTCGTTCATATCTAAGGCTAGACCCTCGCTAATAATCCCAATTACTCCCCACACTCACGGTCATTACTCACTTTTCGCTGATGATGCTGAAGGCGTCCGCCTGCATGTACTTCAAGTCCTCGAGGTTTTCACAGAGAAGACTTGAGAGGGTGACGTTCATGATGGCTTTGAGCTGGGCTGTAAGGATATAAAAAGCTCGGATTATGAACAATTCCAGTAGATCTAACACTCCTGTGCTACATTTAATATTTATCCACCGTAAAGTGTTATTGAAAGGAGAACTTTTGGGTCGGAATTCTTCGCAATGAAGCAGTCCTTATCACTAAATAATTACTAATGTTATTTTAAGAATTCATAAATTGCCCCAAACACTCGGGGACTATTTTTACATTCTACATCTACACCTACATAATACCCCGCAAGCCGCCGCAAGGGCGTGAGGCGGAGGGTGTTAGGTCACCAACCGTAAAAAGGAACAACACCACATGCAAAACAACTACATGGAAAATTATACCTACAGCAGCGCACACACTCATTCAAAAATCCCTTCATCCATCAAACATTAAAAAATGTATCACTCAAACCTACAAACAACTGCACCCCAGGATGCAGAGAGAAAGCCATCCAACAGTACGCAAGGCATTACTCTAAAAATTGAATGGGAAACTCCACCACCACTTGAAAATGCAAAATAAAACGCTCTCCCCACCGAGGAGACTGTGAAAGGCAGGGAATGCGACACAACGTTGCAGGTAGCAGGCGGGCGTTGCAGGCAGTACCCCCCATGATTATGGGAAATTGATTGAAGGGGAGCCTTAAAAACAGATGAACAGAACATTAATGAGGTCATTCGGATGGAATGGGTCTTCACAACGAATCAACACAATGTTAGTGGAAGAGCATGCATTTAAGTAGAACTAATTATTTTTTAGACGCTGAGGGTGGCAAGTGGAATTTTTGCTATCTATAACCCTGCAGTTGCTATCCGGTATTGTCCGTGGGAAGAAGGAGTCCTTGAGTCTGCTAGTTCTGGCATATATTTCCCGAATTTTATATGCATGATCCAAGCGACCAATGTATGTAGGAGTGAGAATAATTTGCGAGACCTCAGTACTGAAATATGCGGACATAAATTTATTTAGTAATTTCAATCTTGCATTGCATCGTCTGTCTACTAATGATTCCCACCCCAACTCCATAAGGATTTCAAAGACGCTTTGCGTTCTTTCGCAAAGCGTCACTGAATATATTTGGGCTAATAAGCTGGAAGAAACGTTGGCAAAGGTGTGTCGTCTACCAGGTATCTAATTTAAGGATGAAGAGTTCGATTAAGCCGTATCCGTCGAAATGAAAAAGTTATCAAACAGCCCTATCTTATTTCGATCACACCTTATTTTGATTTACATCTAATCTACTTTTTTCTCTACTTCTCCCACCGCAAGGGCGTGTGGCGTGTTAGGACACCACCCGTAATTTAGAAAAGAAAAAACCGTATGCCAAAGTCACAAATTCATACATCCACAAAAAAACATTCCCAACATTCATGCAAGAACACTTACAATCCACACACATGCAAACACTCAAACCGCTAACTAATATACACATGCACCTATAAATACACCCAATATACTTGCAACGTTTAATTTTGTTCCGACTTGAAAATTCAAAGTTTTTAATATTTCTAAAGTGACTTCGGGATTTCTGATTGGTCGAGGAAAGAATGATAATTTGTATCTATCTGTATTGGAATCTATCTCCCTTAATTTATCTCTGTGGTCTGATCTACCTAAGTAGTGTGGGGCTAAAATGATTTACTTTAGTGTCATCGTTAAACTCATTTGTTCTGAACCTTTCAAAAAGTCTAAGCCTCCCTTGTTCTACCCATACTTCAAGTGGTTCCCAGCCCAAATCCCTTAAGAGACCCGTAACACTTGTGTTCTTATCATAAATATTTTTAACGAATCTAGCGGATTTTCCCTGGCCTTTATTTAATTATTTTTGCCAAATTTTCTCCCAAGGATCCCAAATACTAGTGGTACATTCCAAACGATGTATAACTAGAGGAAAATAACACCTCTCTTTAACTTTTTCATCACATTTCCCCACCACTCGTTTTGTGAAGGCGAGATTCTTTATAGCTGATCCGCATGATGTCCTGATGTGTGTTCCCTATGGAAGGCGTGGTGTTAGAACAACCCCCAAATATTTAACTTGATTGGCCGTACTCAGTAATGAACTCTCTATTTCGTAGTTCATATCCTGTTCGCCGCTACCTTTGTTCCAAAATTTAAAAACTTCGCATTTATCGATATTAAGCGTTAATCCCCAATTATTTAACCATTGCGAGACTGTGCCTAAGTCGCTAGAGAGTAGCTCGCGATCTAATCGGCTCCTTATTTCCCTGTATACCACAGTGTCGTCAGAAAATAACCTCAGATTGCTACCAACGTGTGTGCTTAAGTCATTAATGTATATTAAGAACAGAAGAGGCCCTATTACACTTCCCTGGGGGACGCCCGAAGTTACATCTCTATCCGTTGAGCACAACCCATCTATGACTACTATTTTTTGCGATTTAACAAGAAGTCTGTAATCAATTATTTTCTCATTGATTCCATAGTTTTATTTATTTATTTAATTTTAAAACATTGTTCACATACAGCAGTGGCGCCAATTTACAGTGAAAAATATAACAAACATAAAAGAGGACAAAAGACAATAACAACATAACAATAACAACGAGAACCAAGCATGGACCGGGGAAAATTTTAATTTACTGAAATGTGGGATAAAGCTTGGGTGGTGAAGTTTTTGCATGATAGGTTAAAGGGGTCGACAGTGTGAGGGAGTGAATTTAGAAGGGAGGAGAGGCGAAATAACAGTGAGCGCTTGGTGAGAGATATTCTAGGAATAGGCAGATGGAGTAGGGAGTGGGTGCGGGTGGATCGGGTTCGTATTCTGAAGTTAAAGAAAGATAGCAGTTCAGGGCAATCAATAGCCGAGTTTAGGGTCTTGTAGAGGAGTTTTAAATCAGCTATAAGTCTGCAGCTTTGGGGACTAGAAATGGATATGGAAGACAGAACAGCATTCGAGGACATATTGCGGTAATGTGGGACTCGGTGATTGACTATTTTGGTAAAGAAGTGAGAGATGCCATCAAGGGATTTAAGGTTAGTTGGGGATGATGTGGACCAAATGGGGGAGCATTATGATATGATGGGATAGTTTGTAAGTTTATGTAACAGTTTATGGTGTGGGACTTTGTCGAAGGCTTTTTTGAAATCCAGGAATACTGCATGGAGCTGTGTGTTGTTTTCCCCCGATCTAAGTACTATATATCGTGAATGAAGAGACGAAGTTGTGTTTCGCAAGATCTCCTTTTCCTAAATCCGTGCTGGTTGTGGATTAGTATTTTCCTACTATCAAGAAATCTCATAATGTTAGTGACAATGATGTGTTCCAATATTTTACAAGAGATCGATGTTAAGGAAATGGGTTGGGAACTGATTGGTTTATTGTGTTTATTGATTTATCGCCGCCTTTATAGATGGGGGTTATATGGGCTAGCTTCCAGTCGCGAGGCACTGAGCCTTCTTCTATCGATTTTAGAAAAAACAATACGTAAAATGTACCTTGCGCAATGAAAAAAAACCAAAAGAAACCCTTTCCTCAGCTATCAACGTTTAGTTGAACTCAGCAATTTCCTGAAATGTTCCATGATATGATATTTTCAATAATTCATTTCCAAGGTCAATTTTCATCGAAAGAGGGAGAGCCCCGTCGACTCTCAGGTTTAGATCCAAAAGTAGGAATATGTACAGTATGTACAGTACCAGAAAATCACACCGTTTCGATAAAATCATATACAATTACAAGGCTGTAAATACTGTCTTCAGGCTTGATTAGGGCGTATAACACACATCAGTGATTATCCTTCAAGGTTATTGAGAATGTCAGAACTCTGAATGTGCTATAGTGAGAGGTCAAATAACCAGTACTTGGAGAAATTAAATATCTCAAGATGCCTGATGCGTCCTCCGTTTAAGAGATCAGTCAAACGATCCGTGCATTTTTAATTTAAAAGAGGGTTATTCAGTCGTAGAGCAAATTATGGCTGCATAAAAATTTACTGCACAAGACCAGCAGCTTATTGATATCATTCTCAAAGTTATTCGTATCTAATTTAAAACATTTTATTCGGAGAAGAAATCGTTCCTGCCTGGCTGCAAAAAGGACCAATTTCTTCTGTAAATGAGGAATCAAGAGAGAAAAGAATATCTACATTGCGAGAGAGTCGAAATCAAGCGTAGTTTGAAAGGGAACCTGTGTAC
The DNA here is from genome assembly GCF_022747635.1 of Hetaerina americana. NCBI lineage: Eukaryota > Metazoa > Arthropoda > Insecta > Odonata > Calopterygidae > Hetaerina > Hetaerina americana. The sequence continues at coordinate 14,577,737 of NW_027287205.1, read as the reverse complement.
CAAGTGCAAAACACATAAGTTGTGCTTTTTACCTTTGGTGAACTTCCCGGGTCCTGTGGCATGATCGAAGAAGTACCGGTCACCCGCCCTCCAGCGGAAGAACTGCTCTGCGATGATGCACCCGAAGGTAGGGCCCACGAGGCCCGAATCGTCTCCGTCCACGCAGTGGTCCTCCATACCTCCGCCTACTAGCAGATCCACGTCATTAGCTGAACTGTAGAGTTTCTTCAGCTGCATGATGCTCTGTGTTTTAGAGAAGGCGGGATTACCTATCAAATTTAGTCCTGTGGTTCAACAAGGTGTAAATGATCGAAGAAGTAGCGAAGTATTGTTAAGTATATATTGTAGTGCAAGAAAGGATATGCTATAGTTAACATTGAGAAAACAGTATTCATGAACTCTTTTCCTCCGGTGATTACATTCTACAAATGGCGTACATTCGGTACAGCCACGATTTTTAAAAAATATAGCGGTTATATTGAATTGGTGGGTAGTCAGTGGACAATATTTAAGGTCATAGTGAATCATTAAAATTTTTAAAGTCAAATATTGCTCGGAAGCAACTGCCTCCGATTCCAATACTGACTTCCTCACGAAAAAAAATTCCTTCTCCCATTTCGATAACTTTTTAGAAATCGACTCAGAAGCGAAGTGATAACTTTTGAATACCAAGGGACAATGGCGAAAGCTATGTCGGTTCACAGAATGAATATTGATATCCAATCCTATTATACTAAACTTGTCGCTCGATCACTGCCAAGGTAGATGCAATTACCTTTTCAGACATGACGTCTTTGAAATGCTGAAAGTCCTTGGCCCTGGATAGTCCACACATCGCTCGCATATCGTTGTAAGTGGGCAACCCATGGTCCCTGCCCCTCTGGATGTCTATGCTCTTTAGGTCCTGTCCAATACGCTTCTTTATCCTGAACAACTTATTTGTAACCTGAAATAGCAACCGTTGAGAACAGTATGAACACTGAGAAAGTGTCAGCAAACATATGTATTACCCGATGAAGACCACAGCTGAAGGAAAGGATCAGGGAGAAATAACTACCTGCATATCTTATAAATTATAATTCGGGTGTATGAAAATAATGAACTCAAATTCAAGCCTGTTTAAAATGGCATCTTGTTGATGAAATTATAAAAAATAAAGTCGTTATGCCATCCATGTTTTTCAAAATATTCGTTCTGATTCCCACAATCGTTGCTTGCAGTTGGATACTGGAAATTTTCCGCTCAATATTCCAGGCTCTTTAGTATCCGGACTTGAGTACCCCTGATCCTGAGAATTTATATATATATATATATATATATATATATATATATATATATATATATATATATATATATATATATGTATATATATATATATCGATTATACGGAAGCACTCACACGAGCAGCACAATACTGGGACGGCACAATACAACACAATGAGATCAGCAACATTTAAAAGGACACTCGCATTGTAAATTGTTCGAGCTTTCGGGCTTATATATATACACACACACACACACACACATTCAAACACGTAATCCCGCCAAACAACGAACAAATACTCATAGCAGTAGTAGTAGTAGTTTTTAGGGGAGGCGACCAGCAGCTAAGGTAATTTGCGCCATAGGGGATGGACAGGAAATGATGAAGGGTGGAGAGAAACCCGGCGTTGGCATTAGCCTACTCTTTACGAAAGGCGCCAAGGGGTCCGCAGCTTAACGTCCCATCCGACGGACGGCGTACTCACTCAAAGTGCCCTACACAAAGCGCCTCAAGTAGGAATCGAGATACCTCTGAAAAATATTCAACACCGTCGGGATTTGAACCCGCACCCTCAGGTTGGGAAGCCAGTACGTTAGCCCCAGCACCATCTCGATCCCCGCAAAAATACTCATTTACATAGAAATAGACACAAGGAAGAGGGATAGGAACACATATAAACGACGAACACAGGGAAGTGGGGAAGGCGGAATCATGCAAATCACGAGTGCCAAAATATTTCCTAGACCGGGACTTGAACACCGGATCTTTTCACTTGCAGGGCGGAAGTTCTTAACCACTTGAGCTACCCAGGAAACATAATATGCTCTGAGATCTGTGATGCTTTATGTAACCTAGTGCCCCAATTCTTTGGTCAAGAGATGGCGTTAGGGAGCTGTTTCACCCACAAAAGGAGAAATAGACTACATAAAAAAGAGGAAAGGGTGATAGTATAGCAATCATAGAACATTCTGCCTATGCGTGCCACGGAACGCAATGCTCTTATCCTTTATGATATTGTATGATTACTGTACTAGAAACCTTTCCTCTTGTGTGTGTTGTCTGTTTCTCCTTTGGTGGGTGAAACAGCATCCTAACGCCATCTCTTGACCAATGAATAGCGTCACCTGGTTGCACAAAGCATTGCAGACCTCAGAGTAAATTACGTTTCCTGGATAGCTCAAGTGGTTAAGAGCCCCCGCCTGGTTAAGAGTTCAAGTCCTGGTCTAGGAAATATTTCCTTGATTCTGCCTTCCCCACTTCTCCTGTCTTCGTCCTTTATGTGTGTTCTATCCCTTTTCCTTGTATCTATTTCTATCTAAATGAGAATGTATCTATATACACCCAGTTGGTACCATGAATAATATATTTATGAGAAAATTTAATGTGTGTATATTTATATATATATATATATATATAATTATATATACTTATTTGGACGAGGGTAGTCTGAAAAGTTTCCGACCTAAAAAAATTTCAGAAAAATAGTTGTGTATCTTTGTTAGATCGGAAACATTTCAGACCACCCATGTCTATATCTGTATATATGCATATGTGTACACAAATATATGTAGCATCATATATATTTATTAAACCCAAGGAATCACAAGGTTTGCTTTTTTGTTCCAGCAAAAATTCTTCGGACACTGAAGTGAAATGTTTGAATCTCCCCAAAACAGGAAACTGTGGCTAGCCAAAGAGATAATTCTTTGGAAAAATTACTGATCATACGCTTAATCCTAAAATAACGATCTTGGAAGTTGGTTCTCGTTCGTTAAAATTAACGTTACCTCCTGCGATACAATGGTTTGTTCAAGGCGGCATGTGCTCCATCCCATTACCTTTGCATCTGTTGTTCTTGTAAATGCAGCTTCCAGCTACCTCACCTGGTAGATACATACACTGGTTATGAACCCAGTTGGTACCATATTTTCTGTATTTCACTCCTCTTATCTCGACCAAAAGATAGCCCTAACGAGCGAGTTATCAGAGTTTTCCAGCAATTATAGTTTTGCAATCAATAAAATGTCCTCGCCTGATTCAGGAGTGCATGCTATTTCCTTAAATCGTTTAGTTTTCTATCAGCAAGTGCTAAACTCCGCATAAAGATACAGGCACCATCAGCTGTTGTCAAAATCAAATGGTTACTGATCGTATATCACAACCACTGCCCCTTAGTTACACATTAATGACCAATCATCTGTTAATTATTAGGGGTTCTGGGAGGAGTCCATGTTCGACATGACAGAATCAGTTTAGGATACCTCTAATAGAAAACTGCTTTGGACTAGCTAAATAACTGGCTTAAAAAGCCTCCAGTATCCGAGTAAGAAATCATATTACTCATGCAAAAAGATTGAAGGGTGAGCCGTTTGGTATGTCCACTTGCACTGACCTCCTTGGTGACAAAGTTGTCTGCACTCTGTGCTGGCTGGTTGGTCATCCCCCGGAACGCGGACGTCAGAAAATCGGGCTTCTCCAATAAGGTTGAAAAGAATTCGAAATCACTAAAGTTGGAGGTCTTAATTGGACATCTTCCCTCACCCTGGATCCTGAGGGCACCAGATTTGCGTAAAAAAGAGACAGGAGTCAATATGTTGAACAATGTATATAAACATTTATATATATATATATAAACAATGAACACAGTAATCGACCCGAAGGTCGGTTTAGTAGGTGATGGTAGAGTTCACCCAGTACTAAGCCCAACGGCCTGTGAAATTCACACATCAGGGCAGGGGGGCCAGTTCCTTTCCCTGTGCCGCTTATGATTTCCAAGGAAGATCTGGTACCCGAAAAATCACATAGGTTGGGTGGAGCTGCAGATGCCCAGAGTGCCTTGCCCGGGAATCGAACCCGGTTCCATCTGGCTAGCAGTCCAACGCTCTACCCTCTGGACTACTGCGACCCATATATGTATATATATATATATATATACATATATATATATATATATATATATATATATATATATATATATATATATATACATATTTATATTTATATATATAAACATATATATATATATATATATATATATATATATATATATTTATATATATATACATATATATACATATATATACATATATATACATATATATACATATATATATATATATATATACATATATATATATATATATATATATATATATATATATATATATATATATATATATATATATATATATATATATGTAGATTTTCAAAACATAGACACAAAGAAAGGACACTTACAAATGTAGTTTTGATGTATCGAAGGAACGACCGTCGTCATCAGAATGGCGTTCTCAGGGAAGATTGGAGAGGACATGTGCGGGGGAGAGGTGAGGGAAGCAGCCCTTAGGGACCAATAGGAAATTGACTAGGGGGTGTTAGGGGGTATGTAGGCTACTATTGGATGCATTCAGTGGGCTTGGTTCAGTCCGTGGGTTTAAAAGACCGGAACACCCAGATATGCGCCGTCTCGCGGGTTCTCACCTCTATGATACTTGCAGATTTAGGAAGTATTTCAACCACCGACACGGAGAAGAAGTCATCAAAAGATAGGTTGTGAGTAGAATTGTGAGTAGGGATGGCATAATTAATGAAGGTGGGAGATATGTTGGAAAAGCGGTAGTTATTCATGCAGAGGGAAAGGGGGTAGTAGTAGTTTTGAGGGGAGGCGAGCGACAGCTAAGGTCATTTGCGCCATAGAGGATGGACAGGAAAGGATGAAGGGTGGAGAGAAACCCGGCGTCGGCATTAGCCTACTCTTTACGAAAGGCGCCAAGGGGTCTGCAGCTTAACGTCCCATCCGACGGACGGCGTACTCACTCAAAGTGCCCTCCACAAAGCACCTCAAGTAGGGATCGAGATACCTCTGAAAAATATTCAACACCGCCGGGATTTGAACCCGCGCCCTCAGTGTGGGAAGCCAGTACGTTAGCCCCCGCACCATCTCGATCCCCAGGGAAAGGGTGGTCGTGCATTCGCCCAAGTATAAGGCAGAGCAGAAGTTACAAGAGAGCCGATATTTGGATTTTTCTTAAGGTAGAGGTGGCTTCGGGTTTTGAGTTGGTAGGGGTGAGTGTACATTTGAACACCGAAAGATGTGGGGCTCAAGTACTGACCAAGGAAATATAATTGGAACAGTGGTCTGCTTAATTCCGCCTTCCCAACCATTTAAGTTCTCTTCCTTTATATTTATCTATTATATGTATATAATCCCTCCCCGGACTTCAACCTTGAAGTGGTGGAAGGGCTTGTGCGTTCCGATGACCCCTAGAGCTGTGCTGGCGGGAGTGTTAATAATTGCTCCTGGTAGGGTCACCATGCCAGATAGGTCGAAGGTTAGGAGACAGACGAAAGGTAGGCCACGCAGCACCTGTTCCTCAGTGAGGCGGCTACAATGGCGTCTGACCCCTGAGGGACGGCCAGTAAGTGATGGTGTCACGTGAAAAACACTATTGAGGAAGGCAACGAGAAACCTCAATTATCATTCCCAAGATTTAAATGATGGACAATAGAGAGATTTTGAGTCCTGGCAACCACGGGGCTCGGCCCAATAGGCCGTGTGTCGTGCCCGGCAGGGGGGGAGGCAAGGCTTTCGCGGTCGTCATCCCAGAAAACCCTTGCAAGGAAAAACCAGCAGCAGCAGGACAGAAGACGCTGGGAGACGAAGACCAAATTAGTAAGAACAGGAACTGGAATGTAAGGACAATGATGAGGACAGGGAAGCTGGAGAATGTTAAGCGAGTGATGGAAAAGGGAAATATAGATATTTTAGGTCTCTGCGAGGTGAGATGGAACGATAGCCGGGATTACTGGTGTGATCAGTATAGAATAATATGCAGCGGCGAGGACGGGAGCAAACGAGGGGTTTCTATAGTATTAAATGAAGAGGTAGCAAGAAGCGTAGGCAACATAGAGCAAGTAACGGATGGATTATTACTAATAGAGTTAAAAGCAGAACCGACGAACATGGTTATTATTCAGGTGTACATGCCACCGAGCAATCATAAGGAAGAAGGGGTTGATAGGATATACGATCAGTTAGAGGACAAAATCGCGTGTGTCCCCGCTGGGAAACATTTGATAGTGATCGGGGATTGGAATGCGACGGTTGGCGAAGGAAGAGATGGTAAAGAGGTCAGGGACTACGGTTTAGGCACGAGGAATGACCGCGGGGAGAAAGTAGTTGAGTTCTGCAGGAGACAGGGTTTAGTCATCACCAACACTTGGTTTAGACCCCACAAAAGACGCAGGGATACAAGGAAAATGCCAGGTGACTCAGAAAGGTATCAGCTAGATTATATTCTTGTTAGACACAGGTTTAGGAACAGTGTGATAAATTTGCACAGCTTCCCGGGAGCGGATGCGGACTCTGACCACAATTTAGTTGTTATGAAATGTAGCGTCCGTTTCAAAAAGATAAGGCAGGGGCGGCGGGTGTGAAAATGGAATGTAGAAGCTTTGCATGGTTTGAAAAGGAAGGAGTACAAACCGGCGGTAGTGGAAATTAAGGGAGGGAGGAAGGGGAGGAAGGAAGTACTCAGAGCTGAAGAGGGACCTGATGTAAAGTAGGATGTGTTGTATTGCTAGGGGTCAGAAATTATTTAATTAGTAATTATGTCCATCCAATATCCTACCTTAACAAGTAGATTACCTAATAAAAAAAATAATTAATATAATATAATTATATTATATTATTTATTTATAAAAATGATGTTGAGCTCTCACCAGAGCAATATAACATTTGGACGGCAAAATAGAAGACTATTAAATAGATGTCACTCATAAGGCACTCGCATTGTAGATTGTTTCAGCTTTCGGCCTTCTCCGAGGACTTCCTCAAGTAAGACCGAACATTATCGGAGAAAAGTTAGGGGTCTAATGGGGGTGACTGGAAGGTGCAAGGAATGCTGGGAGTTGAATTGAAGATGGTGGTTAAGGGTAGGAGTTTTAAAAGATCGGAAAGCTCTGGCTTTAAGGATTTGAAACCAGATGTGTCGGTCTCCCAATAATTTCTTATCGGCGTTTTATTCGTCTTTTACTGGTAACTTCTTCCATTTTAGACTCCACCATAATCTTTCTTGACACAGACATCCAACTTCACAACTACAAATTCACCACTTAATTGCATTTCAAAGCCACTAACTATCAACAATACCTACATTATAATAGCAGTCGACTGCTAGCAACTGTCACTCTATCCGCGGACACCGAATATACAACACCATAGCCACTCTCAACAAATACCTCCACAATCCTACACCTTACACTCTAAAAACGCGGTCACTCAGAAAAGCTCTTGCAAAATCCATCGCTAAATCCCACCACACACACTACATAAAATCAACCCCACATCCCAACTATTTCCCCGGATCATACAAACTGAATCATTTCTTAAAGAACTGTTTCCTATTTAACACGACAATGACGCGAACTCATCCTTACTACCCCAATGCCCCTCTATCGCATGCAGACAACCTGCCAATCTCAAAAAGCTTCTGAGATCCACCAACCCTTTAACGCCTCCCTGAGAAATTTCCTCATATTTCCCCTACTAACTAACCGATGTAAACATATTCTATTATTTCAGGCTTCACTTCGTGGAAGTATATAATATCCATACTAAAAAGAAAGACTCGTACTTTTCCACAGATAATAAAATCATGCTAATAAAATCTGTTGAAAAGTACGAGTTTTTCTTTTTAGTATCGATGTAAACACGTTTACTTCAGTTCTGCACCCCTTCTCACCAAATCCCCTCATTGCCCCCTCACCTTGTTCCCACGCTAATTGCCTCTAAAACATTATTTATCTTTTGTCCTGCAAGCAATGCACTTCATTTTACATAGGTGAATGCATTACCCCTTATCGATTCGAATGAACAATCACCGGTACTCCTGTAATCCTGCCTTAGTCTCTTCTCTTCCTATCCCATTACACGCAAATTCCCTCAACCTTTCATTATACCAGTGTTTCACCCTTACCATCCTAGAATAACTACCCGATTCAGCGACCAATATAGAGGTGAGAACTCGAGAATCCGCTTATACTACCTTGATCAAAAATTTCCCGGAATTTATTCAGAAAATTAAAATTACAAGTTTATTCATCTAAATCTATATTGTCCCCTTCAAAGTAATCCCCATCGACTGCAACACACTTATGCCAGCGCTTGATCCAATCCTCGAAACATTTTTTATATTCGGTTTTCGGTATGTCCATCAGTGCTTCCTGCGATTTTTCCATTACTTCCTCTCGGCTGCTAAAACGCGTTCCCCGTAATGGTTTTTTAACTCGATTGAACAGAAAGAAGTCACAGGGAGCCAAATCAGGTGAATTCGGTGGCTGTTGGATGGTATTTGTTGCATTTTTCGTCAAAAAATTACGAATAATGATAGCACTGTGCGACGGTGCGTTATCATGGTGCAAAATCCACGAGTTTTCTGCCCACATTTCTGGTCTCTTTCGGCGAATTGCTTCACGCAAACGTCTTATAACGCCCAAATAATACTCTTTGTTTACTGTCTGGCCTTCTGGCAAAAATTCATGATGCACTACACCGTTGTAATCCATGAAAACCGTCAGCATTGCCTTCTTTTTTGACTGAAAATGACGTGGTTTTTTTGGTCTCGGCTCATTTGGTGAACGCCATTCACTTGCCTGATGTCTGGATTGCGTGTCGTACTCATAAACCCACGTCTCGTCTCCAGTAATGATCCTTTTGATGAATGTGGGATCGGATTCAGCCTCGCAAATCATGTCTTTTGCGACGTCAACACGGTCTCTTTTTTGCATGAAATTGAGGTCTTTTGGCACCAACTTTGCTGCTACACGACGGAAACCCAAATCATTAACCACAATGTCTTGGGCGGATCCATAGGCAATGTTCAAGTCCTCCGCTATTTCTCTGATGGTTAATTTGCGGTTATTGACCAACATTTCTTTTACTTTATCAATTTTTTCACCGACTTTCGATGTCGATGGTCTGCCACTGCGTTCATCATCTTCGATTGACTCACGACCACTTCTGAACCGCTCGTGCCACTGGTAAACGACCGTTTTTTTTAGAGAATCGTTGCCGAAACACTTTTCCAACATTTCCAACGTCCGTGCGCCACTAAATCCGTTTTTTACGCAAAATTTAATACAAGTTCGTTGTTGCACATTTAAATCCATTTCTGCAATTGTAAAAAATCGCCAACACACACAGAGATAGATGTACTCTTGGCTACGTAACTTTTGCAAATGTCAAGTTATGACACTAAGATTTAAAGGGAATATCAACAACAGATGTACCAATTTAACAAAAAAAACAGAACTCAAATCGGAACGATGGGAGCGCCACACGGTGGTTATTCCGGGAACTTTTTGATCAAGGTAGTATACTAGCTTTTTGATCTTTTAAAATTCCCACCCTTAACCGCCATCTTTAATTCCCTTCCCAGTTTACCCCGCACCTTCCCTCTCCCCAGATTACTTGAGGAGGGCCTCGGAGAAGGCCAAAAGCTCAAACAATCTACATTGTAGGTCTCCTTTTATTATTATCCATTTTATTTGTGTTCTTTTTTGCCGTGCAAATGTTATATATATATATATATATATATATATATATATATATATATATACATACACATACACATATACATGCATACATATATAATATTATATATGCATAATGCATATATGCATACATCTATATATATATGCATAATACATTTATGCATACATGTATATATTTGCATATATGCATCTATATGCATGCATGTATATGAATGCATGCATAATTATATATATATATATATATATATATATATATATATATATATATATATATATATATATATATATAATTAAAAATTGACATTCATGAATAAATTATATTATTTGGAAAACAATTAAGTCGAGTAACATTTTGAACAGACCTCGCATGTGACTCCGCAGCAAAGAATACTCCCCCACCCAATATATTTGGCCCACCCCTTCTGTAAATTGTGAAACCACCCGTAAAACTTCATTGTTTGTAATATTTACCATGTGCCAACTCTCCGTTCCAAGTACTATGTCTGCGTTTGAACTTCAAAATTATTTTCAATGTCCGATATTTTGTTTCTAGTGCTGCGCAATTTAATGTTTTGATTTTTATTTGGTCAATTATTGTTGGCGTAAGGCTCACAATGCTGTTTCGAGACGATTCATGGTTAACAGAGGCGCAAGAATTACATTCACTGGCATTAATATCTTTTATGCAAATATTTCGAGACAAATATTACTAACTCACCCTAGTGTATATGTAGTTTTAACGCAAGTGTTTCTAAGTTCCAATATTTTTGGGGTCAACTAGCATCAAACAACAAAAAACCCAAATGAACTAAACTGGCTCAAAATATGCTAACATCACACTATATTTATATCTAGTGAAGACCAAGTCCAGAAGAACAGATGTAACATCAGGTACGCAGGTTAGCTCAGGTACGGTCAATCCAGTTTTCAGGAGCAAGCTCGGGCGTGTACTTCCCCTTAAAGAGGCAGGTAGTGTGTTGGACAATGGAGTGTTGCGGCTACTCACTGAATTTTTCCTTCGATGAGTGTGTGCAGATATCTGAAGGCGGCCGTAGAGAAGACACTCATTGTTGAAGGGTTGACCCTTTCTTGGTACGAACCCCCGCCGCCTGGCTCCTTGGCTCCCACCAGCAAATCCATCCTCTCTAATATATTCTTGCCTGGCAGAGAAAAAGCATAACGGTCATTGTTGGAAATATATTGCTTCCCCTTTTGGATGTTACATTAGGATAACAAGATATAAACCATAAAACCATGAACACAGTATTCAACCCGAAGGTCGGTTTAGTAGGTGATGGTAGAGTTCACCCAGTACTAAGCCCTATACGGCATGTGAAAATTCACACATCAGGACAGGGGTGCCAGTTCCTATCCCTGTGCCAGTTATGGTTTCCCAGGGAGACCTGGTACCCGAAAAATCACTTTAGCTTGGGTGGAGCTGCAGATGCCCAGAGTGCCTTGCCCGGGAGTCGAACCCGGTCCCATCCGGCTAGCAATCCAACGCTCTACCCCCTGGACCCATATATATACATATATATATTATTATTATTTGGTAATATACCGGTTAAGGTAGGTTTTTGGATAGACATCATTACTAATTAAATATTTTGTGATTCCTAGCAAAATGCAAAATACAGCATCCTACTCTGCCTCATACCCCTCTTCATCTCTGAGTACTTTCTTCCTCCCTTTCTCCCGTCCAACATCCCCACCCTGTTCCTTCTCTTTCCCCGTTTGTCCAAGATTATCCCCTCTATTACAGTCTTTAACATCCCACTGCTGGTCAATACCCCCTTCATCCACTTTTCCTGCCGCCATAGGATTTCTCCCAACAAACCCGTCCTCGCCCACCATACCAAGTACTTCCTCATTTGTTTTCTTCCCTGTCCATTTCACCTTCTCCATTCTTCTCCACACCCACATTTCAAAAGCCTCCAGTCTACGTCTATCCTCCTGCTTCAATGACCACGTTTCCGCGTCGTACATAGTACGTTCCATATCAAAGTTTATACGAGTCTTTTCTTAACATCCTTACTCAACGTCCCTGTCATCAACTCCCTCCTCCATGGGAAAGCCTCTTTGCCTAGTGCAATTCTTCTCCTTACGTCCCTACCACTTTGACCGTGTTGGTCCAAAAGACTACCGAGATACGTAAACTGTTCCACCTGCTCTAGTTTTTGCGCTCCTATTTTAATATTTAGCTTAGCCTTATTCTTTCTAGAAAATTATATAACCTTTGTTTTATTAATATTGATTCTCATCCCATACCTCATGCACTGAATTTCCGATTCATTCAGCAATGCTTGCAACCCCTTGGCTGACTGACAAACTAAAGCCTGTTCATCAGCAAACCTAACTGATTTTAGGTATTCCCCGCCCACTTTCATTTCTTCCTCCAGTTCTTCCCATGCCTCTTTAATCATTTCCTCTGCATACAGGTTGAACAGCAACGGTGACGATGGGCAACCCTGCCTTACACCTCTTCCTTACACTGCCCATCCGGACTGTCAGTTCCCCTCTCGCACCTGAGCAGTGTGAGACATGTACAGGTTGCGGATTAGCCTCCTTTCCGTCCAATCTACCCCGCCCTATGGGTTGATTATTGTGTTTATGGTTATATATATGCATACATATTTATGTATATATATATATGTTTATATCTATATTTTTATATGTATTTATATATCCGGGTTCGAGGGTACACTAGAGGTAGTGGAGCGAAGTTAAACCCTGCGAAGCTATTAGGTACAATTTCAGGTGCATGTGTATGTAAGATGTAGTTTGAGTGTTTGCATGTGTGTGGGGTGTAAGTGTTGATGCATCAATGTATGCCATGTTTTCTTTCGTGGATGTATGAATGTGTGGTCTTGCATGCGGTTTTTTTTTTCTAAATTACGGATGGTGTCCCCCGCCACACGCCCTTGCGGCGGCTTGTGGGGTATTAAGTAGATGTAGATGTAGTGTGTCTGCCTTTGGAGCCAAGGCCGCTTGTTAGATTTTCATGACGAAAATTTTTTCGGAAAAACTTTATTAATGGTTTTTCGGAATGAGGCAAATACATATTTACAGATACATGATATAATAAAGGTAGTTCGGGACGAGTTTCGAAAAAAATAACTCCCGGAACCTGAGGTGAAAGGAAGCAATTTCACCACTGGGCACTCGTAGAGGAGGTCGGCCCCATCAGCAGCACCAGCTGCGGGCGAGAGTAAAGTGTACGCAATTGGTCAATGCAGTGGGATGTGCAAAGCAACGGGGAGCCACCACGTTAGTATTAGCCTTGCATTCAAATATGATAAGATAGCTTTCCTCCCGGTAAAATATTCTGGAGGTAAACTTCTCCCCCAATCGGCTCTCAAAATAGTAATATCGAACGTTAGGTCATTAAAGGTGTGCGGGAAATTAGAAACTGCAAAGACAGAGGTGGATAGGCTGAGAATTAACATCATGGGATTGAGAGAAATTAAATGGGCGGTGGCCAACGACCTCTGAAGCGACGGATACAGCGTGATATACTCGGGAGATGTCCAAACAATTGCAGTTGTAGCCATCGTACTCAACAAGAAATAGGCAAGGGAAATAATATCGTGCTGGAAGAAAAGCGTGCAAGAGAAAAGCTCACCGAAGCCATCGAAAGGATAGTAGAATGAATTTATGAATACCAGTACTGAAGGTCGACGGGAAGAAATGAAGAATATGATACCAAAGCCACAGATGAGCTCCTTGTGAGTAAGGAGGAGACATCTAAGAAGCTATGGATAACAGCTCAAATAAGAGGTCTCATAGATGAAAGAATCCTAGGTAAAAGACTGAGGAAGACCTCTATAAACAGTTGCGAAACCAGCTCATACTAGAGTGCAAGAAGGCAAAGGAAGAATGGATAGAAATCTGCTGCGAGGAAAATAATGTGAAATAAAAATGGGGAAATAGTGAGATGGCTTAAAAACTAGTGAAGAGACAATTCGGGTTATTAAAAGCGAAACGGTAAAACATCTGACGCGCTAATGGAAAAGCACTAATAGATGATGACAATATTGTGAATAGATGGACAAAATACACTCAAGTACCCTATCATGCTCCCAAACCACTAGAAGAAGGCTTGATTAAAGAATATGATAGGTAAAGATGACCGGGGTCGGCAGATATGAGGAATTGAATTAGACCAGAGCCGTGGTAGTCCTAGGAGACAACAAGGCATCAGAAGTTGACAAAATAAACATTAAAATAATCAAGGTACTCGGGGTCTAAACGAATGATGCCCTCTATGGAATAATCAAAGATAATTATGGCAGCGGAAGACTTGGAGAAAAGTATAATAATTTCAATACTGAAGAAGCCGAAAACAGATAAATGCGAAGAACACAGAACATTTAGCTTGGTGACATAAGCATCGAAAATTCTTGCTCGGATAATTAGTCGAAGAGTAGAAAAAAGGATAGATGGAAACCTCTCGGAATACTTATTCGGATTTAGGAAAAACCAAGGAGCAAGAGAGGCAATTCTCAGTTAAAAATTTCGGGGCCCGAAAATTGACACACGTAAATAAGCCATTAGAGTATGTGGCATTTGTGGACTTGGAGAAGACATTCGAATTCGTCGAATGGAACAAGATGTTCAAGATATTAGCGCTAGCGATTGTATTGGACTAAAACGACCGAAAAATTATGAACAACTTCTACAAGAATCAGGTTACAACCATTCAAACGGAAATGGAAGAAAAATAGAAGGCAAAATAAACAAAGTGGTATGTCAAGAATGCAACCTCTTCTCAGAAATATTCAACGTATACCTGGAAGAGGCAATAGAAATAACACAAGAATAGGGTATCAAAGTAGTCAGGGTAAATGGAGAAAAAATCAACATGTTCCAGTTTGCAGATGACATCGCAGTACTGGCGGAAACGCAAGATCAGAAAGACACGTGAGACATTTTATGACTTCTAAACGACTTTTACTTTCCTGGAATATATATGATCTGGTAAACACAAAACACTCCGCAATTTTCCCATTATCGTCCAAACCTTTTTATTTAACCCCACTTCTCAAAAACTTTTACCAACCTTCGAATTCGGTCCACCACCTATCTAGATTTTCATCCTTCCCCGCGGTTCCTTCTCTCCGTAGAAGACGATTGTTTTGACACCAAAAATTTCGGAGTATATGTGTCAATTAGAACATTTTTATCTTCACTTGTGTTGGCCACTGTAACCAACTATATGATCTATTTGAGGAACGTAGCCATCACACTGCCAGGGAATGAACGCTCAATGCTCCAACGTTCCTTAATTCCTCACACCTTCCATCGTTTGAGTGTCCCTTGATGCAAAGCAACATTAGCGCCAGGGTGCGGGATGGTATAACCCCTTACATTCTGTGCCACTCACCGACTATCCTCGGCAGGTAGTCCCTGTACGTTATGGCCTGGAAGATGGCAGTGACGATCCTACGAGTCTCCTGGAACAGCCGCTCGTCGTCCCAGTGGGCGTGCATTTTCCTCAGTTGCCTCGCCACCCGATTGTGCTCCCGAATGAGCACTACGTGGTGCGACGCCAGCCATGGGTGCTGGTTTACCCTTTCATCACCTATGTCCACATTCAAAGAAGAAAAATACTATTTGAACCCTGACAAATCAGTCTATTACTTTCATGAGAATAAAATCATACTTCCTCATAGGTTCCTTGTGCTTAATCGAACTACTTCTACTTTCTATGAGGGAAGGAGGTAAACAAGCTACCGGAGTTAACAGACCTGTCAGGTAGCAGACGTTCTCCCTGCTGGACCTCTCGCGACAGCGTTCTAGACTCTCATCGAGGAGCAACGGGAACTCTTGGCCGACCTTGGTCTCCTCCCAAGATGAAAACGGTGATGAGGAAGACGATGAGACATCCCTTTTCCCAACGTGTTTTTCAGAGCTTGCCCCGTGCATATGCGTTCCATCTTCATAAAATCCGGACGGGTGGTAGTCAGGCTACGTGAAAGGCGTGAGAGATAAAGCACCAAAAGGAAGAACTAGGAAATAGCGTGTTCACTACAAAGTTAAATGTACCATAAAGCCGTCATTTTAAGCTTCATTTCACCACCATTTCACTTTCAGATAGCTTTAAGAGGTAAATACAAAGAAAGTACAAATCGTTTAAATTTAACATGATAATGCAAAGCACAAGACATGGATGAAACATATATTTTGAGACAATCATTAGAGTGCCTGAATTAGCTTAGATTAATGCACTCACTTATTAATGAATGAATATTCATTATCAGTTGACCCAAAGAAATTATACTTTGGAAAGGTATGCAGAATTTTACAGCGAATAATGTTGCAATAGACCAGGTAATAATTACCCTTACCAAGGTACAACTTAACTGTTACTGGGTTGGACCATGGTCTATAGAAAACATCTGGTGAATCAATTAGAAACCGACGCTTTGAGGCTTAATGTGGACATCTATATAAGTAAGTGAAGAAAACGTAGTATTTTCCATTATTAAGGCCTGACAGTGCACATGCTTCGGGCGTTTGGGATCCATTAAAAATATATTAGTAACAGAATTGATTTGTGTGCAGGGAAAGGTCGCTGTGTTCTTGGAAAATATGAACCAAAGGAAACAAATCGCCACACATTTCATGAAGAATCTTGGGTGGGAAACTTTAAATGTGCGAGGATATAGGGCTAGATGAAACTTATTACAAATACATAAAGCGTGTGGTATTGCGTCTGTAATTGGAGATGTAATCAGGCTCCCTAATTACATTGGTAAGGCCGACAAAATTATAAGTCAGACAGGAAAACCGATTATTATAGCGCTTTGTATATGAGTATTCGCTTTTCACGCTCCCTTTCCGCGACAAAATCAGCAAGGAAAACACCTAAGAAAATAGTAAGTACTTAGACGCTGGTGAAAAAACAAGATTAAAATTCCACAAAACACACTCAAAACCTTGCGTCCTAACGCCCCCGTGGTGTTCCCTTGTCCCTGGTGGAGTGTAGGCGAATGTATATGAAGTCTATTATATTTGTGGATTATCTGTCTGAGACGTGTAAAATACTAACCGGTAATGTATAGTATGTCTGAATTGCATGTGCATCTTCCCTCTTTTAAATTGTTTTCTTATCCTTTTTGTGTTGGCATTAAAATAACTGCCAACCTTGCAATTCTCGTAATATAGTTAGGCATGTTGCATGATCGGTGTTAGGTCCATGAGGTTTTTGGTAGATCGCGGGGTGATAGGTGCAGTGACTCAATAGAGCGGATATATATAAAATGGCTGGTGAACTACGACACCCCGCCACACGTCCTTGCAACGGTTAGCGGGGTTTTACAATAAAGTAGAGAAATGGTTGTTGAGAAGCATTGATGATAAACGTTGGACTGTAGAAAGACTAACGTCCAAGTTTAAGGATACAATAAGCACTCTGATGGAAAAATAATTTTAGACGGACGAGAGCAAGTAGATGTGATAAAGAACCGAATAAGGTAATTTCTTTTGACAAAGGGGATGTTTTAGCAGCACACAAATTAAAGAGATCAGAATCCTCCGAAATCTAGCTTTAATGGGTACTTTGCCTCTGAAGATTGACAAGTGTTTAATGAAAACTGAATAAAATCAATGTAAGCAGTAAGATAAGAAGAAAATAATACATGGTCAACATTCTTATATAAACAATTACTGAATTCAGAACAGCACATATGAAAATACTCATTATTAATTTCTTCAGTTATGATTGTATTTTACTTTGGCAGACGTCAATCCCATGACCCTGCCTGGAAATTCTGAATCCAAAAAGAAATAACGTGACAGTAAAATATTAAGCGAATCAGGTAGCACACGCATTTATGTAAATGAATCACATGTTGCCAAACTTGCATTTTCCGTCAACGTCGTTACGTGAGCACAAATCGGGATTTACGTCGGATTAGTTTGAAGAAAGGACTTCCCTAGTCTCTTTCTCGCCCGAATAGAGCCAATGAATTAATATTATTATTGTTTATGGTGTGTCCCTGTAGTCGCAAAAAGCGATTCCCTTAAACGTCATAGGGCCAAAGAAAGTTGTGGGACGCCGTGAAATAAAAATATGTCGAGAAAAAAGAAATGAGGAGGAATGCCCATGTCCCTGTTGATGTGGAAGATCAGCGAGTCGCGCTACGACTGATGTTCGGGTAAAAATTGATATTATCGAAGCAAATTCATTGCTCAAAGTTATATTCTCGTTTAATGATATTAACTCCATATATCAGGAGGCAAAACATACATCTCCTTAAAAGCTAAAGGAGGTCATTAGACGCGAAGCCACGCGTCGAAGGATTCTGTGAATAAAGCTTATATAAGGAGTCTATGCGCAAGGCTGGTTTTCGGTGAAAATACATGATGCTACAGGTCAAGAATACGGATATTCTTTTTTATTTTTCCATTAATATAATCTTCAAAAAAACAAAAAATCAGAGACTTAGAACACTTAACTAGTAAACTTAATAAAAATAAGTAGAGATCATTCAAATATCAGTGTAGCACAAGAATGCCCATGGTCTGGTGGATAAAGTGAATTATGGTTTAAAGGTAAATGAGGAACGATCGAATAGAGGAAAATGCAAGAAGCAGGTGTATGGGTAATGTCCTTCCAGAATGCTAAGTTTCTAACCTGACCGGAGGCAAATAAGAAAGGCAAAGGTCTTGCTCGATTTTTAAAGACCCATTTCACTGCGCGGGTGCAAATGAGAATTCGACAATTTTGCTGAATCAGGAGGGATCGGCGCCCAGGATGTTATTACTTCTTACCTCGCCGCTGCCTTCAGGTATCTCTCGCTTTTTCTTGTGGTGGTGACGCTCGTTCTTCAGGGTATGCGGAAAAACACTCCTCGTCTTCAGCAAGCCATACTTCCACAAACGCAGCTTATTCAAAATTTCTTGGTCTTCGCCGTAGATGACGGATAGGTCCATGAAACTGCTCACGTGATTGATCTGCGGAGGAAGGAAATGGAAATAGCCGCTGCAGCAATGTAACCAATAGAAGACTCTCCTTTAAATATGTAGACCGCATTTACAGTAATTTCTCCCTAAGCAGATTACCAATTTTAAAACGGTCACTACCACGTTTAGTTTGATAATCTTTTTAATATTTTTCATTTAAAACGGTTAAAAGGTCCATCTGTGAGTTTAGATCGTAATACCTGAGTGAACAAATGAGAAGGGCCAGGATTGGGACCGGTGACTGGGAAGATTTTGCATATTAGGAAATTTTTTTCGGGTGATTGGAGTGGACTTCATAGACATGAATCGTATAAGGAGCATCTTAATCGGTCAGAAGTACATTTTACTCTCAAGGCGTCGCAGGAGGAATCAAATAGGATTTATTAGCATGGGAGGAGAGTTCAACATATTTGGTAGGTTAAAAGGTAGCTCAAATAGTGGGAATTAACTTAATAAGCATAACACGGGTTATTCATAAAGAATTTAGGCAGTAATGTCGGCATGTATAATGGACTATTAGGCATAGCATATGAGAATTAGCGGTTAAATATAACTCCTAGAGTAAATAGCATCAGGAATGATAAATCATAATTAATTAACCAAGAATATACCTTCCTCTATTGGGAATATCAACTGCCGAAATTTGAAAAAAAATACCAAACGTTACCTAAGGAATAGAAGTACTGATGCCGATATAATTATAGCAAGTGAAAGCTGGTTATCTCAAGGCATTGCTAATAACGATTATTTTAACACTTGCGTTAAAACAATATAAAACCCACGTAAAGTTAATAAAATCGTTGCCCCTAAATACATAACAGATAGCAATGGGAGTGAATGTAATTCTTTTGCCTCTGTTAACCACGAATCGTCTTAAAACAGTTTTGTGAGCACATATAAAACCCAAAAATAAAACGTAATTGACGAAATTTAAATTATAACATTAAACTCCAGTAGCATTAAATAACAAAATATCGGATATTGAACATATTTTGCCTCACGGGAGATATAGCAAACAATGAGTTTTTTCCAAGCAGTTTCATAATTTACAGAAGGGACAGACCAAAAACATTGGGTGGGGGAGTATTTATTGCAGTAAAGTCAAATCTTAGCAGCCAACGATACGAATGCGACGTAAATGACATACAAAACGTTTGGTGCAATAATAAGGACTACAACGGCAGAAGCCTATTCGTGTGTTCATATTACAAAACCCCAGATTCTAACACAGATGATTTACACAAGGTTAACGAACCAAATATCCACTCACAGAAGCAGAAATAGCAATAGTATTAATATACTCGGTGGTGAAAAATAGCTACCGTCAATTGACTAGGACACGCACTGCGTAGGAAAACGGAGGTCACCAAAAACGGAGGTTCATGCCAAGGCCTCCTTCATATATTCACAACACATTACTTAGAACATATTGCTAAATCACCAACCCGGGGCGAAAGCATACTAGATATCTTGGAAATTTTTATGCCCGAAATCATTACTTACATTAAAATAATGGACGGAATCAGTGATCACAAGACTATTTTTGTAGTGTTAAAACTGAAGTTCGTCAAAATAAACAAAGAAAAGCATAAAATACACCTAAGCAATAAGGAAAATTTTAACGGACCTCGAGGTATATTAAATAAAGAATTACCAGAACACAAGAAAAAACCCTGACAAACAATACACAGAACACTTAGACTTATTTCTTAAATATTTTACGCAAAGGAATGAAGACGTACATCCCGTCCAAACTCAAATGTGACAGTAAGGAACCCAGATGGTGCTACAGGGAAGTCAGATTGGCATTACGAAGGTAAAGGAAGCTACAATTAAAAGACAAAAATAATTTAAAAAGTGACGATATAGTTTATGTGAATACAACCAAGCAGCAACTAATTGAATGTCGTAGTCAGACGAAAAGTAATTTAGTTTTCCCCGTTGTACCATCTAGGTTCCTCACTGTCGCATTTGAGTTTGAATGGGATATACGTCTTCATTCCTTCGCGTAAAGTATTTATTTATTTTTTTACTTATTATGCGCACAACGCTACACTCTTTTACACCTAAAACGCCAAGCAAATATCTTGAGGACAATCCAAAGTCATTCTCGCCCAATTATAGGGAAATACAGGGTAAACGTCCAACTTTACGAATTTTGAAGAGGGAAAACGGAGAAATCATTACCGATAGCGTGAAAAAGGCAAATAATTTCAACCATTTTTTCCAGAGCGTCTACAATAAAAACACAAACGATCCCCCACACCCACCCGGGGAACACATGACGCATATAACAATGACCAAGCAGGGAATAGCACATCTGCTTCGTAATATCAAAGCACACAAGGCACCTGGTCCGGAAGAAATGCCTCTAGAATATTAAAGGAATTAGCTGAAGACATTTGCCCGTTTTTACTTAATATTTTTCTAAAATCTATAGAAGAAGGCTCAGTGCCTCACGACTGAAAGCTAGCCCATATGACTCCCATCCATAAAGGCGGCGATAGGGATAAACCAACCAATTACCGACCCATTTCCTTAACATCGATATCATGTAAAATAATGGAACACATTATTGTCACTAACCTTAAGACATTTCTTGATAGTTCAAAAATACTAATACAAAATCAGCACGGATTTAGGAAAAGGAGATCTTGCGAAACGAAACTTCGTCTCTTCATTCACGATAAACATAGATCGGGGGAAAACAACACACAAGTCGATGCAAGTGTAATAGGGCTCTTCTGTTATTAATGTACATTAATGACTTAAGCAGACACGTTGGTAGCAATCTGAGGTTATTTGCTAACGATACGGTGGCATACAGGGAAATAAGGAGCCGACAAGATCGCGAGCTACTTTCTAGTGACTTAGACACAATCTCGGATTGGTGCAATAAATGGTGATTATCGCTAAATATCGATAAATGCGCAGTTTTGAAATTTTCGAACAAAGGAAGCGAGGAACAGGATATAAACTACGAAATAGATGGTTCAGTATTCACTACGGCCAATCAAGTTAAATATTTGGGGGTTGTTCTAACTCCGCGACTTTCATGGGGAACACATATCAGGACAATACTCGTGTAGTGATTTCTTCGTGTTGACTTGGTTGCTATGAAAAATGAGAACCTCAAAGAAATATTTACTTGCTGGACCGGGCCGATTGTGAATAATGAAATCGTAACCTTCAACGGTCTATCGTTTATTTCAGGGAAGTAGTGGAAACAGAGACGCTGAGAGTTTAAGGAGTGCTTTTCTCGAAAGCATATGAGCTACAATAGAAAAACACATATCGAGTAAATTTAGAAATGATAGGAAGGAACCTATATGGTATAAGGCAGAAGTATGTAAAATAATAAACCACCAAAGAGCACGGTATTCATAAACGTTTTGAGGGATAAATTTTTTGCTCTTTAGACCTCTTTAATAATAACCTGACTACACAGCGATCCTAATTAAGTTGGATTGAATTCTGTAATGGATCACGTGCCGCAGAGAGGGGTTAGTTTTGTGAAATATTCTCATGATACACTCAGTAGTGTATCAACATTACTACGGGGACCACATAGGGTGCCATTCAAAGAGTGAAAGATAAATTCAAGATCAAATCCCTTGCATGCGTAGTATGGATGGAGGCCTCATTTGCAATGGTTTTGAAAATGTGTCATTATCCCCGTCGCACTATGTTAGGATATATGATGCCAATTAAATTTGAGAGATTAAGTGTAGAAGAGATGGATTTAAGATGCAAATTTTCCCGCGAAAGACCAGGGTTCAGAAAAATGTTTTTTACTGCACTGCAAGGGAAAAGTATTTTAAGTCGAGAGTAGTCTCGTATTTAAACACCCTCTGCCGCACACCCTTGCGGTGACTTTCAGGTTTCCATGTCAATAAATAAAAATTAGGTTACTCCCGAGAGGAAGGAGTACGCGCGTACCTGCTGGACGGAGTGGTCAACCTTGTCCATTTCTTCGGCTTCATCAGGGGGCTGGACGTTGCAGTCTGTCCACTCCGAGCGCACGAAGTTCATGCAGCGGCTTTTGTACCTGGAGTAGTAGGGGTCGTTCTTGGGGATGTGGATGGTCAGGCAAGTGTCCTCCGGTTGCCCTGCCATCTTCTTGCTGTGCGAATTACCATGCTTACAGCAGTCAATAGACGAGCCGTCCTCTGGAAGGCAGAGAGGGGAATTAAAATTGAAGGAGTCTATGCTAAGGTACGTGTGTATAGAACCAAACTCTAAAAGTTATTTGAAGAATACCGCTCACCATTTGTCTTTTCTTCTTGATAGCCGACATCATGCGTTATTACCTGACCCCACTGCATGAGGGAGAGGGAGTTGACCTTCTGGGGAATATGCTTGTCTTTGAAAAGTTTCAGGCTGATTTCCCTAGGGGATGGGAGTCGGCCAGAGGTCGTGAACTTTACCACCTTCTTCACCCCTGCAGAAATGAAATGAGACATTAAAGGTGGGCTGATTATGGCGGACAATGCCCGAATATCTTGCACTTCTTGCTTACGCTGCGAGCCGTAAAAAAACCGCATTCAGGTTCATATAAATACATACACATGGTTAAGCAATCATTGTTTTAATTAATTCACCACCAGATTTCATTGGTAAGAGTAAATTTTATTTCTATCAACAATAAGAACAGTAGCTTAGTTTACCCTTCCTATATTCAGCAGCCTACCATAGTCAACCTAAAAAAAAGCAGATGAGAAAATTCTAAAATATTTCCATGGCTTGGATTCCCAAAATCTTTCATTGATTTATCAAGAAAGCAATGTCGTGTTTTGGGTTCATCCAGAGTTATTTAAAAACGATCAATATGAGAAAATTAGGATTAAAAACTCTGAGGGGCTGATTTATTATCCACTCACAATCAAATATAAACACAGAAAGTATGGCATGCAATGGTCATACTTTGTGCTTAGAAAGTAATGCGAGGGCACGACACATGATCAAGACGCGTATCTATCTCATGCTGCTTTCGCCTTAGTTAACTATATACCAAAATGAGCAAAAATGGAGAAGATCTAGGCACGCAGCTTCTTGCAAAAGTCTCTGGATTAAATAAAATTTGTAGGATGGAAATCAACTTAATAAAGCTGGTTAGGATTATAAAAAGGGAGCACGTGTCTTGCTAGGCATAGTGATACTTTCACCTGTCCAACCCGATATCCGTAATGCGTGCTGCCTTTGGTTTCACTAGAATATCAGTAATACGAAAAATAATACAGAATAGGTAAACCTAAGGGTTCTCAGAGATGCACCCAATAATCAAATCAGAGGTCACGTGCATGCATACTCGGTGTTCCGAAAAATGATTGCTTGCGAATGTAATTTAGGAAGGCACTTGAACCGGAGAAATTAAGAGGATACTCAGTCATCAAGATCTTCAGTAATAAAATAAGTAAGACCGTGATAGGGGAATGTTAGATTAGGCTTTGTAAAGACTCTTAACTTTGAATGCAATAGAACTTCAAGCAAGGGAAGCCATACATAATATCCTAAATACCACTTGAAGACATTTATCATTTAACGGCTGAACAATATGCGCCCTGGAAATCATATAATTCCCGTTTCGGAGAAAGTTGGAAAAATTTAACAAAAACGTAATGGTTGTGAAGTAACTGCTGAATGGAGGCAGGAAAAGAAGCTAACATATATTTAATGAAGAGTGTGGCCATTGGAAAAGGGAAATAAAATTGTCATTTCATATAATGAGATAACTGCACACATATCAATGAATATAATTCAAAGAGGAAGAGTTTCTTTTTAAATTAATCCTCTTTATGAGCACAGGTAACCAAGGTAGAAATATGATTTTTAGCTCACCGTCGGCATATCTGGCCTTGCGGACCCTTAAGAAAGGAGATTCAGCAATCCCGAATCCCAATTCGTTATTACACGCTCCTCCATTCACCCTGTACGGCGAGTCCAAGCATCCCTCGCAGTCCCCGGCCTCCACTCCGCATGGCTGCGCGAAGTCACGGGTGTCCCACAGTTTCGGTGGGAAGACCCCGCGACACTTCACGCTAGGCTCTCCGCTGTTATACCCATTGACCGAGTAGCCTCTGCGATTGGATGGACGACAAAACGAATGCGGAATAAACTTATTGTAGAGTTGACATATGTGGCATACATTTATGGTAGAATTTATGGTTGTTACCATTTTCCAGGGTTGAAGGTCCCAGTTAAACTAAATATATGTAGTATTGTGCCGCGTATAGACTGCAGAAGGCTCGTTTGGAACAGAATATAAGGTTTAAAACAGAGATTGCTAGGATTATGCAGGAAATCAGAGCGGACTTCATTCATCTGAGGCCTGTCCTATCATCGCGTCGGGTACTCCTTAACCGCTCCGGGGTCCTTTATACTTCCGAGGTATCAAAGCTTGTAGCACGAAGGTTACACGAACACGTTTCGAGGGTTTAGCATAGCTGGTAGGCAAGAGCGTAGGTCATATATTGGGATAAATAAAGTGGAATCCAGCGATCTTTGTCAATTAAGATCAGGTTATGCCTCTCAAATCCCCCGAAAAAATGAACAAACAAACTATTCCGTTAAAAAACAAATAACCCACGTACATTTAATAAAATTGGTGCCTCTAAATACATATCAGATAGCAATGCGAGTGAATGTAATTCTTTTACCTCTGTTAACCACAAATTGTCTTTAAAAAGTTTTATGAGCATACATAATACCGAAAACCAAAAAGTATTTGCCCAAATTAAAATTATAACATTAAACTACCTTGGCATTAGAAACAAAGTATTGGATATTGAATATATTTTTGTCAGTTCATTTGCAGATAGTAGTTTGAACGGAAAGTTAGCTCACGGGAGATAAAGCAAACAATGAGGTTTTTCAAAACGGTTTCACAATTTACAGAAGGGATGGACCAAAAATATTCGGTTGGGGAGTATGCATTGCAGTAAAGTCACATCTTAGTAGCCAACGATATGAATGCGACGTAAATGACATAGAAAGCGTTTGGTGAAACATTAAGCACTACAATGGCGGAAGCCTATTCGTGTGTTCATTTTATAGACCCCCTGATTCCAACACAGATGTTCTACACATGCTTGACGAACCAAATATCCACTCTGAGAAGCAGACATAGCAACAGTATTATTATAATCGGTGGTGAAAAATAGCTACCTTCAATTGACTGGGACACGTACTGCGTAGAAAAATCTGCCAAAAACGGAGATTCAAGCCAAGAACTCCTTTTATATATTCACAAAACACTCCTTAGAACAATTTTTAATATCACCAACACGGGGCCACAGCGTACTAGATATCTTTGCGACTTCTATACCCGAAATCATTACTAACCTTGAAATAATGGACGGAATCAGTGACCAAAAGGCTTGTTTTGTAGAGTTAAAAACTAAGTTCGTCAAAATAAACAAAGGAAAGCGTAAAATATACCTATACAACAGAGAAAATTTTAACGGACTACGAGAATATGCAAAATTAAAATTACTTGAATACACGGAAAAAACGCTGACAACAAATACAGAGAACACTTGGAATTATTTCTTAAATACTTTACGCGAAGGAATGAAGACGTATATCCCATTCAAACTCAAATGCGACATATAAGGAATCTAGATGGCACAACGGGGAAAACTAACTTACTTTTTGTCTGACAATGACATTCAATTAGTTGCTATTTGGAAGTATTCAGTTAAAACTACATCGTCACCTTTTAACTCTTAATTAACTACCTAATTTTAATTGAAATTTGACTGTAGTTTTCTTTGCCTTATTAATGCCGAGCTGAGTTCCCCGTTGTACCATCTAGGTTCCTCACTGTCGTATATGAGTTTGGATGGGATGTACGTCTTCATTACTTCGCGTAATATATTTAAAAAATATTTCCAAATATGTATTGGCTGACAGTGATTTTGTCTTGCATTCTGGTAATTCTGTTTTTAACTATCATCGTAGTCCGTTATAATTTGCCTTGTTGTATAGGTATATTTTACGCTTTTCTTTGTTTATTTTGACAAACTTAGTTTTTAACTCTACAAAAATAAGTCTTATGGTCACTGATTCCGTCTATTATTTCAATGTTACTAATGATTTCGGCCATAGAAGTCGCAAAGATATCAAGTATGCTTTGGCCCCTTGTTGGTGATTTAACAATTTTTTCTACGGAGTGTTTTGTGAATATATTAAGGAGTTCTTGGCATGAATCTCGGTTTTTGGCAGATTTTCCTACGCAGTACGTGTTCCAGTCAATTGACGGTAGGTTCGTGTCACCAGCGAATATAATAATACTTTTGCTATGTCTGCTTCTGAGTGTGGATATTTGCTCGTCGAGCCTGTGTAGAACATCTGTGTTATAATCTGGGGGTCTATAAAATGAATGCACGAATAGACTTCTGCCGTTGTAGTCCTTAATGTTGCACCAAACGCTTTCTATGTCATTTTCGTCGCATTCGTATCGTTGGCTATTAAGATGTGACTTTTCTGCAATGAATTCTACCCTAACCAATCTATTTGGTCTGTCCCATCTGTAAATTGTGCAGCCGTTTTGAAATACCTCATTGTTTGCAATATCTCCCGTGAGCTACCTTTCCATTTTAACTACTATGTCTGCGTTTGTACTGACAAAAATATGCTCAATATCCGAAATTTCGTTTCTAATGCTACAGGATTTATGTTATAATTTTACTTTGGTCAAATACATTTTGTTTTTCGGTTTAATGTACGCTAACAAAACTGTTTGAGACGATTTGTGGTTAACAGAGGTAAAAGAATTACATTCACTCGCATTGCTATCTGATATGTATTTAGAGGCACCAATTATATTAAATTTGCGTGGGCTACATGATGTTTTAACGCAAGTGTTGGTTTGTTCATTTTTTTGGGGGATTTTAGAGGGATAAACTGACCTGAATGAACCAAAAGCGCTGGATTCTACTCTTTATCCCAATATATGACCTACGTTCTTGCCTACCAACTATTCTAAACCCTCAAAACGTGTTCGTGCAACCTACGCGGTACGCGGCGCAGGTTTATGTACAGAAAAATGCCACTTGCCGACCACAGCGTCTAGTAAGTGATTGGTTTTACCCAAAAGAATGCATTTCCACTAATCTTGTGTGTTTTGTTGACAAGTTGCTCCTAAAATGACAGCATGGGACTGACAGTTAAAGGCTGTAGTACTCGGTACTACTCTATGCGTGCCTTTCCCTGTTCTTTGTTGTTTGAAAAATTATCTTACCACCCCATAGTCCCAATAACCCTCGGCGAGCAAGCATAGAAATTTTCTCGTTATTTGATAGAGTTTTACTAAATATTTTTCCTTTTCTCTTCCTCTCACATACCCTCCCTTTTCACCTACACTTCCGGCCTTGTGCTTGCTCCCCTACCGCATACTGTTTTCGTGAACCGCGGGGCACTTCTGTCGATTTCAATGGTAAATACTACCGTATCCAGGACACATTCAACGCTCAAGTTCTGGCAATGGTTTTTTTATGGCACCCGCGTTGAAATAAAAGAGGAAAGAGTAGCGGCATTGTATTTTAAAGTTGCGTGGTGGAAAAAGAGATGAATGGCACCCCTCACCCGCTACTGGAACTTGAGATGCTTTCGCTGGATTCGCTCCCGATGGAGAAATCACTTTTACTGGAGTCGCCTTTGCTGGAATCGCTGTAACTGGAGCTGTGGTCATCATAACTACTCTCGCTTGGTCCACTGTAATGGGAACCGCTGTCGGAGGAATGACTTCTGTAAGAGGCACCGTCACCCTCACGAGATGCTCCATAATGAGAATTGACGTCCTTGGAGTCGCTACTACGGAAGCTGCCGTAACTAAGGCCACTCTCACTGTAGCCACTGTCACTTGAGACACTGGAGCGGTAGCCATCATCTGCTAATGTCAACTCTCGTTGTTCATTTTGCTGTTGCTTCTGACAGTCTTCTCCTGAGCAAGGTATGATTCTGCTGCGCTGCGAGGCAGTTTGGTTGGCGAAGTTAGCCTGGGCACCTGGGAGGTCATATTGAAAATATTATACATTAGAAAATGATTCAATGAGGAAGCAAAAAAGCTAAATTAACATTAATGACCGCATGTACATTTTGTAGCTTGAGGGTAAATTGAGGGATAAACGAACGCTTTGCAAAATCGGAACCTTCAATAATTCAACACTCAGGTTGCCCCCGGCGATGCACAGGGGTGTGAACGAGGCATATTGGACGTGGTAATTTAAGAAGGCAGTCAAGCCCAGTTTGCCAATGTACTAGCTTTATTAGGTCAGTTTACCATTGCTAAGTGCAATAGAGGATGGGCTTGGTGCATCAACATCTACATAATACCCCGCAAGCCGCCTGAAGGGCGTGATCCGGGGGGGTGTTAGGTCACCACCCGTAAAAAGGAACAATACCAGATGCAAAACAACAACACGGAAAACTATATCCACAGCAGCGCACACACTCATGCAAAAATCCCTTCATCCAACACTCATGCAAACACATATACCATAAACCGACAAACAGCTGCACCCCAGGATGCATCACGACAGCAATCCAAAAACACGCAATATTATATTTGGATGAATCAATAATAAATGAACGAAGGGACATAGAAATGAGGTTGCCGAGATCAAATTTAAAATAGAGTAGTCATGAACTAAAATAATTAACTGCTTTCCTGAATAGGTGGCGGTTTTTGACGAGTACCAGTTGGAATTAAAATATAGCGAACAAAACGTTAGGAAAACGTGGTATTATTCAATAGAACGCCGTTACATAGAGTACGCAAGGAGCGTATCATGCATATAAAATTCGGGAAATGGATGTCAGAACTAGCCGACTCAAGGACTTATTGTTCCTGCGGACAATACAGGATAGCAACTACAGGGTTATAGATAGCGAATATTCCATTTGCCACCCTCAGCGTCTAGGGAATAATTAGTTCTACTCAATTTCATGCTCTTTCACTTACCTCGTGTGTTTTGTTGTCATAACCCATTCTTTCCGAATGATCTCATTATTGATCTGCTCATCTGTTTTTAAGTCTCTTTTTATATCCCTCGTCCCTCTCCGCGGGGGGATTTTCCCATTACCTGCAACATTTGGTCGCAATCCCTGCATTTCACTCTCCCCTGGGTGGGAGTGTGTTTTGTGTTGCATAATCATGTGCTGGTGGAGTTTCGCATTCTTGCTTGTTGTGTCCTGGCTTGCGTGTTGTTGGAAGGCTTTAGTGCTGCATCCTGGGGTGCAGTTGTTTGTTGGTTTATGTTATATGTGTTTGCATGAGTTTTGGATGAAGGGATTTTTGCCTGAGTGTGTGCGCTGCTGTGGGGGTAGTTTTTCATTTAGTTGTTTTTACATGTGGTATTGTTCCTTTATAAGGGTGGTGACCTAACACCTCCCACACGCCCTTGCGGCGGCTCGTGGGGTTTTATGTAGAAGTATGTGATCTATTTAAAAAAATTGATGGCAGAATTGAATAGGGCATATAAAATGGCCGCTAGGTTAATGTAAAATTCTTACAAAGGACTCAAAGTGCTCACAATACTTCATTCAGATTCTGGGCTGGGAACCTTTAAATATAAAAGAGCTAAGGGCTATATCAAACTTATTACAAAGATATAAAGAGCAGGGTTTCGTATCCAATATTGAATATATAATTAGACTACCGTATTTAAATTGGCTGGATGGACGATGGTAGCAAAATTAGAGATAGACCATCGAACGGATAGATTCAAATATTCGTTTATCCCGAACACTATTCACGGCAGCAATAAAAGGGGGATCACCTAAGAGTAATTTACATCTACATCTACTTAATATCACGCAAGTCGCCAATAAGGCTTGTGAGGAGGGGTGTTAAGATAACACCCTAAGTTTAGAAAAGAAAAACAAATTCATATATCAACACAAAAAATATCATTCTATCATGCAAGAACACAAATAACCGACACACACGCAAACACCAAAATAGAGGCCAGGACTAGCCGACTCAAGGACTCCTTCTTCCCACGGACAATACGGGATAGCAACTGCAGGGTTATAGATAGCAAAAATTCCACTTGCCACCCTCAGCGTCTAAAAAATAATTAGTTCTACTTAAATGCATGCTCTTCCACTAACCTTATGTGTTATGAAGGGATTTTTGCATGAGTGTGAGCGCTGCAGTGGGTGTAATTTTCACGTTGTCGTTTTTAATGTGGTATTGTTCCTTTTTACGGTTGGTGACCTAACACCCCCCGCCACACGCCCTTGCGGCGGCTTGCGGGGTATTATGTAGATGTAGATGTAGAAACACAAACCACCAACTAACATACACATTCATTAACAAGCATACCCAACTTCTATGCAATTTTTAATTTTGTGCCGACTAGTAAATTCAATGTTTTCAATATTTCTTAAGTGACTTCGGTTTCTTACTATTATGATTTCTGATTCCGTAAAGGTAGATCCTGCAAAACTCAACTAGCACCCTTTGTTCATAATTAAATGCATTCCGGTAAAAGTTATATTCCAGTTGACGCGATATTCCTAGATTTTAAAAAAAGCTTTTGATAAAGTCCCACATTCCAAGTTACTCGCGAATTTGGAATCTTATGGAATACACGGGAGTATTACATGCTTGATTAGACAATTTTTTAAAAATCGTGTTAAAACAGTCGTCCTTGACGGTTTATAATCCGATACTGTCAAGGTCACGTCGGGGTGTACCACAGGGAAGTGTCATAGTCTTGTTTCTTATTTACATAAATGACCTCAGTACCGTGGTTAATAGCAGGCTCCGTCTTTTTGCTAACGATTCGGTGATTTATGGGGACATTCGAAGTCGCGAAGACAGAGTCGCGTTAGCTAACGCCCTAACTGCAATTCAGACTTGGTGCCATGCATAGCAATTGGAACTAAATTTGATCTTGTTATACTGGTATATTAATACATTTATTTGCAGATTCCCCTCCCCTTTCCCCATCCATTTGAAAAACCCTAATCCCCTCATCCCTTACCTTTTCTTCATAGTGCTGCAACCCCTGCCACAAACCTTTTCGGCGGCTCGCAGGGTAATGATGTAGATTTATATCTGTACGGGAATCTATCTCCCTTATTCTATCTTTGTGGTCTGATCTACCTAAGTAGTGTGGGGTCTTTATAATTCCTTTGGTGTGATCTCTAAATGGGTTTCTTCTGAACCTTTCTAAAAGTATAAGTCACGCTTGTTCTCTCCGTACTTCAAGCTGTTCCCAGCCTAAATCCCTTAAGAGGCCTGTCACACTTGTGTCCTTATTTTAACATTTAACAAATCCAGCGGATTTTCTCTGAACGTTTTGCCAAATTTTCTCACAAGGATCCCCAATACTTAAGGCATTTTCCACATGAGGTCTAACTAGAGCAAAACATTCTTTTTAATTCTGTTTGGATGTGTTCACATAAACTATGTCGTCACTTTTCAAACTATCTTTGAAATTTGACTGCAGCCTTCTTTGCCTTCTTAATGCCGCTATGACTTCCCCGTTGTACCAAAATTGTAGCGTTGCACAAATTCCTGCTACCTGCAAAGTTGGGTCGCATTCCCTGCCTTTTAGAGTCTCCTCGGGGGGGAAGTGTTTTGTGGGGCATGTTCATGTGGTAGTGGTGTTTTACATTCTTGCTTGTTATGTCCTGGCTTGCGTGTTGTAGGATGGCTTTCGTGCTGCATTCTGGGATGCAGTTCTTTGTTGGTTTGCGGTATGTGTTTGCATGAGTGTTGGATGGAGGGATTGTTGCATGAGTGTGTGCGCTGCTGTGGGTGTAATTTTCCACGTTGTTGTTTTGCATGTGGTATTGTTCCTTATTACGGTTGGTGACCTAACACCCCCCGCCACATGCCCTTGCGGCGGCTTGCGGGGTATTATGTAGCTGTAGATGTACCATCTAGGTTCCTTACTGTCGCATATGAGTTTGGATGGGATGTACGTCTTCATTAGTTTGCGTAAAATATTTAAAACATATTTCCAAATATGTTTTGGTTGTCAGTGATTTTGTCTTGTATTTAACTATCATCGTAGTCCGTTATAATTTGCCTTGTATATAGGTATATTTTACCCTTTTATTTCTTTATTTTGACGAACTTAGTTTTAAAGTCTACAAAAATAAATCTTACGGTCACTTATTTCGGCCATTATTTAATGTCTGCAATCATTTCGGTCATGGAAGACGCAAATTATCTAGTACGCTGTAGCCCCATGTTATAGGTTTTACAATTTGTTCTAAGGAGTGCTTTGCGAATATTTGAAGGATTTCTTTGCATGAATCTCTTTTTTATGGCAGATTTTCCTACTTAGTACGTGCCCCAGTCAATTGACGGTAGATTTGTATCAAGGCGATTCTAATAATAATGTTGATATGTCTGTTGCCGAGAGTGGATTATCGGTCGCCAAGCTTGCGTAGAACATATGTGTTAGAATCTGGGGGCATGTAAAATGAACACACGAATAGGCTTCTGCCGTTGGAGTCCTTAATGTTGCACCAAACGCTTTCTATGTCGTTTACGTCGCATTCGTATCGTTGGCCACTAAAATGTGGCTTTACTGCAATGAATAATCCCCCACCATATCTATTTGGCCTGTCCCTTCTGCAAATTGTGAAACCAATCGGAAAAGCCTTCTTTTTTGCAATATCTCCCGTGAGCCAACTCTCCGTTCCAAGTATTATGTCTGCGTTTGTAGTTACCAAAATAAATTCAATATCTGATATTTTGTTTCCAATGCTACGGAATTGGATGTTATAATTTTAATTTGGTCAATTACTTTTTATTTTTCGATTTTATGTACGCTCAAAGAACTGTATCGAGCCGATGCGTGGTGAACACAGGCAAAGAATTACATTCACTCACATTGCTGTCTTGAATGTATTTAGATAAACCAATTTTATTAACGTTACGTGGGTTATATATTATTTTAACGTAAGTGTTTATTTGTACCATTTTTATGGGGATTTGAGAGGCATAACCTGGTCTGAATTGACAAAAAGGGCTGAATTGAACTTTATTTATCCCAATATATGACCTACGCTTTTGCCTACAAACTATGGTAAACCCTCGAAACGTGTTCGTTTAATATCTGGTTTACATCCTCTATTCGGCTTCAAACGAGCCTTCCGCGGTCTAAACATCTACATCTACATAATACCCCGCAAGCCGCCACAAGGGCGTGATGCGGGGGGTGTTTGGTCACCGACCGTAAAAAGGAACAATACCACATGCAAAACAACATCATGGAAATTTACACCCACAGCAGCGCACACACTCATGCAAAAATCCCTTTATCCAACACACATGAAAACACATATACCGCAAACCAACAAAAAACTGCACCCCCAGAATGCACCACGAAAGCCATCCAACAACGCGCAAGCCAGGACACAACAAGCAAGAATGTGGAACACCAATACCACATGAACATGCGCCACAAAACACTCTACCCCCGAGGAGACTGTAAAAGGCAGGGAAAGCGACCCATCGTTGCAGGTAGCAGGAATTTCCCCCCGCGGAGAGGGACGAAGGGTTGAAAGGGAGACTTACAAACACATGAACAGAACACTAATGAGGTCATTCGGAAAAAATAAGTTATGATAACAAAAAACACGAGGTTAATGAAAGAGCATGTATCTAAGTAGAACTAATTATTCCCTTGACGCTGAGGGTTGCAAGTGGATATTTTGCCATCTACTATAACCCTGCACTTTCTATCCCGTATGTTATATAGGAAGGAGTCCTTGAGTCGGATAGTTCAGGCATCTATTTCCCGAATTTTATATGCAAGATCTAAGCGACCAATGTATGTATGAGTACGAATAATTTGCGAGACCTTGGTGCTGAAACATGCGGATCTGAAATTATTTAATAATTTTAATCTTGCATTGCATCATCTCACTTCCAATGATTCCCACCCCAACTCCATGAGCATTTCGGTGACGCTTGGCGTTTTATCGTAAGAATTTTTAACAAACGGGCTGCCCGGCGTATAACCTTCTCAATTTTCCGAATGAGGCCTTTTCCACTCGGATCCCACACGCTACATGCGTATTCTAAATGAGGCCTTACAACAACGTGGTAATAACGTTCCTTGATCTTCGAGTCACTTTTGCCGACAATGCGTCTAATAAATCCAAATTTTTATATGCTTCACATCAGACTTTACGTATGTGAGTTCCCCAAGTTGTCTTTTGTGAATGTGACCTCTAGGTATTTTACCGTATCTACTACTGCTAGGTCACCTCCAGCTAATTTGTAAGCAAATCTCGTTGATCTTTTAAAGAAATTTACCACTGAACATTTATTATAATTTAGAGTCAATCCCCAGTTAGAACACCATTTAGCAATGCAATCTAAATCCTGCTCTAGAATAAAACGATCCTCATCCCCAGATATCTCCCGATAGATCAGCGTGTCATCCGCGAACATTCTAATGTACCCCCGATGTGACTCGAACGCTGTCGGTACTAGGGCCATCAAGGACTACCCTCTGTTCCCGCTCTGAAAGAAAATCTTTAACCCAATTTATTGCGCCCTTGTTTATACCCGCGACCTTCAGTTTATGAATGAGTTTACCATGAGGAACCTAATCAAATGCCTTTTGAAAAAATAAGAAAATCGCATCCACTTGCCTACCTCTCTCACCAGATAAAAGTAAGTCATGAGTAAATAATCCTAATTGGGTTTCGCCGGAGCGGGTTTTCCTGAATCCGTGTTGATTTTCACTTAAAAAGTTAAAGCTATCACGGTTTCTCATTATTGAACTGACAATTATGTGCTCTAAGAATTTGCAACAGATCGAAGTAAGAGATACCGGTCTGTAATTACTGGGGTCCTCCCTGTCGCCACTTTTAAAAATAGGCGTTATTTGCGCGGTTTCCAAATCTTAGGTAATTTGCACTATGTGAGGAAATTGTTGAATATAAATTCAAAGTACGGGGCAATGTTTGGAGCTAAATGTTTCATCACCCTAGCTGGTATATTTTCGGGACCCGGGGATTGGTTGGGTTTAATCTCGTTAAGCAATTTTATAATTCCTTGTTGGTCCACTGTTATTTTTTCCATGGGTGGAGTATGTGTTGTTTCTTGGAGATATGCGGTGGCAACATCATTCGAGAAAACGCTTTGGAAGAATGAATTTAGGATGTTAGCTTTACCCTCGCTGTCTGTATGAATTATATTGCTACAATCTCTTAAGCAAGCCACAGTTTTTTTACTCCCATTTACTTCCCTAACATGTGACCAGAAAGCTTTGGGGTCAGTGTCCAAGTACACGCAAAGTACTTAACGTTTAAAGCCCAGTAAGGCGCTACGTAATTGTATTTTGGTTTCCATTTTAGAGGATCTATATTTGCTCCATAGTTGTTTATTCTCAGGGGATGATGTGTTCACGCCTGCCCTCTTTACCCTAGAGTGTAGCATTCTCTTCTTTCGCAGGGCTTTTCTAACGCCTTTATTGTACCACCTGGGGTCACGATTTGCTCTAACGTATTTTATAGGGATGAAATCTATGATGCCCTTTTGCATAATATTGATAAATTCTGTCCAAGTTTCTTCCACGTTGGCATGACTTAAGCGGGTTTTGAACTCGGGTAGTGAAGAGTTTAATTGATTGGCAAAATTTCCAAAGTCCGTTTTATGGTAATTATAGATTTTTCTTTTTGGCATACAATATTTTTTATTTCTCTGTCCAAGTGGATATTAACTGCTTTATGGTCGCTCAAGCCCTCGTCAGTTGATACACTAATAATGCGTTCCGGCGTGTTTGTAAGAAATAGGTGCAATATATTCTTTCCACGGGTGGGCATGCGTACTGCTTGATGGAGGGAGTTTCTTTGAACCAATTTTATCAAGGAGTTGCAAGATTCACGATCGCTGGTCCCAGATTTAACGATATTGCTGTCCCGATCTATACCAGGGAGGTTAAGGTCGCCACCAATTATGTTGATGCTGTTATATATATGTATATATATATATATATATATATATATATATATATATATATATATATATATATATATATATATATATATATATATGATCGTTGAGGGTATGAAGTGTTTTCAAATCTGAGCCTGGAGGTGTGTAAAAAGAGCCTAAATTTATGTTGGGTTGATTGATCCGTAGTAAGGTGCACCAAACAATTTCTATGTTATTATTTTCTAATGAAACTTGCCAGCTTTCAAAATGACTTTTGACTGCCACGAAACCCCCTCCTCCAGGTCTTGTATCTCTATCGTGTCAGTAAACTTTGAAATCTATTGGGAAAATTTCTTGGTCGGTTATGTCATTACACAGCCAGCTCTCTGTGCCTAATACTATATCAGCTAAATGAGTTTGGATTATTTGTTCTAGATCCGCTGATTTGTTTTTGAGGCTTCTGCAATTTATAGCATGTATAGTTAAATTATTTTTATTTTGAATAACGTCCTTATTTGTGATTGACTGTAATTTAGGACGCCTTTGTGGGGAAGTGCGTGTCACATGTCTTTCTAAATCAATGCCAGTGTTGTCGGTGACTTTTATATTTTTATTAATAATATTATACGCGCTAGCCCTAGATGTTACCGACCCACTAAGTGACCTGCCCTCTATCCTAAAAAAGGCCAAAGTGGTCGAGTATCTTATCCGCTACCTTACTCGCCGCTTCCGCCGTGTAGTGGACCGCAGATCGGTTAAGGGGAGTCCTGCATGATTTGAGGGTTGGCCTCAGGTCGACGATGGAGGCTCCTATGTCCGAGCAAAATCTCGAAAGTCTCCGGTTTATGCCTACCACTCGGCTCCAAACCAGAGCCCTGCGATCCTCCATCGGAAAGATACTGCAGACCCTTAGTCCCAGCCGAACCCCTTCGACGCCCTGGACGCGCTTAACCTCGCAGCTCAGTTCCCTAAGGGAAAGGAGGACCTCCTCGAATTCACGGTCCCTGACGTCGTTGGTGCCCACATGGGCCACGACCTGCAGCCTAGAGCACTTCGTGCCTTTGACCGCCGCCTCGATCGCCTTCGTCACCTGAGGGACTCCTCCGCCTGGTATACACTAGGCGGTCACCCGTTGATATTGGGGTTGATAGTGGGTTGCGCCCCTTTCCCTCAATGGGACCATTACACGGCGGACATTCGAGCTACCTATTACTACCATTCTCTCCCTTCCCGTTCCCTGACGTCTTAGCCTAGGCTGCGCCCTCGGAGTAGGGGTAGGGGCACATTAGTACATACAGGGATGCACCCAAAAGTGGTAGGACTGATTTTCTCTGGCGCGAACAGAGCGATGGAGGGGGGTCTGTTTGGCTGGATAAGGTGGAGGGGGCTCTTAGCAACAGACCGACACCAACCTCAGTCGCTTGCCGGCTGTCGTTGAGTGAGGACACCGTTTTTAGTGAAGCAAGTTTTTTGCCCGCGTCGAAAAACAAAATGAATCTGAATTTAGAGCAACGTTATTCCGTGAAGTTTTGTGCGAAACTCGGGAAGACGGCAACTGAGACCCTCGATATGATCAACCAGGCTTATGGGGACACTGCCTTAAGCCGTTCCACAGTATTTGAGTGGCACAAGTTGTTTAAAGAGGGTAGGGAGCTCGTTGAAGACGACCATCGCTCCGGACGGCCGTCGACGGCAAGAACCGACACGAATGTGGACAGAGTGAGGACACTGCTGAACACAGACCGACGCTTAACCAGTGAAGAAATTGCAGACCAGTTGGGTCTGTCTGCATCCAACGTCCAACGTATTATTTCACAGAATTTGGCCATGTGCAAGGTGTTCGCCGTGCCATGGCGCGCTCGTCGTCAGACAGCTCCTGGCCAAATACGGCGTTGCCACGTTGCCGCACCCGCCCTATTCTACCGATCTGGCACCACCAGACTTCTTCTTCTTTCCCCTGATGAAAAGAAAGGGACGACGTTTTTACTCGATAAAGGCCGTTCAAGAGGCTTCGACGAGGGTCATCAACGGCATCCCCAAAGAAAATTTCCGGCGGGCGTACGGGGAATGGGAGCAACGTTAAACTAAGTGTGTAGCATCTCAAGGAGCATACTTTGAAGATTATTAAGTCGATGTAAGTATATGGTCAATAAAATATTTTGTAAAAAAATCAGTCCTACCGCTTTTGGGTGCGACCCTGTATACCTAATTTAATTGGGACCTTCAAGTCTGTCTCGACCCGTTTCACCTCCGAGTGCATCTCCTTAAAGGAGCGCAGGATCTCTTCAGAACCACGTGCCGAGGCGTCGTTTGTCCCGACATGAACCACAAGGCTTGGAGCAGCCCGCTTTACTGACGGCCTCCTTCACCGCCAGCGTCGCCTGGGGCATCCCACCGCCTGGTATACACCAGGACGACAAGAAACCAATATCTCCCTCCTGTTGGACTCATATACGCCGGACATTGGAACGCAAGCGTTTCTTTGTTCAATTTTTTTGGGGATCTGGGAGGCATAACCTGATCTGAACTGACAAAAAGCGCTGGATTCTACTTTATTTATCCCAATATATGACCTACGCTCTTGCCTACCAACAATGCTAAACCCTCGAAACGTGTTTGTGTAACCTACGCGCTACAAACTGTGATGCTTTGGCTGTATAATGAACCCCGGAGCGATTAAGGGGTTCCCGAAACGGTGAGAGGACAGGACGAATACGTTTCGAGGGTTTACATATAGTAGTTGGTCGGCAGGAGCTTAGGTGATATAGATAAATATAGTAGAACCTAGCGCTTTTTGTCGTAATTGGTACGCGCAGTCGAAAATGGTGGAATGCAAGACTGGACCTTCTTCTGGTCTTCTGGTTTGGCGTCTCGGTACGCTCGGCCATGCGCCCTTATTCCGGGTGGGGTTCGGCTGCGTGGGTATAAAATATATTTTATTGGTATATTTTGCCTCCCGGATATGTACAGAGAACACTAACCGCAAATACTTCCTCTGATCTCTTTATATTTTTTTCTTGCCTTTCTTTGTAGAATTACAAAAAGCTGCTAACCTTTTGATATTCGTAAAATGTTTGGCATGTCGATATTTGATATTTTAGGACCCAAGTAATTCGGGAAATAAATGCTAGTTCTAGCATCTATTTCCTGAATTTTATATTCATCATCGCTGAAACATGCGGCTCTTAATTTATTTAGTAAGTTCATTCTGCGATTGAATCGTCTTAATGATTCCAAACCCAACTCCAGAAACATTTCTGTGACGCTTTTCGTTTTATCGTAAGCGTTTTTAGCAACAGAAAGCCTGGGAACCACTTGAGATGCGAAGGGAACAAGGGAACCTGAGGCATTTGTAAAGGTTTAGAAAAAAAGAGTTTAAAAATGATATCAAAGGAAATGTCATGGGCCTACACTACTATGGTTTTTCATGCGGTTTTATTATTAACTGTAGGTGGTGACCTAACCCCCCTCGCCACACGCCGTTGCCGTGGCTTGCGGGATACTATGTAGATGTACAAAACGGGCTACCCGGCGTTGGACCATCTCAATTTCGCGAATGAGGTCTTTTTAGTCGTATCTCATGCACTACACGCATGCTCTAAATGAAACCTTACAAAAGGGTAGTAACAACGTTCCTAGACCTTGTAGTCCTTCCTGCCATCAATTTTTGTAATGAGTCCAAGTTTTTTAATTACTTGCTCGCAGATTTTACGTATGTGGGTATCTTAGTGATTGTAACGCCTAGGTATTTTACGGCATCAACTACTTTTAGGTCGACTACAGCTAGTGTGAACACAAAATCTGTTGATCTTTTAAAGAAATTTATTACCGAACATTTGTGATGGTGTATAATCTCCGTACCTCTACGCTCTACCGCCACCTCCTTAAATTATTGGTTATAGCGATACTACAGCCGTGTAAAAGGCGAGGAAATGGGATTGGAGTCATCGGAAGGAGGGATATCAAGTGAGTACAGAAGGTACAGAATAAGATGTTGAAGTGTGCTTTGCCCTACCTGTGGCCAGCGTATTCCCGGAATCAGCGATGATCCCTGGTATCTCCGCGGCGGCAACAGCAGTCAGCCAGGCCAGTGAGCAGAAGATGGTGACCAAGGTCCATGGCATGACGGTGGCCATTCTCCAGGAGGTTAACCTGGAGAGAGGAAACCAAGAGTGAGATTTCAATTCTTGTCGTGCCGTGTCATATTTCTCGATTGGTTGGTTCGGGCGCCACTCCGTTTCACTGCATTCTCTAGATGGCATTGAAATGCGTTTATGGCTGCTAAATTATATAATAGCTGTATTATATTTATGCCTAATAGCAATGTTATCAATATCCCGGAAAAATATTTTATCATATGGAGTTACATTGATGGCGGGTATCGAAACGCCCGCCATTCGAGACTACTCAAGAAATTTAGTTTCTTCGGAAAGTACACAGCGTCCTAAAATTTCAAAATTTTTCGAACAATATTTTATTTCATGAATGTGTCTAATATATATAACATTTTTATATTGCGGCACAGCCCTGATACCTCACTGCTTTTACACCTACTGAAAAGGAATGCCGAAACCAGACAGGGCAACAGGGGCAAGGTGATCGGAGAATGAGGAATATGTAGCCAGGCAGTACTTCATTCCTCTCCCAGTGAACACGCAGTGGAGGACAAGTGCTTGCTCGAATCGCAGAAAATTACTCACTTTTCTAGCTGGTGCCGTCCTGCAGGGTTTGAAGTGCTATCTCCAGACAGAAAGAAGAGCTTCTATGTATTAGACCGTCCAAGCAGAAGAACGCCGGTCGCCTCTCTGTACTCACATTCGCTCATGAGTGTCTTTATATATTTCAGAATGCACTTCCGTCGTATGCACAGCTGTCCATGTCACCTGATAATAAATTCCATTAGCGATTGGGAACTCTTACTTCTGTGATTAAAAAAGCCACTATTCCAACCATTGCGTTGGTTCAAGTCGGGGGGGGGGGGCACAAAACCGTACCAATATCAATTATTCCTTTGGGCGAATTACGTGTATTCCCTCTTTGGAGGAATGAGTTGAAGTGAATTATAGTGGAGATAAACGAAAATGCATTGGCGGGCTCAATGACCCATTGAATTAAGCCATTCAGTCTGCCTCTTGGCTGGTTTAAGTAAAAGCTCGTTGATAAGACGGAAAGCGAGGGATGTGGGCTTCCGACCATCAGCTCCCGGGGTGGGGTGATGGAGGGGGGGTTATTATTAAAAATTTCAGCTAATTATTTATTCCAATTAAGGAAATCGGTTATTTCGTCGGAGGAAAGTAGATAAAGAACTTTTCGATAAATAAGTAGAGCCTGCAAGAACCATTTTTTTCGGTTAAGTGCCCCTCTCCTTATGTTCGTGAAAGAAACTCTCGATGTACAACTATGCCTTGAAGAAGCCTCCGATTATATTTGAGTATTGATTAGAGGGATGTGCTGCGGGACTAACAAAAGGAAGCAAATAAAGGAAACAGCAAGATTCAAGGCATAAGGTCGGCCTCGGCCCTTGTACGCATGGAGGATGTTGAGAGTGGGTGGTTCGGTGAGTAACAAATAGTTAGAGGTAGCCCCTATCCGCCACACCTCTTGGCTGCGAACTTTGATGTTTTCTGCCCTTTCACAGGTTGATGTAAGGAAGTTATTTTTCGCAAATTAAATGATAATAATGCAAA
Source organism: Hetaerina americana (assembly GCF_022747635.1). NCBI lineage: Eukaryota > Metazoa > Arthropoda > Insecta > Odonata > Calopterygidae > Hetaerina > Hetaerina americana. The sequence goes on along the minus strand of NW_027287205.1, from coordinate 14,535,349 downwards.
TCAAAAACATTAGACAAAATTTTTAATAGTATGACTTATGTCATTTCCATCTCCGCATGCCAATATATACATGTAAATATGGATGAACTCACTAAATAAAAGGAATGTATTTTCCAAAAAGGAGATTTTGTGGAGCCCAGTAGCTACTCCTAATAAGGAGTAAACGTGCATTCGTTTCATGTATGTAGATTCTAAAAAACCCGTTTTTTAAGTTCCCTTTTTCACTTTTTCCGAGCACGGCAATTCCCAAGAAGACTGATGTTGTCCGAAATCACCTTTTAGGGAACCTATCTGTTTTTTTTGGAAACGGGTATTGATTCCATAATCTTAGATATTTAAATGACAGGCACCTTTCATGGTTTTGACGATGTGCATTAGGTTTTAGATCTATATAGTTTCATTATTCTGGAACTTTTTATACCTTATATTTCACTCTTTTGAGAAAAAATGTAGTTGTAGATACATATCCTAGCCCGTGCAGCACACTAAGGCTCCCTCGGCGGAATCCATTTGAAAATTAGTAGTGTTCACCCTAATTAATATTCTTCTCTCTATGATGACCTATTGAATATATCGATTATCGAATAATCTTAGAAAAATTTTGGGGAACGTTTTTTATCAATGTGTTAACAAAAACAGTGTTGGTATATATAATGATACGTAGTCCAAAAAAAGCGCTTAGTTTTTCTTTAAAGTTAAAAGAATTGTGTTAACAAAGGTCCAGATATAATGAACACCAAGCGAAGAGCTTTTATAAGTACGGGTGTAGGCTAGGTTCGATTATTTCGATTCTGGAGGAGAAGATATATCTTCCTGGGGATTATTACCATTGGGCTATAAATATTTCCCCTAAGTGACGTTTCGAGTAAGCGTAACATTTAATATTTGGAACCCTGAATTTCCTCAAATTCACACTTTTGAATGTCGGTATTTTGAGATGAAATGAGATGGTAATGGGACCAGCTATGACAAGAATTCATTTCTTCCCCTTTTTTTAAGCATCATTTAAATCTTTCAGTTGAGTTTCATTCAAGTGTTTCATTCAGGTTTTTAAGTGTCATTACAATGAGTACCACCAGCGTCCCATCGCGTTAAGCCCATCCGCTAATATTACGTTATCCTCAAACCTCAGTATGTCTCCACAAATCACTGCGTCATCGGCAAATATCAAAGATTATATATTAATCGGGGTTTTAAATTTGTTCACATATAGAAGGTTTAAAAAGATCCAATGGTACTTTCTTGGGAAACACCTGTTGTAGCTCCGAACACATCAGGGCATACACCAACTATTTCGTCGTCGGAAGGAGCGATTCTTCGAGGTGGGTTGCATCCGTTTTCAATAGTCTAAAGGTACAGTTTTATATTTCATACCAGCTTCTCTGGATGGGTCTGAGCTTTGGATTTTTTTTAATATCCGTCACAGTTCATACCTCCATTAATAATTTGAACTTATAAATAGGGAAAATTTAGAAATTTAATTTTTTTCTTAATTTCAATGACTTGTTTAATTCATAAGAACTTGTGATAAACGCTTTAGAATTAATCTGTATAATTTGAGGCTATAAAATATAATAATAAATTTGTTTCATTCGACATAGTCTATCAACGCAATACACTACCCTCGTTTACATGATGGCGAGAGCCTTGTCGCTACAAAATAAAATTTTCATATATTTGTTAATACTTCTCCCAGCCGTATCCATCAAAGCAATGCAAACCCTTGGAACGCTCTAGATAAACAAAATTATGTGTTTGCGGATTGAAATTCATATTTAAAAAGACATCGATCCAGCATATCGGGAACTCCATAGATTTAAAATTCTACCTCTGTAAGTAGTGTGCTAGCAGTCACTTTTTCTCGAAACGTTTTAAATTATAGAAAGCTCGCGCTAACTGGAGCACTTTTTTCTAGATATGAAGTCGAGGACACTGTGGATGTGGTAATGTTTGCGACAATTACTCGATTTTTGCATACCGACCCGGCGAAATTCCACCCGGGTGTTTGATACCGGGTTGTTTGAAAGAGTTATATTTAAAAATTTCTGTGACGTCCCCACCTAGCTTGTTCATTTCCGGGATAGGAGGGCTCCATCTAAGAGCCTCGAATCGCAAAACAGTGCTGAAATGTGCTTGGTGGCCGACAGTCACGGATAAACTTCACCCTCGTACAAAAAGTCCGGCCAGCCCGTCCTTGTAGCAATAGCATCTACATCTACGTGTGCACCATACCCCGCAAGCCGGGGGGGTGTAACGGGGGATATCCCGTCATTATCCGTAAAAGAGGACTAAACAGCATGCAAAATAAATACATCCATGCAAACCTACACCCGCAATGGCAGATACACTCATGCAAAAACCCATTCAATTTACACGTATGCAAATACATCTACTACCAACTAGCAAACAATTGCACTTTAGGATGTAGTAAATATTTATCCAATAACGTGCAAGGTTGACTTTGACAGATAAGGATGCAAAATCCCACTACCACGTGAACTTGAAACGTACAATCGTCTAGTCCCCCAAAAACGCAGATAGGGAATTTCACCCAACGCTGCAGGTAGCGAGAGGGTGCCACGCCCCCAGAGAGAGAGACGAGGGATGGAATGGATTTAAAAAAAAAGACAAAACAGAGCAAGTAATACTCTAAGGAGCACTAAATTGTTTAATGACATTCTAATTTGGTATTGCGGGAATGGTTTTGATGAAAAATCACATTGGGAGAGTAAAAGTGTACACAATTGAGTAGAACTAATTGTTCCCTTGACGCTGAGGGTGGCGATTGGATATTTTTGGTATATATAACCCTACAGTTTCTATCCCGTACTGTGCGTGGAAAGAAGGAATCTTTGGGTCTGCTAGTTCCGGTATCTATTTCCCGAATTTTGTATACATGATCCGTGAATGCTGGAGTGCGAATAATTTGCGAAAACTCGGAGCTGAAACATTCGAATCTAATTTTATTTTGTATGTTCAACCAAGCGTTGAATCCGTTTCTTTCTAATGATTTCCACTCCGATTCCAGAAGCATTTCTAGGACGCTTTCCGTTTTATCAGAAGAATTTTTCGCGAAACGGGCTGCCCGGCGTTGACCTTTCTTAAATTCCTGAATGAAGACTTTTTCACTCAGATATAATACACTACAGACACTTAATGTCTCACATTTAATACAAAAACTTAGGTGGGAACCTTGAGATATGCAAAGACTAAGGCCTAGATTAAAATTATCACGAAGATATAAAGCGTGTGGTTTGGCATCCGATATTGGAGATATAACTTACGTAAACCCCCTAATTTCGTTATCAAGGCCGATAATTTCCAAAAAATTAGAGCATTAGATTGTCAAACTAATAGATTCAAGGATTAGTTTCCTAGCAATATTCAGGGCAACAACAAAATTGGGAACACCTAGGAAAATAATAGGTACACGCTGTCAGAAATAGGGCTTTACAAGAGAAAGTTTTGCAGTTCCATCATGAGATACCTTTATAACGTTAAATTTTTAAGTGACAATCAACACGGATTCAGGAAAACCCGCTCCAGCGAAACCCAATTAGGATTATTTACTCATGACTTACTTTTAACGGGTGAGAGAGGTAGGCAAGTGGATGCGATCTTCTTAGATTTTTAAAAGGCATTTGATAAGGTTCCCCATGGTAAACTCATTCATAAATTAAAGGTTGCGGGTATAAACAAGGGCGCAATAAATTAGGTTGAAGATTTTCTTTCAGAGCGGGAACAGAGGATAGTCGACGGCGCTAGTTCCGACAGCGTTCGAGTCACGTCGGGGGTACCTCAGGGAAGTGTAGGGCCGTTGCTTTTCTTGATTTTTGTTAACGATTTGAACCACAAAGTGAAAAGAAGGATTACGATGTTCGCGGATGAAACAGTGATTCTTCGGTAGGAATTTGGGGATGAGAATCGTTTAATTTTTAGCAAAAGTTTTAGATTGCATATTTAATGGGGTCATAAATGGGGATTGTCAATAAAACTTACACAACATTTTCGGTGGTCATTTTTTTTAAGATCAGCTGGATACAGATACGAATCAGCTTGAGTTAACCGAGAAGATGTTGATAAGGTAACGTACCTTCGGAGTTACAATCATTAAAGACTTAACCTGGGGGACCCATATACTAAAAATCTTCGGGCAAGCATATAAAAAATTGGGATATATTAGACGCATTGTTGGCAGAAGTGACTCCAAGGTCAAGGAACGTTCTTACAACGCTCTTGAAAGGCATCATTTAGAATATGCTTTTAGTGTAAGTAAGATTAGGATGTTCGCGGATGACACGATATATTTCGTATTCTTCATTCGTATACTTGCGGGATATTCCAAATGGGGTTTTTCTAGAGCATACGAATACCTTTCTTTTACTATTTCATGACACATTCCCAAAATCCGTTTAATGAAACGTTTCTTTAACGCGGATCTGCATTTTGTCCTGATGTGTGCTCTCCATGAAAGGCGTGGCGTTAGCACTACTCCTAAATATTTAACTTGATCGGCTGTAGTTAGCACTGAACCCTCTATTTCATAGTTTATGCCCTGTTGAACAATTTCTTTGTTTCAAAATTTCAAAACTGCTTATTTGCCTTGGTTAAGCAGGATTGTGGATTCCCTGCACTAATCCGATATTATGTCTAAGTATGTAGAGAGTCGCTCGCAACCTGATAGGCCCTTTATTTCTCTGTATACGGCCATATCGTCAAGGCATTATCAGAGATTCCTACTTACGTGTCAGCTTAGGTCATTGATATATGTTAAGAAGAGAAGCGGCATCTTACACTTTCCTGGGTGACGCCCAAAGTTACATCTACATATATCTGTTGAGCCCAGTCCATCGACGACTACTATTTGTTTGCAATTTGATTAGAATACTCTAATCCAATTTATTAATTTCTCATTGATATCGTAGCATTTAAGTTTGTGGAACAATTTATTCCACGGGAATTAATCGAAGGCTCTCTTTAAATCTAGGAATATTGCATCAACTTGTATGTTGTTTCCTCCAGATCAAAGTACATCGTGTATAAAAAGACATAAGTGTTTAGCAAGATATGATCTTCCTAAATTTATGCTATGTGTGGCTTAGCATCTTACCCCTATCATGAAACCTGATAATATCACAGAATTTAATGTGTTCTAATATTTTACAATAGATGGATGTTAAAGAAATGGGTCGGTATTTGGTTGATTTATCCCTATCGCCGCCTTGATACAGATAGGCGCTAAATGGACAAGCTTTTAGTTGCGAGGTAGTAAGCCTTCTTGTGTCGGGTTTAGGTAACCAATTTCTAAAAACGGGGGAATATCTGCAGCTAATTCCTTCAATATTGTAGCAGTTATTTCTTCCGGACCTAGGACTTTGTTGATTTTGATACCGCAGAGCAGACATTCTATTCCCTTCTTGTTCAATATTAGACCGCTCATGTGCTCCCCGGATGGGTCCGGAGGATCGTTTGGTGCGTTTTTATGTCTTTATTGTAGACGCTCTGGAAAAGCTCGTTTAAAATATTTATCTTTTTAACGCTGTCTGTAATAATTTCTCCGTTTTCCGTCTTCAAGGAATGTACAATTGTCCGTTTGCCCTGTATTTCTCTAACATTCAGGGTAAGATCCAAAAGTTATGCAATTGAAATGCCACGCCGCTCTCATTGATCAGTGGCATCAAACCACTTGGAGTAGGTTATGGAGACACTAAGCTTTGCCGAAGAACTGCTGAACTTTGCTCAGTACTGTGAAATCTGTGGAAGCGGCAAAACATTAATTAATTTAAAACTCTGCGCGCCGACCGAGTCACGAAAGACCAACCCGGCGAAAAGTTCAAGTTAACTTTTGCAACATAATGAAAATGAACCTGATTACTTGGACTACGTCATCATTGGTGATGAAACCTGGGTTTTTTAATATAACGCATGAATAAAACATCAAAGCTCTGAGTGGCACATCGACCAGTCCCCCAGGCCCAAAAAGGTATGAATGAGCAAATCAAAAGTAAAAACAATGCTCATTGCTAGATGAAGTTTTCTCGGGTCTTCCACTTCCACTTCCATTTTGGCCGACGTTTCGATGCCCGACTCATGTATCGTCCTCAGGGTAGATGGTCTTGGTCCACCCAGAGGACGATGCACGAGTCGGGCATCGAAACTTCGGCCAACATGGAACCCCTAACCAGGTGGAAGACCCGAGAAAACTTCATCAAGCAAATACGCCGGGAAAGCATCAGATCTTAATGCTCATTGCCTTTATTGACGGTAAAGGAGTGGTCTTTAAGGAGTGAGTTCCTCAGACTAAGAGTTAAAGCTGCCTACTACGTGGATGTCCTGGAAAGACTCCGAAAAAGGGTCATTAGAACGAGAAAAGACATATCTGCTACCAGGGAACTCCATCACGACAACGCGCTACGACCCGCGAGTTCCTGGCCAAACACTAGGTGCCAACGCTGACCCACCCCCCTATAGCCCTGACGTCGCCTTAGCAGACTTCTTTTTACTCCATCGGATTAAGGCAGGCCTGAAAGGAGCCCGTTTTTCGTCCATAGAAGAGATCCAATCAGCCGTGACAACGGCGACCTTGGGAGAGGTCCCCGAAGATGCCATCCAGGGCGCGTGCCGGTCAGTGGAGAGTCGCTGGAAAAATGTGTAGATGCCCAAGGACAGTACTTTACAGAATTTTAAGTGTTTGCGTAAATCTGTTAAATAAATCCGTTAAAAAATAAAAAAAATTACTTTCTGAACGCACCCTGTAGGAGCCGAAGGACTTTGGAATATTTGGAGAAGGTAAAAAAAAGGATTTTCTCATGTTATTGGGTCAAAGCGATGAAAAGATGAAAGAGAAACATCATAGAGGGTGCGTTCTAAGAGTAATTCAGTGTCCGGCCATATTCATTAACTAGGTTACTTAAATCTATTGAAATATCCAAGAAATGTTTTAACGAGTATGTTTAATGCAATGTTTTAATGAGTATGACACATTGATAAGTTGCCGTTTACACGCACTCAAGAGGTATTTTATTTGAGTGTCCAACTTTAGTTACATGGGAGCATTCAGCAGGAGAAAAAACACATTGGCCTGAGAACATTGGCAGCAGAGGGGATGTAAAGGGAAGAGCACTGATAGGGTGCTTGGGAGCCCGGCGGTAAATCATCGGGTAACGGCTCAGTGCGTGAGGTTTGGTTGTCGCCAAGCACACAAGTTCTCCGCTGAGGAGAGTAAGGTCTATGACTAAGAGTGTTTAGTTAATGAAGGCAGGGTTGGAATAAGCATCGCTCTTGAGTGAGGGCTAGCAGGGATATTTTAATTGTCTGTTGACCAAGCGCTCTCTATTCCTTTGACGTTGCTTGCGGTAAAATGTTCCAAGGCATTGAGTCAACGGGATCCTTATTATTAGGCATGAAGTCCTTGGTGTGTGGCTTTCCTATGATATGCTAATCGAAGTGCGACGAATCATTTTTCTCAGCGACTCCAACTCTGTTTATCCACTTCAGCTAATTTTCGAAATTCCACCTGTGCAGCCCAATGCGTACTGCATGGGTATGTGTCCAGTGTATTTCGGACAATCAGCTCCCTTGGAGGGAATCCAGGATATCTTTTGTGAGAGTGCTTAGCTCTGCGTCAATGCAGAAAATGACGTAACCCTTGTTTTCAAGCGACATGTTTGGAAGCTAATCCTCCGAGACAATACAAATAACCGGTATTGCGGTTTCGTGCGTATCATGTGACGACTGTTCACTCAAAGTGATACCGTTTACTCATGCGCAGTGTCGCAGAGTAACGCATTATTCATTGTTATTTATTTAATAATAACACAGAGTTTATTTTATTTTTAGAAGTTTGTCATTGGAATGGTGTAAATGCAGCATGGTGGGGAAACTTTTCTGCGCCGAAACTCAAAAGGACTTCAAATCTTCTTTGAACCTCTCTCGTATGTCGCTTGTTCCAATCCAATACTTGGATCACCTCTCTCCTACTTGAGGCTTCCATTTGTCCGTGTCCTTGGGGTCCTTACTGAACGCTCTCCCATCGCCGTCGGACCAAAATACGCATTACCCCTTCGACGGCCTCGTAAACGCGATATTTCGTCGTTGTAGCATGGGCTCAAAGTTTGCCCTTCAGTGTAAGGTCACTCTGTCGTTGAAGGAGAGTTTAATTTATTTTTCAAAGCTGCGCACGGGTAGTGAATGCTGTGTTCCGAGTGACCGAGAAAATACCGAAATGGCTCGACAAGAAATTTTTGCTTTAACCAAGGACGGAGAGAAAATGGAAGTGAGTCATTTACCGGAAAGATTTCCACCAATCAGTTCATCCAAAGGTGAGAAAAATTAATTCACTTCCTTGTGTCAACTCTTAAGGCTGTTAATCCTTCTTGGCAGTCGCCTTTGAGTCACTAAAGCACAATGATAAGATTCTATTATTATGAAGAAACAATTTAGTGGACTTCGAAATATTGTTTTATGATAATACTATTATTGCCGTTATCAATCTAACATGTGTTAAACTAGTGTTTCTTTATCAGTAGTAATAAAGAATAATAAATAAAAATGCCTCAGTATGATACCGTTGCCCATGTTCTCATGAATTCTAATGCGTGCAGTTAATTATCAGACGGAAATGACATTCAATGAAAAATTCTCGTGGTTGGGAACATTAGGAGGGCTCAATTGGAAACTAGCAACTGAGTGTATTCTTAAGGTTTGACTTGTTCATGGAGAGCAGGAGGATTTTAAGTGGACGTAATGATAACAATATGAAACACCCGATGCGATAATTTGAGCTCTCCGAAAATTATACTGTAATTTCATAATCTTCGATCAGTCCTAATTGCCGGCGGCTTCTCCTACCACACTCCGTCTTGGTGGCTTACAGGTAAAATTTTTGGTACATTTGGGAAACGCTTTCCTTTGACCAGAGAAGAAGTAAAAAACAAAAAGCGCCGCTTGATAACCTTAAATGCCATCCATTCCATTTCACTCTAGTTACGTGATGCACGTAAGTACTTGGGATGGTTGTTAAAGAGGTTTTGACAGCTAATAGACCGATAAATAAAGCGAGTTGTAATTGTCCAAATAAGCTATCACTCTGCTACACAAGTAATTTTTGTCCTATGAATACTCTTGAGGATATTCTTTAATCCATTTAAACTTTTGTGCAGAGATAGTTACAAGAAAGATAGTTTTTGCTAAAAACGTTTAAATCAATGAATATGCAGATTTTTTTTGTCAATTTAAAAATTTTAAGTAAGGCACTGGTCGTAGTAAAATAATGTATTTACTTATTTGTTTTTTGCTAATTCTCATATACCGGACCAACAACTCGCCCTTCTTAATTATTACCCTTAAATCATGAATATCCTACCGCATTCTTCACCCTGTAGTGTAGTATATCTGTGTCCAATAAACTTAATTGATGTTATATCTATTTTTACATCTACTTAATACCCCGCAAGCCGCCGCAAGGGCGTGTGGGGCGGGGGGTGTTAGGACACCACCCGTAATTTAGAAAAGAAAAAAAACTGCATGCTAGAACCACAAATTCATCCATCCACAAAAAAAATGGCATACATTCATGCAAGAACACTTACACTCCACACACTTGCAAACACTCAAACTACCAACTAACATACACATGAACCTACAAATGCACCTTTAATAACTTTTCAATGTTTAATTTTGTTCCATCTTGTAAATTCAATGCTTTTAATATTTCCAATGTGAATTCGGTTGCTTACTATTATGATTTCTGATTGTTAGGGGAAAGAATGAGTATTTGTACCTATCTGTCCTAGAATCTATCTCCCTTATTTTATCTTTGTGGTCTGATCTACCCAAGTAGTGTGGGGCCAATATAATTCCTTCAGTGTCATAGTTAAACTCGTTTGTCTCTGAACCTTTCAAAAAGTCTAAGCCTCGCTTGTTCTCTCCGCACTTCAAGAGGTCCCCAGACCAAATCCCCTAAGAGACCTGTCACACTTGTGTTCTTATCATAACAATTTTTAACGAATCTACCCGATTTTCTGTAGACTCTATCTAATTATTTTTGCCAAATTTTCTCCCAAGGATCCCAAATACTTGCGGCATATTCCAAATGAGGTCTAACCAGAACAAAATAACACCTCTCTTTAACTTTTCCATTACATTTCCCCACCACCGATTTTATGAAGCCAAGTTTCTTTAAAGCTGATCCGCATATTGTCCTGAAATGTGCTCCCCATGAAAGGCGTAGTGTTAGAACAACCCCCAAATATTTAACTTGATTGGCCGTAGTCAGTACTGAACCCTCTATTTCGTAGTTTAAATCCTGTTCGCCGCTTCCTTCGCCCCAAAATTTCAAAACTGCACATTTATCTATATTAAGTGCTAATCCCCTTTTATTCCAGTGAGCGTTCAAAATAATATTCTGTGTAATTGATAAATGAAAAGACTGATTCCAGGAAATCCTAAGATATATACGTACATATTTGTGGCAGCAAGAATCTGACCTTATGGAAAAGTAGGAAATGTTAGATCCTTGCTAGAAATGCTGAGCAGACATTTTATGGCCAATAACCTGATGAGCAAAACGTTTCTGCAGATGAATCAAGAATTCCTTGCTTTGGCAGACATAGACGCAGTCAATTACCTAGGAAAACATAAGTATTTTTGGTGTTTGAGACTCTGCTGATGCTCAATATTCTGAGTCCTTTAGATTTATCTGTTCTTTGTTTAATCAGTGTTGCAATTATTACAACTTTTTAAAGTTCTCTGGTACTTTTGCACTGCCATGCTATCTTTGATTATTCCAGAGAGGGCATTCTTTTTTTATTTTATTTACGCTTTTCTTTTTTTATTTTGACGAACTTAGTTTTTAACTCTACAAGTCTTATGGTCACTGATTTCGTCTATTATTTCAATGTTAGTAATGATTTCGGGCATAAAAGTCGCAGAGATAACTAGTATTCTTTGGCCCCATGCTGGTGATTTAACAATTTGTTCTAAGGAGTGTTTTGCGAATATACAGTATGGAGGAGTTCTTGGCATGAATCTCGGTTTTTGGCACATTTTCCTACGCAGTACGTGTCCCAGTCAATTGACGGTAGATTTGTGTCACCAGCGAATATAATAATACTGTTGTTATGTCTTCTGCTGAGAGTGGATATTTGTTCGTCGAGCTTGTGTAGGACATCTGTGTTAGAAGATGAAGTTCCTCGGCCATATGAATAGTGTCCACCCGAACATCCAGTTCACCATGGAGACTGAGAAGAATAAACGCCTGCCCTTCCTCGATATTCTGATCGAGAGGAAAAGTGACGGCAGCTTAGGCCATCAAGTCTATGGAAAACCGACCCACACCGACCTACTATATACCTGAACGGGAGAAGTCATTATCATCCCGCACAAAAGAGAGGAGCAATCTCCACACTCGTGCACCGAGCCACTTCGGTTTCGGACCAGGAGCACCTGGAGGCGGAAATACAACACCTAAGGAAGACGTTCCAGCAGAATGAGTATGGGACCCGGGAAATCAACATGGCCCTTAAAATGGCCTTCACAAATCCTGAAGGGAGGAGAGAAGAGGCAGAGAAACCTGTTGCGAGAGCCTGCATCCCGTTTGTCTCTACGATTTCCAATAAAATCTCTAGGATATTAAGGAAATACAAGGTGGAAATAATCCACAAACCGATAAGGAAGCTGCAATCAGTCCTTGACACAGCGAAAGACAAACGGGGATTGAAGACCTCAGGAGTGTACCGGATTCCTTGCGAGTGCGGCCAAGCATACATTGGGGAGACCGGCCGCACCATAGAAACACGCCTAAAGGAACACGAGAGGTGCATCAGGTTAATGTAGCCAGCGAAATCTGCGGTCGCCGATCATTGCCTCAATAACGACCACAGAATTAACTTTACCGGCACGAAGAGGCTATGCCATGCCAACGGCTATTGGGATCGCGTGGTGAAAGAAGCCGTTGAAATCAGACTAGACACCAATACTTTCAACAGAGACAACGGCATCCAAATCACTAATACTTGGAAGCCAGTGCTAAAGAAAATAAAGAATGCACGGGAACGCACCCGATTGGCCGTAGCGGAGCACACTAACGCTTCCGGCCAATCAGGGCACACCTGAGCCTCGGCTGAGTGTATAAATACAAGGCCTTTTTTATGCTCTGAACCACCCCGAAGAGGAGCTGATCCTAAAACGGGGTCTCCGTATTGTTGATGTTATGTTTTCACTGTATATTTTATATCCACTCTTGTGATTCTGATTCTTTACGGAAATAAAAACCTTTAGAAGTAAAGTAAGTATGCTCTGAACTTCACCCTGGAGACGATGGCAGAGTCAGCCTTCGAACCGTCGGTGCACTGCAACCTGACCCGGTGGGAAACCCGAGAGAACTTCTTGAATCCTGTATAAAGATTTACATTTTAGAGCAAAAGTTCTATTCCATTAAATGAGATCAATTTCAATTCTTGTGTTCCCGGTCACGAAAACGTGGTGACCTGAAAACTTTTTAATGAATCCGCAGGATATGAGTGCCTTTGGATGGTGCGTTGGCAAAAGTTGTTTTTGAGTCTCCAATGTGGTGATTTCAGTCTGATAATTTCAAAGTTATCTGACTACTTAAGGGTGTACATACGCAGTTCAGAGACAGGAAACGATTAAATGGAAATCACAATGCATATCTTGCTAAACCTAGATATGGTTACTTACACCCGAATTTATTTTTTACAATATTACATAATAGTAGTCCAAAACGCGTGAGATTGAAATTATTGACCTAGCACTAGTTCTTGGGCAATGCCTTCCTCATACAAAGGACATGAGAACGGCTTTAATTTTTATCAGCGAGCTAACATCCTATGGATGAATGTTTCAATAAATGGTATGAAAACATTGAGCCCCTGGAAACTCAATTTTTTGACAATGCTAAGTAATAATCATTACACATATCCAACGGTCACTATACTGGTTTTGCTATATTTCCATATCATTAAGTATTTAAAGTTCCAAAATTGTTGCCTCACCCAATTTACATTTTACAAGATCTCAGGGAGTTGTTTCTTCATGCACGTTTGGTTGGGTAGTTGCCATATCCGCGTCTTACACGAACGTGTATGCCTGCTGTTACGTCCTGAGTTTTCATACCGTTGTCCAAAGATTATTTTCCAGGTCACGAATAATTTGTTCAAGATAAAGAAGCCCTTCGGACTGGGCCTGGTGAGCATAGACATTCAGAGGGGCAGGGACCACGGGTTGCCCACTTACCATGATATGCGAGAGATGTGCGGACTCTCCAGGGCCAAGGACTTTAACCATTTCAAAGACGTCATGTCTGAAAAGGTATTTGCTCCTCTCTTCGCAGTGATGGAGTGATAAGTTTAGTAAAATCAAACATTTAAAACCCCCGCTTCATCCTGTGATACCACGCAGCTTCTGCCAGAGTTCCGTGTTGATTTTCACATGAGGAATACTTCCTTTCTACAATTTTGGAAAAGTTGTGTCAATTGGAAAAGGAGGTTGGTAATCATGGGGAGGTCATAATGAGAATCTTATCTTTTTGCCTCCAGTCCATGTTTTAATTTTAGTATTTCGGTTATTCTTCATGACCTTAGGTAATGCCTGCTGACAACTCATAAATTTAATATAACCTCAATATTTTTAACCAGTCCAACCTTTCTGAAGGTTGGGCTGGCCCCACTTTCGGAATGATATCCTTGCAGAAACGTAAAGAGTTGCATCCAATTTTTACTTGAGCATGTCCTCTCTTGCTCCAGAATCCGTTCAACAATTCATCCTGCCCTCTGCTTCCCAGACTTCTTTGTCAGTCCAAGCCTTGTTGAACCTTATAACTTCTTTTACTGGTATCCTCGTCTTCTCTAAAACACAGAGCATTATGAAGCTGAAGAGCCTTTACCGATCGGCTAACGACGTGGGCCTACCAGTAGGCGGAGGTTTGGAGGACCATTGTGTGGACGGGGACGACTCGGGCCTCGTGGGCCCCACCTTCGGCTACTTCATCATCGACCAGTTCTTCCGCTGGAGGTTGGGCTACCAGTACTTCTTTGACAACATGCAAGGACCCGGGACGGTCACCAAAAGTAAAAGCGAAAGTGTTGTGTGTTCCGCTTGACACACCGCTTCCCCTTTTAACTGCACTCGATCTCGTACTTCGAGTTCTTAAAGAAGACATTGTCATAATGTGAAACGTTTTCTCTGGTTATTAAATCTATTTAAATCGATGTAAATAACTTTATTAAACTGCTGTTTTGACTAGTAATTATGCTTGTGTTGTATGAATGAGTGTAATAGAATATATGTATTTTTTCCAATCAAAGCAGGCATTTTTGTTAATGGAAATACTTAAAACAAAACTTTGCATTCCCACCACCGACTCCAAGTGGTCCATTCCCACTCCAATCAATAGGAGCAGTGAGGAAAATTTAATCGCTTTACTTTCGGAACGTACCCTGTATTTGTGTCATAGGGATATTTTCTCATCCGAAAAACTACTTTTGATTTTTTTAGGTAATCAACCCATTAAGGTAGGTTTTTGATGGGCACTCCTAAGAAATAAAAATCTTGCAAAAAACACAATAGAGCATCCTACTCTACAACATGTCCCTCTTCATCTCTGCGTACTTCCTTACTACCTTCATCTCATCCAACATCCTTATCCTGTTCCTACCCTTTCCCTGTTTGCCTAACATTCACCCCTCCATTACAGTCTTCAACATCCTGCTGCCAATCAATATGCTTTTCATTCATTTTCCCTGCCTCTTAATGGTTTCTCCCAACAATTCCCTCTGCTCGCTGCCCATACCTATCACTTCCTCGTTTGTTTCCCTTTACCACTATTTTACCTTCTATGAGTACATTCTTCTCCACGCCCACATTTCAAAAGCCTCGAACCTACATCTATCCTCCTGCCTCAATTACCATGTCTCCCCGCCGCATATAGCTACGCTCCATATCAAAGTTTTCCAAAGCCTTTTCTTAACATCCTTGCTCAACATCCCTGTCATCAACTCCCTCCTCTTTCTGAAGGCCACTTTCTCTAGTGCAATTCCTCTCCTAATTCCCTTACGATTTTGGTCCAAAAGGAATATAAACTGTTCCACCTGCTCTAGTTTTTGCCCTCCTATTTTAATGTTAAGCTTAGCTTTTGTCATACTGGAAATTTGTGTAACCTTTGTTTTATTTATATTGATTCTCATCCCATACCAATCACACTGAAGTTCCCTTTCACTCAGCAATGCTTGCAACCCCCCAACTGATTGAAAAACAAGAGCTTGGTCATCAGCAAACCTAACTGATCTTACCAATTCCCCACCAAATTTTAATCCAACCTCCAGTTTTTCCCATACTTCTTAAATCATTTCCTTCATATAAACATTGAATAGCACCAGTGGTAATGGACAACCCTTATTTACACCCCTTCCTAACAATGCCCATCTTAGCTCTCCATCTTCCACTTGCACCCGAGCATTCTGAGACAGGTGCATGTTGTGGTTTATTCACTCTATGAAACGCCTTTTCCAAAAAATACGAAACAGGAAAACATATCCTATTGTATTCTACATTCCTTACGATTAGTGATCTCATTACTGCAATGGCATCACGGGTGCCTCTCCACTTCATAAACCCAAACTGATCATCCCCTAAGTAGTCATTTGCCTTGCTCTCCATCCTTTTGCTGATGATCCTCAGAACTACTTTAGCTGCGTGGAAAATAAAACCAATTTTTCTGTGGTCCTCACTTGATGTAGTCTTTACCTTTTTCAAAATAGGCACTGACACTGATCTCACAAAGTCTTCCAGCCAGATTCCTTCCTCATAGATGCTACAAATCAGTCCATATGGTCCCTCCCTATCACATTTTCCTTAACCAATTACTAGTTCCACAGAAATTTTGCCTAACCCCACAGTCTTATTTGATATCATCTCTCTTAATGCCCTTTCTATCTCATTGTCGAGTATGCCTGGAACTAAGCTCTCTCTATCAATGTCATATTCTCTTTCTATTCCTAAGCCTTGTGGTCTAAGTTCTTCACCATGCAGTTCTTCTATATATTCCTTTAATCTCTCTTAGATCTTTTCTGTGTCAACTATGATCTTACCCGATTTATTTCTTATTGTTAACAACTACCTTCCCTTCCAAATTCTTGATGGTGTTTAACCTTGCAGTATAGTGCACCAATTTCGCTCTTTTGAAAACTTTCCATGTCCTCACACTGCATCTTCAACCATGCCTCTTTTGCTTTATTTGTTCCTGTCTCAATTCATTATTCCACTCTTTGTACTTCCTTCTGCCTAACTCTGTGACCACATTCTTCCATTTTAATTTCACATCATTCATTCAAATCATCTCAACCCTGATCCATAGTTTCCTTGCCCTTTTCCCATTAACGGTTACTATTTTTTCCTTTGCGGCTTTCGATATCCCATTTTTGATAAATTCCCATTTTTCCTGGATAGTACTCAGCCCTTTTCCCTAATTCATGATTTTGTCTACAGCCTGCTGATACATCTTCCTTGTCAATTCAGTAGCTAATGCTTATCCTTTTGAAACGAATGCTACATTTAATAGCAACTAAATAGTGATCAGTTTCTGCATCCGCTCCAGGGGAGCTTGCAAATTGATCACACTGTAAAAGCATATGCACACTCTTAAATCTGTGCCAAACCATAAATTTAACTGATACCTTTCTAAGTCACCTGGCATTTTCCTTGAATACCTATTTTGATATGTATATATATAAATATGTATGTATGCATGTATGTATATATATATATATGTATATATATATATCCCTCCTTGGACTACAACCTATATAGGGGGATATGTATATACATATATATATATATATAAATATATATATATATATATATATATATATATATATATATATATATATACATATCCCCTCCCCGGACTACAACCTTGACGTGGTGGAAGGGCTTGTGCGTTCTGATGACCCCTAGAGCTGTGCTGGCGGGAGTATTAATAACTGCTCCTGGGAAGGTCACCCATGCCAGATAGGTCGAATGTTAGGAGCCAGAGGAAAGGTAGTCAACGCAGCTTCTGTTCCTCAGTGAGGTGGCTGCAATGGCTTCTGACCCCATTGGGGCGGCCAGTAAGTGATAGTGTAACATTAAAGACACGATTGAGGAAGGCAATGGGAAACCACCTCAATTATCATTTCCAAGGTTTAAATGATGGATAATAGAGAGATTTTGAGTCCTGAAAACTATGGGGCTCGGCCCAATCGGCCGTGTATCGTGCCCGGCGGCGGTGAAGGCAAGGCTTCCGCGGTCGTCATCCTACGAAACCCTTGCAAGGGAAAACCAGCAGCAGCAGGACAGAAGACACAGAAGAAGAAGACCAAATTAGTTAGAATAGGAACGTGGAATGTTAGGACAAGGATGACGACAGGGAAATTGGAGAATATTAAGCAAGAGATGGAAAGGGGAAATATAGATAATATAGGTCTATGCGAGGTGAGATGGAAGTATAGCGGGGATTACTGAAGTGATAATTATAGAATAATATACAGCGGCCGGGATGAGAGCCAACGAGGGGTTGCCATAGTATTAAATGAAGAGGTAGGAAGAAGCATAGTCAACATAGAGCGGGTAACAGATAGATTATTACTAGTAGAGATAAAAGCAGAACCGACGAACTTGGTTATTATTAAGGTAGCACCGAGCAACCATAAGGAAGAATAGGTTGATAGGATATATGATCAATTAGAGGACAGAAGCACGTGTGTCCTTGCTGGGAAACATTTGATAGTGATGGGGGATTGGAATGCGGCAGTGGGCAAAGGAAGAGATGGTGATGAGGTTCGGGACTATGGTTTAGGCATGAGGAATGCCGTGGGGAGAAAGCAGTTGAGTTCTGCAGGAGACAGGGGTTAGTCATCACCAACACTTGGTTTAGACACCACAATAGACGCAGGTACACATGGAAAATGCCAGGTGACTAAGTAAGGTATCAGCTAGATAAAATTCTTGTTAGACACAGGTTTAGGAACAGCGTGATAAATTCACACAGCTTCCCGGGTGCGGATGCGGACTCTGACGACAATTTAGTTGTTATTAAATGTAGTGTCTGTTTCAAAAAGATAAGGCATGGGCGGCGAGTTATAAAATGGAATGCAGAAGCATTAAATGGGTTGAAAAGTAAGAAATACAAACAGGGGGTAGAGGAAATCTTGGAGGATGGTAAAGAGCTTAGTACTATCGAAGAAAAATGGGAAAATATCAAGAAAGGGTTGTCCAAAGCTGCGGTACGGTAATTATATCGTATATTTTTAAGAATCCATAATCTGCTTGTAGTTTATTGGTCAGGTGGTAACAATGAATGGATGGAAGTGGTAAACATAGATCATTGGTTATTAGTAAAATAATAACAATTTACGAAAACCAGAGAATTCTCGTGGCTGAATTTGAAAGATATATTTTTCCTGAATCTTTTGACACCAAATTTGGCAGTATATCTAGAGAATTTAAAATATTGTGATCAAGTCCACTCTATGTATTTCAAAAATTAAATTACGTCAGGTGCACACTAGTGGAACTGGTAATGCGAAAAGGACTAGGAAACCATGGATCACGGTTGAGATGATTAGAAAGATGGATGAGCGGATAAAATGGAAAAATGTAAATACAGAGTTAGGCAAAATGAAGTACAAAGAATTAAACAATAAATTAGGCCGGCAACGAATCAAGCAAAAGAAGGATGGTGGAAGACCCAGTGTGAGGATATGAAAAGTTTGCAGAGGAAGGTTGAAATCGGTGCGTTGTACAGCAAAGTTAAATCTTTATCGGGAAATAAGAAAGGAAGATCTATGCTAACAGTTAGAGATAAGGCGGGTGATATAATATTTGAAACAGTAAAGACCTTACAGAGATGAAAGGAATATACAGAAGAACTGTATAGCAAAGAGCTTAGACCAACAAAGTTAGACATAGAAAAGGAACATGACGTAGAGGAAGATACCTTAGGTCCAGGCATACTCGACGATGAGATAGGAAGGGCATTAAGGGAGATGAAACTAAATAAGGCCATGGGGGTGGATAATATTCCCGCTGAACTATTGAAATGTTTAGGAAAATTTGGGAGGAGGAGGCTGTAAAGGGCTTATTCGTAGTATCTATGAGGAAGGAATCTGGCCGGAAGACTTTGTGAGATCAGAATTCGTTCCTATTCTGAAAAAGGTAAAGGCTACATCATGTGAGGACTACAGGACAATAAGTTTGATATCCCACGCAGCTAAAGTTGTTCTTAGGATAATAAACAAAAGGATAAAGAGTAGGGAAAATGATTACTTGAGAGATGATCAGTTTGGGTAAAGGAAGGGGAGAGATACTCGTGATATCATTGCAGTAATGAGATTATTAATCGTGAGGAATATAGAATACAACCAGGAGGTATTTGCCTGTTTCGTAGATTTCGAAAAAACATTTGATAGATTGAATTGGGAAAAACTAATGAGTATATTGCAGAAAATAGGAATAGATTGGAGGGAAAGGGGGCTAATCCGCAACCTGCACATGTCTCAGACTGCTCAGGTGCGGGTGGGAAACAGGGAGTCCGGATGGACAGTGTTAAGAAGAGGTGTAAGGCAGGGTTGCCCATTATACTGTTGCTGTTCAACGTGTACGCACAGGAAATGATCAAAGAGGCGTTGGAAGAACTGGAGGTAGGAATGAAAGTGGGGGGGAATTTCGTAAAATCAGTTTGGCAGGCTGATGACCAGGCTCTAGTTTGTCAGTCAGCCAAGGGGTTGCAAGTATTGCTGAGTGAATTGGAAATTCAGTGCAACAGGTATGGGATGAGAATCAATATTAATAAAACAAAGGTAATGCGATTTTCTAGAAAGAAAAAGGCTAAGCTTAATATTAAAATAAAAGGGCAAAAACTATAGCAGGTAGAACAGTTTACGTATCTCGGTAGTGTTTTGGACCGACCCGCTCAAAGTAGTAGGGACGTAAGGAGAAGAATTGCACTAGACAAAGAGGCTTTCACAAGGAGGAGGGAGTTGATTAGAGGGACGTTGAGTAAGGATGTTAAGAAAAGACTCGTAAAAACTTTGATATGGAGCGTGGCTGTGTACGGCGCGGAAATGTGGTCATTGAAGCAGGAGGATAAGTGTAGACTGGAGGCTTTTGAAATGTGGGTTTGGAGAAGAATGGAGAAGGTGAAATGGACAGAGAAGAAAACAAATGAGAAAGTACTTGGTATGGTAGGCGAAGAGAGGGGTTTGTTGGGAGAAATCCTATGCAGGCAAGAAAAGTGGATGAAGGGGGTATTGACCGGCAGTGGGATGTTGAAGACTGTGATAGAGGGGAAAATGTTAGGCAAAAGAGGAAAGGGAAGGAACAGGATAGGGATGTTGGACGGGATGAAGGGAGGAAGAAAGCACTCAGAGCTGAAGAAGGATCTGATGCAGAGTAGGATGTTGTGTTTGCTAGGGGTCACAAACTATTTAATTAGTAATTATGTCCATCCAAAAACCTACCTTAACCGGTAGGTTACCTAATAATAATAATAATAATTTATATGTATATATATATATATATATATATATATATATATATATATATATATATATATATATATATATACAATAAATGGCATATTCCAGTGCTGTCATATCTGTAAGTTGACATTCTACATTTAACATTGTAATCATATCAAAACATAGGAAACTTAAAACAGCTTTTCAGGGTATATAGCAGGACTTGAATAATATTATTAAATGAGTGTATAATAATAATCTAGTTATTAAGGAAAAAAAATCCAAAGTAACATTTTCTAAGCATAACACAGTAATACTACTAGTTTGGAGACTTTTAATTTGATCATTGTGCATTGCAATATTTTGCATTGATTGAGAGTACTTAAAGATATGGTTGAACAGTATGAGGTTTTGCAGCTTTATAAATATAAATATTCTAAAAAATATGAATGGAAAATTTTAGGAGAGAATTTCATCGGCCTAATCAAAGAATACAAATATACCAGAGGGAAGAGATATCTTTTAACAGTTGGTAATTCTGAATGTTGATGGACTGTATAGATATGACATTAAAATACAAAACTCTTATCATGACATCATGTATATAAAATGCATGACATATAAAACAGGAATTACATTTAAGGGATAAAATGAGGGTTAGAAGGTAAGGTTAAAAAAAAAGAGAATGATGTTGCTAAAGAAGAACTGTGTGAAGGAGGTATCGTGGTGGAAATAATGACACCACCTAACAATTAACAAAGTTTATTGTGCTCAGAAAATTAAAACCTTGATGAGGCGATTGAACAGTAAATATTCAGTACATATTCGGTCGTGCGGTGGCGAAGCCAGGAGAGAATCCTTCACCAGGAAGCAACGTCCTTGGGTTGACCACGATGGCGGCGCGCGTGACGGTCCAGAGCCAGTCAGAGAGAGAGTGAGAGTGGGAGTGAGAGTGGCTCTGGCGGCGTGGCTGCGCCCTGGCGGCGGACCCTGGTGGCGAACGCCGGAAGCCAAAACACTTGCCAGCGAAGGCGCGTTCGCAATGGCGCTCAATGATGATTCAAGTGTTGAGCCGCCACACCACCCCCTTGGTTGTTTTATAGTCCCTGGTGGTTAGTAGACATTGGAAAAATTTTGGAAACAGGAGGTGATAACGGGTGCGCGGGCAAGGAAGGAGGGTGTAGGGGTGGTGGAAGCATGACAGGTTAGGTAATGAAGTCAAGACAACGAAAGAAAAAGAGAAAAAAAAAGAGAAAATTATAGTTGAAATTCTTCAAGATGCGACGGAAAGCGCACGCGTCTCCCAGATCGGGTTGTCCGTTCGCCGCGCTGTGCGCGCGGTGCAGCACCTGGGGGCTGAGGGTCTGGCGGTGCAGGAAGCGTAGCTGGGCGCGATGTAAAGGCGGCAGGCCACCTTTCGTCCGATTCTGCTGCCTCCAGCTGTGGCGCGGTGTGGTGAAGTGGTAGAGCTGCCTGGTGGTTATAAATTGGTAGGTTGGATACCGTAAAGGCAGGTTTGAGTCTCGAGAGAAATGAACACATCACGGTTTGGTAAGCGGACTTTGTACGCCTTATCATTCCGTTCTAAAACTTTAAACGGCCCGTCATACGGCAGCTGAAGAGAACCCCGCGGGGGGCCGTGCCGGACGAAGACGTGGGACGCCGTCGGCAAGTCTTTGAAGATGAAGACCTGACGGGAACCGTGGTGGGCAGCGGGGCGAGGGCTCAACTCCCGGAAATGCTCGCGCAACTGGGACATGAAGGCGGTGTCAGCTGGCTGCGATGGAGAGGTTGGTGAGAGGAATTCTCCGGGAAGGCGGAGAGGCTCCCGATACACTAACTCTGCAGTGGAGGCATCTAGGTCTTCCTTCCAGGAGGCGCGGAATCCCAGGAGGATGGCAGGAAGTACGTCCACCCACTGAGTGGTCCCGTGGCAACGGATGGCGGCCTTCAGCTGTCGATGGAACCGTTCTACCATCCCGTTCGCCTCAGGATGGTATGCTGTCGTCCTGAAATGCTCCGCGCCGGCCATGAGGGAGAGCTGGCGGAAGAGGTTGCTTTCAAACTGCCGTCCTTGGTCGGTAGTGATGCGTTGGGGTGAGCCGAAACGCGACATCCATCCGCTAAAGAAAGCGAATGCCACTGTCTCGGCCGAAATGTCACCAATCGGTATTGCCTCGGGCCATCGGGTGAAACGGTCCACGCACGTAAGGCAATATCGAAATCCACGTGAACTTGGGAGAGGTCCGACCAAATCAATGTGGACGTGCTCGAATCTCCGTCCGGGAGACGGGAAATTGCGCACAGGGGAGGCAACATGGCGAGTCACTTTTGCCTGTTGGCACGGGATGCACGCGCGTGCCCATTCGCGGCAGTCTTTCCTAATAGAGGGCCACACGAAACGCAATGTCACGAGTTTTATCGTCGCTTTCGCTCCGGGATGCGCCAGGTTATGAAGCGAATCAAACGCCTGACGCCGGAATGTGGGAGTGACGTATGGGCGAGCACAAGGGGTGGAAGTGTCACAAAACAAGTGCACAGCACAACCGGGAACAGGAAGTCTTCTGAGCTTGAGGGAAGACTCTTCGTTCTTAAGGAGCGCAGCAAGTTCAGCGTCTGCCTCCTGTGCACGGCCTAACTCCTCAAAATTTACCGCGGAGGACAAGGAATCGATGCGCGATAAAGCGTCCGCCACGACATTATCCGCGCCGGCTACGTGACGAATGTCTGTCGAGTATTGGCCGATCAGGTCGAGGTAGCGGAATTGACGGGGCGAACATCTGTCAGGTTTTTGCTGGAACGCGTACACTATCGGCTTGTGGTCTGTAAAAATTGTAAAATTCCGACCCTCCACCATGTGGCGAAAATACCGGACCGCCCGATAAATCCCAGGAGCTCCCTGTCGTAAGGGCTGTAGTTTCTCTCGGCCGAGCTTAGTTTTTTGGAGAAGAAACCAAGCGGTTGCCAACCCGCTTCAGTGCGCTGCTGGAGCACAGCTCCCAGGGTGAAGTCTGAGGCGTCGGTAAACAGGCCGAGGGGAAGGGAGGGGGCCGGATGGGCGAGAAGCACAAAGTTCGAAAGAGCGTCTTTACACCGCTGAAAAGAAAGGCGCAGTTCGGGCGTCCAATCCACTTTGTCGCGGCCGTGTACACCACCGCGTAGCACTTCACTGAGGGGGGCCTGTAAGTCGGCGGCATGGGGAAGGAATCTTCTAGAAAAATTCAGCATCCCCAAGAATTGGCGGAGCTGTTTCACCGTCACAGGGAGTGGGAAGTCGGCGATAGCACTCACTTTGTCACTTAAAGGCGTTGTACCCTCGGCACTTACACTATATCCTAAAAACTTGACATTGGGAACACCAAAAACACACTTTGCAGGATTAATGAGCACACCGTATGATTTTAATCTGCCAAAAAGCTCACGCAGGTGATGCTCATGTTCGTCCTCATTTTGGGAGGCGACCAAAATATCGTCTAAATAGACGTAGCAGAAGGAGAGACCTCTGAGTGCCTCGTCGAGGAAACGTTGGAAAGTCTGTGCGGCGTTTCGCAGTCCATATGACATAAAGGGAAATTCAAACAACCCAAAGGGGGTTGTGATTGCAGTCTTCGGTATGTCTTCCGGGTTCACAGGTATTTGGTTATATGCCCTCACGAGGTCAATGGTGGAGAAAACACGAGCACCATTGAGGGATGCAGCGAAATCCTCGATATGGGGGACAGGATAGCGATCGGGGATGGTCCTAGCGTTTAACGCGCGATAATCCCCGCATGGGCGCCACTCGTCTCCCTTCTTGGGCACAAGGTGGAGGGCGGAGGACCAACAGCTATCCGAGCGGCGGGCTGTCCCTAATCGCACCATTAATTCAAATTCCCGTTTGGCTGCGGCAAGTTTGTCGGGAGCAAGCCTACGTGGTTTACATGACACCGGCTGACCTGCGGTCGTGCGAATGAAATGCACTGTGGAGTGGGACGCATGACCGGGTGTCCCTGCTGGACGCGTAATTTCAGAAAAGCGCGAGAGAAGAACGTGAAAACGGGTTTCTCCTACTACCGCCTTTATCTGCGTTGCCGGGAGGCGTACAATATTTCCGGCGACGGAAATTGTCGTCGAACTATCTGTAAGACGAGAATTCTTGACGTCCACCAAAAGACTGAAATGTGTTAAAAAGTCCACTCCGATAATAGGCTGTGCAACGTCTGCCACAACAAACCTCCACGTGAAGTCGCGGCGCAGACCGAAAGTTAGGTTTAATACTTCCCAACCGTACGTATTTATTACGGAATTGTTGGCAGCAAAAAGTTGGTAGTCGGTCCGCTGTCTAGGACTTTTGACGAGCGATAGGGGAAACACAGAAAGGTCAGCACCAGTGTCAACAAGAAACTGTACCTTTGTAGTCGTGTCCGTAACGAAGAGGCGGCTTGCTGTAGGGCTAAGGTCGGCGGCCGCGTCTACCGAGCGCCCGCGGTGTTTTCCGGCACCTGGAATGAGCACGGCTGGGTGCAGTGCCGCGCGTC
Source organism: Hetaerina americana (assembly GCF_022747635.1). NCBI lineage: Eukaryota > Metazoa > Arthropoda > Insecta > Odonata > Calopterygidae > Hetaerina > Hetaerina americana. Next base: position 14,510,319 of record NW_027287205.1, on the reverse strand, counting down.
GGCACCAAACTTCCGGTGATACCAGCAGAGTTGTGGCGTCGTACGGCGTCCTGATGGTCCGTCTTCAGAGCCGCGAGATTGGCTGCGGGAACGGGAATGGCCTCGGGAACGGGAGCGTTCCTCTCGAGGGTGCCGCGCCACCGAAAGAGCCGCAACTTGCCGGGTGAGGTCGTCCATTCGGCTCAGGAGGGAGGCCAACATGCCCGAGCATCCACCGGAACAAGATGGCGGGTCGGAACTCACCTCGCTTACCTGAGCGTGGGTAGGGGCGGGCACTCGTTCCCGGGGTATCACCTCACTAATTCTGTCGGCGAGGGAAGCCACGGCGTCTAGGTCGACGCCATCTTGAGCTGCTAAGATGGCGTGGAGAGGCGTGGATAGCCGGGTGAGCCACAGCGACCGCATGAACTCGTCAGGCATCGACGAGCCTGCCAAGTCCTTAAGATGGCGGAGAAACTGGGATGGCTTCCTGTCGCCCATCTCCTCTCGCTCAAGGAGTCGCCTGATTTTCTCCTCCTGAGACGCAGACAATCGGCGAATAAGCTCCTCCTTGATCTTAATATACTTGTTGTCACCGGGGGGGTTGGAAATAACGTCCTTAACCTCTTGCGCGAATCGAGGCTCTAAATGGCTCACCACCGTATAGAATTTTTTTGCGTCCTCGCTGATACCTGCGAGGAAAAATTGCCCTTCCAGTTGTGCAAACCATAATGCCGGCTCTTCCGGCCAAAATGGAGGCACGCGAAGCATGGCTCGGTCCGTCGACATCTCTGCGTTTAGACAAACAATTAACGTGGGGAAAAACAGATAAACAAAACGAATGCACTATTGGAAACACTGGAGCCGATAATCACATAGCGAGGCAGATGTACAGATATTCGGGCTCGACCAAAACGGCGTGGTCAGAGTATGGCTAAGCACGTGGGTGAAATGAATCACGTCGGGGTCACCACTATTGAAGGAGGTATCGTGGTGGAAATAATGACACCTCCTAACAATTAACAAAGTTTATTGTGCTCAGAAAATTAAAACCTTGATGAGGCGATTGAACAGTAATTATTCAGTACATATTCGGCCGTGCGGTGGCGAAGCCAGGAGAGAATCCTTCACCAGGAAGCAACGTCCTTGGGTTGACCACGATGGCGGCGCGCGTGACGGTCCAGAGCCAGTCAGAGAGAGAGTGAGAGTGGGAGTGAGAGTGGCTCTGGCGGCGTGGCTGCGCCCTGGCGGCGGACCCTGGTGGCGAACGCCGGAAGCCAAAACACTTGCCAGCGAAGGTGCGTTCGCAATGGCGCTCAATGATGATTCAAGTGTTGAGCCGCCACACTGTGCATGTACCAGATTTGTATGACTGATAGCTGTGTTGCATGAAGCCTTCTCTTTCAATTATTACCCCTTAAATGCCTGTAGACATATTAGTCTGGCCATGGCCTTGTATTAGATCTGTTTGTTTGTTGTATTGAAAAAATAGCAAGTACTTTAATTAAGCAAAGAGTTGTCATGAGAATTGGAGAAACTCTCAGTGAAACCCATCTTTTGAAATGATAAGTACATGATAATGATTATTTATCCTGTGTGCAGGTTTTTGAATGGTCCAAGCATTTCCAAGACGACTTAGAATTCATTGAAGATTATGCATACCCAGGTCGCTCTTCAAATCAAAATTCAAATAAATAATGATTGACTTTTTATATTCATGACATTGTGTAGCTTTATTGGATTCCTGAAGCTCAAACTGTTATTCAGGATTACTACCTGGAGGTTCTTGCTTCACTCCATGAAAAATAGGCCAGAGTGGTGGAAGAAAAAGTCATAGGTTCTACATCAGAACAATGCACGACTCACACTACATTGCCTGCTTAGATTTTTCTAGTGTAATATAACATCTCAGTGTTGGACCATCCACCTTATTCACCTGACCTGGCACCGTGTGACTTTTATCCGTTCCCCAAGATCAAATCTGCATTAAAAGGAACCATATTTCAATCGGTTGCAGCTGTGAAAGAAAAAGCAGCACACAATATGAAAGACCACACAGCAGGAGACTTCCAGCACTGTTCTGAAGCATTGAAAATTTGTATGGAGTAATTTAGGGGCAGAGGAGGATTGTATTTGAAGGTGGTAATAATTGAATATGCAAACATTTAAAACAAATGTTTAGCGCATAAGTCTAGTTATTTAATAGCCACAAGCTATCAATAAAATAATATGTATGTCAAGGCAAAGAAAAATTGGAGGTCCTTTAATCTTCAATTAACAATCAAAGGATTTAAGTCTACCAGAGTTAATAAATGAAGCGAAAAAGAAAATAAAAGATTAGTTGTTACATAAGAGGAATTAATGCTTTGGAATAGAATTTGCCACAGTGTATTGTTATAAAACTTTCAACCATTTTAATATTTATTTATATATGATATATTATATGGAAAGGAAAAGTAACAAAACATGATGGTTTGGAATTGAGAGAGCTATGAGTGTGGACAATGGGCTTGGGAGAACACAAACAGTATAAAATACCAAGTGATTCGACAATTTCTTACAGTTAACTAAAAAACATCAAAAGGTCAAATATAAGAAAAATATAAGCAATGCCAAGGAAAAATTCTAAAAACAGATTTAACTGGAGAAGAATGTAGATTACGGCAATCTTCAATGCCATCACTATATTCACTTATACATTTTGAATGCTAAAATGGTCTGAAAAATTCGGATGCACCAAGCACTCATCAGAATAATTTGCTAAAAGCCTGAATGTCACCATTAACATTCCATCATAGAAATATTACATGCAACCAGGAACAAGTTTGCTGAGGAGGTATTGACATATAAATCTTCATCATAATCAGATTAAGAGCTTAAGAAAATATTACTACAAAAGAGAAAATAGCACTATGCCCAAAACGATAATATGTTACTATAATGGCCAAAAACTTAGCAACAGAGAATGCATTCCTCAAGGTAATTTAACAGAATACAGATAAAAAAAGGAAATTAAATTGGAAAGAAGGAACAATCAATGGATAACTATTTCTACAAACTATTTGAACAACATATACACCTTGATAAATCCAATATATATAGCAGATGTATGCAGAAATTGCATTACATAATTGCAGTACAGAAAAAATAAATAGGAAAAATACTATTCAAATCATTAATGAAAAAAATGATGCATATGATATGGAAAACACCGCAAGTGGATGCAGTATTTTGGCTGAGAAAGAGTACAGCCAGAGACCCAATAATATATGCATGTAATCAAGTGCATCTTGACCTTGTAAAAAGATAAAAATTGACAGAAAATATAGGGATTCCATGGTTTAGCTTTAACCTGGAAATAGTATTGGAGAATCAAAATAAAAAATTATACTGGAATTTCACTGAATTATGCTGAGGAAATAGTCATAATCTCTATTAAAATCTCGTCCTGCATCCGTATTTCAATACCCTCTTTAATTACTCGTCGCCGATAACCCACGGAACATGAAAGCAACTTCATTCCATCGGATTTCATGGAGTGGTCCATCTCGATGCTGTGTCCAGAGATGACATATCTCCATCTGCCCCAGCCATAAGTGTCGTTGGTGTTCCTTTAATCTGGTCTCAATGATCCGCCACCATCTCGCCAATATAGACATCTCCGCATGCACATGGGGCCTGGTAAATGCCTGAAGTCTTTAGGACAATTGGGTCCTTGGCCCTGACGAGAAAATTTCTGATTTTTCCTGGTGGTTTGTAGATAGCCTCGATTTTGTGGCTCGCCAATACACTCGATAATTCGCCCAAATAGCAAAGATAAATATTTCATGGAGAGCTTGACTGTTGGTTTCCCCTTTTCTTCCTGCGTCGTGCACGCGTCCACAGGTTGAAGAACCTTTGAAGGGCCAATGAAATATCGTGTCAACGATATCCATCTAGTAGGATGACTGATTATTGTTTCAATCGCATTCTTCGGTAGAGTTGATAGTCTTCCATGATGCAGGTATCCTTCCATTCCAACGTGGTGGCCTTTGACATCATATTCCACCTCCATGATGTGCAATTCTTCGCAGTCCAAGACGGTGAGCGGCTACATACAGACAGATGCCGGCAGGAAAATGATCCATGATTGCCACGACAGGTAAGGGAGAATCTGTCGCAGCGCACGACTATGAAAGAATTAAGAAATCGTCATCTTTTATTAATTAAGGTATGCTTAAGTTGTACTATGATCTGCCGTTATCCCGGCGTATGTTCATGGGATGAGGTTTGGATCGCTGCATTGGACTCTGAAAGCCAATATCATAATTTGTGGAGATCTCAACATTGACATAACACTAAAAACTAGTGATTGTCAGGTTCTTGAAAATCTTTTGCTTTCTTATAATTTATACTGGGCAAACAAACAGCCTACTCGACTTTCTGCCTGCCTAGATAATGTAATTACCAATTATGGTCCTGAACTGTACAGTATAAGTGTTATTGACTATCTCCTATCTGACCATCAAGGTATAAGCTTCACTTTTAATACTCAAATAACTCAAAAGATATATCCAAATAGAGGTAAAACCATAATTGTGAGGCCTATAACAATAGAAGGTTTAGAGAGTTTCCAACTGCTTCTATCTTGTATTGATTGGCATGGTTTTTGCACAGACTCTGTAGAACAAACATGTTTCTCAAGTTTTTTAGGTAATTTCCTAGGCATTTTTGAGCAATGCTTTCCTAAAAAAATTCTAAACTCTATCCCCACTAAAAATAAAAAAAATCTCTGGTATACTGGGGAGTTATTAGCTCTTAGAAATGATTTACTTAGTTACTATCACTCTTACAAAACCAGTGGAAGCCGGCATGACAAAGAGGCCTACTTGAAATACAAAAGAGATTATTATAATTTAGTTAGGTGTGCAAAAAATAATGCTTACAAGGATTTTATATTGAATGCAAAAAATAAACAAAAGGCAGCATGGAGTGTAATCAATCAAGAAGTTGGTCATGGTAATGGAAAAGAAAATCTTCCTTTCACCCCAGATGCTGTAAATAATTTTTTCTTAAAAGCTGTTGAAGACAATTTGTTCTCTCGAAAAGTTGATGCTGCCAATATTGGTAATATGCTGCAAAATCTTCCTCCGAATAATTTAAATTTTAAATGGAATTTTGTTACTCCACTTGATATTATATCGACTGTTAAAAAATTTAAAAAATCCAACAGTAAGGATATTTATGGTCTTTCTAACTCCCTAATAAAGGACATTATTGTGCTCATTGCGGAACCATTAGCAATGTTAGTCAATTTATGTTTTGAGACAGGAGATTTCCCAACGGCTCTAAAATATTCCAAAACAGTACCTGTCTATAAGAAAGGTGATAAAGATGATTTAGCTAACTACCGCCCCATTTCCATAGTCCCCGTTTTTGGTAAAATTTTTGAAGCTATTATGAAAGATCAAATATGTAATTTTTTTGAGTTAAATAATCTCTTTTCCAAATCCCAGTACGGCTTTCGATCTGGGAAATCTACAATTTTGGCAGTAGAGTCCATAGTTAATTATGTCATTAATGCATTTGAAGAAAAGGAATCAGTCTCAGTGACACTATGTGATCTTAGTAAGGCCTTCGACTGTGTTAATCATTCAATATTACTAACAAAGCTAGAATATTATGGTATTAAGGGAGTTGCACTGAAACTAATGAAGTCATATTTGGATGATCGCCACCAATTGGTTGAACTTGATGGCTGTCAGTCTGCAGCTCTTAAAGTAAAATGTGGTGTACCACAGGGCTCTGTGCTTGGCCCAGTACTTTTCATTATCATGATTAATGATTTGCCCTGTAATATGAAACCTAGATCTGTTTTATATGCTGATGACACTACTTTTGTACAAAAGTGTCAACATCCAGAAGATGCAAAGTTACGATCTAGCCCTACCCAAAAACAGGCTAAGGAATGGTTTGATGTTAATCATTTACAATTAAATACTAACAAAACTCAGCATATTGTGTGCAGTCTTAAATCAAAAACAACTAATATTGAAACTGCTAAAATACTAGGAATTTATATTGATACAAAACTTAATTGGGAGACTCACATCAGTCAGACCTGTAATAAACTTAGTAAAGCTGTTTATATGTTAAGAAAGCTCAACTTTATCATTTCAAATGAGTATCGTTTAACACTTTACCATGCCTTCTTTCAATGTCATTTGAATTATGGTGTTGAGTTATGGGGTCATTCCCCTCATGTTAAACAAATTTTGCTACTGCAAAAGAGAGCTATTCGCTCTCTTGCTAATATACCACAACGTGATTCCTGCAAACCTTTTTTTATTAGGTATAGAATCATGACTGTATTTTGTTTGTATATCTTTAAGGCTCTGATTCATGTGAAAGTTAATCTAGAAACTTACCAATTAAGATCCAACCTCCATAACTATTCCACAAGAGGTAAATCGAATCTAAATACTACTTATTGTAGATTGTCATCAACTTACAACACATTTCACAATATGAACATACGACTGTATAACTATCTGCCTACTCAGTTGAAATCAGATGGTATCCAGAGTTTCAAGAATAGGGTATATACCTGGTTACTTGCTCACCCACTTTACTCATTGGATGAATTCTTTTGTGACAATCTTCATCACATTTAAGAACTTATGTTTATATATTAAGTAATATTATGATTGACAACATTTAATATGGTTGTACCATTTTTAAAATGAATAAAGTATTATTATTATTATTATTATTATTGCATTTCGCATCTCTGCACCCGTGGCCGCCCCTAAGAAGAGAAGGGTGAGTTGCAGGGGAGGTGAACAGGTAAGTGGGAGAGTGTGGGCAGAATCATTTATTAAACCGTAAACACAGCTACATACAAAACGGAGCAGCGACCTACGAAATTCTATGCACGTTGTTTCGTCATAAAATCTTTTTCCGTTGTGGCCCCAAAATCTCGGAGTGTAAGGGGACACTTCGGTAGCTTAATTACCTAAAGCATTCTGCCGAGCATCGAGGGAACCGGATTCCAACCCCAGGTAGGGCGAATTATTTTTTACTCTTTGAAATTTCTGATATTTATATTAAGTGTTCCCATATCTTAACGCCAGTGAATGCAGATGGGAAATTTTCGGGAAATTGAAAAAAATGATTAAACCAAAATAGTTTCTATTTCGCCCACCAAATCGAATTAATTGCAAGCATTAATAATTCATTAAGCGTTTTAATTTTCTCTCTTCAAATTTGTGCAAATAAAAATACTGTCGTTGTGCAATTGCCACTTAGACCAAGGCACCGAGGTAAACTAATATCGCACCAGAAACGAACTTCCTAGAGCGAGAAAATAAGTCACGCAAAGTAAGAAGCACACTGTCAGCGCAGATTTCAGTCAAGTGGTTCCAGGGAAGTGAATCTCAATCATTATGATCACTTCTTGACCTCAGAACCCGAACATTACCCATAGAAAACAAAGAAAAGGCTACGGTCCACAAATGTTGATTAGAGTTATTCCCACCGTTTGGAAGTGTTCCCCTATAAACTGCCTTATGGTCATTACTTAGCGGACTAGCGAAAGGTTATACAGCATAATTAACACAGGAATCAGAGCTCTAGCATGAGCCTGTGTTGGCAGCAGGGTGATCCACTTGATTACAGTACTATTTTAAGTATATCAAAGCAAGGTTTCAATAAAAAGGAGAAGGATGCCTATCATCAGCAATCATAAATAATTTTTTGATCCCCCGAAAAATAGGATCTAATTTATTTATTCCATCCTTTAGTTTTGTTGATAACATCTGTTACTGAAATAACTATTGTCAAAATCTCAACATAATTTTATTGATATAGGCATTTCACTTCTGAAGAAAAAGGTGGGTACTTAAGTATTTTTTCATTATATTTCCTTTGAATATGTATTTGGTATGGTTACACATATATACTACATAATGTCTTTGGTTTTCTTGGGGATTTTAAGTAATATCCAATTGATGACTATGGATATATATTTTTCAGTCCAAATGTATGTTTCAGTATGGTTTCATATTTTCATTCACCAGGATTATTTCTGCTTTGTAGTTAAAACATACCTATATTCTTTCAATATTTTCGCATTTTATTATCTTGGTATTTACATTACCCTTGATGATTGAAGCCACTTCACCAATTTTTAATTTCAAATAATAAGTTTTGCCTTCTGTTATTTTTTCCTAGGCAGTTTAATATCTTGTGAACTTTTCCTTTGTTTAATGGGGCTTTGTTGTGATCTTAATTCATTTAGCTGCAGTATAGCCTTGGTCCACAGTATATTAGTATGTGAAAGTTATGCATTGATATTTGGCTTGCGGTTTTGGTAGAAAATAGGTATTTAACTCATTTAGGTTACTTTCCCTCCGTATATTACAAAAACTCAAACTAAAAATCAATACTCCCTACCTGCTGACATTTCTCCAGATGACCTAAACCGTTTATTCACAACCTCACCAATGGAAATCGACTTTAATGCAAAAAATGAATACTTATTCAGTTTGCATAATTCTGAACCAACTCCAATTTCTGCTGGAAGCTCATTCAAAATTTCTCCCGTCACACAAATGGAAGTCCTCCAGGCCCTCAAAAAAATCAAGTGCTCCTCAGATGGAGATGATGGAATTTCAGCTATTCTCATACAAAAGTTACTTCCCATTGTACTTCCTGTTTTAACTCATATCTTTAATTGGTCTATTCTAACTGGAACATATCCCTTGCTCTGGAAACGTGCCCTCGTCCGTCCCATCCCAAAAAATCCACACCCACTAACATTGCTGAATACAGACCAATCAGCATTTTGCCTCCTTTATCAAAAGCATTCAAGAGACTCATTCACGAACAAATTTCAAAGTTTCTCAATGAAAATAACTTACTTGATCCTCTACAATCAGGCTTTCGGTCCTCTCACAGCACAGCTACCACTCTCCTTAAAATATCAGATGACATCCAACTATCCATGGATCGCAAAGAGGTGACAATAATGACTCTCCTTGACTTTACCAAAGCCTTCGACTCTATTGACAAAGATATTCTCTTATCAAAACTTCAAAACCTGAATTTTTCTTCCTCGTCTTTACTGTGGATTTCCTCATACCTAAGTAACCAATTCCAAAGAGTCATTACACCTAATTCATCCTCTAACTGGCTTCAAATACACAGGGGTGTTCCACAAGGATCCATTCTTGGACCCTTGCTTTTTTCCCTGTATATAAACGATATTAGTAAAGGCATTTTAAATTGCAATCATCACCTTTATGCCGACGATTTACAAATATATCACCATTCCCGCCTTCAAGACCTACCTACAATTATAAACGAAATTAATTCAGATCTAGCAGCTTTGTCACTATGGGGAATAAAAAATTTATTGAAAATAAACCCAATTAAAAGTCAGTCCATTATAATCGGATACCATAAACTACATTCTAAAATAAGTATTGATAAACTACCACCACTAAAATTGCAAGGATCTATCATACCATACCTAAGGACAGTAATTAATATAGGCTTCGCCATAAATAAAACATTACCTTGGACTGATCATGCAATTGCTATCTGCAGAAAAATTAACTCATCCCTGCATTCACTGAAAAGGTTTAAGCACATTGCTCCCCCCTCCTTAAAGATGCTTCTTGTGTCCTCTCTTCTCCTACCCCACTTTGATTACTGTTATGTAGTATACTAAGACCTTTCAGGCGAACTGAAAACCAAACTCCAGAGGACCCATAATTCCTGTGTGCAGTTTATATGTGATCTTAGGAAATACGATCATATTTCAGACTCATTTAATAGAATATCCTGGTTAAAGCTAGAAGGCTGCAGGCATGTACATATTCTTTCACTTTTCTACGGAATACTTTCAAACCACACACCTAAATATCTATGCAAAAATTTCCTCTTCATCAGCTCAATCCACAACAGAAATACTAGGAGTAATAATAAAGTTTTTGTCCCACACCATCGCACGAAAATCTATCACAAATCTTTTCATGTTACGGCATGCCGTCTGTGGAACTCTCTCCCAGATGACATAAAAAACTCTTCATCAACAATAACATTTAGAAGAGCACTTCACATGTTCATTTTCCTCAGGTACTTAACTTAACCAGTATACCCTCCGTCATTCCACTCAGCTGCTATACAGATCACTGGGTCTACTTTTTTTTCTGCTTTTTTTGTTTTGTCATCTCAAGCGGTAGGAGTTTGCATAATTATTTTTAGAAATATTACGCTTCTCAATACTCTGCATGTGTTGTCAATGTATTTTATTTCTCCATTTCAATTTCAGTAACTTAATAATATGTATACTATATAAAAATGATTGTTACAATGTACATGCATCTTTCCTCTAATTAATAGGGTTTTCGCAGGTTTTTCATACCCCCCTTCTCTTCGTGGGTGTTTTTCCTGCGTGGGTTTTTACTAGTGAGCAATGCCACGCTCTCCCTAGCTTTTTCCACAAACCTCATTCTTTGCTTGGACTTTCCTCATTTTATTGTTCTCTATCTTCACTGCCATTTAATTTGAGTATGTGTAGGTGTATTCTTAATTTATATATGCATATGTATGTATGTAAGGGTGTATATGTGCATAATTATGTATGTATTTATGTGTGTGTATGCATGCATGTATGTATGTTTATGTGTGTATGTGTGTTATTATGTGTGTGTGGATATGTATGTATATGTTTAGGTATGTGCATGCATATATGTATGTATGCGTGTGTAGGTGTATGTGTATGTGTGTGTGTATATATATACACTTTTTTCTTTTCGATGTGCAAATCTGTGTTAATGAATTGATGTCTGTCTATATTTATTTATGTGTACATATGAATGTAACTATAAGTTTAATGCCTAATATAATATGTATTCGACGATGGGTTAAATGGAAAAAGGGACCATTTGGGCTCAATTTTGCCCAAAGAAAGACCTCTATCTATATATCTATCTATCTACATTTTCATTTTGTTCTTGTACGAATTATTTATTTGTATTGTCTGAATTGTTAATAGGTTTGTAATGCTGGCTGAATAGGTTTATGGTCAAATATTTATGATTCTACTCTTCTACTATTTCCAATTAATCCAGTTCAACTCCTCCATGTGAGTTTTTTGTGATAATATTGGATGGTGTGATATCTTAAGCTAATCTTGTATGGCTGTGATTGAAAATACAATTTCTATTAATTTATGTTAGATTTTAATCATTGAATTGTTGCAGCATGGGCTTACATATTCTATTGATTTATATAACTAAACATTATTAATCTTTTGATTGAAGATTGCTGGTCATTGTTCAGTGAGATGAGAGAGCTCAGGATATACTTCAGGAAGAATATGTTCTATTGTGATATTTTCTCCTCATGTGCCTCTGTACTAACAATGCAAGCGATTTCAGTTTATTTCATCAGTCCACTTTACTTGTTGCCATGGTTTGTCCGTCTTAATGGTGGCCTGTTTATTTACAGATGAGGGACTTCATGGCCAGATAAGGTTTGGAATTGTTGTTCACCTTATATCAGTTGTCTGGCTGCAATAGGTTGGGGATGAATGGTGTTCCAGCCCCCAACAGGGAGGCGCCTGTTCACACCCATTTCACTGATTGTTCTCAAGTTGTCATGTCGAGCTCCAGACATGCCGTGATTATCCCCAGGAAAAGGCTCTCTTCTGAGGCATATCCTGCTACTTATCTTCATCATAGGTATTTGCATTTTGTACCTATGAAAAGTGCAGACACAGCCACCCTTTGCATGGGAAACAGATGCTGACCAGATCATCACTAGTTGTGGGTACAGACAACCCTGGATTTTAGTTTCCTTCTTGGTCTGCAGGTGATTTTTATTTCCCACCTATCCTACATGTCTGCTAAAAATTCCCCAAACTGCCATCGGGATTAATTATTACTTATTATTATCATTAATGTTTAGATAATTTACCAGTACATGTCGGTTTTGGATTTGCACTCTGATGAAGAACTGATACAGGTGTATTTCCACGCCTTACCTAGCATGGAACAGCATGACTCTGAGACTACAGTTAACCCATCTTTTATTTCACGTACTACCTCCCTCCTTTCATTCCATCCAATGTGCTATCCTCCCTTGCTTTCTTAGCATCCCTCACTCAATGTCACAGTTTTCTGCTTTCCATAACCTACCAAAATTCCCTGACCGAAAACCCCTCATGGTTAGTTGGTTTTTACTTCTCTGTACTTCTCCAACCCTTTAAGGATATTTTGTATGATACTTGCATTTGCTATTTCTGTTTTCTTCATGGTTATACAGATGTTATTGTTAGGTTCTGATTTATTTATAATGTCCTTTAGATTTATTGAAGCAATACTTGTGGGTGGCAAGGAGAAATTTAGTTCCTTACAGCCTCTTTAAGACTGACTGCATAAATAATTTTTCCCTAATTGATAAAGGGTTGAAGTTGAATTCTTTACAGCAGAAGGAAAAAAAAATCATACATTCAGTCATAACATTTCTTAATGATATTATTTATCTGCTTGATTACATGGTGTGTCCAAATCCATATCAGATCATTTTAGTATTTCCAATGCATATTTGTTCATTGTGATAGCATTAAAGACGGCCATCATCATATTCTTTCCGGTTAATTCTATTTTTTGAGTTTTCCTTTGGCATCCCCTATGTTTTTCTTTTATTTGATCTTTTGATGTTTTATGGGTCACTATAGGAGATTGTGGAATCCATTGTTGTTTTATACTTTAAGTATTCTTCTAAACCAAAGGTCTGCCCTCTTATTTCACTCAATTCAAATTCCTCCTGTTTTATTACTTTTCTTTCTTCAACATGATATACATATATTTGGCATTCATCAAGACCAAATTTCACATTCACGTCATCACTGAATATCTCAATGATTTCTTGCTCTGCATTCAACTGGCTGCTATCTGCTGCAAAGAATTTTATCCCTTCCATCTATATAAAACTGTCCTTTTTTTAGGGTATCCATAGTTTATATATCTGTTTCCAGTTTTGACGATATATTCTCATATTCAGGAGGTTTGGGAATGGATCTTATGTTATGGAAAATCACAGTGAATTGAGGGAGTACCTGGGAAATTGGCCGTTTTAGTAAATGAAGGCAGACTAACTTTGCTGATCACACTGGAATTTATATTTTCCATGACCATAGTTACTTTGTAAGGCAGCATAATCAGGGAACAACTGATGATGCTACCTTGCTGGGAAACTGTGGTTGTGGATAGTAAGAAGTCCAGAGGATTCTGCAAAGTTTTTATTCCTTCATTTATTATAAAAGTATTCCACCAAGTAGTGCCTGAGACATTGCCTTACGTATGCCCCTTTTTATTGGTACCTGATTAGTTTCTAATGTGGTCTTAGCGATGTTAATTTTTATTTTTCATCCAGAGAAGATGAAATTGGTCTTGGTAAAGCAAAGGAAATTCTTCCTTTTTCCTCTGATTCTGTAAACAATTTTTTCTTTAAAGCTGTTGAAAACAATATTTTCTCTGAAGTAGTTGATGCTGCCAATATTGGCAATATACTGAAAAATCTTCATTCAAATAATTTAAATTTTAAATGGAATTTTACTACCCCATTTGATAGTATATCCACTGGAAAACAATTTTTTAAATTTATCATCATTTAATGTGTTGTCTGTCTAATTTCTCAAACTAGAGCATTATGATTATTACAGAACAATTAGTTGTGTAACTCAACTTTTGTTTTTCGAGCAAATGTTTCCTAGCAGCTGTAAAATATTCCAAAACATTGCTGATCCATAAGAAAGGCGATAAAGATTTATGGCAAATAACAATGCCATATCCATAGTCCCTGTTTTGGTAAAATTTTTGAATTTATAATTCAAGATGGAATTTATACATATAATTTTTTTGTATCAAATAATCTCTTTTCCAAATTAAAGCATGGATTATGATCCAGTGTATGGCTGTAGAATCCATGGTTATTCCTGTCATTTATGCATTTGAAGAAAGGAAATCAGTGTCTGTGATGCTATGTGGTCTCAATATGGCTGTGTTAATCATTTAACTTAACTTTCAAAGGTAGAATATCATGGTGTCAAGGTTTGCACCGTATCTGACTGATTAATACCAATTGGTTGAACTTCATGGCTCTTATCACCACACCATGTTCATGTTCATCACCACAATTAAAGATTTGCCCTATAATATGCAGTCTAAATCTGTTCTATATGCTGATGACACTACTTTTATCCAAAAAAGTCAACATCTAGTAGGTACAAAGGCACTATCTAGCAATGCCCAAAGATAGGCTGAGGATTTGATATTTATTATTTATATTAAAACATAGAAAAATACCTGGCATATTGTATACAGCCTTGAAACAAAAATAGCTGAAATTGTTGGACTATACATTAATTAAAACTTGACTGGGAGACCCATATCTGTCTAATCTGTAATATAATGAGTAAAGTTGTTTATATGTTAAGAAAGCTACAACTTTCTCATTGCAAATGAGGTTTTTTTTAACACTCAACCATGCTTTTCATTAATGTAATTTGAATAATGGCATTGAGTAATGGGATCTTTCCCTACATGTTAAACAAATCTTGCCTCTACAAAAGAGAAGTATTTGCTCTCTTGCTTATATTCCACCATATGATTCCTGCCATTTTCATCAGGTATCATGACTGTATTTAGTTGATGCATCTTAATTAATTCATGTGAAAGTTAATGCATAATATTACTCTCTATGATTTCACATGCATGAGTACAACATTAGGAGTAAAGCAACTTTGAACACTACTTATTGCAGACTATCCTCAACTTACAACTCATTTTATAATGTTAGCATTCGATTGTATAACTGGCTGCTAACCCAGTTGAAATCAGATTTTATTCTGAATTCCAAGAATAGACTATTTTCCAGGTTATTTGCTGTCCCATTTTGCTCAATTGATGAATTCTTTTGTGACAATCTTCATCACAATTAAGGATTTATGTTTACATGCATATTGAGCAATATTAATATTGATGACATTTAATGTGGTGTGACTGTGACAGAAGATTGGGATAAGTAGTGTTAAGAAGTGGATGCAACAATTTCAGAGTGTAAAAATCATTCGCAATGATTTTTACACTCTGAAATTGTTGCATTGAAATGCACATTAGCGGATGACTCTGTTAAAAGTTACTGTTGCGGCATCTCCCGTAGTTTCTTTGGAATTAAGAAGTGGAGTTGGATTGATCATTATCAACCATACTTTTCCATTTATAGGTGGAGGGAGAGTAGCATGGGAAAAAATAGAGATGGGAATAGGAATTTTTGAGGAATTCATAAATTCTGTTAGTTTTGAGCTAGATCAAATATATTTAGCCTGTCAGCCAAGTGGTCAAAGACATTGCTGAGCATGTTAGAAATTCAATTTCATAGGTATGTGATTTGAATAAAATTTAAAAATACAAAGTTTATGCAGCTTACAAGAAAGATAAAATCTAAGCATAATATACATTATTATAATAACCTTTAATATACCTTAAGAGGACAAATTAGGGCAGGTGGAGCCTGAGTCACGGGAAGACTGGTGTTAGGCAAAGAAGTTTTCACATGAAGGAGGGCAATCACAAAAGAGAAATGGAATACGGATATTAGCAAAAGATGAGTGAAAACTCTGATTTTGAACATTGTTTTGACCAGAGCAGAAACTTGGCCATTGGTGAAGGATGATAGTCATTGATTATGCAGCTTATGATATTTGTGTGTGGACATGGATGAAAATGAAAAACAAGACAGAAAGGCTAACAAAAGAGAAATTGCAAGATATGATGGGAGAGGAGAAACTATTGTTGGGAGACATTGAACGGAGGCAGGAAAGATGAATGGAGAGCATTTTGATTAGCTGTGGAATATTGAAGACTGTGATAGAGGGAATAAAGAACAAATAGTCACAATTTTCCACCAGATAAGTTAAATTGTACAACAACAACATGCTTATTATTGTAAAATGGACCTCTGCCTCATACCCTTTTTCATATTAGTGTCCATTTACACTCAATTATCTCTTGCCTTATGATTCAAGGAGACTAAGGTTACATTTAGCATTTCCAGCCCCTAAAGAGACCTCTTGCTTTCTCCATTAATCTTATTAAATTAATCAACCCCACTGAAGATCTGGCATAATATGTTATAACACCTTATGATTCCTTTCAAAAGCCCATAATTTAAGTTTTTTGAGGAAGTATCACTTTTGAGGAGTATAACTTCATTTAAAATGTAGTTATAAGTTATGAAGAATTAATAAAACAACTAA
This sequence comes from Hetaerina americana, assembly GCF_022747635.1. Lineage (NCBI taxonomy): Eukaryota > Metazoa > Arthropoda > Insecta > Odonata > Calopterygidae > Hetaerina > Hetaerina americana. The sequence continues at coordinate 14,494,031 of NW_027287205.1, read as the reverse complement.
TAATAAATTATACATCTATGAAATGATTTTTAAATATTTTTAGTGAATGGCATTATCCAGTTTAATGACACAAACTGAGAAAGAATATAATGTTTTGGGGAATATTGGATGCGGAAGTGATCTTTGTGTACATAGCACTCTGCTTTGCATAGTTTACGCATTAAGAAAACATCAGAGACAAATCACATGCTGTGCTGACAGTAAAGCTTCCTGTGTTTACACTGCAGCAGATTAGCAAAAAATTTAAGAGGAAAATAAAAGAAAAGGATAAGGATAAAAAGTCTGTCACCACAAATTTTATTGACTATTGATTTACATACAATTTTACATGATAATATCTAAATATATACATTCATAGTCACTCATTACAAATAAATGTTAGTTTGTCAACATAGAAACTGAAAACACCAGCTCTGTCACCCCATAATCAAAATTTTTGATCCCATTTTGCAAAAAAAATATGTTATAGTATATTCATTCCATTGAAGGATTCAACACATCAGGGCTATGTTTCTGCAAATTATTAAGCATTTCCTAACTTGTCAGTATTATTCACTCTTGTGTGCTATTACTTTATCAGATCCAAGATGTGATAGCTGTAAATACTCAGGTGTATATTTAATCAAGGATTTAGGTTGGGAGCTAAACATTGTTAAGAAAGCTTTCAAAACTCTTCGCTGGGTGATGAGAAACCTCAAAGCCACTAAGTAAAAGGCATATAAGACCCTGGTAAGACCAGTTTTAGAGTACTCATCACTTGTATTGGAGCGACATGAAAAATAACATATTACAAAAATGGAGAAGGTACAAAGATAGGCTGCCAGATGCGTACTGGGGAAGCATAGGAGAATAGAAAGTGTGGCTGAAATGTTAAAAATGCTGGGCTTGGAACCTTTACAAAATAGAAATAAAATAATCAAACTTTGTAGAATGCTCCACATTCTGAATAGAGAAGAAGCTTGGGCAGAACTAATGAAAGAGGAGATTTGGGAATGAATTTTGTTGTTATCTTTTGTGACATTTATTGGATTTGGGATGTCTTGTTACTTTTCCAAGGCAAGTTTTGATTGTGATCCTTGGGACTTGTCTATTGGCACACTTGTATTCTAATAATAATAATAAGAAAAACAGTTAGGGCATGTACGGTTGCTAATTTTCTATATGATTTTGCTACACATGACTGTAATGGTAGCATGTGACTTGTATCACTTTAATGGGTGTGACAGTCAGCATCCCTGATCTATGTTGGGTAAATGAAATTGTATTCTCATTTGGGAATGAATGAACTTCCTTGTTTGATGCCTGAGGAAATTTTAAAACAAAGTCCATGGATATATCCAATAGGGTGAAAACTTTTGGAAACAAAAGAAGGAAAATGCCTTGGACATTCCCATGGCTTGAGTAATTAAGGGTTCCAGGGAGCCACCATTTGGTGAACCTGGTGGGGCTCATGGTAGCCCCCTTGGTAAGCTCCCAGTGCGGCCTCCTAGTGAGCCCCCTGGTGCCTGCCCAACAGGGCCTCCTGGTGGGCTTTTGGGTAGGCCTCAGGCAGGCTTCATTATGAGCCTCCTGGCGGATTTGCAGGTGGGCCATCTTTCCCATTTCCCCATTGCCTTTTTTTGTTATTTAATGGGCAATGGTTTCTCTTGGGGCGATGAGCCTTCCATGGTCTTAGGTCAAGCTTAGGGATATGTTTGCAATGCTTCAGTTGATTCCTGAAGATGGAGAAAGAAGAGGTTACCTTCAATTGAAAAACAAAGCATCTAGCATTCATCTCTAGCAGATAGGTACTTTTTTCAGATATGTCCTAAATAATGATACATAGTTGCGGTATCAGATCATGCACTTTTCCAGATGGTGGATTTTCTGCTTACCGTTCGTTCCTGGAATTGGCATTTTACGTGTAGTTACACTTGACTAGAGGAGGGAAATTGAATCGCAATAACGAATATTTTTCGGACTCTTATTTCCACGCGATAATAACGATTCACATTCTAAAGATGTAGCACATCTATAGTCTCCTAGGTAAAATCAGGTTATCAGTAGATCCTTTTCTGTAAGTGAACGGTTCAATGAATGCAATGCTTGCACCAAGTTGTTTCTGCTAATATTCCGCATTTCCTGAAATTTACATTTTTAGCTAAAAATCAACCTTTTTACTTCAGTGTATTGGTTCATATTAACAATCGGAACCCCGCTGCTAATCCCCGTTACTCTCCTCATTCACAATTATTCCAAAAAACTACGGGAGATGCCGCAAAATTAACTTTTAACTCCTGCTAATTGTGCATTACAAAGTAACAATTTTGGAGTGTTAAAATCATGCGCTTTGACCAAGGTTTTGTCAAGGTAAAACACGCCAGTCTCAAAAGTTACCTTTTACTTTGTGGACTGTAGCGCTTCGCGTATAACTACGAATGCCTGTGACATTATACGCACGGTATTACGTCAGAGTATCTGCCTCCGTAAAGCATCGATAGCTTAATTGGCTAAAGCACTCGGCCAGACATTGAGGGAATCGTGTTCAAATCCCTGTCGAGGCGAATTATTTTTACAATGTGAAATTGTTGCATTGTCATTCACAATCATTACTCACTTTTTGCTGATGATGCTGAAAGCGTCCGCCTGCATGTACTCCAAGTCCTCGAGGTTCTCACAGAGAAGGCTCGACAGGGTGACCTTCATAATGGCCTTCAGCTGGGCTGAAAGGGTATGAAATCCTTTGGTCAAGCATTTTTCCTGTAGTCATGTACATGATGACAGGAAAAGCATGGCGGTGGCCCATCAATCGAAAAGCATTAGTAAGCTGAGTATTAACGAGAAGGAATACTTCGCCATGGAACATGGTCCTCATTTTGAAAATTAACTCATGTTATTTCAAAGACCAATGCATTTTTTAAATGCTTCAAGATTATTGACATTCCCAAGTAAGAAGTTCAAAAAGACAAAAGGAGAAATATTTCTAATGGTGTCAAACTTTAAAGAGGGATGTTCAGTGCTGATTGGTCTGATTGCACGCTGTTATTATTTCTTAAAGACATATAGTGAATCTATTTGCATTATTTTCAAATTTACACAATAATCTATAATTATTAACAGTGGTCATTTCTGGCGTGGATGACGGACTTCTTAGATGATAGCTCTTGCTAAAGAAATAATTCCTCAGAAATTGGGAAAAAAATAAATTCAAATAGCCCGCAATAATGTTGTTCAGTCAAATAAAGAACTCAGGCTATAGATGGTGATTTTTTAATATTTGACGCATGTCAGTGCTGAGACATAGTTTTCAATCCTAAAAGACTCTTTAGAGATTTTCATTCAAAACACTTTTCCTTTGAATGTTTTACTTTGATTAGAGCCGACAACAATTAAACCAACCACCACTGACATAAATTTCACATTAGATTCAACTTCCCAATTAGGATAGCTTTTTTTCTCACCTTCCCACATCCGTTTTCCTCATCAAGAACTCTCTCTTAGCCTACCGTACGTTTTTAAAAAATTATTAACCCTTAACATAAAATGCAATGGCGACATTATTATGTCCCGGGTATCATAAAAATGTAGGATATGTATTAGGCTGCTATTGACGCTTCTTCATGATACAAAGAAAAATCCTACGAATTCTCGGCTCGACAGTTCCGATATGTATGTATGTACAGGGTGTGTTCCAAAAGTAATGCATTTATTTTAAAGTGATTTATTGAATATATTTGCACAAACACTAAAAATTCTTCAAAGTACTCTCCTTAGGCCTCTACACATTTTCTAGCAACTCTGCCATGTGCGCCCGGTACGCGCCCTCGAAGGCGTCTTCGTGGACCTCTCGCAAGGTCTTCGTTACAGCTGGTTGGATACCTTCTATGGATGAAAAACGGATTCCTTTAAGTGCTGCCTTAAACCGAGGGAACAAAAAGATGTCTGCTGGGGCGACGTCAGGACTATAGAGGGGTGGGCCAGCGTTGGCACCTGGTGTTTGGCCGGGAACTCGCGGACTCACAGCGCGTATTGGCAAGGCGCGTTGTCGTGATGGAGCTGCTAGGTAGTGGAGGTGTCTTTTCTCGTCCGAGATGACCCTTTTCCATAATCTTTCCTGTGTACACTGATCCCTAGCTTACCACATTATCCTATTTATATCTATGCCATGTGTGATACCATTTACTTTTTCTAAAGTAAACACACAGTTCTTCATTTTCTACACAGTACTTAAGTTACGACTCATTGAGCATCCTCTCTCTCGATTCCAATTCATGCATTAATACTGAAAAACAAAACTACGCCGTCTTTCAACATCACCTCGTTCAGCGATAACGTGTCTCTCTAACTCAAAGTTAACTTCTAACTTCTCGTCTCCTAATATCATCTCAATATTTTAAGCCCTTGCAATAACTTTAGCGGGCTCTAAAGAGGTAATCTGAATCTTGGTTCCTCCTGCGGTAGGGAACGAAAATTCATACAGCAGAATGTGGTCATGGATTCATATGAACCAAATATTTTATACTTCTTTCAAGATTTATTCAGTTTGCTGAGGCTCTCACTATTATGTACACGACTAATGTTTTAACGTGAAACCATCATGATCTATGGGTGAACTACCACAAGGCAGTGCTGGGTACCTCGCGCAATGAAAGAAGCTGAATGAAGGCCCTTGGCGCTTAAGGTTCAGGAAAGCTTACCTATTCCCTTTAATAATGGGTTATATAATTCACTTCAAAGGGAAAGCTTCGTCAAGAACATCTGAATTGCAACCTAGATATATGAAATCGAGCGTAGTTTAAAAGGGCATCAGTATTCCATGCGTGACACACATCGATTTAATGTTTACCTTTGGTGAAATTCCCGGGTCCTTCGGCATGATCGAAGAAGTACCGGTCGCCTGACCTCCAGCGGAAGAACTGCTCAGCGATAATGCAGCCGAAGGTGGGGCCCACAAGACCAGAGTCGTCCCCGTCCACGCAGTGGTCCTCCAAACCTCCGCCTACCAACAGATCCACGTCATTCGCGGAACGGTATAGGCTCTTCAGCTGCATGATGCTCTGTGTTTTGGAGAAGGCGCGATTAGCTGTTAAATCTAGCCCTGAGATTTAATAAATCATATATGACCGAAGAAAGTGAAGAAGTAGAGGGCAGTAGGGATTGTAGTGCAAGAGAGGGTATTCTTAAGTTAACACAAAGAAAAACAGTATTCTAGAACTCTTTCCCACCATCGATTATATTCTGCTAATAGCATACCTTCAGTAAAGCCGCGATATTTAAAAAGATTTCGGTATTATTGAATTTGTGGTTAGTCAGTGGACAATACTTCAATAAGTCAAGATGAATCACTTAAATTATAAAGTTGAAGGTTGATGTAAGTGGTTAAGATTCCCATATTGACCTCCCCGTGATAAACAATGTCCTTCTTCCATTTTGATAACTTTTCAGAAATTGTGGAAGCGAAGTTCACTAAAAATTTCAAATGTTAAAACCAGCCAGTGACATTGGCATAAGCTAATTCGAGTTCTCAAAATGAATTTTCTTTGATGCAGGGAACTGAAATGTTTGATTTTACTTCAACTTGTCGCTCGATCCCTGCCCGGGGAGGGGCAAAGCAAATACCTTTTCAGACATGACGTCTTTGAAATGCTCGAAGTCCTTGGCCCTGGAGAGTCCGCACAACTCTCGCATATCGTTATAAGTGGGCAACCCATGGTCCCTGCCCCTCTGGATGTCTATGCTCACCAGATCCTGTCCAAAGGGCTTCTTTATCTTGAACAACTTATTTGTGACCTGGAAAATAAATTTTGGACATAAGTATGAAAACTCCCTGTCGCCTGATGCCCACGTTGCTATTTCGTTATTAGATCTGGTTTTTCATATGGGCGTGCTTTCCAAATTCCTCTACTCTTCAGCATCAGTCCTTTTTCCTTTTTAAATAAAATTTGATCTTTTATTTTGTAATATTTTTACAGCAATCTACAATGTGAGTGTCCTTTTAAGTGTTTTCTATTTTATTAGTGTTTTATTGTGCCGTTATACTATATTGTTCTTGTTAGTGCTTCAACATCATCGATTTATATATATATATATATATATATATATATATATATATATATATATATATATATATATATATATATATATATATAAATATATATATATATATATATATATACACATATATATACATATATATATACACACACACACACACACACACACACACACACATATATATATATATATATATATATATATATATATATATATATATATATATATATATATATATATACTCATATACTATACAGAAACAGATATAAGGAAAAGGGATAGGAACATAGGAACACACATAAAGGACGAACACAATAGAGGTGGGGAAGGCGGAATCGAACGGATCACAAGAGTAAAAATATTTCCTTGACCGGGACTCGAACCTCGGATCTTTCCACTTGCCGGGCGGATGCCTTTATGTGTGTTCCTATCCCTTTTCCTTATATCGGTTTCTGTATATATGAGTATTTATTCGCCGTTTGGCGGGATTTCGTGTTTGAATGTGTATTTGGCCAATGTGGCTCATCTCTTTCTTCTGGCTATGCGTGCCACGAAACGCACTGTTCCCTTCCTGTATGATGTTGTATGAATTCTAACCCACTGTCCTTTCCTCTGTATGTCTTGTCTATTTTTCCTTTGGTGGGTGAAACAGCTCCCTAAAACCATCTCTTGGCCAAAAAATCGGGGCACTTGCTTGTATAAAGCATCGCAGATCTCAGTGTAAATTACGTTTCCTCGATAGCTGCCTCAATAGCAGGACGTGCCTGTGTTCACCGAGTGTCTAAAATCACCGGCGTCCGAGGCTTCGGCCGCCGGGGTTTGGAGAGCGGCACTGCCGGACTCTCTCGGAAATCGAGGTTCCGATCGTGTTTTGTTTCGAGCGGCAGTTGACCGCCTAGTTCATCAAGAAGCGTGCAGTTTGACTCTCGACTTCTTCCGCCGGGAAGGCCGTACTTTTGTTTTGTTTAGTGGATCAAGACTGACCTTGACTCCTGGTGTAGAGCTTAGGCTCCTTTTGTTTGCTACCGCCGGGTGCGTGTGGCGGGGAGGGAGCGTTCGTGAGTGTTTTATTTCCCTTTAAAGTGCTCGTTTTTTTGTTGCGCTTTCCTTCTTCATGCTAGTGTGCTGAATTTCATTTCTTCAAATGGCTGTGCGCCGCTTAAACACGCTCGCCTTGCAAGTTGACGAGAAGGCGAAGCCCCCCACCCCGTTGGAGGTCCACCTCTTCACGTTAGAGTCGCTGGGCCTCACACCCGAAGAGATAGTGGCGATCCAATTTGGATACAATCGCCATTTGATATTCCTGAAGTTGGCTACCGAAGCTACAATGACAAGGATTTTAGACAATACTCCGCGGAAACTACCGTTTCCGTCTTTAAGTGACCAGAGGACGACAATAACAATTGACGAGACTTCCGGCAGCCCGTGTAATGTCAGGGTTCTTTGTCTCCCCGTGGAGACCCCATTGGAAGACATAACAGGCGAGCTCCAACGCTTTGGTAAAATCCATCGCTCGTGGGAGAACAGGTGGGAGGGAGACAAGATGGCGCGGGTGCTTACTGGCACCAGGGTTGTGCGGATGACGGTCGAGAGAAATATCCCCTCGAACCTCCAAATCGGCGGCAACCGGGCCATCATCATCTATGAGGGTCAGCGCCGCACTTGCGCCCGCTGTAACCAAGAAGGCCACGAGCGCAAGACCTGCCCTCGGAACCAGGGAGGTAAGAGCTATGTGGAGGCAATGACGATGCCCTCCAACCCTAACGCCGCCGTGGAGATGGACGAGCCCGAAGTGGCTGTGGAGGAGAGAGCGCGGTCGCTTCTACTCATCGAGGGTGCGGCCCCGGCTGCTCCCGTCGGTCCCCCGCATCTCCCTTCAATTGGAGGGAAATGTCAGCGGGAGCGAAAATCGTCAACGGAGGAAAGGGAACCGAAAAAGAAGAGGACAGACAAACCCAAGCTCCTGGTATCGAATACCGATCTACAAATGGCTCACGTACCTACCACCTCGCCTAATATCACACGACCTCCAGCCCCCGTCTCCGTGAGCTCGTCAAATGAGGAGGGATGGTCTTTCGCCCCCCCTCCCCCCGCTCACGCCATCGACGCCCTCGCTACGCAATCCTTGCATCACGGGTTTCAAACACCCCGAGAACCTCTGGTGACAGGTGAGGAGGATGCATCTGATTGCGATGTAATCCCGTCCGCAACAGTTCATATCTCGACCCCTTTATCATTGACTGCAAAGGAAGCGTCACCGACCCCGGAAGTCGACCCGCATACAAGTTTCCCAAAGTCAAAAATCCCACATACCCCATCTTCTTTCCCCATTAAGGACAGCCAAGGTGTCGACGATCTTCCCAGCGCTTCTCAAGATACGGACCACAAGCAACTATCGCCCCTGATTTTTCCCGACCACAACCCTTCCGCAGATGAGCCCCAGCCCGCCACTCCGACCCTCCCCGAGGGTACCTCCTGCCCCTTGGCGGCCCCCAGCGGTGCTCCTTCGAAGAAGGCCCCCTGTGGAACGCTGCCGAGTTACCCGGTCTTCGTGGGGACCACGGCTGACTCTTCCTCTTCGGACGAGGCCGGGGGGGAGGGATATTGCGAAATGCCGCGTCCTCGCTCGTCGACCCGTTGGACGAGGCGTCCCGGGAAACGGCGAAGCACTCGTCGCCCGGGGTCGAGTCGCGACCGGAGCGACGCTAGCCACGATCAGAACTCTGGGAAGTGATGTCCGGTAGCCACCCGGTGCCGGACACATTTCGTCCATCGTTGAAGAGTTTTTTCTTTTTTCTGAATTACTGATTGAATCGATAATTTCAACCCTGCCATTGATAATTTCTTACAATACATAATTTTCCATTGCTAGCTAAAATCTCCCTCCTAATATCTGTGGACCTTGTCTTCCTTTCTTTTTTCTTTCTAAATGTTAATGGTCAAATGTACGAGTATGCGTCTGTATGCATATGCTTATGTATGTGCGTGTGGATGTGCATGTGTGCGTATGTATGTACAAGTGGATATGTATGTGGGGTATATGTATCATGTATTTATCCATGTATACACTTATACTAAAGAAAAACATGATGTACCCATAATCTGTGACCTGATATTATGCATAATGCTAACAAACTCTGTAATATTCTGAGCCGAATAAAATAATTTATATCATAGCTCAAGTGGTTAAGAGCATCTGCCCGGCAAGTGAAAAGATCCGAGGTTCGAGTCCCGGTCAAGGAAATATTTTTACTCTTGTGATCCGTTCGATTCTGCCTTCCCCACCTCTATTGTGTTCGTCCTTTATGTGTGTTCCTATCCCTTTTCCTTATATCTGTTTCTGTATATATGAGTATTTATTCGCCGTTTGGCGGGATTTCGTGTTTGAATGTATATGCACATGCATACTTACATTATATCTATGGTATATATACACATACATACCTTATACATGCCTGATTGTCTCAATTCTTTTATACCCAATCAAGTGTGCTAATTAAAATTTCATGATTAAAATTAAATGATCAACCATCAGCTATGTTAGTAGATAACATAACGTTTCTGTTGCTTTGTTAGACAGACGACGATTAAAATAAACCATTCATGATCAGAAGAGAGGTTTAAGGCTCACCAAATTTCGCCTTTATGTTCAAGCTAATATTCCAGAGCCACTAATCTAAAATGTTCGAATCTCACCGAAACAGAAAACCGTGAAAACTCCAAGGGATAATTCTCCCTTGGAAAATTATTGATCATACGATAATTACTAAAATATTAGACCTCGAAGCTGAGTTCTCAGACATTACAAGTAGCTTTACGTCCTACAATAAAATTACACGTTTAAGGCGACATGAGCTACAACGACGTTAGCGTCTGTTACCCTTATCGATGCGTCCGCCGGCTTCCTCGCCTCGTGGACAGATGCACCCGGTTCGAACTCATTGGTCACCCTATTTTCTGAACTACCATCCTCTCAGCTTGGCCAAAAGAAAGCCGTCAAAAGCGAGTTATTAGATTTTCCAACGCTACCACCCCCATTCAATCAGATGCCCTCACTAGCTGCAAGAGTGCATGCTATGATCCTAAATAGTTTAACCATCTTTCTGAGAACTGCGTACCTCCGCATAACTACTGGGGTAGCCTTTGCTCTTCCCCCATTCTGACTGGGTAGCAAACCTCTCTCGCCTCCCTTGGCTGCTCCGTGGTTACCCAGCACGACGAAATTTTAGGGAGGGGTCCACTCTTAAAGTTCGGCCACCTCTAAGAAAAAACCCATTTTACCTTTTCTTGGCATGCCCGAGGTATGCCTTGGTCAACTTCCTGTATTCGAGTGAAAAAGGACTCAATACAAGCGAAATTATTGAGCGGTGGATACGTTTGGAATTATCACTGGCACTGACCTCTTTGGTGACGAAGCTGTCTGCGCTCTGTGCTGGCTGGTTGGTCATCCCCCGGAACACGGATGTCAGGAAGTCGGGCTTCTCCAACAAGGTCGAAAAGAATTGGAGGTCACTTAAGTAGAAGGTCTTAATTGGACATCTGCCCTCCCCCTGGATTCTGAGGTCGCATAAAGAGAGACGGAAATAGGGACGAATAGGTATAACTATGATCGTTTAAATGAATAACTTCATGTTATAATGAATGTATATATTAATAAATAAATATATTAATTTATATTTATAGGTATACATATGTATATAAGAGTATGTGTATATATATATAATGGGCTGACAAAATATAACACTAATAGAATAAAATAGCAACATTTAAAAGGACACTCACACGGTAAATTGTTCGAGCTCTCGGCCCTCTAAGAGGCCTTCTTCAAGAGAGACTGAAAATATGCTGTTGCCTTGGAGAGGGGAAAGAGGTAGGGGCGGGGAGGGGAGGTGGGGAGGGAATGCTGGGAGGGAAATTAAAGGTGGCGGTTGAGGGTGGGAATTTTGAAAGAACGGAAAGGTAATATGTAGGCGGATTCACGAGTTCTCACTTCTATATTGGTGGCTCAATCAGGTAGGGATTATAAGATGCTGAGAGCAAAACACTGGTCGAATGAAAGGTTGTGGGAATTGGCGTGTGAAGGCATAGGAAGAGAAGAGAGTGAGGCAGAATTGCAGGAGTACTGGTGATTATTCATGCGAATGGATAAGGGGGTAATGAATTCGCCTATGTAAAAGGAAGTGCAATGTTTGCATTATAAAAGATAAATGATATTTTTTGAGAGGCAATTAGCGAGGGAAAGAGGTGAGGGGGCAATGAGGGGATGTAGGGAGAGGGGAGGAGGCATAAATAAGAGGACAGGTTTTACATCGGGGGCGGTTGCAAGTTGGGGAAATATTGGGAAATTTGTCACGGGGGGGCGCCAAAGGGTTGGTGGATTTCATTTGTTTTTTTGGGATTGAGAGTCTGTATGCGATAGATGGGCATTGGGGTAGTAAGGATGAGGTCGCGTCATTGTCATCTATGTCTTTAAGGAGGGTTTTCAGTCACACAGTGACTTTCCTGTCGCAGCAACCCTTTCAACCTCTTTTCTGGGTCCGCTACATAGACGATATTTTTATTCTCTGGACACATGGCTCTGATTCTCTCAACAATTTCTTATCCGCATTAAATTCATCTTTCACTGTTAAATTCACCTCTTCCATTTCAGACTCCACCATCACCTTTCTTGACACAGACATCTCACTTCAAAACAACAAATTCACCATTTCAGTACACATCAAAGCCACTAACCATCAGCAATACCTACACCACACTAGCTGTCATCCTCAACACACGAAACGCTCGATTCCTAACTCTCTCTCTATCCGCGGACACCGAATTTGCCACACCACAGCCACTCTCAACAAATACTTTGACAATCTACATCTTGCACTGCTCAAACGCGGTTACCCAGAAAAGTTACTACAAAATAAAATCCACCGCTCCACCCGACCACACACACCACACAATAACAAGCCCACATCTGACGCAGGACTCAACCTTTGCACCACCTATTTCCCCGGATCACAAAGACTGAAAACCCTCCTTAAAGAACTGTTTCCAATTTTACATGACAATGACGTGACCTCATCCTTACTACCCCAATGCCCATCTATCGCTTAAAGACGACCCGCCAATCTCAAAAACCTTCTGAAATCCACCAACCCTTTGGCGCCCCCCTTGAAAAATTTCCCAATATTTCCCCAACTTGCAACCGCCCCCGATGTAAAACCTGTCCTCTTATTTATGCCTCCTCCCCTCTCCCTACATCCCCTCATTGCCCCCTCACCTCGTTCCCTCGCTAATTGCCTCTCAAAAAATATTATTAATCTTTTATCATGCAAACATTGCACTTCCTTTTACATAGGCGAATGCATTACCCCCTTATCCATTCGCATGAATAATCACCGGTACTCCTGCAATTCTGCCTCACTCTCTTCTCTTCCTATCCCTTCACACGCCAATTCCCACAACCTTTCATTCGACCAGTGTTTTGCTCTCAGCATCCTAGAATCCCTACCTGATTGAGCTACCAATATAGAGGTGAGAACTCGTGAATCCGCCTACGTATTAGCTTTCCGTTCTTTCAAAATTCCCACCCTTAACCGCCACCTTTAATTTCCCTCCCAGCATTCCCTCCACACCTCCCCTCCCTGCCCATACCTCTTTTCCCTCTCCAAGGCAAAAGTATATTTTCAGTCTCTCTTGAAGAAGGCCTCTGAGAGGGCCGAAAGCTCGAACAATTTACCGTGTGAGTGTCCTTTTAAATGTTGCTATTCTATTCGTGTTATATAGTGTCAGCCCATTATTGTGCCGCTCGTGTGAGTTTTTCCGTATAATCGTTATATATATATATATATATATATATATATATATATATATATATATATATATACACATTCAAAGGGGGCGGCACTTAAATCCGGACAAGCACGAGTTTATTGGAATGAGATTTCCTCGCCGGGTAAGCGAATCCTTCCCCAGACTTATCCAAAGCATTTCCCTTAGCCACAATACCGTAAACAGTTGATCTGTGGTACCAGAAGAATCGAGCTATTTCAAAATATAACGCTCAGCGCGAACACTTTCGATATTAGCGGCTCTTCGCTTGTACTCTGCTCTGAAATGTGTAACATCCCGGCCCCTTTGAGGTTATGACTGTTTACTAGATATCTATAGCTTTCAAAAACGCCAATTGTGACCACTAGTGGAACTACAATATCGTGGGGAATTCAAATTGAAATTTGTCTGGATTTAAGCACCGAACCCTGTAATATTGTTAGGTAATCTACCGGTTAATATAGGTTTTTGGATGGACACAGCTAATAAATAAAACATTTTGTGACTCCTAACAAAACACAAAATCCAGTACCCTACTCTATATCAGGTCCCTCTTCATCTTTGAGTACTTTCTTTCTGCCTTCATCCCGTCCAACATCCCTATCCTGTTCCTTCCCTTTCCTCGTTTGCCTAACATTCTCCCCTCTATCACATTTTTCAACATCCCACTGCCGGCCAATACCCCCTTCATCCACTTTTCCTGCCTCCAAACGATCACTCCCAACAAACCCCTCTCTTCGCCCACCATACCAAGTACTTCCTTATTTGTTTTCTTCTCTGTCCATTTCACCTTCTCCATTCTTCTCCACACCCACATTTTAAAAGCCTCAAGTCTACGTCTATCGTCCTGTTTCAATGACCACGTTTCCACACCGTACGCTCCATATAAAAGTTTTAACGAGTCTTTTCTTAATATCCTTACTCAACGTCCCTGTCATCAACTGCCTCCTCCTTGTAAAAGCCTCTTTGCTTAGCGTAATTCTTCTCCTTACGTCCCTACTACTTTGACCGTGTTGGTCCAAAACACTTCCGAATTACATAAACTGTTCTACCTGCTCTAGTTTTTGCCCTCCTATTTTAATGTTTAGGTTAGCCTTTTTCTTTCTAGATAATCGCATAACCTTTGCTTTATTAATATTGATTCTCATCCCATAGCTGTCGCACTGAATTTCCAATTCACTCAGCAATGTTTGCAACGCTTTGCTGACTGACAAACTAAAGCTTGGTCATCAGCAACCCAAACTGATTTTACGAATTCCCCGCCCACTTTCACTGCTACCTCCAGTTCTTCCCATGCCTATTTAATTATTTCCTCCACACATAGGTTGAACAGCAACGGTTACAATGGGCAACCCTACTTCACACCTCTTCCTAACACTGCCCATCCGGACTCCCCGTTCCCCACACGCACTCGAGCAGTCTGAGAATTTTGCAGCTTCCGGATTAGCCTCCTTTCCCTCCAATCTATTCCTATTTTCTGCAATATACTCATTAGTTTTCCTCAAATCGCTGTATCAAACGCTTTTTCAAAATCTACGAAACAGGCAAATACCTCCTGGTTGTGTTCTATATTCCTCTCGATTAATAATCTCATTATTGCAATGGCATCACGCGTACCTCTCCCCTTCCTTAACCCAAACTGATCATCTCTCAAGTAATCATTTTCCCTACTCTTTATCCTTTTGTTTATTATCCTAAGAACAACTTTAGCTGCGTGGGATATCAAACTTATTGTCCTGTAGTCCTCACATGATGTAGCCTTTACCTTTTTCAGAATAGGAACGAATTCTGATCTCACAAAGTCTTCCGGCCAGATTCCTTCCTCATAGATACTACGAATAAGCCCTTTACAGCCTCCTCCTCCCAAATTTTCCTAAACATTTCAATAGTTCAGCGGGAATATTATCCACCCCCACGGCCTTATTTAGTTTCATCTCCCTTAATGCCCTTCCTATCTCATCGTCGAGTATGCCTGGACCTAAGGTATCTTCCTCTACGTCATGTTCCTTTTCTATGTCTAACTTTGTTGGTCTAAGCTCTTTGCTATACAGTTCTTCTGTATATTCCTTTCATCTCTGTAAGGTCTTTACTGTTTCAAATATTATATCACCCGCCTTATCTCTAACTGTTAGCATAGATCTTCCTTTCTTATTTCCCGATAAAGATTTAACTTTGCTGTACAACGCACCGATTTCAACCTTCCTCTGCAAACTTTTCATATCCTCACACTGGGTCTTCCACCATCCTTCTTTTGCTTGATTCGTTGCCGGCCTAATTTATTGTTTAATTCTTTGTACTTCATTTTTCCTAACTCTGTATTTACATTTTTCCATTTTATCCGCTCATCCATCTTTCTAATCATCTCAACCGTGATCCATGGTTTCCTAATCGTTTTAACGTTAACGGTTCCAATAGTGTCTTTTGCGGCTTTAGACAACCCTTTCTTGATACTTTCCCATTTCTCTTCGATAGTACTTAGTTCTTTACCATCCTCCGTGATTTCCTCTACCGCCTCTTTGTATTCCTTCCTTTTCAACCCATTTAATGCTTCTATATTCCATTTTATAACTCGCCGCCCTTGCCTTATCTTTTTGAAACGGACGCTAGATTTCATGACAACTAAATTGTGGTCAGAGTCCGCATCTGCTCCCGGGAAGCTGTGCGAATAATCACACTGTTCCTAAACCTGTGTCTAACCAGGATTTAATCTAGCTGATATCTTTCTGAGTCACCTGGCATTTTCCATGTATACATGCGTCTTTTGTGGTGTCTAAACCAAGTGTTGGTGATGACTAACCCCTGTCTTCTGCAGAACTCAACTGCTTTCTCCCCGCGGACATTCCTTGTGCCTGAACCGTAGCACCCCACGTCATCACCATCTCCTCTTTTGCCTACCGTCGCATTCCAATCCCCCATCCCTATCAAATGTTTTCCTGTGGGAACGCACGCGATTATGTCCTCTAACTGATCGTATATCCTATCGACCTCTTCTTCCTTATGGTTGCTCGGTGGCATGTATACCTGCGCACCCTGTTTATATGTGTATATGCATTAAGGAATTTAAGGTATAACAAAAGTATTTGGTAGATTGTTCGTCTAAAATAGCACCTGACGTAATTTAATTTTTGAAATACATAGAGTGGACTTGATCACAATATTTTAAATTCTCTAGATATACTGCCAAATTTGGTGTCAAAAGATTCAGGAAAAATATATCTTTCAAATTCAGCCACGAGAGTTCTCTGGTTTTCGTAAATTGTTATTATTTTACTAATAACCAATGATCTATGTTTACCACTTCCATCCATTCATTGTTACCACCTGACCAATAAACTACAAGCAGATTATGGATTCTTAAAAATATACGATATAATTACCGTGCAAGATTTTTAAATGTTTGAATATAAGAATGAGTACTTGAACGAATTTGCCAATTCCACCATTATACGAGGGTCATCCGGAAAGTAGTACCCGTTCGTGCCGCATGAAGTGCTGACGACGCGAGTAGCCGCTGGACGAGGTCAGATAGCTTCAGTGGCTTGTCTGCCTTCTCTGAGCCAAGTTGCGTGACGCTAGCATTGCCTGTGTTGTTTCTGTGATTGTTTACAATGTTTAAAAAAATTGAGAACGCCGCCAGTTGTGAAGTGAGGGCAGTGATTAAATTCCTCAATGCAAGAAACGTTCGCCCATGTGATATTCATCGCCAATTAAAGGAGGTGTATGGAGACAATGTAATGGACGAGTCGTCTGTTCGGCGGTGGTGTCGCAACTTCAACATGGGGAGGGGGAACACACACGACGATGAGCGTTCGGGGAGACCGTCGGTCATTACAGACCAACTGGTGAGCTCAGTTGACGAATTCGTGAGGAACGATCGGCGCGTCACAATTGATGACATCTGTGAGCATTTTCCCAATGTTTCTCGAACAATTGTTCATGAAATTGTTAAACACCATCTGCATTATGCAAAAATTTGTGCAAGATGGGTCCCTCGCGTATCTCAATGAGCTGGCGGCGAAGGACTATGCAGCAGGAATACAGAAACTTGTCACACGTTATGACAAATGCCTTAATTTGCTTGGAGATTATGTTGAGAAGTAGTTTAAAGTATCCTCTTTCAAATAAAATTTTTTATGTTTGTTAATATTTACTTTTGTCTTTTTATTTCACGAACGGGTACTACTTTCCGGATGACCCTCGTATTAATAAAAATGTTATGCCTATTTAGCAATACCTTAATATAGGACGGAAATACTACGCGATTTTCATCAAGTGATTTTGCCAAAATTTCTTTCCAAGTTTAAGTAGGACCTAATGCAAAACTTTGCTCCCTTTTACGAAAATCAATAATGCGTCAGAATCTACCACGGACCATAATGAACTTTCCTATTAGAGGTTCCCTGTTGGATATTTCCTAGAGCCCTTTATGTAGAATCACTGTAAGAGGATTTTTCTGACTCTGGTAGAATACTTAGAAGCAAACTATTGAATACTACATTACTTTGCATTGTGGATAGTGATTTAGTGCTTGTTTTCCCCTATTTACACCGGTTTGTGATCAATGCTCAATTTTGGAGTCGATATTATCTAAGTTACCCTCCAGAACTCCACAAATAATTTACGCACTTAACCGGCTTGCTACCGGATTCCAGCTTTCTCAATATTTCAAACAGAACTGTGGCCACCATTCTTACCTTGGGGAAATATTTCGGCGTATGTACAATGTATTCTTCAAAAATATAATCTATTTCATTCATAATTACCTCCGCCGCATCGTCTAGCCGTTTTTTTTACATTATTTATTGTAGGATAGGCTATAAATCCTTCAAGCCACAATAGAAAACCACCATTTCCTAACAACACACTTAAAGACGATGTAGTGTTGTGGCTACTCACTGAATGTGTCCTTCGATGAGGGTGTGCAGATATCGGAAGGCGGCCGTGGAGAATACACTCATGCTTGACGGGTTGACACTTGCGTTGTACGATCCCCCGCCGCCTGACCCCTTGGCTCCCACTACCAAATCCATCCTCTCTAGGATCTTCTTGCCTGGCGAAACAAAAGCAAATGGATTTTAGTTTGAACTTTATTGTTTTTTACATAGATGTCACCATAGGAAGAAAATAAAAACTATTGAATCCCAACGAGGGATCTCCGGCAAGAGTTAAACAAATCGAAAATATCTCAACTCCGAAAAATAATATAATATAAATTTACACAAAATTTGAGATTGAACCATTTATATATATACATACATACCATATATATATACATACATACATACATATATATGTATGTATTTTTTCTAAATAAATAAATGTATATATACATACATATGTATGTATGTATATATAATTCGTATTATTAGGTAATCTACCGGTTAAGGTAGGTTTTTGGATGGACAAAGCTACTAAATAAATATTTTGTGACTCCTAACAAAACACAATATCTGGCATCCTACTCTGTATCAGGTCCCACTTCATCTCTGAGTACTTTCTTACTGCCTTCATCCCGTCACACATCTCTATTATGTTCCTTCCCTTTCCTCGTTTGCCTAACATTCTCCCTTCAATTACAGTCTTTAACATGCCACTGCTGGTCAATACCCCCTTCGTCCACTTTTCCTGCCACCATAGGATTTCTTCCAACAAACCCCTCTCTTCGCCTACCATACCAAGTACTTCCTCATTTGTTTTCTTCTTTGTCCATCTCACCTTCTCCATTCTTCTCCATACCCACATTTTAAAAGCCTCCAGTCCTCCTCTATCCTCCGGCTTCAATGACCACGTTTTCGCGCCGTACATAGCTACGCTCCATATCAAAGTTTTTACGAGTCTATTATTAATATCCTTACTGAACGTCCCCGTCATCAACTCCCTCCTTGTGAAAGCCTCTTTGCCTAGCGCAATTCTTGTCCTTACGTCCCTACTACTTTGACCGTGTTGGTCCAAAACACTACGGAGATATGTAAACTGTTTTACCTGCTCTAGTTTTTGCCCTCCTATTTTAAAGTTAAGCTTAGCCTTTTTCTTTCTAGAAAATCGCATAGCCTTTGTTTTATTAATATTGATTCTCATCCCATACCTGTCGCACTGAATTTCCAATTCACTCAGCAATGCTTGTAACCCCTTGGCTGACTGACAAACTAAAGCTTGGTCATCAGCGAACCTAACTGATTTTACGAATTCCCCGCCCACTTTCATTCCTACTTCCAGTTCTTCCCATGCCTATTTAATTATTTCCTCCACACATAGGTTGAACAGCAACGGTTACAATGGGCAACCCTACTTCACACCTCTTCCTAACACTGCCCATCCGGACTCCCCGTTCCCCACACGCACTCGAGCAGTCTGAGAATTTTGCAGCTTCCGGATTAGCCTCCTTTCCCTCCAATCTATTCCTATTTTCTGCAATATACTCATTAGTTTTCCTCAAATCGCTGTATCAAACGCTTTTTCAAAATCTACGAAACAGGCAAATACCTCCTGGTTGTGTTCTATATAGTATTCCTCTCGATTAATAATCTCATTATTGCAATGGCATCACGCGTACCTCTCCCCTTCCTTAACCCAAACTGATCATCTCTCAAGTAATCATTTTCCCTACTCTTTATCCTTTTGTTTATTATCCTAAGAACAACTTTAGCTGCGTGGGATATCAAACTTATTGTCCTGTAGTCCTCACATGATGTAGCCTTTACCTTTTTCGGAATAGGAACTAAAACTGATCTCACAAAGTCTTCCGGCCAGATTTCTTCCTCATAAATACAACGAATCAGCCCATATAGCCTCTTCATTCCACATTTTCCTTAACATTTAAATAGTTCAGCGGGAATGTTATCCACCCCCACGGCCTTATTTAGCTTCGTCTCCCTTAATGCCCCTTATATCTCATCGTCGAGTATGCCTGGACATAAGCTATTTTCCTCTACGTCATGTTCCTTTTCTATGTATAACTTTGTTGGTCTAAGTTCTTTATTATACAGTTCTTTTATATATTCCTTCCATCTTTCTTGGATCTTTTCTGTGTCAAGTATTATATTACCCGCCTTATCTCTAACTGTTAGCATAGATCTTCCTTTCTTATTTCCCGATAAAGATTTAACTTTGCTGTACAACGCACCGATTTCAACCTTCCTCTGCAAACTTTCCATATCCTGCAAACATTCTTCCCTGTCTGCCATGCTACTAATCCCCTAGCACGTCTCTCACCACACCCCTACCTGTAAAATTTATTATCATCATCATCAGTATATCAATCCTAGGATTGGCTTACTGTAGCCCTCCACTCTATCTAATGTCAACTCCTTCAATCCCTGATACCTTCTCTGTTTTATGTCCTTCTTAGTTTGTCCTATGCAAATGTCTTTTGGTTTTCCTCGTGGAAATTCCCTTATATTTCTCCTTCTATAATATTTCAAATGAATCCATTGTGCCTCAATGTGTGTCCAATCCAACCATTTTTTCTTTGGCGTAGAGTTCTTCACATGGTCCTTTCTTTTCTTCATTTTCCTTATGAATGCGTTCTTAGCTTAAGCTATTCTTCACTTGATATCGGTCGAACTTCTTCCGTTCCATGTTATACTCCTGCCCAGGTAGATTAAGGATTCCATTTGCTCTAATTTCACCCCTCGAATAGCGATATCTGCATTCAGCTTCTCTCTTCCGCACACAAGGGTTTTAGTTTTCTTCTTGTTGATATTCATATTATATTCCCCAAGTCTGGGTCCATAGCACTTAGAGTTGCTTGCAGGCCCTCTCGCGTTTCCACCACTAATGCGATGTTATATGCGTACCGGATGATGTTGATTTCTTCTCCATTTACATGTACTATGATTCTTTTGATGCCCAATTCTTGTAGCCACTCCATATTAACATACATTTAGCCCTCAGAAACTTAACTCAAAATAAATATACTTGAGCAGGCGTACATAGTATGGCTCTCGGACGCCTCATTTTCCTGAAATATATATGAGCTGGTAAATACCCCACATTCCACAATTTTATCATCCTTATCCAAACCTACCCCCTTACCAGCCCTCAAATTCCATCCACCACATTCCTCTCGTTTCGTTCTTCCCTGCTGTTCCTTCTGTCCGTAGATGATGAAAGTTTTACCACCAACAATTTCGTAATAATGTGTTTGTCCATTAACATATTTCTCTCTCTCTCTCTCTCTCTCTCTCTCTCTATATATATATATATATATATATATATATATATATATATATCAATTATAAGCTACCATTTCTTTCTGTCAATAGAAGACGATGGTTCTGTCACCAAAAATTTCTGAAAATGTGTGTAGATTTAAATATTTTATATCTATACTTGTGTTGGCCACTGTAACCTACAATTAGGCCTATTTGAGGAACGTATCCAATATACTGCTAAGGAATGAACGCTTAATGCTCCCACCTGCCTTAATTCCCTATGTCCTCCATCGTTTCAGTGTCCCACAAAGCAAATCAACATTAGCGCAAGGGTGCGAGGTGGGATAGCCCCTTACATACTGTGCCACTTACCGACTATCCTGGGCAGGTAGTCTTTATACGTAATGGCCTGGAAGATGGCGGTGACGATCCTCCGGGTCTCCTGGAACAGCCGCTCGTCGTCCCAGTGGGGGTGCATGTCACTCAGTCGCCTAGCCACCCGATTGTGCTCCCGAATGAGCACCACGTGGTGCGACGCCAGCCAGGGGTGCTCGTTCAACCTTTCGTCACCTATGTCCACATTCAAAGAAGAAACACAATAAGAGATCCCTGATAAGTCTGTCTATTCATGTCATGGGAATGAAGGCATACTTCCTCCCAGGTTCCTCATATTTAGCTGATCAACCTCTACTTTATAAGGCGGCAGGAAGTAAGCAAGCTATCGGAGTTAACTCACCCGTCAGGTAGCAGACGTTCTCCTTGCTGGACCTCTCGCGGCAGCGTTCTAGGAATTCATCGAGGAGCAATGGGAACTCCTGGCCGATCTTTATCTCCTCCGATGATGAAGAAGATGACGATGAAGAAGACGATAAGAAATCCCATTCCCCACTGTGGTTTCCAGAGCCTTCGTCGTCTTCATTTTCTCCGTCTCCATCTCCATCTCCGGACGGGTCGTTGTCGGGCTACGTGAAAGGCGGGAGAGTTAATGCATCGAAAGAAAGATCTAGGAAATAACGTGTTCACTAAGAGGTTGAATTTGGCATATCTACTTCATTCTAATCTCCATTTCATTATGATATAACCTTCATACAGCTATAAGGGTTAAATACCAAGAGAACGAAAATTAATTGAATTTAACACGATCGCGCAAAGCACAAGACATTGGTAAAAGATATATGTTGACATTGCTCGAAGAAATTTTTAAGAGTACCTATAATCGTTAAGATTAATGAATTTTCCTATTTCAGGAAAGAATACTCATTATTAGTCATATAATGAGTAGTCATTATATGCACGCGACATGCGCTCATATGAGCTCATATAATGCACCCCCGAAGGATTAAGAGGCTCCCGACAAGTCTATGAAGTCCTCTCCAATTCCACGACGATTATTTCCCAATCCATCATTTTCCTTTCAATTCGGTTGCAAATCACGCCACCTCGTTCAAATGCGGGAAAATCCTGCAAATCCTAATTTAACATGAACTATAAACAGCGCCCTGACTTGCTTTAACTCTGAATTCAGCTCCTCGAAAGAACGCAGAATTTCCTCGGATCCGCGGTGCTTCGCGTCGTTTGTCCTTAGATGTGCTATTTGCTATGTGCTAGTTGATATTATCGGAGCAAATAAAATTGCTCTGAGTTTCACTCTCGATTGTTTAATTAACTCAATATACCAGGAGCTGGAATACCTCCCTAGAAACTCAACGCACAAGCCCACACGTCGACAGTTTCAGTGAATACAGGTTTATGCCAAGAGTCCATGCGCAAGCGTGGTTTTCTGGAACAAATTCTTAAGCTGCAGGTAATGAATCCCGACCATTTTGCATTTTTTTTTCGTTATGGATAAGTTCCAATACTAGCTAGTGACACACACTCGATTTTCTTTCTATCAGTTTTGCTTATCGTTGAGTGCGTAGGAAAATATCTATACCCGTTTTACATGGAATAAGTTTTCCAAATATAGTGTATTTCTTGGAAAAATAAGTTTTTTCTGTTTTGCAAAAACGGACCTAACAACATTGCCCCTAAACGGGCTTATAAATCAAAATAAATCCAAGTCACTCCCTCCAGTTATGGAATCAGCTGAAATTCGCTCGGCGCCTGACGACCAACCATGAAGGTACCTACCAATCTGTGGTCCAGACAGGTATTCTTACGGATAAAGAAAGAGGAAATTAGTTGCAGCAGAGCAGTGGACTCCCCATGACTGAATAATAGGAAAAATTTCAGAAGGAAACCGAAAAGACTAGAGAACCATACTAAACAGACTTTTTACTTTTCCACAGATTTTTATTATAAGGTACCTTATAATAAAAATCTGTGGAAAAGTACTTAGTCTTTTTTGTGTGGATATGTAATACTTCGACGAATTGATGCCTGAAACAGAAGATTATAGACTAGAGATTATTAAATTAGCTGCACCAGGATACTGAATTTCTAGAAGATAAAGTGAATTGTGTTTGGAAGGTAAATGAAGAAATGAGCCGAGAAGAAGCAGGTGTATTGGTAATTTCCTTCGGGACTGCGAAGTTTCTGAATTAACGATAGACAAATAAGTGAGGAAAAGGCCCTGTACGATTTTTAATTATCTATGAATTAAAAAAATATGCGGACGCAAATCAGAACTGGAATTAGATTATTGAAACGAAAGGGACCCGTGCCCAGGATGTCATTACTTCATACCTCGCCGCCGTCTTCGGGTGCCTCTCGCTTTTTCTTGTAGTGGTGGTGATTCTTCAGTTTATGCGTAAAAACGTTCCTCGTCTTCAGCAGGCCATTCTTCCACAAACGCAGCTTATGCAAAATTTCTTGGTCGTCACCGTAGATGACGGAGAGGTCTATGAAACTGCTCACGTGATTGATCTGCGGAGAGAGGAAATGGAATTAGTCACTGTAGCAATGTAACCAAATGGCAATAATTTGCTGCAACATGTTAGGTTGGTAATGTGGGGGGACCCTCCAACTTGCAGCATTAGGTCAAATTCCTTACCTCTCCTTGGGGAGGACACGGTCGCATGTTCATGTGGTAGTGGAATTTCGCCTTCTTACTTTACAAATTCTAGCATGCACGTTTTTGGATAAATTTTTTATTGCATCCTAACGTGCAATTGTTAGTTAGATGATAGTGTATGTATTTACATGCGTGTAAGTTAAAAGGGTTTTTTTTATGAATGTATACGCCACTGTGGGCATAGTTTTGCATGCATGTGTTGATTTTGCATGTGGTAAATTTCCCTTTTGCAGGCGGTGACCTAACACCCTCGCTACACGCCCTTACGGCGGCTTGCGGGTATTGCTTAAATGAACCAGTAGGACACTTTCTTTGAAATACGTGTACCGCAGTAAGTCATTTCTCCCTAAGCAGACACTATCAAATAACGCAAATGCTATACAACTTAAATGCGACACTTAGAATCCATAATTATACTTAGAAGTCTGCACAGTTATGACTTTTTGGATAAGTAGTGGTTCCCTTTCGAACATCTGCATCAGGAACATCAAAATAGAAAGTGTAGACTCGATTACAAACTTAGACACTACTCTCAGTCACGACCTCTGATGGGTGCAAGATTCACTATCATGGGGAATACTGGAAGTTGTTATGGGAGGCGACCGACAGCTGAGGTCATTTGCGCCATTAGGGATGGATGGGAAAGGAAGGGTGGAGAGAACCCGGGCGTCGGCATTAGCTTACTCTTGTCGAAAGGCACCAAGGGGTCCGAAGTTTAATGTGCCATCCAACGGATGTCGTACTCACTCAAAGTGCTCTCCACAAAGTACCTTAAGAAGGGATCGGAATACCACTGTCATATTTTTCTTATTCCAGGATTTGAACCCGGGCCCTCTCGGTGGGAAGCCCTTCGCTAGTCACCGCACTATCCTGATCTCACCCATGGGGATTATGTGGATAAGCTAACAATAAATGAGGATATTTTAGAAGCATTGCTTCCGGGATTAACGTCGCGTTGGTCGCATCGCTTGTCGGACAACAATGTCGCCCCAGCCCTGGAGGCGTCTTCAGGCCGAAGTGACTTTCGTTACCCGGTTTCTTTGACGCCCTTAGATGGTCAAGGGCACATAGTGAACTGTACCGGTAAGTATGACACGCCATTACCAGTCAATTAAAAAAAGGCGAATAAAAAACAACATGGCTGGCGTGTATTGTGGTGTTTGCGAGAAGAAAGAAACTTACGACTACTCCCGGGGTCATAATGTGATGAAACCGTGGTAACTCGCGTCTAAAATAACCGAATAAAAATAGAAGTGTATACCATTTTTCGTTATAAATCTAAGAAAGTTTGAATTTTTTGTTTATTTTATTCCTGATAATCAATATTGACTAAAATATGCGCTAACGTATGGATATGTGGGACGTCGTATCGGAAAGATTATTCATAAGAAAGTGATTAAATGAGGAAATAGGGGAGTTAAATGTATAGTGAGGACTACATATACGAGGGTAGGCCGAAAACTAATGCACACATGCTTTAAGACCACAAACAAAAACAAATAGCAAGATCGACGAAAAGTACATTGAAGTAATATTCTTAAGATTTAAAATCATTTTAGTCAATATTGACTAAAATGACCCTTTTGTTTGGTCGAACTCAATTTTGTATCCTGGTTCCGCCCACCCATGTCCGACGATTGCCAAGAGACGAAATTCTTTCTTGTCAGTGGCCTTTTGATGCTCCTTCATACTGTAAGTAATCGACCTTCCCGTTTGACCCATATGGGATTCTTAACTTGTGCACTTGGTCTCATATACTCCTTCGTACATGAGAGCAGGGATTCAGTCCTTAGGCTTAGGGATGATGCCATTGGTTTTTCTCGTTGTGGAGATCTTTTTATTACATATCTTTTCAGCCGTTCCATTAAATTTAAAATTAATCATCGTGAATAAAATTGCAGGAAATCCCTTAAGCAGTGATTTTGAATACGTGTTATTAGCCCCATCGCACTCCGGTGGGAGAGATCATGTCAATAAACGTAGAGAGATTAAGAGGGGAAGACATGGATTTAAGATGTAATTTTTTTCCACGAACGAAAAAGGATCGGAGAAACATTTTCCGACTGCACTAGGATGGAAAAGTATTTTGGTTCAGCTCGTGTCACCACCTGCCGTACACCCTAGCGGTGACTTTCAGGTTACTATGTCAATAAATAAAAATACACCCGAGAGGAAGGAGAACGCACGTACCTGCTGGACGGAGTGGTCATCCTCCTCCGTATTATTAGCTGCATCAGAGGGCTCGACGTTGCAGTCTGTCCACTCCGAGCGCACGAAGTTCATGCAGCGGCTTCTGTACTTGGAGTAGTAAGGGTCGTCCTTGGGGATGGGGATTGTCAGGCAAGTATCCTCCGGTGGACCCTCCATCTCCATGTCGTGCGAATAACCATGCTTACAGCAGTTGATAGACGAGCCGTCCTCTGGAAGCCAGGGAGGGGAATTAAATTGAAGGAGTGTATGCTAAGGATCATCGTACGTGTGTATAGTACCAAACTTTATAAGGGATTGGAGGAATACCACTCACCGTTGGTCTTTTCTTCTTGATAGCCGACATCATGCGTTATCACTTGACTCCACTGCATAAGAGAGAGGGAGTTGACCTCCTGGGGACGATGCTTGTCTTTGATAAGGCTCAGGCTGATTGCCCTAGGGGACGGGAGTCGGCCAGAGGTCGTGAACTTTACCACCTTCTTCACCCCTGCAGAAATTAAATGAGATATTAAAGCTGGGCTAATTATAGTGGTCGATGCTAAATTACCATGCACTTCTTGCGTAGTACGCTTTGGGCCGTAGCCAAGCTGTTTTAGGTTTATATGTATATAAGCAATCACTGTATAGATTAATCCATCACGAGATTTCATTCGTAAGAGTAAATCTGATTTCTGTTAACTACAAGAACAGCAGCTTAGTTCACCCTTTCCTATATTTAGAGGTCTATATGAGTTAACTTAGAAGAAAGCAGAAGAGAAAATTTAAAAAATATTTTCATTTATTGAATTCTCCAAATTTTTCATTAATTAACCAAAAATCTATGTCATGTGTTGGGTTCATTCAGATGAGTTGTGAAACTATCAATAAGAGAAAAATCAAGCAAATAAATTCTGGAGGCCTTAACCACTCTCAATCATATGCAAGTAGAAACACAGAAAATATGACCTACCCTGGTAATACTTTGTGCGTAGAAAGTGAAGCGAGGGCACAACTCATGATCAGATCGGAAGATACGTAACTATCTAACGGTGATTTCGCCTTAGTTAACCTTGTTTCAAAATAAGAAAAGATGGAGAAGATCTAGGCGCGAAACTTCTTGCACGATTCTCTGGATTAAAAAAAATTAATGGCCGGCAATCAAAGTCGTATAGCAAGCCACAGCCAGTACAAGAATTGTGTGTCATGCTGGGCAAGTGTAATACTTTTACCTGTTTGACCCCCAAAACCAAACCACAGTTATCAACTAGAAGACCGAGTTGATAGGTTAAGTTAGCTCAATTAGCACTCATAACGACGGCTTGTGGAATTCACACATTTGTAGGCGGGCAGTTCCTTTCTCCGTACCGCCTGTAGTTACACTAGA
Source organism: Hetaerina americana (assembly GCF_022747635.1). Classification (NCBI taxonomy): domain Eukaryota; kingdom Metazoa; phylum Arthropoda; class Insecta; order Odonata; family Calopterygidae; genus Hetaerina; species Hetaerina americana. Next base: position 14,466,436 of record NW_027287205.1, on the reverse strand, counting down.
ATATAAGTAACATGAAAAAACACACTGTTTGGGTAATCTTCAGGGTACTCAGAGATACACCAGAGAATCGAACCGGAGAACCAGGGGTCTCTGATACATAGTATCAGTGATCGTAACGATGATTACTTACGAATGTAACCTGGGAAGGGTGCACTTGAAGCAGAGGAAGAATTTGGATACTTCATCCATCAGGCCATCGAGCCATCAAGATCTTCAGTGATCAAATAGGTAAGACCGTGATTAAGGAATGTTAGATTAGGCTTTGTAAAGCAGCTTAACTTTGAAGGCATTGGAAACTCTGGCATAGGAGGGTATATGCATGATATCTTGATATCTCTTAAATACGACTGTGACATTTAACGGCTCAGAAATGTGCACACTGGAAATTGTATGATTTCCTTTCCAAAGAACATTGGAAAAATGTAAGCAAAGCGTAATGACTGTGGAATAACGAGAAAATGGACGATGGAAAAAAAGCTTTTACATATTTAATCAAGAGAGTGGTCATTGGAAAAGGGAAAAAAGTAATTTCATAGTAGCAGATAACTGCACACATATCAATATCGTTCACATATCAATGAATATCTTTCAAAGAGGAAGAGATTCTTTTCAAATAAATCCTCTTTATGACAACAGGTTAACCAGGTAGAAAAATGATTTAAGCTCACCGTCGGCATATCTGGCCCTGCGGACCCTTAAGAAAGGAGATTCAGCAATCCCGAATCCCAATTCGTTATTACACGCTCCTCCATTCACCCTGTACGGCGAGTTATCGCATCCCGTGCAGTTCACGGCCTCCACTCCGCATGGCTGCTCAAAGTCACGGGTGTCCCACAGTTTCGGCGGGAAGACCCCGCGGCATTTCACGATTGGCTCTCCGCTGTGGTACCCATTGGCCAAGTAGCCTCTGCGGTTGGATGGGCGACAAAACAGATGAAGTATACATCTATAAAAACTACGCCACCACATTTTGGGCCTACCTAAACCACACCTACATCTACAAGACACCCCGCAAGCTGCCCCAAGGACAATATGGGATCCGGTTAAAGAAACTTGGCTTCATTAAACGGGTGGCAGGGAAATGTGATGAGAAAGTAAAAGAGAGGTATTTCTCTAGTTATACTTTATTTGGAATATGCCGCAAATATTTGGGGTTATTGGGAGAACATTTGGCGAATAGAGATAGGTAAATTCCAGAAAAAATCCGCCAGATTCGTTTACAATTTTCTAAAAAGAAGACTGGTGGAAAATGCTTTTTAGAAAAAATAGACTGGGAGCCACTCGCAGAAAAAAATGCAGACGAGACTTTTAGAAAGGTTCAGAACAAATGAATTTAACTATGACACTAAAGAAATTATTACTACAGGCCCTGACGTACTTTGTTAGACCAAACTAACGTAAAATCAGGTAGATTTTTTAATCGTGCAGGAGATAATTAATATTGGTATGTATATATTTGGGACTATCCTACATGTATTCACTTTTATTTAATAGAACCACATTTTTAATAGTGCTAACATGATTTGAATACACTTATCTTGTTATTCAGCTTCGTTTTATTTACATACATTCGTTCGTATGATTAAAAATTTTCAAATGCATGATCAAATTAATGTTTGTGTAGAGATAACATTACTGTGATTGCGAATAAATGGTTTGTGTCCTCACATACCCTGCCACACGCCCTTGCGTCGGATTGCGAGACATTCTGTGGATGTATATAAATGAAGATTCTCGATTGTATTTCGACATTGTTTAAAATATTTGTGTCATAAACCATAGCAGATGTTCGGTAGTAAATTTCTTTAAAATAGGACCGGGTTTTTTCTACAAAATAGCTGGGGTTGATGCAGCTGAAGAAGAAATTAATACCGAAAATTAACCTAGGTATTACTAATAATTAGACTTAACTTAAGGCGCCCACATACGTAAAATCTACGGAAAAGCAAATAAAAAATTGGGATTTACTCGTATTTTAAGCATTGTTGGTGCGTAGGACTACAATTTATAGAAACAACTACATCTTTAAATACACAATACCCCGCAAGCTGCCGCAAGGGCGTGTGGCGGGAGGTGTTAGATCACTACCCGTTACGATGGAGCGTTACCACAAACACTTAGTTAGATAAAACTACAGGTACTACTGGGGCTAAAGGTACGGTTGTGTTGTCATCCGTCTGCACCTAGTGCCTGTTGGAGACGGGAATGGTATCTGCCTCCGCAGAGTCCAATCCTCGCCGCAGAGTTACCTTCACCTTGCCCCGAGAGACGACCCTCCAATCGTCCGACCTACTGACGTGAGACACTCCTTCATTGAGAAATGGGACACGAGGTTGGTCTCGATTCACCCAGGCACGTGTAGTATTTGGACGAAACAGTGCATCCCCATGGGTGTGGCGGGTTTTCGTATTTCCACCCCGAGCACCATCTCTCCTGAGGGGAGCCCTCCCGCCGGCGATCTCCGATCGAGGCTCCCGCACCATCCTCTCCAACATGACGATGCGAGCCCTTTAAGCCCCTTAAGCATTCGCCAGTGCCTTCGAGCATGGCAACAGGGGACCTAGATGAAGCCATCCTAATTTAACAACCGAGTGCCCAACAGAAGCAAATCTGTATACACCATGCTGAAATTTCTAAGAGGGGTTAGCTAAATTTCGCTAACAAAAAAAATAAAGCTAAATAATAACGATGCTTGAAAAAGGTCAAGTTTTCAGAGGAAAGAAAAGATAGTAAAAAAAGGAAAGCACTCACCGATAACCAATCAGAGTAGAAGGACAAAAACCCCTACAATCAACTAAAATTAACTACTTCTACCACACACTACGGATAACTAACCACAAACAAAACGAAAACTATATAAACGAAGCAATGTACGTATATGTTGACTCTACACTAAACTTCACTAAATCTAAAAGCACCGAGCAGCAAGCTGGCAGGCAGGTAGACTCTGGTGGGTCCAACCGGTTATCAGGACCGCTAAGTAAGCCGGTCCGCTCAGGTTGAGGGCCAGAGAGAGAATGCATATTCTCCCTTATCACCGACACTTCCGGCGTGGTGCTGGAACCCCCTGCCACATATTTATTTCGTGAATCGCGGAGTACTTATATCTATTTCGATGGTACATACTACCGTCTCCAGGAAATTTACAACGCTCAAGTTCTTGCAATAGTTTTTTATTGCACTCCCGTCGAAATAAAAGAGGTAAGAGTAGCGGAATTGTATAAGTGGTGATATGAAAAATAGATATGAATGGCAAAACTTACCCGCTGCTGAAACTTGAGCTGCTGTCGCTGGATCCGCTTCCAATGGAGAGTATGATAAAGGGATCATTTTTACTGTAGTCACTTTTGCTGGCATCGCTGTAAATGAAGCTGCGGTCAATATAACTTTTGTCGCTTGGTCCATGGTAAAGCGAGCCGCTGTCTGAGGAATGACTCCCGTAAGAGACTCCGACACTCTCATGAGGAGGTCCATAATGCGAACCGACGTCCTTAGAGTCGCTACTGTGGAAGCTGCCGTAACTATGGCCGCTCTGAACGTAGCTACTGTCGATGAATGCACTGTCGCTTGAGCCGCTGGGGCGGTAGGTGTCCTCTGGCCGGACGTTAGCGTAGCCGATGTGAATAACCTGTTTTCTTTTCTGACTGCGGTCTCTGCTCTTCCCTTTTGAATAGTCATCTGCGAATGTCCACTCTATTTGTTCATTTTGCTGTTGCTGCCGACAGTCTTCTCCGGAGCAAGGTATTGGCTGCGAGACAATTTGGTTGGCCTGGGGCCCTGTGACGTCGTATCGGAAAGATTATTCATTAGTAAGTAATTGAATGAGGAAATAGGGGAATTAAATGTATAGTGGGGACTACGTATACGAGAGTAGTCCGAAAATTAATGCACACATCCTTTAAGACCACAAACAAAAACAAATAGCAAGGTCAGCGAAAAGTATATTGAAGTAATATTCTTAAGATTTCAAATCAATTATTTATTTTTCAATATAGCCACCATTAAGGCAAACAAATTTCTTCCAACGTGTAACAAGGTTTTTCATTCTGTCACTGAAAAACACTTCCGAGTTTTGCTTTAATGACTTGACAGTTAACTTCACCTCATCGTCCTAGGCGTAATGATTAACTTACAGGTTGAGGGGGAATGCTATTTCCGCATGCCAGCAGGAGCACTTATGAAGGTCATTTTATTTGTCGTCCACAAGCATGTGTACATTAGTTTTCAGCCTACCCTCGTATATGTTGCAGCTTGGACGTAAATTGAGGAGGGATCAACGCACGAAGCTTTGCAAAATCGGAAACTTCGATATTTCAATACTAGGATTGATTGGCAATGCAGAAAAGGTGAACAATGCAAGCTGGAATGAAAGAAGGCGGTGAGTCATAACTAAGTGCAATACAGGATGAATTTGATAGATGTGAATGAATCTATAATAAATGAACGAAGGTAATGAAAGTTTGTAGAAATAAGGATGATGAGATCAAATTTAAAGTAGAGTAGTCTTGAACTAAACTAGTGAAGCAGTTCACATAATAAAGAGGTAATTTTGGAGCAATGGAGCTACATGTTAAGAATAATGTTAATTAGAGCAGCTATTATGTAGAGGTTGAGCTTTTTGATGGGTGCAAATAATAACTAAAATATGGTATTATACGATTAGGAATTGTGATCATTGAGGCAAGAGAATATGCTTAGGCTAGAGACCCTTGAGATTTGGGTTCTTTTGAGCCATGGAAATATAATTTAACCATAGAATAAAACAAACAAAGAAATTCTAGGTAAGTTGGGCGTGAGGAGATGATTGGCAGTCGTCAGAAGAAGTGAATATAGAAAATACGGAGTAGTAATAAGTTGCAGAAGTGTATTATGGATGAAAGGACGTCGGTCTGGATAAGGTATTGCTAAAGTTGAAGTCGCGATGGTTGGCGGTGAGAGATTTTTGCGTCGGAGTGTAATACCGTATGCGATATTACTGTACTAGGCTGGCCCATGTCATGCATAGCTAAGCTTTATCTTTGATGACCCATTTGGAACAAGTGTGATTGTTGATTGATGTGGATTGATGATTGTGCGAATGGTTATTTTATTAATTCGTACTGCTATTGTTCTGTGTGAAATAAGAACGACTTTCGGGTATTGTGTGACACCTTAATGTCTGTATGGACATATTTAAATTTTAATAATAATTAGCATTTGGGTCGACAAGTTGGTATTTTGGACGAATTAAATGAGATAAAAACGCTTTATGTAGTTTTTGTGGTTCAGGACAACTATGCGTCGTATTCGCCAGGGAATAGGAAAACAGCAGTTTTTTTCCGGCGCAATTTTTATTCGCATAGCTCTGTTGTAACTTCTTAGATTACTGCTTAGAGCAATATTAAAATCATGTAATATATTATGATTCCCACCTGTGAGCAACGAATTCCCGGATTCAGCGATGCTCTCTGGTATCCCTACGACTGCACCAGCGATCAGCCACGCCAGCGAGCAGAAAATGGTGACCACGATACATGGCATGATGGTGGTTAATATCCAGGAGGTTTATCTGGAAGAATAAAGACGATAGGTATTATATTTCTTGGCACGCAGTACCATATATCTCGGTTGGTTGGTATGGGCACCGCTTCCCAAGAATCGAAGTATCTCACGCTGACTGCTCCAGATCGCATGGAAATGCCTTGAATGCTGATGAATCACATAGTTTTTTTGATTTAGCCGATTACAGTCAAAAATTACATATATTTTAGAAATACAACACTATCAAGCTCTTCCTCCCTATGAATGCTTCCTGGTGTTTTTACCTGAATAATGACCAAGTTTATTGTTTCCAAATTTACTTCAGCATACTACTAATTAGATCTGGTACTAAAAAATCACATAGCTTGTGTGGGGCTGAAGGTGCCCTGAGAGGTTTGCTCGGGAATCGAACCCGGACCCTCCGGTTAGTAGTCCAACGCTCTACCCGTGGACTCACACCAATACCTCTACCGTGACCCCCGCTCACGTAATCCACATCACTCCAGTAATCTCTGCTATCCTTCCTGCCTTCTGCTTCCTGCTGTAGACGGGCAGACCTTTTTGCTACTACCTTCTCTAGATCATATGGAAATGCATTTATTACCACTGAATTACATGTTAGTAATTTTATGTTTAAGCCACTCAGTGTTAATAACTATATCATGGAAGGCTATTTAATAAAATTGACTTATGTCGTTGGCATACATCGAAGCGATAGTCGAGAGTGCAAACGAAGTTTCAAGTATTTGACAAGAACAAAATTTTCATAGAGTGTAAATTCTATTCCTAATTTTTTCATGCATGTATCCGTTTAAAGTAAATACTAATTGGTAAAACTTTTTTTTGCAAAGTGCGTCTACCCTTAAACCTCACTGTACGCATGAAAAAAATCCTGAAGCCCTACAACACGACAGAGGCAACTAAGGGCTGTTGTTCGGAAAATGAGGACCATGTAGCCCGGAAGTACTTCATTCCTCTCCCAGTTAAAAAATCACTTGAGGACGAGTGCTTGCTCGACTGGCGGAAAAAGAAACTTACTGTTCTAGCTGGCGGCGTCCTCCAGGATTCTAAGTGCTCTCGCCCGGCGCTACGCAAAGGAAAGCTTCCTCGCTCTTGGACCTTTCGAGCGGAAGAACGCCAGCCGCCTCTTTGTACTCTCATTCGCCCGTGAGTGTGCTTATATATTAAAGGAAGTGCCAGTATCCCATACGAGCTTTCCATCATCATATCTGATCAAGAAAGCCATTAGCGATTGGATACTCTTATTTCTGCGTTTACAAGGGCCACGAGTCCATTCGTTGCGGAGGCTCGGGTCGGGAGGACGGCGGGGGGGGGGGAGGGGGGTCGGGATTAGGGCAAATGGAACCAATCGCCTCAACCCCCGGATCAATTATTTCCTGGGGCGAGATATGCTCTCTCTTCGGTGGAACGTGGCGAGGCCAATTTCGTGGGAGATAAGCGCAAAGACATCTATTGCAATATGCCATTCAGCCAGTTAGCCGGTTTAGGTGAAGTGGAGTTAGGAGATAAGACGGAATATGAAGGAATGGCCTATATATCCTGATAATCGGTTCTCAGGGGGGGAGTTGCAAAATTTTGTTTAAATATCAGAAAATTTATCACTCCAATTAGCAGAATCGGTTATTTGGCCGGAGAAAAGGAGACAAGGTACTTAATGAAAAATATTAGTAAAGCAAATGCCACCCAATAATCATTTTACGGTTCAGTCTCCCCGTCCTACCGTTCGTAGAGTAAATTCCCACCATACAACATTGTGAATTGAAGAAGCCAGTAATTATGGTTGAATTTGCATTGGAGGGAGTTTTTTTCCGGGATAAGTAACAACGTTGCGCAAAAATTTAAAAAATATTTTTTTCAAATAGATAATATTGTGGAGCCCAGTGGCAACCTTCGATGAGGAGCGAACGCGCTGAAAACTAATTCCATTGATACAGTTACAGGAAAATCCCGTTTTTTACGCTCTAGTTTTTGCTTTCCCCCAAACAAGACACTTGCTAATAACAAATTTATCGCTCGAATTCATCTTTTAGTCTGAGAAAAACCAGTATATTTTTCTTGAAAACCGGTATTGATACTATTATCATAATTGAATTTTTTGAAATGATAGGCGTTTGTAATGGTTTATTTCCAGTTGTTTTTTGTTTAAATGGAAGCTTTTGTGTGCTGTAAAATCACCATACGTTATTTAGTAATTAAGAATATGCCGTCCTTATACTTTATATTGCGCTATTTTGAAGAATAATGGAGCATTATACAAAACCCTAGCCGATGATACGCACTAGGGACCCATCAGCGGGATCCTTTTGGAAATTGGTACTGTTCATTCTTATTACCATTCTTTATCCTGTAATGAGATATAGACGGTTTCATTTACGGGAAAGCTTCGAATGGTTATTGTGTATTACAAAAACTGTCGTTGAAAAGACGCTGGAGAGTGCAGCGACGTCGAAGGCGTTCAGACGTCTTGGATACTTATGCCACATCAGAGACATGATGCAGACAGGATGGAGATCGAGCAAGGCATCGAAGGGATCAAAGGTGGTGATGACGATGGAGACTGCTCATCTGGTGCTTATTATTCATCACAAGGTTTGTCTTAAATTTTTACACCTAACTATGAAGATGCCTGTACTCTTAAGCGAAATATCGCAAGTGAGCTTGCGCATGCACTGAAAGGTACTCAGCAAAATTTCAGTCATTTTAGACAGTTGTTTTTTGGCAATGGCTAGAGTGTCTTTGTGAAAAATATTTTTATGAAAAAAGAAAAAGAATTAAGTATCCAATTGCTATGAAATATTTATTTTTATAGTGGTAATTCGTGCAATTTTGAGAAGATGATTTCATACGTGGCCGTACCAACTTGGCTGATGATGAAGGGACGGCCAAATATTGAGATACCCACCGCTAACATTGGAAGCGTTTACCTAGTTTTAATGGACGACCGTCGAATTATTAAAGAGAAAAAGCAAAGGAAATCTTTATATCAAAAGAACGTGCTTTTCAAATATTGACCGACGGATTGGACGTTAGGAAGCTATCCCGGCGTTGAGTGTCTCGTTTAACCCACTTTGAACCAAAAATATATTGGAATGAGGATTTCCAAGGCCCTGCTGGAGAGGATTTCGACGAAGTTTTTGGAATTGATTACGTCGTTTAATAGCTAAATATGAAACCTGGATCCAATATTATACCTCTTAAATGAATTAAGGAGTCAAAACAGTGGACTTGGAGGCCGAACGCGCTCCGAAAAAGACGAAGGCGGATCCATCCGCTGGGAAAGTGATTGTGACGCATCAGTATTTGAAAAAGTGACGGCAGAAAATACAAAAGTCATGCGCATTTGAAGAAGAAGAGAGTGATCCTATCCATCAGGGTAATTCTCCTTCTCTAATCTTGGCAGTCATTATACCTAATATTCACAAATGACACTTCAAATTGGTTGACAACCGTATTTACCAGATCTGCCCTCTAGCTACGTTTTCCTATTTCCTAACCAGTTGTTAAAGAACTTAATCCTAAAAGGATGTTTTCGCATCCAGGAATGCCAACTTTGCGAAGAAAGACGTCGACTGGTACTTGGAAGGGTTAAATTAGTTACAGCATTGCTAGACAAAGTGTTTCGCCTTATTGGGTGACATTGTTTAAAAGTAATAATAAATTTGAAGAAAATTTTGGTACGCTAATTTTTTAGGGCGGAAGATTTTCAGTCAACCCTCTTATTTATGCGAGACAAAATTTTCTTCTTTCATTTTAAATTGTATGAGTGATCGTCTGGCTTGGTATGGATTGCATGGCTACCTCATTGTATATTGATGCAAAGCAAAATGGTTGATATTTTGTAAAATTCTCATTGAATGCACGGGGATATGATAAAAAGAGCTTAAAACATACTATAGTAGCACAGAGCTTGATATAAATGTACTACCAAGCTACTTGCATTTGCGACAAGGTTGGAGAACTGCGTCGTCTCATTAACCTTGATCTTTAAGTTTTTTGTCTTTGCATGTGGCACATAACCTTTGAATATAGAGCGGCCGCGACCAGCGCCATGACAGGTGGGATATAAAAATATTAAAATTATGCACGTATACACCTGGAAAAAATTTTCAAACATCCGCATTAAAAAAGTTGGGCTGTTGTGAATAGGTTTATGTAATTTTTTTTACAATCAATCCGCAATTCACATTGATGAGAACAGTTAAACCCAATCATTCCACTCTCGAATACATATTAATCCACCAATATATATATATATATATATATATATATATATATATATATATATATATATATATACATATATATATAGGTGGATTAATATGTATGTTCCTTTGGTAGGAACCACAGCGGCCCATGTATATATATATATATATATATATATACAAGGACCAAGGTGTTTCCTACCAAACCGCCCTTCGGGTTGATTACTGTGTTTATGGTATATATATATATATATATATATATATATATATATATATATATATATATATATATATATATATATATATACACACACATATACAGTGTGCGTTCCAAAGGTTTTCCAATTATTTTTTTCAAAGTAAATTATTTAACAGGTTTGCACAAACACTTAGAATCCTTAAAAGTACTGTCCTTGAGCCTCAACACATTTTTTCCACCAACTCTGCCATGGCCGGTACGCGCAGTATCGGCACCTGATTTTTAATTTTAACAACTTTAGCTGCGTGGGATATGAATTATTGTCCTGTAGTCATCACATGATGTAGCCTTTACCTTTTTCAGAATAGGAACTAAAACTGATCTCACAAAGTTTTCCGGCCAGATTCCTTCCTCATAGATATTACGAATCAGCCCATATGGCCTCTTCCTCCCACGTTTTCCAGAACATTTCAGTAGTTCAGCAGGAATATTATCCACCCCCACGGCCTTTTTCAGTTTCATCTCCCCTAATGCCCTTTCTATTTCATCGTCGAGTATACCTGGACCTAAGCTATTTTCCTCTACGTCCTGTTCCTTTTCTATATCTAACGTCGTTGTTCTAAGCTCTTTACTTTACAGTTCTTCTATATATTCCTTCAATCTCTCATGGATCTTTCCTGCTTCAACTATTATCTTATCTGCCTTGTCTCTCACTGCTAGCATAGATCTTCCTTTCTTACTTCCCGATAAAGATTTAACTTTGCTGTACAGCGCACCAATTTCACCCTTCCTCTGCAAACTTTCGCAACTTCACACTGCGTCTTCCACCATGCTTCTTTTGCTTTATATGTTACCCGCCTCGATTTATTGTTTATCTCTTCGTAATTCATTTGCCTAATTCTGTGTTCACATTATTTCATTTTCTTCTCTCATCCATCTTTGTAATCAACTTATCCGTGATCCATGGTTTCTTGGTCCTTTTTGCGTTAACGGTTCCAATAGTGTCTTTTGCGGCTTTCTCTAACCCCTTACTGATACTTTCCCATTTTTTTTCAATAGTAATCACTTCTTTACCATCCTGGATAATTTCCTCTACAGCCTTCTGGTACTTCTTCCTTTTTAATGCAGTTATTGCTTCTTTATTCGATTGTCTAACCCGCCACCCCTGCCTTATCTTTTTGAAACGGACGCTAAATTTCATAACAACTAAATAGTGGTCAGAGCCCGCATCCGCTCCCGGGAAGCTGTGCGAATTAGTCGCACTATTCCTAAACCTTCACACCCATATCATAAAAGCCTGGTTCACAAATTGTCTAGAGTGCTCTAGTAAAGCGCACACATCCATACGTAAATTGCATGATAAGAAATGAGATTTTAAAAACCTACCATATTTAAGAGATATTTAATTTCGCAGCTTCATTGTAATTATCACTGGAAATGAAAACCAGAAATAATCATCGTTTTTCTTATGCTTGAGTTACTTGCAATAAAATTTGTCCAGTAAGCTAGAGTCAGAAATAATAGTGTCTTGTTTCTTTCATTGTGAGCATACGCAAGCGTCCCTATTTTACGCCGATAAAAGAAGCATAAAAATTTCTACGCTTTCGCTATTATAGACAAAACGTTTCTGGATTGAATAACTCGAAGCAATGAAAAGAGGTGCTCATACCTCTCCGCTACGTGGCTATAGTTTTTTCAATAAGTTATAGAATATTTTTTTTAATTGCTGACTTTCCCTTTTTTGATACAAAGACTAACGAAAAATTTCAACAATCCGAGATATTCTAATCGATGTCAACGATGGACGATACTCTATGTAGGAATGATTAATGCAGGCATAAACGGGCTTATTAAAAAAATTATGTTTCACGAGGATACTATAGATGACATCGACACACACATTGAAATGAATTATGCACTACTTAGGGCTAAGTGTTGAAGTTTTAGCAACTATTATGAAAGATATTTAAAGATAGCGCTGCGATTAAGTAGGGAATTCGAACTTTCAAAAAGCTTATATCTTTTATCGGCCACGCGCGGGAATAATCTGCTCTAAAGTCGAGGGAGAAATCGCATTTGAATTAAAATCATTAGAATTATTGAATGTGTATGCCTATCAACGTATGAGGAAAGTTAAAGAACAGGCCATAGATAACAACGCTATCAAATTTAAGCAAGTGCTAATATGTACCTTCCGGAAAGAAGAATTCAAGAATTTATCCCTCATTTAAAATGTAAAAAAAACGAGTCTGAATATCAGACCAGATCTCACTAATCTTGGAAGACGCAAGCCACTTAATTACTATGCCGTAAATGTGAGTTCCAAACCAAATAATCCGGTTGGGCCTTATCTGTAATCATACAGGTAGAACTAGTGTTTAGGATAAATAGGCACAACCCACTTAACGCGCTCATATAAGTAACCTTCCTCAAACTAACGCAATAACTATCACATATATGTATTTAAACCTTAGGTCAACTAGTGGCTAATATGCCAATTCTTTCAATAGTGGTGTGAAACGTCTACCTTATTCATAAGAATGCTTCACCTTTCCGCTAGCGGCTTTACCTTTCCGCTATAGCTATTGGATGCGCATTCATATCCATGCCGTATTAATTACTTATTTATTAACCTTTTTGGCCAAACTCTATTTGGAGGTCCCTTCTTGTCACTCGTCTCGACTTGTTTCCATAATCGCACGTTTTAGCGTCACATGTGGAATCTGCCGTTCTGTCACAAGCTTGAAGGGAATGTCAACAGCATTCCGGTGCTGCCACTAAGGAACCGCAGTTACGAATAAATATTTAAAAAAGGGCTTTTCAGGGGGAAGTTAATTTAAACAATATATTTACCAACACAGCAAATTTTGATTAAACTGCTATTGAAATGTTGCACCTACTTGGAGCATTGTATGCTAATGACTCAAAATTTTTGTTTATTTTTATTTATGGACTATAGCATCGTTCTAGAGAATATCAACTTAACACGCTCCTTTTAACATTGAGATACTAGCGTGGAAGGATGATCAGTCCCTATGCATGGAACCTTAATGTATCTATTAGGAACCGTGGATACTATATGTTTGGCACTAGCTCATAGTTTATCCCGTGTGATTTCTTTCTGGCCATGACGCTCCTTTCCATTAATTCATTAATAATTCTTCCTTTAATGTGAATGCAGAGCATTTTGATAAGTGATAGAAAGTAGAAAACTGTGACATTGAGTGGAGGATTCTAGGAAAGCAAGGAAGGGGGTAAAAGAGGATAGGACTTTGTAGAATTGAGAAAGGGTTTACTCTAGTCTCAGAGTCATACTGCTACAGTGCTAACTAAGGCTTGGAAATATAGCGGTGCTTCATCGGAGTTCATATCCAAAACCAACATCCACTGGTAGATTATCTAAGCATTAAAAATAATAATTAATAACTTTCCTGGAAACAGATCGAGAAATAATTGCCAGATATGATAACTTGAAAACCATTAGTGACATGGGCGTAAACAGGTGCCCCCCAGTTGAGAGCTTGAACACCGTTTATCTGGAACTTACTATAGGGAACCATTAGGTCTCAATTACTTTCAAATAAAGACCTCTACCTATCTACAACAGCCAAACAGCTGATATTCATTCAAGCAATACTTTCCAACCTTGCCTGGCCTTTAAGTCCTTCAATTGTAAATAGACAGGCTACCATTAAGGTGGACAAGTCACGGCAACGAATAAAGTGGTCTGATGGAATAAACTGAAATTGCTTGCATTGTTAGTATAGAGGCACATTGGAGAAAATATCACAATAGGACATATTCTTCCTGAAGTATTCTCATTCTCTGGAGGCAGAAGAGTAGGTAAAAGTATGTACTAGACAAACTGCCCTACTAGTAGGTGGAAGAGGGAAGGAGGAAACCTTCCCCATATTGATCGTAGGACTTTTCCAGTTGATAATTTTTTTTATTTTAAGACTGGGTGTCGATGTGTCATCATCAGGCAATACAATGAAACCCGGTAGTAAAATAAAAATTTTATCAAGTGGAAAAGTGCTACGATCAGTTATTCATTATGTTCGACTTCCCCCACATCTTGCCCAAAGCTACTCAACCTGCCCCATATCCTTGTGTGTACAAATCTCCCCCGCTTCCATCACTCTCTCCCTTCTTATGGACTGCCATTCCCAAGAGGGATTGTTATTTATCTCCCATTTCATTATAAATTGACTAGACCTACCTTTCCTGGAGGATACTGAATTTTAGCTCCCTTATCCAGAAACCTTGGGATCTTACTGAACATCTAGTAAAGGTGGCATTGAAGGCGACTAATTCAAAGCTAATGCTTGAAACAATGAGCATAGTGTAAGAAGAGTGGCGGGAGAATCAGGATGGAAGGAAGCAGTCAGGTGAGTGAGATGGGGCTGTCTGTCATTGGTAGTTTTTCTAAATTTCATGCTCAGGAAATGTCATTATTAATTCAAAGAACTGCCGCAGATACCATAAAAGTAGTTTTAATGGAGTTATTCATTAATGTACGAGGGCGAAGCAAAGTTGAGATTAAATTTGAATTTTAGGAAAAGAAAGGGGACCTAATTGCCTTCGTACATTAAAATCAAACAATTTTAAAGAGTAAAAATGATTTGTCTTGACTTGGACCCTTGCACAGAAGGGATTTTCACTATTTTTTTTATCAATTAATTCATGACATTTTTATTATATGTTTTTTCTGCATGGTTATTTAATTCTAATGTTAGGATCTAATTTATTTATTCTGTCCTTTAGTTTTTTGGGATAACATCTGTTACTGAAATATCTATTGTCAACATCTCAACATAATTTTACTGATGCAGATATTTCACTTCTGAAGACAAAGGTGGGTACTTTAGAATTTTTCATTATATTTCCTTTGTATATGTGTTTGGTGTGGTTACAAATACATACTAAACAATACCTTTGGTTTTCTTGGGGATTTGAAGTAATATCCGAATGATGATTAGGGATATATTTGTCAGTCCGAATGAATCTGTTTCAGTATGGTTTCATATTTTCATTCGCCAGGATTATTTCTGCTTTGTAGTTAAATCATAGATTCTTTAAATATTTTCGCATTTTATTATCCTGGTATTTACTTTGCCCTTGATTATAGAAGCCACTTCAACAATTTTTAATTTAAAATAATAAATTTTGTCTTCTTTTATTTTTTCCTAGGCAGGTTAATACCTTGTGAATTTTTCCTTTGTTTAATGGGGCTTTGTTGTGATCTTAATTCATATAGCTGCAGTATAGCCTTGGTCCATAGTATATTTGTATGTGAAAGTCATGCATTGATGCTAGGTTAGTGGTTTTGGTAGAAAATAGGTATTTAACTCATTTAGGATACTTTTCCTCCCTAAATTTTCATTTCGTTCTTGTACGAATTATTTATTTGTATGGTCTGAATTTTTAATAGTTTTGTAACGCTGGCTGAATAGGTTTATTGCCAAATATTTATGATTTTACTCTAATAATTTTTCCAATTAATCCAATTCAATTGCTCCATGTGAGTTTTTTTGCGATAATGTTGGATGGTGTGATATCCTGTATGGCTGTGATTGAAAATAGAATTTCTATTTAATTTTGTTAGATTTTAATCTTTTAATTGTTGCAGCATGGGCTTAGATATTCTCCTGATTTAAATAACTAAACATTTTTAATCTTTTGATTCAAGATTACTGGTCTTTGTTCATTGAGATGAGAGAGCTCAGAGTATACTTCAGGTAGAATATGTCCTATGGTGATATTTTCTCCTCATGTGCCTATATACTAACAATGCAAGCGATTTCAGTTTATTTCATCAGTCCACTTTACTTGTTGCTGTGGTTTGCCCGCCTTAATGGTAGCCTGTTTATTTACAAATGAGGGATTTAATGGCCAGGTAAGGTTTGGAATGGTTGTTCACCTTATATCAGTTGTTCGGCTGCAGTAAGTTTGGGATCAATGGTGTTCCAGCTCCCAACAGGGGGGCGCCTGTTCACACCCATGTCACTGATTGTTCTCAAGTTGTCATGCCAAGCTCCAGACATGCCGTGATTATCCCCAGGAAAATGCTCTCTTCTGATGCATATCCTGGGTGGGTATATGCTTTTTGTACCTTCTGAAAAGTGCAGCCACCTTTTTCATGGGAAACAGATGCTGACCAGATAACCACTAATTGTGGGTAGAGACCACCCTGGATTTTAGTTTCCCTCTTGGTCTGCTGGTGATTTTTATTTCCCACCTATCCTACATATCTGCTAAAACTTCCCCAATCTGCCATCGGAATCAATTATTACTTATTATTATCATTAATTTTTAGATAATTTACCAGTGTAAGTTGGTTTTAGATTTGCACTCCGATGAAGAACTGATACAGGTGTATTTCCAAGCCTTACCTCGCATGGAAAAATATGACTCTGAGACTACAGTTAACCCTTCTTCTATTTCACATACTACCTCCCTCCTTTCATTCCATCCAATGTCCTATCCTCCCTTGCTCTCCTAGCATCCTTCACTCAATGTCACAGTTTTCTGCTTTCCATAACCTACCAAAATTCCCTGATCGAAAACCCCGCATGGTTTTTTTTTACTTCTCTCTACTTCTCCAACTCTTAAAGGAAATTCTGTATGATGCTTGCCTTTATTATTCCTGTTTTCTTCATGGTTATACAGATGATATTGTTAGGTCCTGATTTATTTATAATGTCCTTTAGATTTATTTGAGTAGCACTTGCAGGTGGAAAGGAGAAATTAAGCTCCTTACAGCCTATTTAAGACTGACTATATTAAATAATTTTTCCCTAATCAGTAAAGGGTTGAAATTGAATTCTTTACAAGCAAAAGGAAAAAAATGTCATACATTCACTCATAACATTTCTTAATGATATTATTTATCTGCTTGATTACATGGTGTGTCCAAATCTATATCAGATCATTTTAGTATTTCCAATGCATATTTGTTTATTGTGATAGCATTAAAGACTGCCGTCATCATATTCTTTCCAGTTAATTCAATTTTTTGAGTTTTCCTTTGGCATCCCCAATGTTTTTCTTTTATTTGATATCTTGATGTTTTTTGGGTCACTATAGGAGCTTGTGGAATCCATCGGTATTTTATACTTTAAGTGTTCTTCTAAGCCCATGGTTTGCCCTCCTATCTCACTCAATTCAAATCCCTCCTGATTTATTACTTTTCCTTCCTCAACATGATATGTTTGACATTCATCAAGACCAAATTTCAGTTTTACGTAATCAATTAAAATCTTAATGATTTCTTGCTCTGCATTCAACAGGCTGTTATCTGCGGCAAAGAGTTTTATCTCTTTTATGTATATAAAACTGTCTTTTTTTAGACCTTTCATAGTTTATATTTCTGTTTCTGGTTTTGATGATATATTCTCATATTTGGGAGGTTTGAGAGTGGATTTTATGTTATGGAAAATCACAGTGCATTGAGGGAGTCGGTTGGGAAATTGGCCCATTTTAGTAAATGAAGGTAGACCCAACTGGAACTTTTATTTTACGTGACCATGGTTACTTTGTAAGGCAGCATAATCAGGGATCAGCTGGTAATGCTGCTTTGCTAGGAAACTGTGGTTGTCGATAGGAAGACGTCCAGAGGATTCTGCAAAATTTGTATTCCTTCATTTATTATAAAAGTAGTAGCCACCAAGTAGTGCCTGAGACAGTGCCTTACATATGCCCCTTTTTATTGGTGCCGGATTTGTTTCTAATATGGTCTTAGATATGTTAATTTTTATTTTGCATCCAGAGAAAATGAAATTGGTCTTGGTAAAGCAAAGGAAATTTTTCCTCTTTCCTCTGATTCTGTACACAATTTTCCCTAAAAGCTGTTGAAAACAATATTTTCTCTGAAGTAGTCGATGCTGCAAATATTGGCAATATACTGAAATATCTTCCTCCACATAATTTAAGTGTTAAATGGAATTTTACTGCCCCATTTGATAGTATATCCACTGGAAAATAATGTTTTAAATTTATCATCAAAGAATCTGCCTGTCTAATTTCTGGATCAAGAGCATAATGTTTATTAGTACAGATATGTACAGAACAATTAGTTGGGTAACTCAACTTTTGCTCTTTGAGCGAAGATTTCCTAGCAGCTGTAAAATATTCCAAAACATTGCTGATCCATAAGAAAGGTGATTAAGATTATATATCAAATTACCACGAAATATACATGGTCTCTGTTTTGGTAAAAGTCTTGAATTTATAATTGAAGATTATATACATATGATTTTTTTGTTTCAAATAATCTCTTTTCCAAATTGAAGCATGGATTCTGATCCAGTGTATGGCTGCACAACCCATCATTATTTCTGGCTACACTTATGGCTGTAGAATCAATCATTATTTCTGTCATTTATGAATTTAAAGAGAGGGAATCAGTCTCTGTGATGCTATGTGGTCTCAATAAGGCTGTATTAATCATCCAACATAAGTTTCAAAGCTAGAATATCATGGTGACAAGGTTTGCACTGAAACCGTATCTGACTGATCACCATCAATCGGTTGAACTTCATGGCTCTTATCTTCAGCTCTTATAATATAAAATGGTGTCCCACAGGGCTATAACATAACATGGTTTCATATAAGACTGTGCTGGGCCTAGTACTGTTCATCACCAAAATTAAAGAATGCCCTATAATATGCAGTCTAAATCTGGTCTATATGCTGATGACACTACTTTTGTTCAAAAAAGTCAACATCTATCAAATACAAAGACACTACCTAGTAATTCCCAAAGATAGGCTAAGGAATGGTTTGATATTTATTATTTATATTAAAACATAGAAAAATGCCCAGCATATTGTATGCAGCCTCAAAAGAAAAAGAGCTTAAATTGTTGGACTTTACATTAACACAGAACTTGACTGGGAGACCCATATCAGTCAGATCTGTAATATAATGAGTAAAGTTGTTTGCATGTTAAGAAATATACAACTTTCTCATTGCTAATGAGTTTTGTTCACCACTTAAACATGCTTTTCATCAATGTAATTTGAATTACGGCTTTGAGTTATGGATCATTCCCAACATGCTAAGCAAATCTTGCTTGTATAAAAGCAAAATATTGGCTTTCTTGCTTATATTCCACCATGTTATTCCTGCCATTTCCATGAGGCACCATGACTATATTTAGTTGATGCATCTTAATTAATTCATGTGAAAGTTAATGTATAATATTACCCTCTAAGATTTCACATGCATAAGTACACCATTAGGATTAAAGTAACTTTGAACACTACTTATTGTAGACTATTCTCAACTTACATTTCATTTCATATTGTGAGCATTTGATTCTACAATTGGCTGCTAACCTAGTAGAAATCAGACTGTATCCTGAATTCCAAGAGTAGACTATTTTCCAGGTTACTTGCTGTCCCAATTAACTCAATTATTCAATTGTTTTGTGTCAATCTGCATCACAATTGAGAATTTATGTTTATATGTATATTGAGCAATATTAATATTGATGACATTTAATGTGGTAAGACTGTGGCAGAAGATTGGGATAAGTAAAATTAAGAAGAGGAGTTGGATTGATCATTATAACCCATAATTTTCCATTTACAGATGGAGGAAGAGAGTCATGGGAAAAAATAGAGGTGGGAATAAGAATTTTTAAGGAATTCATAAATTCTGTTAGTTTTTTGCTCGATCAACTATACTTAGTCTATCAGTCAAATGGTCAAACATATTGCTGAGCATGTGGGAAAATCAATTTCATAAGTATGCAATTGAAATAAAGTTTAAAAGTGAGAAGTTAATGCAGTTTACAATAAAGAGAAATGGCAAGCTTAACATTAATATTAAGAGGCCAAATTCGAGCAGGTGGAAACATCAGCTATCTCAGATATGTTTTATAACAAATTGGTCAAAATAACAGGGGCATGGGAAGACTGGTATTAAGCAAAGAAGTTTTCACATGTAGGAGGGCAATCACGACAGCGACATGGAATACGGATATTATCATAAGATAAGTGAAAACTCTGATATTGAACATTGTTTTGACCAGAGCAGAAAATTGCCCATTGGTGAAAGATGATAGGCATTGATTTGGCAGCTTTTGAGAATTGTGTGTGGAGATGGATGAAAATGAAAAACAAGCCGGTAAGGATAACAAAAGAGAAATTGCAAGATGTGGTGGGAGAGGAGAGAGTATTGATGGGAGAAATCGAAAGGAGGCAGGAAAGATGGGTGAGTTCATTATCTGTGGAATATTGAAGACTGTGAAAGAGGGAATAAATAACAAATAGACACAATTTTCCACCTGACAAGTATAATTGTACAACAACAACATGCCTATTATTATAAAATGGACCTCTCCCTCAAACCCTTTTTCATATTAGTGTCACTCAATTATATCTTGCCTTATGATAAAATAGACTCAATTCAAGGAGACTAGGGTTAAATCTAGAATTTTCCAGCCCCTAAAGAGACCTCTTACATTCTCCATTAATCTTATTAAATTAATCAACCCCACTGGAGATCTGGCATAATATGCGATAATATCTTATGATTCCTTTCAAAAGCCAATAATTTAAG
Source organism: Hetaerina americana (assembly GCF_022747635.1). Classification (NCBI taxonomy): domain Eukaryota; kingdom Metazoa; phylum Arthropoda; class Insecta; order Odonata; family Calopterygidae; genus Hetaerina; species Hetaerina americana. The sequence continues at coordinate 14,445,928 of NW_027287205.1, read as the reverse complement.
ATTTTTGAGGAATCAGACTTTTAAAGAATTAATAAAACAACTAATAATTAATCATATATTTATGACATGATTTTAAAATATTTTTAGTGAATGGCATTATCCAATGGAATGACAAGAACTGAGGAAGAATGTATTGTTTTTGGGAAAATTGGATATGCAAGTGGTGTATGTGTATTTAGCACTCTGCTTTGTGTAGTTTGCGTATTCAGAAAACACCAGGACAAACCACATGCTGAACTGGCAGTAAAGCTTCCTGTGGTTACACTGAAGCAGATTAGCAAAACAATTAAGAGGAAAATAAAAGAAAAAAGGATAAGGATAAAAAGTCTGACACCACTAAATTTATTGACTATTGATTTACGTACAATTTTACATAATAATATTTCAATATTTACATTCATAGTCACTCATTACAAATAAATGTTAGTTTGTCAACATAGAAAATGAAACCACCTCTCTGTTACCAGCAAAATCACAATTTTTGATCCCATATTGCAAAAAAATATGATATAGTATATTCATTCATAGATGGATTCAAAATGTCAAGGCTATATTTCTGTAAATTATTAACCATTTCTTAACCTATTCAGTATCATTCATACTTGTGTGCTATTAATTTAACAGATCCTAGAAGCGATAGCTGTAAATACTTAGGTGTATACTATATTTGACCATGGATTTAGGTTAGGAGCTAAACATTTTCAAGAAAGCCTTCAAAACTCTGTGCTGGGTGATGAGAAACCTTAGAGCCACTAGGTCAAAGGCGTATTAAACCCTGCTAAGACTAGTTTTAGAGTACTCATCATTTGTATGGGAGCCATACGAAAAAGAACATATTACAAAAATGGAGAAGGTACAAAGAAAGGCTGCCAGATGTGCACTGGGGAAGCATAGGAGAATGGAAAGAGTGACTGAAATGTTAAAAATGTCTGGCTGGGAACCTTAAAAATTAGAAGAAAAATAAACAAACTCTGTGGAATGCTCCACATTCTGAATGGAGCATTCCACAAAGCTAAACTAAATAATAACTAAATGGTAGCTTGGGCAGAACTAAGAAAAGAGGTGGGAAATTCAAATGTTACATGGAGGAATGGTCACAAATTCAAGGTAAAATACCAGGCACAAAGGACAAAGAAAAAAATTTAATTTCTTAATAAAACAATTGGTGATTGGAACAGTTCACCTGCAAAACTATTCAAGCCTTTTCCAAACAGGGTATATACTTTTAAGAAAAGATGTGAACAATTAATTTAATAATTTGATTGATTTGGTGAATACAATTGTATGTTACATCGTAGTTTTCATTTTTTTAGTGTTGGTTTGGAATCTGATGTTAATGAGATATGAATTTGTTTTTGGTTAGAGATTGGTGTTTGGATGTTTTCATTAATTGTATTGTTAGTTTTCTGACTGATTTTATTTTTTATTACCCTGGTATTTTCCATTTCTCAAATTATTAAGGCCTCTAGGCATCCACCTTGTGGTGAACCTGGTGGGCCACAAGGTGGCTCCCTTGGAAGCTCCCAGTCTTGCCTCCAAGTGAGCCGGGTTCCCGGCATCGGTTCCCTTGCCCGGAGGCCAGCCATGGGAAGGTTCCCATGGCTGGCCTCCGGGCGAGTCTCATGGACGGCCTCCTGGCGGACGGCGTTAGGGCGGGCCTTTTGGCGGTCTTTTTCTGGGTGGGCCTTTTGGAGGGTCCTCATCTGCGTCTCCTCCCGGCGGGTCTCCTTTGGGCGGGTCCCCTCCGGGCGGGACTCCTCCTGGCGGATTTCCTCCTGGTGAGCCTCCGTTAGGATGATCATCGTTATCGTTTCCCCATTGACCACCCTGCCTTTTTTTTGTTATTTAATGGGCAACGGTTTTTCTTGGGGCGATGAACCTTCCATGGTCTTAGGTCAAGCTTAGGGATAAGCTTGCAATGCTTCAGTGGATTCCTGAAGAGGGAGGAAGAGGTTATCTTCAATTTGAAGGCAAAGCCCCTAGCATCCACCACTAGCAGATAGGTACTTTTTTCAGATATATCGTAAATAATGATACGTAGCCGTGGCGATGGCATTTTTTCCATTTACCGTCCGTTCCTGGAATTGGCATTGTACGTATAGTTACACTTGACCAGAGGAAGGAAATTGAGTCGCAATTACGAATATTTTTCGGACTCAAATTTCCAAGCGATAGTAACGATTCACATTTTAAAAATTTAGCACAGTTTAGAAGGTAAAACATCCCAGGGTTTAAAGTTGGCTTTAACTTGGTGGACTGTGGCGCTTCGCGCACGACTACGAATGCCAGTGACGTTAACAGTATTTCGCCAGAGCATCTTGTTCCTTTAAAGCAGTTTCCCAAACTTTTTCAAGCCACACTTATCCATAAATCTATACTCAACGCCGAAATGAGGAACATTTAAACAATTAAAATAAAGAGTGACTAATCAATTGTTCATTTAGCATATAACAGATGCATACTTTTCTAATTACAGGTACACAAAAGAATTAATACCCAATAAAAGGAACTTAAGTGAAAATATACTTTCTGCATAAAAATATATTATCAAAACAAATAATTTTAAGAAAGCTTTTTTTTAAGTTAACATGCTGTTTTTCTGCTTAGGTTATGCAATTATATAACATGAGTTTTCAATTTATTAAAATAAAATTACCAATCATTTTTTGTTAAAATTGGTTAAACAATTAAGTGACTATTGATTATAGTTTTCAATGGTCTAGAAGTAATTTAAGGAGATTATATTGCCTAATTTAATAACTAATTTTCATGAAATGAATTTCTAATGGGATGGAGGAGCTTAATGACCTGATACCAGTTTTCCAACGTCCAGTTTGATACCATTTCGCTAGAGTGTTAATTCACCGCGTTCGAAAACCTTAAGTTCGTTTCTCTGCATGAAAACAAGGCGAATGACCGCACTAAAACCACGTCCCAATAAAATGAAGTCGGAAATTTATTAAGTAGTTTTTTTAACCACCATCCATAATGGAGGATAACGATCGGAACTCTTGATAATTTATCTTTAACTCTGGTTTCATTTCAGCGTCCTATTGTTGTCCAATTAAGTTTTCCTTTAATAGACCAACTTCCTCTATATCTAAAAATGGATTTATCACCCAGTTTGGAATTTCCAACGGAAGAGGATCGAATAATTACGTCGTCATATTTTTATGCAAAGTGGCTAAATGGTCACATAAGACTCTAAAATCATCATTGCCTATACAAGCATGCTCTTCTAGCTTAAGGAGGGAAGGAAATTGATAAAGCTTGCGGCGACATGTGTTGCGCCTAAATAAAAGCAACTTGGAAATTAACACAGTAACCACAGATTTTGCCCACAGGCTAGAATAAATTTCCTGCAATTGTAAATTCAATTTTATGAACTTTGTAAATAAATAAGAAAAAAATGCAACGTCACTCTTACTCTTTAAGGGGCTCGCTGAGAAAAACATATTTCTCCTTAAAAAACTGCACGACAGTGTCAAAAATATTAAAGAAGTGTCTTATAAAATTGCCTTTTGATAGCCAACGAACTTCCGTGTGTTGTAACAAACGTTTGAAATCTTCATTGTTCTCATCAAACAAGTCTCGAAAGAGACGATAATTACGAGCATGGGCTTTGATTTTGTTAACCACTGTAATTACAATGTTAAAGGACTTGTGAAGGCAACTCAGTATTTTAGTAACTAGAGGTATTCGGTGAATGATACAATGAATAGCGAAACCATTTGGTACATATTTTCTCAAGTATGCAATACAATCATGGTGACGACCAGGCATTGGTGGAGCTCCGATCTTTTTGTCTCTGAAGAACTGCTCCAAGATAATAAATATTGACTCCCCTTGAGTGAAAGTTTATGATTGCTTTGCAAACAACAGCTCTTGAGATTGATGTTGATCTTTAATAAAGCGTACGTAAGCCATAACACAGATTCATAACTTGGCAAAGGGTCTCCTCCAACTGTAATGCAAATTCTGTTGTTTTCAGGATTCTGTACTCTTTACCTTCCACATTTTCAGCCATTTCAACTATTTATCGTTGAACTGAAGTGTTGCTAAAGGGAAAAATTTTTATTGTATCATATGGTTGCTTGTAATCATGAAGACGAAGTAGTCGATAGGATATACGATCAGTTAGAGGACATAATCGCATGTGTTTCTGCATGGAAACTTGTTCCTGTTTCGCAGATTTCGGAAAGGTGTTTGATAGAGTGAATCGGGTAAAACTAATGCGTATATTGCAGAAAAAATGAATAGATTGGAGGGATTAGAGATTAATCCTCAACCTGTACATGTCTCAGACTGATCACGAGTGAGTGAGGGACAGAAAGAAGGATGCTAAGAAAAGACTTGTGAAAACTTAAAAATATAAAACGTAGTTATGTACGGCGCGGGAACGTGGTCATTGAAGCAGGAGGACAGACCTTGATTGGAGGCTTTAGAAATGTGAGTGTGGAGAAGAATGGAGAAGTTGAAATGGGCTAAGAGGAAAAAAAATGAGGAAGTACCAGGTAAGGTGGACGAGGAGAGGGGTTTGTTGGGGAGAAATCCCAAGGAGGCAGGAAATATGGATGAAGGGCGTATTGATCGGCAGTGGAGTGTTGAAGACTGTAATAGAGAGGAGAATTTTAGGCAAATTAGTAAAGGCAGGAGCAGGATAGTGGTCTTGGATGTAATTAAGAGAGTAAGTAAATATGTGGAGATGAACATGGGTTTGTTATAGGGAGTGATGCTGGGTTGTGTTTTTTTAGAAGTCACAAAATATTTGATTGTTAGTTGTGCCATCCAAAAACAAACCTTAACTGATAGATAACCTTAAAATGAATGCAGTGTGGCTTATGCATTGTAGTACTCAGGACTTCAGTCACCAATGGTAAGATGATTACTTCACTAAATGTACGTGCCTTTCGAGATTTTGCAATTAATAGTGAAACATTTTATGATGGTTATGATTTATGATGATATTTTTTATTTTATTATAAGAATCCATCTCTTCATTTGAATACACCCTTTCGCATAATAAGCAGATATTCATATGCTTTTTTTATAGGTGACTGTAAATCTGCACTTAAGATAATTCATATTATACTGTACTGCGATATTATACTGGACTATGAAACACATTTAAGTTACTTCCAGATGCTGGAAACAATGTAAATATTAAAAACGAAGTTTTAAAATGGAGACAAAAAGGTTACCGAGCCCCCGCAAGTGTCAGGACCTTCTGGCGCCCCCTGCCGCCCCCTTGCCTATTTTTTGCCCCCTTTAGACAAGATCATCGCCCCACCGGGGCGGTAGCACCCAATTCGGGTACCACTGCTTTAAAACCTCGAAAATTTCAACTTCGATAGCCCGGAGGACATCGAGGAATTCCGGTCAAGGCATTTTTACATTGTGAAATTTTTGCATTGTCATTCACAAACATTACTCACTTTTTACTGATGATGCTGAAGGCGTCCGCCTGCATGTACTCCAAGTGCTCAAGGTTCTCACAGAGAAGGCTCGACAGGGTGACCTTCATGATGGCCTTGAGCTGGGCTGCAAGGATATGAAATCCTTGAAATAGGTACAGCGAAATTTGGTCATGTGATGCCTAAAAAGGCTGAAGGGAGACCCTTTCCTCGTCCCTTAACGTGCAAGGAAACTTACCAATTCCCTTAAATACTGTTTTTTATAATTCACCGCAAAGGGATAGCTTCGTCGACAATGTCTGAATTGCAAGCTAGAGATATGAAATCGAGCGTAATTTGGAAGGGTATCAGTATTCCATGCGTGACACACATCGATTTAATGTTTACCTTTGGTGAACTTCCCGGGTCCTTGGGCATGATCGAAGAAGTACCGGTCGCCTGACCTCCAGCGGAAGAACTGCTCCGCGATGATGCAGCCGAAGGTGGGGCCCACGAGAACCGAGACATCCCCGTCCACGCAGTGTTCCTCCAAACCTCCGCCTACCAGCAGATCCACGTCATTCGCGGAACGGTATAGGCTCTTCAGCTGCATGATACTCTGTGTTTTGGAGAAGGCGCGATTAGCTGTTAAATCTAGCCCTGAGATTAAATGAATCATATACGACCGAAGAAAGTGAAGAAGTAGAGGTCAGTAGGGATTGTATGGCAAGAGAGGTTATTAAGTTAAGTTAACACAAAGAAACACAGTATTCTAGAACTTTTTCCCACCATCGATTATATTCTGCTAATGGCATACCTTCAGTAAAGCCGCGATATTTAAAAAGACGTCGGTATTATTGAATTTTGGGTAGTTAGTGGACAATAGTTCAATAAGTCAAGATGAATTGCTAAAATCACAAAGTTGAAGGTTGATGCAAGTGGTTGAGATTCCCATATTGATCTCCCCATGATAAACTATTTCCTTCTTTCATTTTGATAACTTTTCAGAAATTTTGGAAGCGAAGTTCACTAAAAATTTCAAATGTTAAAACCAACAAGTGAAATTGGCATAAGCTAATTCGAGTTCTCAAAATGAATTTTCTTTGATGCAGGGAACTGAAATGTTTGATTTTACTTCAACTTGTCGCTCGATCCCTGCCCGGGGAGGGGCAAAGCAAATACCTTTTCAGACATGACGTCTTTGAAATGCTCGAAGTCCTGGGCCCTGGAGAGTCCGCACATCTCTCGCATATCGTTATAAGTGGGCAACCCATGGTCCCTGCCCCTTTGGATGTCTGTGCTCACCAGGTCCTGTCCAAAGGGCTTCTTTATCTTGAACAACTTATTAGTGACCTGGGAAAGAAACGTTGAACAACTGTAAGAAAACTCACGAAGTTCCAGCAAAAATATGTTTTACCCGAAGAAGGCCGCCTCTCAAGGGAAGTATCAGAGAGAACCAACTCCCTGTATACCTTATGAATTGTAACTCGGATGTATGAAAACAATAAACTCAAATTCGAACATATTTTAAATGGCAACTTGTTATTAAAATTATAAAAATTGAATTCGTTTTACTTTAACACCTGAATTAACCTTTTTCCTGGCTCATTAATAATTGGATCTTAAAAAGAGTTTTCCATATCTCGTCTCATGATTTGCATATTTGTTATATTGTCAACATCACAATAGATTTGATGTTCCAGGAGCTACATGCTTGATGTTTTTCTGTCAGACACATGAGAGGAACATAATATTGGAGTTTTCAGTGGGTAACAAACGCCTACATAAAGAATGGTCGAGAGGTATATTGGAAAAAACTAAGAGTGTATACTGCTTCGTTTATATATTTTTTGCTTCTCTACTCCATAGACTATAACTGGCTGTTAATATATTATTTTAAAGGGATTTTTACATGAATTTATAGCAATGCATTATCCTTAACACCGATCTTGTTAGGTCTGTCGCGTCGTGCGCCAAAATGAATTAATTATAAAATGTATTCGTTAAGTTAGCATCCTGCTCCAAAATCTACATAATCCATCTATTGTATAGGCTAATGGTTAGTTATTTGCATATTTTTTTGCAAAATTCAACTGTCAATGAATTTCATTAAAAGAACTTTTTTTTTAATTTCATTGTACTTATTATATTTAGTTTCCATTAAATAATGAGTGATCATGAAATATTCATATTTATTCTCATTATTTATTGTGGCTAAATATTTATTTGTACTCGTATATGGTATAAGCGTAGCTAAATGTCTAAAGGCTACATGTACGTGGCAAGTTTCCTCCATTTGAGTCTATGTCTTCATTCAGGTTCTCGTCGTAATATGAAACATGTTCAATTCGCTTACAGCAAAGATTGAGGTTAAACAAATCGAGCAATTGGCACGCGAATAGAAATTTTCATCAATTTCAATTCATAATTTTGGTATGATTTACCCACAGTGTCAGTCACTTTTCTATAGGATGTGTAATGCAACTCCCCTGCTGTACTCATGAGAGAAGTTGGTCGCATAACATTAATGCTGAAGACCCATCGGGTGGTAAAGCCTGTGCGCTGAAAGTTCTCACAGTCCATTCAATACCTATGGCCGTCTTTCAAAAGAAACATGCTGATTATTGCAAATGCTGTAACTGAGTATCTCGCAAAAATAAATGTTTCTGGGGACGTCATCCTTCCCAATGTCCTGCCCTATCCTGATGTAATACTTTTCTCTCTCTCAATGTGAAGGGTGCATCGAGATGGTGTATTGACTAACGTAATGACTTTCCAACCGGAAGGAAAACTCCTGGAGACGGCAGATCTTCGTCAGTGGTATTCCAATCCCTACTTGCGGTGCTTTGCGTAGAGTACTTAGGGTGAGTACGTCGTCTCACAGATAGGACGTTTAGCAGTGGACTCTAGGCGATTTCCGCTAAGAATAGACTAATGACGACTCCGGGTTTCTCTCCAACCATCGTCCTTTCCCATCAATCCCTAATGGCGTAAATGACTTTAGCTGTCGGTCCTTTCCTTTAAAAAACCTACTAATCTCAATTCGAAGCGGTTTTGAATATCTGAATCAGGAATAAGCAAGCATCCTCGGTTCATCGTTTTACTTTTAATCCGGTTCCAGGAGGCAGCATCCAATTAGTTAGCATATGCATATATATTCATTATATACGTATTAATACATACACATTGCATTAAAATTGGAGGGAAAAAACTAGAGCAGGAATCTCGGAAGTGTTTTGGATCAACACGGTCAGAGTAGTAGGGACGTAAGGAGGAGAATTGCGCTAGGCAAAGAGGCTTTTATAAGGAGGAGGGAGTTGATGACAGGGAAGTTGAGTAAGGATATTAACAATAGACTCGTAAAAACGTTGATATGGAGCGTAGCTATGTACGGCGCGGAAACTAGGTCGTTGAAGCAGGAGGATAGACGTAGATTAAAGGCTTTTAAAATGTCGGTATGGAGAAGAATGGAGAAGGTGTAATGGACCCACTGGTAGTGGGATGCTGATGACCGTAAGACCGTAATAGAGAGAAGAATGTTAGGCAAACGAGGAAAGGGCAGGTACAGGATAGCGATGTTTCTTGAGCAAAAATTACTGAGTGACATGGAAATTCAAAAATCATCCTTATATAGATTAGGATAATGGATTTTGTGTTTTGTTAGGAGTCACAAAATATTTATTTGGTAGTTGTGTCCATCCAAAAACCTACATTAACCGGTATATTACCTTAGGATAATAATACATACAATTTAGGCATGGTATATAATCACAGACAAACATACAAACCTCATGTATGTCCGTGCGTCTTAACTTTTTTGTGCCCAATCAATTATGTTAAGTAAAATTTCATGATTACATTTAAATGATCATCCATCCGGTCGCTTAGTAGAAAACAGAACTTTGCGGTGGCTTTGCTAAACGAGAGGCCTTTAAATGAAATCATACATGATTAGAAGAGAGGCGTAAGCTTCACCAATTTTCCCGTAATGATCAAGCTAAAATTCCACGGCCACCGATGTGAAATGTTCGAATCTCACCAAAAGAGAAAACTGTTAATACTCCAAAGGATAATTCTCCCTTGGAAAATTATTGATCATACGATAATTACTAAAATACTAGACCTCGAAGCTGAGTCCTCAAATATTACAAGTAGCTTTACGCCCTACGATACAATGGCTCGCTTGAGACTATACTACCTTGATCAAAAAGTTCCCGGAATAACCACCGTGTGGCGCTCCCATCGTTCCGATTTGAGTTCTGTTTTTTTTGTTAAATTGGTACATCTGTTGTTGATATTCCCTTTAAATCTTAGTGTCATAACTTGACATTTGCAAAAGTTACGTAGCCAAGAGTACATCTATCTCTGTGTGTGTTGGCGATTTTTTACAATTGCAGAAATGGATTTAAATTTGCAACAACGAACTTGTATTAAATTTTGCGTAAAAAACGGATTTAGTGGCGCACGGACGTTGGAAATGTTGGAAAAGTGTTTCGGCAACGATTCTCTAAAAAAAACGGTCGTTTACCAGTGGCACGAGCGGTTCAGAAGTGGTCGTGAGTCGATCGAAGATGATGAACGCAGTGGCAGACCATCGACATCGAAAGTCGGTGAAAAAATTGATAAAGTAAAAGAAATGTTGGTCAATAACCGCAAATTAACCATCAGAGAAATAGCGGAGGACTTGAACATTGCCTATGGATCCGCCCAAGACATTGTGGTTAATGATTTGGGTTTCCGTCGTGTGGCAGCAAAGTACCTCAATTTCATGCAAAAAAGAGACCGTGTTGACGTCGCAAAAGACATGATTTGCGAGGCTGAATCCGATCCCACATTCATCAAAAGGATCATTACTGGAGACGAGACGTGGGTTTATGAGTACGACACGCAATCCAGACATCAGGCAAGTGAATGGCGTTCACCAAATGAGCCGAGACCAAAAAAACCACGTCGTTTTCAGTCAAAAAAGAAGGCAATGCTGACGGTTTTCATGGATTACAACGGTGTAGTGCATCATGAATTTTTGCCAGAAGGCCAGACAGTAAACAAAGAGTATTATTTGGGCGTTACGAGACGTTTGCGTGAAGCAATTCGCCGAAAGAGACCAGAAATGTGGGCAGAAAACTCGTGGATTTTGCACCATGATAACGCACCGTCGCACAGTGCTATCATTATTCGTAATTTTTTGACGAAAAATGCAACAAATACCATCCAACAGCCACCGAATTCACCTGATTTGGCTCCCTGTGACTTCTTTCTGTTCAATTGAGTTAAAAAACCATTACGGGGAACGCGTTTTAGCAGCCGAGAGGAAGTAATGGAAAAATCGCAGGAAGCACTGATGGACATACCGAAAACCGAATATAAAAAATGTTTCGAGGATTGGATCAAGCGCTGGCATAAGTGTGTTGCAGTCGATGGGGATTACTTTGAAGGGGACAATATAGATTTAGATGAATAAACTTGTATTTTTAATTTTCTGAATAAATTCCGGGAAATTTTTGATCAAGGTAGTATGTGCTGCAGCGACGTTTGCGTCTGTTACCCTTATCGATGCGCGCGCCGGCTTCCTCGTCTCGTAGACAGATGCACCCGGTTCGAAATCAGTGGTCACCCTATTTTCTGAACTACCCTCCTCTCAGCTTGACCAAAAGAAAGCCGTCAAAAGCGAGTTATTGGAGTTTTACAGCACTAGCACAGCAATTAATCAAGCGCCCTCACTTACTGCAGGAGTTCATGCTTTGTCCCAAAATAGTTGAACCTCCTTCCGAAAACTCCGTAACTCTGCATACGTACTAGGGCCGCCTTTGCACTTACCGTAGCACTTATGACTGGGTAGCAAACCTTTCTCGCGTCCTTTAGCTGATCCGTGGTTACCCTACAATGACCCAATTTATGGGAGGTATCCACTTTTAACGAAAAGCCACCTTTGCAGCAAAACCAGCTTAACCTTCCAGGGCATGCCCGAATCAATGCCTAGGTAAAATTTATGTATCCGATGGAAAAAGGACTCAATTCAAGCAAAATTAATGAACGGTGGATCCATTTAGCATGACTGTTTGGACTGACCTCCTTGGTGACGAAGGTGTCGGCGCTCTGTGCTGGCTGGTTGGTCATCCCCCGGAACACGGACGTCAGGAAGTCGGGCTTCTCCAACAAGGTCGAAAAGAATTGGATTTCATTTAAGTCGAATGTCTTCATTGGACATCTACCCTCCCCCTGGATCCTGAGGTCGCATTAAAAGAGAAGGAGACAGGGACAATTAGGTATAGCTATGCATACGCATGCATGTATATTTACATAAATAAACAAATTAATTAATTCATACATAAATAAATAACTGCACTTATAACAGTGGACTAAATCACTATTCGTACACAGCTATTGTTTTAACTAATACATTAAAACCTGTGCTTACCAATTCCATCCGTTTATTGCTACCACCACATCAATACCCTATATGCAGATTATAGATTTTTCGTGCAAGATTTTTAAATGTTTGAATACAAGAGTAATTGATAAAACGACTTCGCCGTCTCCGCCGTTAAATGAATATAATGTGCCGTTTCCTATGCAGTTTTCTTAGCTTAGAACGGTTGTACTTCGGCGTTTTCATAAAGTGATTTTACCCACCTTTCTTTCCCACTTTAAACAGGACGTAGCTCCAACCTTTGTTCCCTTTTACGAAAATCAGTAATGCGTCAGAGTTTACCAAAGACCAAAATGAGCTTTCCTATTAGATGTCCCCTCTTGGATATTTCCTAGAGCCCTTTATGTAGGGAAGGTGTCTAGGAAAGGGTTATGAAGAAGGGGAAAATATTCCTAGTTTGTTTCTTTCGAGGAAAGGAATTTTTTTCAATAAAATTAAATTAAAGGAATTACTGTAAGAGGATTTTTCTGACTCCGGTGGAATATTTAGAAGCACACTATTGAATACTACATTACTTTGCATTGTGGATAATAATTTAGTGCTTATTTTCCCCCATTTTCACCGGTTTGTGATCAATTGTACTGGTCGCCGCCCAGCTACGATGACGGGACCCAGAGACATTCAGACAGAGGACAGATGACCAGCGATAAGTTGGGAGTGGTAAACCATTCTCCCCTCTCGCTAGATATCCAAGTGTCGACATATATATACCCAAGAGACAGGACAGAAGATAAGAAGCGAGATGGTGGGAGAGATGAACCATACTCCCCTATCACCAGACTCGAGGAGGGGTCAGCAGGCCAAAGGCCACCCTGGAGCGAGAGACCTTGCCCTCCCCTCCCCTGTTTTCCTTTCACCCCCACCCCATCTCTCCCCACGGTGGATGAATGTATTTAAACGCCCCAAAAAGGGAAAGAAGGGGCGTTCTCTGATTATTAGACTTGTAGCTCTTGGACGGGTCACGTCAGACCCAGAGGGCAGCCGTTGTACTCTACTGTAACTCTAATAAACTCCTTGTTGATTCTAATTTACTTTGAGTAATAACTCTTAAGTGTCCAAAGACCCTACCGGAGATTCTTCGCAGCCACTCGAGATGAATCTCCTCTTCCATGTCTGATCAAGAGATCACTACATAGGGAAAAATTTGGTGTCAGGTGCGGGGTATTGGCACAGTAAATTAGGATTGAGTACCGGCGGACCGGAGCAAGGAAGAGAGAAAGAGAGAGACAAGGCGGAGTCCCGGAGAGTCGACGGCAGAAAGACGCAGAGCCCCGGCAGGTGACCGCTGCACAGCCGAACGACAGACCGAGAGCAAGTGGAGACCACGGGACGCAGAAGGGAACGGAGGAAGGAGCTTGGGAACGCAGAAGACTGCAAAGATAGAGAGGGTAAGTCACACCCTAACTTTCATTTCCTTTTGCTCCATCTCAGATTTCATTACTGATTAGTGATGGCTCCTCCGGAAGCCCACGTTAGCGCAAGCCGTGAGTCGTATTGTGGCATAATGGACGCCATAAAACTAATTGCTTCTCCATTTGAGGGAGATAAAAAGAAATTGAAGGAATTTATAGAGAACGCGGACGTTGCCTTTGAATTAGTCAATCCTGAGGAACACGGAAAATTATTGAAGTTTGTTAAAGCTAAAATAACCGGTGAAGCTCGAGCCAAACTTATGGTGAGAGACGGGTCCAATTCTTGGGAGCAAGTTAGGGCCATTTTGGAAGAGAACTATGCGACCAGGCGGACACTTGATTACTATGCATGCACTATGTTCAATTCGCGCCAACATGCAAAGGAGAGCATTGCTAATTGGGCGAGTAGAATGGATACGATGCAAACAGATTTGCGAGATGCTGCGGCAAAAGTAGTCGGGAGTAGAAATGTTGCGGGAGCCATGTCCCTTATAAATCATTTAGCTAAAGCATGTTTTGTTCAAGGGCTTGAAAATGAAAGAATTCAGACGATTGTAAGAAGTAGAGGGGATGGAATATTCCTTCCCGAGGCCACTGACGTAGCCTTAGAAGAGGAGAGTGCCATACTCTCAGCAAAAGAGCGGAATAAATTTAATCCGAGAAATAATTCCAAATGTGAGAATTGTGGGAAAATGGGACACGTAGTTTCGGACTGCTACTTTAGGAAGAGCAAGGTTGAAAATAAAGCAGTTAGGGCATTAAGTGGGATTAAATGTTTTAATTGTAATAAAATGGGACACTTAATGAAAGACTGTAGGGCGCCGAGGAAAAATGGCGATAGGAAAAGATGGGAGAATCAAGGTGAAAGAGCGCGCCAATCGTATGGCGAAGTGCGCCAAGTGAGGTCCGTTAATATTGAAAGAGGGTGCACTGTCACTTTCGAAGCTAAGGAAAGTAAAAATGGAAGGCTGAAATTATTAGTTGATACGGGCGCGGAGGTAAGCTTAGTAAAGGAAACCTCATTGAAGAAGGGCACAAACTACCTCTATGGGGGAAGGGTAACCTTAAAGGGGGTTACAGATAAAAAATTTGAGACGCTGGGAATTATTAAATTAGGGCTGATGACCGGAGCAAAAGTAAGAAGCCACAGTTTTCAATTAGTGGATGAACAAGTCGCCCTAGAAAACGATGGAATAATTGGTAGCGATTTCTTTAAGGAGACGAGAGCTCAAATAAACTTTGCGCAAAGAATGATCAAAATGGGGAATGTTGTGATACCGTTTGATACGGAAATAAACAAAGAGATACGGGTAAAAGCGGTCAGACGATTAAAGCTGCCGGCGCGAAGTGAAGTAATAGTGAAGTGTCCGACTGAGAGTGTTGGGGAAGGACTTATCGAAAAGCAATCAGTTGCTCCTGGGATATATTTGGCCGAGTCGCTCACCATTGGCAAGGACGGCGAGTGTATAACTAGTATGGTCAATATTAATGAGAAAGACGAGGAGATAGTGCTCCCCGAAATAGAGCTGAAAGCGGTAGAAACGGAAAAGGAAATTTTGCGGTTAGAAAAGGCTGACCGAGTGTCTGAGCGGAGGGCTTTAATGATCTCCCTTCTTAGACTGACTCATTTGAACGCGGAAGAAAAGATGGAATTACTGAAAACCTTGGAAGGATTCAGTGATGTATTCCACCTACCGGGAGACACCCTCTCATGCACGAAAGCAGTGGAACATGCAATTCCAACTCCTTCCCTTGCAACTAACCAAGCGATAAAAAGTAAACCTTACCGTCTACCTGAGGCCCATAGAGAGGAGGTGAGCAACCAAATGGAAAAGATGTTGAAGGATGGGATAATTGAGAAGAGCAGTAGCGCCTGGAATTCCCCGATAATAGTGATCCCTAAGAAGATGGACGCCTCCGGAGAGAAGAAATGGAGAATAGTGATAGATTACCGAAGGCTGAATGATGTTACGGTGGGCGATGCTTTCCCCCTCCCTAACATTGCGGAAATATTGGATCAGCTGGGTAAAGCACGCTATTTCTCCACCCTTAATTTAGCGAGCGGGTACCACCAGATACCCCTAAGGCGAGACGACCGGGAAAAGACGGCGTTTAGCACACCCACTGATCACTATCAATTTTTGAGGCTACCATTTGGATTAAAAGGAGCCCCAGCCACATTTCAGAGGCTGATCAATACTGTTTTGAGTGGACTACAAGGGATCAAATGTCAGGTGTACTTGGATGATATAATTGTCTATGCAGATTCCCTGGTGAATCACAATGAGAGACTAAAGGAGATATTGAAGAGATTAAGGCAACATGGCCTAAAACTGCACCCAGACAAGTGCGAATTCCTGAGGAAAGAAGTAAACTATTTAGGGCACGTGATCACGGAGGAAGGTGTTAAACCAGATCCAGACAAGGTGAGAAAAATTCAAGAGTTTCCTGAACCCAAGACCACCAAGCAACTGAAAGGATTTCTTGGATTGGCGGGATACTACCGCAGGTTCATCCCTGAGTTTAGCCAGATCGCCAGGCCATTGCACACATTGCTAAAGAAGGAAGTAACGTATGAATGGAGTAAGGAGCAACAGGAGAGTTTTGAGAAATTAAAACATCTCTTGACGAATGAACCTGTTCTCCAATACCCCGATTTTTCAAAAGAATTCATACTCTCCACCGATGCCAGCAACGAGGCATTGGGTTGTGTGTTATCGCAAGGAGTCATCGGTAAGGACAGACCGCTGGCTTACGCAAGCAGGACGCTCAACAAGGCCGAGAAGAATTATTCGACCGTGGAAAAGGAACTGCTAGCGATTGTTTGGGGGACAAAATATTTTCGTCCTTATCTATACGGAAGGAAATTCACCATTGTGACCGATCACAAACCCCTAGTGTGGATTTTCAGTGTGAAGGATCCGAGTTCGAGACTTATGAGATGGAGATTGAAGTTGGAAGAGTACGATTACCATATAGTATACCGAAAGGGAACTCAAAATGTAATCGCGGACACACTCAGTAGGGTTCATCATGTTTCCACCCCGAATAAGCCTGGAGGGGAAGAGAAGGAAGATGATGAACATGAAGAAGGAAGGGAAGAGACGAAGATCTCGGAAGAAAGAAGAAAGAAGATTCTCCACGAGTTCCATGACTCACCAGTAGGAGGTCATCAAGGCGTAGCGAGAACGTACGAAAGAATAAAAATGTATTACGATTGGCCAGGTATGAAGACAGAGGTAAAGGAATACATTAGAAAATGCGAGAAATGCCAGAAAAACAAAGGTAGCGACAAGAAGACAAGAATGCCTTTAGAAATCACCAGCACGCCGGAGATGGTAATGGAAAAATGTGCAATGGACATATGCGGACCATATCCAGTGACAGAAGGGGGAAATAAGTATTTACTTACTTTTCAAGACGAATTGTCAAAATTCACCCTAGCCATACCCACCGAGCAGCAAGATGCTCAGACAGTAGCAAAGGTCTTTGTGAAAGAAGTAATTTTGAAGTTTGGCATTCCTCAAGTGTTACTGACGGATCAAGGAACAAACTTCCTAAGTGCAATATTTAAGGAAGTTTGCCGGATGATGAAAATCAAGAAGATTCAGACCACGGCATTTCGACCGCAGAGCAACGGATCTTTGGAGCGCACGCATAAAACCTTGACAGAATACTTAAGACACTTCATAGCAGAAGACCAAAGGAACTGGGACGAATGGATTGCTTATGCAATCTTCGTTTACAACACAACTCCTCATACGGCTACGAGATTCACGCCGCATGAACTAATGTTTGGCAGAGCAGCCAACATACCTGGATATCTTCAAAAGGAGACTCCTGCTACGCAATATTGCCATGATGACTACTTGAAAGAATTGAAGTCCCGATTGCAAACGTGCTATCATAAGGCAAGAGAAAACCTGCTGGAAGCAAAGGAGAAGAATAAGCGATATTACGACAGATCAACGAAGGTTGAAATATTCAAACCCGGTGACAAGGTGTTACTGTTCGATGAGTCGGTCAGAAGAGGTAGGTCCAAAAAGTTATCCGCACAATGGATAGGACCGTATCTAGTCACTAAAGTGGAAGGGGTGAATGTAGTAATATCTAGACAGGGCAAATGTGTGAAGGTACACGCGAACAGATTGAAACTGTTTTTCTAATGTTTTGCAGGAACAATGAAAGGGATCGCCGCCGAGCTGATAACGACAACGTGGATCTTTTACCTGGTGGCGGGATTCGATTATACGGTTACCCACATCCGAGTTTCCCCTGGGTTATATTATGAGCACGAGGGAGAAGCTCAGTTATATCATTCTGAGTGGAAGTTAGTTTGTTACGTTGATTTAAAAAACCTAAATGAACAGTTTAATCAAGTAAAACAGTATGTCAGCGCGACGGAGGGATTTTACAATAGATATCAAAATACCTCCTGGGCGAGTCTAACAGACTGCGCGACCTTAATACAAGATGATCCGCACAAATTAGAAGAAATCAAACAAATTAAGGGACTGATTGCGCAGATAGCTAAGCCAAATGAAGAACCGTTAAGGATCAAAAGGGGAATTATCAATTTCGTAGGAGAATTGGGAAAGGTAATGTTTGGGACTATGGATGACGAAGACGCTAGCTATTACAGCGAAAAAATAGGGAAATTAGAGGAAGAACAGAAAGACGTATTGCAATTGGCAAAAGAACAAATGACGGTAGTTAAGTCCACCCTGAAAACAGTGAACACGACCATTCGAGGGTTGGAGCGGAATGAGGAATCCCTGATGGAAAATTTAAAATCAGTAGAGGAACACATTAGTCAAGACGAGGAAGAAATACGAAGGAAATTCGGGATAGTTTCTGTAATGATCACTGTTAACAAACACATGATCCAGCTGAATAGGCTAATGGAGGAAATAAGGAGAAGGTATGAGGTACTGCTGACCTCTATTATAAATGCACAAAAGGGTATAATGCAACCTCACATAATAAGTCCGGCCGAAATAGTAAGGATAATGAAATCTGAGGATACCCAAATACCTAAAGACCTATCCTTACCCTATCCTTCGGGTGTGACTATAGGCAGTGTCTTACAAAAAATTGTGGAATTTGATGTGTTTGTAAACCATAATGTGCTGGCCTATATCCTGAAGATCCCGCTGACGGATCGAGTACAGTTCAATGTGTATCGTGTGATTCCCTTTCCCATAGCCTTAGGATCTAAATTTATTTTTATTCAACCTGAGAAACCGTATATTTTTATGGATGTTAATAAGCAGTATTACTGCAAAATTTCCCATAGTGTGTTTGCCAAGTGCAAGGTAGTGAGTGAGCATTGGAGGATGTGCAAGCAAGAATTCCCCGTGCATTCTACCCACTTCAGGGAAGAATGCGAAGCTCAACTACTACAACCCATCAGAAAAATACCTTCTGATTGTTCTAAAAGAATTGTAGAGCTAAATGAGACCCTATGGACCAAATTAGATGGTAATGAGTGGTTATTTGTAGCACCAAAAACTGAAAGATTAACCATACTTTGTGAAAATGAGGAAGCCACTGATGTATTGTTAAAAGGTTCGGGTAAATTGAAATTCTTGAACAGGTGTAGAGGATATAGTAACGATGTAATGTTTCAAACTCAAATACGAGTAGCCTCAAATACCACCAACAAGGATGTGATACCTGATCTAAACATTATATATGACTGTTGTGAGGACGATGGGGTCAAACTAAAGTTTGAACAAGTGAAATTGTATGCACCACTTAAACATGTCACTAATAATTTAGAAGACTTACAATATGCTAGCCATAAGGTGGATGAAGTAGAGAAATTAATATCGGAACAAGAATGGAAACTACACCATTCTGACAGAGTGATGCATCTGTCCTATTTAACAATTTTAGGGTTAGTGGTGATTGGATTGATGATTTTATGTTACTGCTGCAAATGTTGTCACAGATGTTTTCCAAACCATTTCAAATCCTGTAAAGAATGTGAACCTTTTAAGGCCATAGTGTCTAAACCAAAGTTTGTGAATAAGGTTAAACTGTCTGATGAAAGATTGCCTCAAATAGAAGAGGAAATTGAACTAACTTCCAGTGTTGTGCTACCATCCCCTGGGAGAGAGAGACGATCGGTTTCCGAACCTGCCCGAGGGAAACGCTAATGATACAGAGGAAAACACCTGGAAATAGGTGTTTCCTCTTCTCTGAGGAGGGAGGTGTACTGGTCGCCGCCCAGCTACGATGACGGGACCCAGAGACATTCAGACAAAGGACAGATGACCAGCGATAAGTTGGGAGTGGTAAACCATTCTCCCCTCTCGCTAGATATCCAAGTGTCGACATATACGAGGGTCATCCGGAAGGTAGTACCCGTTCGTGCCGCATGAAGTGCTGACGACGCGAGTAGCCGCTGGACGAGGTCAGATAGCTTCAGTGGCTTGTCTGCCTTCTCTGAGCCAAGTTGCGTGACGCTAGCATTGCCTGTGTTGTTTCTGTGATTGTTTACAATGTTTAAAAAAATTGAGAACGCCGCCAGTTGTGAAGTGAGGGCAGTGATTAAATTCCTCAATGCAAGAAACGTTCGCCCATGTGATATTCATCGCCAATTAAAGGAGGTGTATGGAGACAATGTAATGGACGAGTCGTCTGTTCGGCGGTGGTGTCGCAACTTCAACATGGGGAGGGGGAACACACACGACGATGAGCGTTCGGGGAGACCGTCGGTCATTACAGACCAACTGGTGAGCTCAGTTGACGAATTCGTGAGGAACGATCGGCGCGTCACAATTGATGACATCTGTGAGCATTTTCCCAATGTTTCTCGAACAATTGTTCATGAAATTGTTAAACACCATCTGCATTATGCAAAAATTTGTGCAAGATGGGTCCCTCGCGTATCTCAATGAGCTGGCGGCGAAGGACTATGCAGCAGGAATACAGAAACTTGTCACACGTTATGACAAATGCCTTAATTTGCTTGGAGATTATGTTGAGAAGTAGTTTAAAGTATCCTCTTTCAAATAAAATTTTTTATGTTTGTTAATATTTACTTTTGTGTCTTTATTTCACGAACGGGTACTACTTT
Organism: Hetaerina americana; assembly: GCF_022747635.1. Taxonomy (NCBI): domain Eukaryota; kingdom Metazoa; phylum Arthropoda; class Insecta; order Odonata; family Calopterygidae; genus Hetaerina; species Hetaerina americana. The sequence continues at coordinate 14,425,609 of NW_027287205.1, read as the reverse complement.
CCGGATGACCCTCGTATATACCCAAGAGACAGGACAGAAGATAAGAAGCGAGATGGTGGGAGAGATGAACCATACACCCCTATCACCAGACTCGAGGAGGGGTCAGCAGGCCAAAGGCCACCCTGGCGAGAGACCTTGCACTCCCCTCCCCTGTTTTCCTTTCACCCCCACCCCATCTCTCCCCACGGTGGATGAATGTATTTAAACGCCCCAAAAAGGGAAAGAAGGGGCGTTCTCTGATTATTAGACTTGTAGCTCTTGGACGGGTCACGTCAGACCCAGAGGGCAGCCGTTGTACTCTACTGTAACTCTAATAAACTCCTTGTTGATTCTAATTTACTTTGAGTAATAACTCTTAAGTGTCCAAAGACCCTACCGGAGATTCTTCGCAGCCACTCGAGATGAATCTCCTCTTCCATGTCTGATCAAGAGATCACTACACAATGCTCAATTTTGGAGTCGATATAATCTAAGCTACCCTCTAGAACTCCCCAAATAATTTACGCACTTAACCGGATTACGACCGGATTCTAGCTTTCTCAATATTTCAAACAGAACTGTGGCCACCATTCTTACTTTGGGGAAATATTTCGGCGTATGTACAATGTATTCTTCAAAAATATAATCTATTTCATTCATAATTACCTCCGCCGCATCGTCTAGCCGTTTTTTTTACATTATTTATTGTAGGATAGGCTATAAATCCTTCAAGCCACAATAGAAAACCACCATTTCCTAACAACACACTTAAAGACGATGTAGTGTTGTGGCTACTCACTGAATGTGTCCTTCGATGAGGGTGTGCAGATATCGGAAGGCGGCCGTGGAGAATACACTCATGCTTGACGGGTTGACACTTGCGTTGTACGAACCCCCGCCGCCTGGCTCCATGGCTCCCACTACCAAATCCATCCTCTCTAGGATCTTCTTGCCTGGCGAAACAAAAGCAAATGAATTTTAGGTGATTTCCACATTTTTCGGGCTGCGTCCGCGTATGTCGTTTAAAAGTACAACAGTTTCGCCAGCTATCCTGCTGGCGTCCTCAGGTCAAGGATGAAAAGAAGCTTGTTGTCCCGTCTTATATAGGAAAAATCCGGCGCCAATACCGGGAAATTTCTTGGCCAATCAGGGAACGTCCTCATATTTGCGCGGGATTATTCGTTTCCACGCACTGTGGAGTGGATATCCATCCTCTCTGTTAAAATTTTTTGGCCTTTTAACGATTTCAATGGCCTCTCTGATTATTCTCTGGAAGTATTTTCCTTCTTTCGCTATTATTTTAGCGTCGTCGAAGAGAATAGAGTGTCCAGGTTCACTCCAGGCGTGCTCAGCGATGGCCGATGCTCTAAACTGTTTGGCCTTGGTTGCCCTCTGGTGTTCACTCATGCGTGTTTTCAGCGCTCTGCACGTTTCACCGATGTACCATTTGCCACAGGAGCATGGCACTTGGTACACGCCTTCTGATATTAACGGTGAAATTCCATCCTTGGGTCCGGGTAGGGTGTCAGCTATCTTGGTGACGCAGTTGAATCTGGTCACCACATCATGTTTCCTTAAAGCCCTCGCGATTCTTTCCGAAGTCCCTGCGATGAAGGGGATGGTGACGTAAGCCTTCGGACGTGGTCTGGAGTCTTCCTCTCTGTCAGGAACAGCGGTGGTTTGTCTCTTCTTTTCTTCCTTCTCGGCCCTTTTTTGGATCATATGAGCGCTGTATCCATTCCTTTGCAGGGCATTTGTCAAGTGTTTCTTCTCGTTGGCAATAGAATCGGAGTCACATATTTTATATGCTCGGTTGACAAGTGTGTCTACCAGTGAGGTCTTCTGACTGGGATGGTGGTGCGATGCAGCATTAAGGTAGCGGTCGGTGTGAGTAGGCTTCCTGTATACTCTGTGTCCAAGCCTCCCATTCCCTGTATTTCTCTTCACCATGACGTCCAAGAAGGGCAGTTGATGATCCTTTTCCACCTCCATAGTGAAGTGGATGGCTTGATGCTGTGAGTTCAGATGTTTCAGGAACTTTTTTAATTCTTCCTCTCCGTGTGACCAAATGACAAAAGTGTCGTCGACATATCTTAGCCACAGTGAGGGCCGCTTGTCGCAGGATTCCAGTGCTTTCTTTTCGAAGCTCTCCATGTAGAGGTTGGCCACAACCGGGGAGAGGGGTGAGCCCATCGCAGCTCCTTCCATCTGCTCGTAATGGTCACCATTCCATAGGAAGAAGGAATTGCGGAGGCAATGCTCCACCAATCCTGGAAAGTCCTTAGGGATTCCGCGGGAGGTGAGTTCCTTGATGATATTCAGCGATTCCTCAATAGGGACGCTGGTGAAAAGCGATTCAACATCGAAGCTGACCATGAGATCGTTGTCGTGGATGGTGATGTTTCTTATTACGTCAATGAAATGCGTCGAGTTTTTTACGAAGCTGGGTGTCTGTCCGACGTGGTCCTGCAGAGACCGCGCCAAGTACTTGGCGAGTTGGTAAGTCGGAGCGTCAATCTGGCTCACAATCGGTCGGAGAGGTACATCCTTCTTGTGAATTTTGGGCAGGCCGTACAGTCTCGGTGGTTTCGGTGCAGTCGGAAGCAGGCGTCGTTGCTCTTCTTTTGGAATAAGCGATCGTTTAATGATAGCCCTTGTGCTTCTCTCCGTCTTGGCAGTCGGATCGCTTTTCAATTTCCTATAAGTCGGACTGCTGAGGATGAGCGATATTTTCCCTTCGTAATCCTCTCTATTTATCAGGACTGTTGCGTTGCCTTTGTCAGCTGGTAAAATGATTATACTCTCGTTGTCCCTTAGCAATGGTAATGGTAATGGTCTCCCTGTGGCAAATGGTACATCGGTGAAACGTGCAGAGCGCTGAAAACACGCATGAGTGAACACCAGAGGGCAACCAAGGCCAAACAGTTTAGAGCATCGGCCATCGCTGAGCACGCCTGGAGTGAACCTGGACACTCTATTCTCTTCGACGACGCTAAAATAATAGCGAAAGAAGGAAAATACTTCCAGAGAATAATCAGAGAGGCCATTGAAATCGTTAAAAGGCCAAAAAATTTTAACAGAGAGGATGGATATCCACTCCACAGTGCGTGGAAACGAATAATCCCGCGCAAATATGAGGACGTTCCCTGATTGGCCAAGAAATTTCCCGGTATTGGCGCCGGATTTTTCCTATATAAGACGGGACAACAAGCTTCTTTTCATCCTTGACCTGAGGACGCCAGCAGGATAGCTGGCGAAACTGTTGTACTTTTAAACGACATACGCGGACGCAGCCCGAAAAATGTGGAAATCACCTACTCATCGCCGCGGAAACCTTCGAACGAACAAATGAATTTTAGTTTGAATTTTATATTTTTTACTTAGATGTCACCATAGGAAGAAAATAAAAACTGTTGAATCTCATCGAAAAATCTCCATATATATATATATATATATATATATATATATATATATATATATATATATATATATATATATATATATATATATATATATATATATATATATATAAATAAATATCTATACCAATAAATAAATAAATATATATATGATTTCGTCGACTCAACACGGAAGTGTTGAAGAATAAATTAGACAGCAACAAACAATATAGAAACACTTAAAAAGATCACTCACACATTATTTCTTGATAATTTCAACGGAATTCCGCTCCGTCTTCATCGGAAGATGTAGAAGTAAAGATCCTTTACTTCTTACTAGTGGACACAGACCAAACCACACAGAAATACACAAAAAAGAGACTCACTATTTTTCGAATTTTCGACGGCCATGACCACCTTTATCAAGGAAGAGAGGGACAGAACTGTGTTTCTGTGTGCTTTTGTCTGTGTCCACTACTGCTAAGTGTTATACAATACATATATATATATATATATATATATATATAGTACAATACACAGTAACACATAATATAGAAACACAAAAAAAGAGAACACTCACACGTATTTTCTTGATATTTCGACGGAAACAATCCGTCTTCCTCTGAAGATGTAGAAGTAATGACTGCTGGAATTGTTGAGGTGAGGGGTGCGAGAGAAAGGGAAGGGGGCCAGGGGAAGGGGAGAACGGGAGGCGAAGGAGGGGTGAAAGGAATGGTTGGGGAGAGGAAAGGAAATACTATATACACACATATATTGTGCATGTAGGGCATTAAGGGAGATGAAGCTAAATAAGGCCGTGGGAGTGGATAACATTCCCGCGGAACTCGATCTCGGGCCCTTCCGGTCGGCAGTCCAACGCTCAACCCCCTGGACTACCGCAACCCACATGTGTTTATATAAATAAATTAATGCATAAATAAATAAATATTTTATGTATACACACATCTTCCCTATTTCCTCATTTAATCACTTTCTAATAAATTCTCTTTCTAATACGACCTCCCAAGGGCCCAGGCTAACACCGCAATCATCCGCGACCCGCGAATAAATGTAATGTATATTAAACTTATAAAAAGTCTCTAGGATGTAAATTATAAATAATTTGCATGAAGTTGACCCTAAAGAGCAAAGAAAAAACACAGAAACACAAAAAAAGAAAAGAAATTCACTCGTTTTCGATTTTTCGGTGGTGCAAACCACCTTTCTCAAGGAATACAAGGAAGGAACTTGGGAGTGTGTAATTTTCTTCAATGTCTAGAGGTTAGGTGGAGGAAGGGACTATAAAGTCTCAATGTTTGCCTAATACAGCCAATAACAAAATAAGCAAATAATTAACGAATCATACCCCCTGAGGTCAGCCATTGCACTCATTGAACCCCCACTCCTACCCAAAGCCATTTCGATTTCCTTCAATAAGCCGTTGTATAAACGTTTTCGCATTTTAAAATTATAATTCCCGTCCCTTTTTTTCTGATTCAACTCCTTCTTAGACAGTAAAAGTTTAGCCTACCGCCTACCTTGCCCTCTGATTATTCTCTGCCTTCTACCTCTACTTCTGGCCAAAGAACAAAATCCCTCTATTATAGGATCATTAATCGCAAAGATTCCTGCAAGCATTCTTCCCTGTCTACTATGCTCCTAATCCCGAAGCGCGGCTCTCACCACAGCCGTACCTTAAATATTGATTATAGTGTCACCATTTTAACATACATCCAACCCTCTGACAACTAACTCAAAATAAAGAATACCTGAGCAGGCATATATAGAATATCTCTTGGTCGCCTCTTTTTCTTGGAATATATAAGCGCTGGTATATACTTCACAATTTTCCCCTGCTTGTCGAAACCCCTCCGTATTAATCCGACTTCTATAAAACCTTTACCTGCTCTCACATTCCATCCACCACCTTCCCCTCGATTCACCTACCACAAGGTTTCTTCTGCCCGAAGAAGATGAAGGTTGTGTCACCAAAAATTGCGGAATATGTCATTGTAATCTACCCTTAGGTCTATTTAACGAACGTATCCAATATACTGCCAAGGAATGAACGCTCAACGCTCCCAACTTCCTTAAATCCCTACGCCCTCCGTCGTTTCAATGTTCCACAAAGCATATCAACATTAGCGCAAGTGTGCGAGATGGGATAGCCCCTAAATTCTATGCCACTTACCGACTATCCTGGGCAGGTAGTCCTTATACGTTATGGACTGGAAGATGGCGGTGACAATCCTCCGGGTCTCCTGGAACAGCCGCTCATCGTCCCAGTGGGGGTGCATGTCGCTCAGTCTCCTAGCTACCCTATTGTGCTCTCGAATGAGCACCACGTGGTGCGACGCCAGCCAGGGGTGCTCGTTCAATCTTTCGTCACCTATGTCCACATTTAAAGAAAAAACCAATAAGAGATCCCTGATAAGTCTGTCTATTCATGTCATGGGAATAAAGGCATACTTCCTCCCAGGTTCCTCATATTTAGCTGATCAACCTCTACTCTATAAGGCGGCAGGAAGTAAGCAAGCTATCGGAGTTAACTCACCCGTCAGGTAGCAGACGTTCTCCTTGCTGGACCTCTCACGGCAGCGATCTAGGAATTCATCGAGGAGTAGCGGGAACTCCTGACCGATCTTGATCTCCTCCGAAGATGAAGAAGACGACGATGAAGAAGATGATAGGAAATTCCATTTCCCACCTTTTTTTTCAGCGCCTTCGTCGTCTTCATCTTCTCCGTCTTCATCTCCATCTCCGGGCGGGTCGTTTTCGGGCTACGTGAAAGGCGTTAGAGTTACTGCACCAAATGGAAATCTAGGAAATAGCCTGTTTACTACAAGGTTAAATTTGCCATAATTACGTTATTCTACATCTACATAATGCCCCGCAAGCCGCAGTAAGGGCGTGCGGCGGGGGTGTTAGGTCCCTATCCGTAAAAGGGAACGAAATCATATTCAAAACCAACAAATAGATGCAAACCCATACCCTCAATGATGTACACACCCATGCAAAAATCCTTTCATTTTTTATGGATGCAAATCATACATTATCATGCAAAAAATAATTGCACCTTAGGATGCAGTGAGAAATTTATCCAATACAGTTGAACAATGATTACTACAGACAAGTTGAAGGCTTAGCAATGGAGTCTTCTTTGTCACCACTCCATGATGATTTTAATTGAACAACTTTGAAGGAAAACTATTCAGCAGTTCCTCATTTTTAATTGTATTAAAGGTATTCCCTTTGAATCCGGCCCCCTGTATTTCCCTAGCATAGGGCTAGAATGACCATGGATTTTCCTCAATATATTTGCTTATTATTTTAGATTTAAAAGAGTGTAGTACTCAGCGCATGATAATTTTCGTTTTACTGCTGCATTATTTTAGTTTCTGTTTGGATGCATAAACGTGCACTTTATCCTTACTTTTAAAGCTCTTTTTAAAAGCTCTAGCCTTCGCAATGCCGATCTGTCTTATCCGTTGTACCGTCAAGGTGAACTGTTGCATTTAAGTTTGAACGGGATGTACGTCTTCATTCTTTCGCGTAAAATAATTGAGATATATTTTCAAGTGTTCTTTGAATTGGTTTTTATTATTTATGTCTTGTATTCTGGTAATTCTAGTTTTAAATATTCTCGTATTCCATTGAAATTTGCCTTGTTGGAGTATTTTTTTAAGTATATTTTTAGCTTTTTTACATTTTCACGAACAAAATTGCATGATGGTAACTGATAACGTCCATTTTTGAATTGTTTGTAAAGATTTTTGGCGTAGAAGTCGCGAGGAAGGTCCGCCCCGACTTGCTTCACCTCTGAATTTAGCTCCTCGAAAGAAGGCAGAATGTACTCGGAGCTGCAGTACGTCGTGTCCTTCGTCATAGATGTGCTAATGAGTTGATATTATCGATGCAAATCCATCGCTTTATGTTTCATTCTCGTTTGAGCTAATTAACTCAATGTACCAGAGGCCGAGATATCTCCATAAAAACTCAAGGCACGAGGCCACGCGTCGACCATTTCATTGAATACAGGTTTATGTCAAGAGTCCATGCATAAGATTGGTTTTCTGTTTCTGTTTTCTGTTTCAAATTCTGAAGCGGCAGATTATGTATCCGGAGAATTTTTTATTTTATGGAAAATTATTGCTAATCGTTGCGTGTCGTGAAAATATTTCTGCCTGTGGTATATGGAATCAATTTCCGAAATGTAGTCAATTTTTGGGTGAAATGGGTATTCTTTTTTCTGCAAGCGCGGTGCTAAAAACACTACCCCTAAATGGGTTCGTAAAGCAAACTAAACCCAAGTTGGTCTCTCCAGTTATGGATTCAGCTCAAAGTGGCTTGGCGCCTGACAACCAGCCATGAAGATAAATAGCAGATCTGTGGTCCAGATAGGTACCCTTACGGATAAAGAAAGAGGAAATTAGTTGTAGTGAAGGGGGTTCTCCTTGAATCCATTATCTGGTAAATTTGAAAAGCACACCGAATAAAATTAGAGATTATTTAATTGTAAGGCGCTGCACCCGGATGCTGAATTTCTAGAAGATAAAGTGAATTGGGTTTGGAAGGTGAATGAAGAAACAAGCCGAGGAGAAGCAGGTGTATTGGCGATTTTCTTCGACACTGCGAAGTTTCAAAACTAACCATAGACAAATAAGTGAAGAAAAGATTTTGTTCGATTTTTGATGACCCATGAATTAGTAAACTGTGCGAAGGCAAATTACACTTAGAACTAGGTTATTGAAACAGAATGGGCTTGTGCCCAGGATGTCATTACTTCATACCTCGCCGCCGTCTTCGGGTGCCTCTCGCTTTTTCTTGTAGTGGTGTTGATCATTCTTCAGGGGGTACGAATGAACACTCCTCGTCTTCAGCAGGCCATTCTTCCACAAACGCAGCTTGTTCAAAATTTCTAGGTCGTCGCCGTAGATGACAGAGAGGTCCATGAAACTGCTCACGTGGTTGATCTGCGGAGGAAGAAAATGGTAATAGTTGCTGTAACAATGTAACCGATAGGAGACTCCCTTTAAAATTCCTTAACCATCATTTCTCCCTAAGCAGAATACCAGTTTTAGAACGGTCACTACCACGGCTAACATTTCATAGTTAACCTGTTTCATATTTTTTATTTATAACAGTAAAAATGTCTTTCGGTCAACCTAAGCCGCAATACCTGAATGAGAAAACGAGCATGGATAATATACTGTAAATGCTGTTTTTCTCTATGGGTATCTTTCTTATGGCTCATGGAAGTAGCAAATTTGATTCCACTTCAATTTCAAAACAGTGAAAGTGTAACTGGGGAGAAGGGGAATTTTGATGCAGTATATGGAATACATCCTGAAAAATTACAAGCGCCTAAGACTTCAGGCAAGACATAGCATCAGTTGCAAAACGGGGAGAATGATATAAAGTAATACTTATTGAGTGGAGATCGTGGGCCTATTTCCAGGGCCACTTAACCCTGTCACCCCGTAGCCAAATATTTCGTGTGATACAACTACATTATCATTTTCCTGAGCATAATTCTGATAAATCCTCAGTCGCATAATTAAAATCATTTCGGGAATCAAAATTGCCTTAAGCCAAGATAAAATGTTTAAAACTCCCACCGTTGCTTAACATAAGGGAGATAGATTCTAGTACAGATAAATAAAAATGCTCATCCTTTCCCCGAACAATTAGAAATCATAATAGTAAGAAACCGAAGTCACTTTCAAAATATTAAAAACATTTAATTTACAAGTTAGGACAAAATTAGACATTGGAAATATATTAGGTATAGTTGTAGGTGTATAACAAAACATATGTATACATGTGTATGTTAGTCGGTAGTTGGAGTGTTTGCATGTGTGAGGGGTGTAAGTGATCTTGCATGAATGTATTCCATGTTATGCTTGTAGATAGTAGAAATTGGTGGCTTTTACATGTGGTTTTTTTCTTTCTTAATTACGGGGGTTTCCTAACACCCCCCGCCACCCATCCTTGTGGCGGCTCTCGAGGTATTAAGTAGATGTAGATGGAGATGGACATCTGGACACCCTAGGGTATGATACCAAGGATTTTAAACTATTCCCTTGTATTTTTATTTGGTTGGTGACAGCATTTTTCGAAGTTAGTCAGCATCTTCAGGTCCTAGGACACTGATTGCTACGCCAGCAAAATCAGGAAAACCGACCAGATGGAATAACGTGGGAGTAATCCAAAAACTATGCCATCTACATCTATGTACCTCAAAAGGTACAGGATATTATTCTAAGATGATGTTCCATTTTCAGCATACCCGTGACGTTGTCCATTACAATCGTGTTAGGACGGTATATTCTCTCTTCACAAGATGATGATAATGCTTCCCAAACCCCACCGTGAACAAATGATTACGGCTTCAATCGGAATAAGTTAGATGTTCGATCAAGTTGAAAGAATGAAGAACTTAGGCAATTGAAGGAAATGAAAAGAGTGCTGTAAGAAGTTAATTCCTTTGCATCTTTTGACCAAATAATGCTTCTTAGTATTATTTTCTAATAGTACTTCAACACCTGCTAATTAATTGAATGCTAGCCCTATAAGGATTTGTTACATCGTATTTTCTTTGGTTGAATCCAACAAATGCAAAGGATTGTATCCTTATACACAGGACATTTCAGATTGTTGAAACTCTCCGGTGTTATTGAAACGAATTAATGTAACAGGCAATAGTCATTGTAAAATAAAAAGTATTTTAAGGCATTTCCCATTTCGTTACACCGAAGGAGCTGCCTTAGTATTTTCTGATGCGCCCAAATGAATCCTTTCGGCACGACCAAAGACTCGCTCGTATTTTAAGCAACTAGCTTTGGAAATTGCGTGTTGTCTAGAAATTATACTAAAGTAAAATTTAGTTCGTCACATGGTTCCGAGTGATTGGAAGACGGCTAAAATGAAAAGTGTATGAAAGCACTGAGAGAAGGAAGAACTGAGTAAATACGGGCCTTTTTTTATATACGAGTATCTTTGCATGGCCATGGAGTTATGATTGCCAATTTAACAGTAATACATGAAGATTGTCAGGCATTATGATTAAATAACCAGCATAGGTTTTAAAAGGGACTGCTGCATGAGACACAATGAGAAGCATTTTAGTATTCATGATATCATTGTGTTGAGAGGGAGCGTTATTCAGGATAATATTTTATAATTTTTATAGAGTTTATAGCTTTCAAAAAACCTGATGTTGATGCGCAGTATCGAAACCATGGTCGTGGAACATTAAAAGTGTGTGGAAGTGTAGAGTTTCTCTTATTTTTTACCCTCAACATGGAGTAACTCCCCAGAGTTAGGCCGAAAAATAACACCAGGGTAAATAAAAATAAAATTATATGCCATGGTTCGTTTAATTTCTAAGAAAGTTTTAATTTTTTTAAAATTTTATTCCTGGCGATCAATATTGACTGATAGATGCACAGGGCAAATTTGATTTTTTATAACATCGTTTTGCTAATTAATGCCCTCTCAGGCTTTCAAACTGATCGGACGTGATTTCAGATTGCTCCTGACAGCCAGTTTGACTCCACCTGCCGACCAGCCTGCCGCTTAGTGCTTTAGGATATGGTAGACGTACATATTGGTTCGTTTCATAGTTTTTGTTTAGTTATCTTTTGTGTGTGGTAGCAGTTAATTTTTGGTGGATGCTGGTGGTTTCTTTCCTTCGACTTCTGTTATTTATTAATGCTTTTTCCTTTTTAACCATCTATTTTCCCTCTGAAAGCCAGACCTTATTTAAGCATCGTTTCTTTCGCTCAGGCTACAGATTCCATTCCAAAGTGTAACTTATTGAGTGAGTTCAGGTAACCCCTCTTAGAAACTTTAGCCTAGTGTATATCGGTTAGCTTTTGTTGGGCACACGGTTGTTAAATTAAGATGGTTTCATTTAGATAAACTTTTGCCATGTTCGAAGGCACTGGCGAATGCGCGGCTTTAAGGACTGGTATCGTCATGTTGTTGAGGATGGTGCTGGAGCTTCGATCGGGTATCGCCGTTGTGAGGGCTCCCCTCGGGAGAGATGGTGCTCGGGGTGAAAATACGAAAACCCGTCACGCCATAAGTATGCACGGAATGATCCGAATACTACATTTGTCTGGGCGAGACCTACTTCGTGTCCCATCTCTCAATGAAGGATAGTCTCTCGTCCGTACGTCAAATGATTGGAGGGTCGTCTCTCGAGTAAGGGTAAGTTAACGCTGCGGCGAGGATTGGACTCTGAAGAGGCAGATTCCATCTCCGTCTGCAACAGGCACCAGGTGCTGTCGGATGACGGAGCCAATATGAGGGTTTAAAAGAAAGTTTGTTAGGATTTTGTTGGAGCGGACTTTGTTGATCTGGGGCCTGTCCTATCATTGTGTTGGGTCAATCGCTCCGTGGTCCATTATACTGACGATGCATTGCAAATTGTGGTGCGCAGATAACACGAACACATTTCGAGGGCTTAGCATAATTGGTAATCAAGAGCGCATTTCATATCTTGGGATAAAAAAGCAGAATCCAGTGCTTTTTGTTACTGCAGATGAAGTTTCGCCTCTCGGATGCCAAAAATTTTTGACCATACAAATACTTGTGTTAAAACAATATACAACCCAGGTAAGTTTTATTAATATTGGTGCCTCGAAATATATAAAAGATATTTATGCGAGCGAATGCAATACTTGTGCCTCTGTTAACCATAAAACGTCTGGAAAAAGGGCTGTGAACATACATGAAACGGTAAAACAAAAAGTGGTAGACCTAATAAAATTTGTAACATTAAATTTCCGTTGAATCAGATATCGGATATTGGACACACAGGTTCAATTTCTGCAACTGCTTTAATTCTGTAAGTACAAACGCAGATATAGTAGATGGAACGGAGAGTTGCCTCACAGGAGACATAGGAAACAGAAATTTTTTCCCGAATGGTTTCACAATTTACAGAAGGGGCAGACCTAAGAGATTGAGTGGGGGATATTCATTGTTGTTAAGTGGCATTTTAGTAGCAAACAATACAAATGCGACGTAGATGACATAGAAAGCGTATGGGTCAACATTAAGGACTACAACGGCACAAGCTTATTCGTGTGTTCATTTTACAGTCCCACAGATTCTAGTACAAATTACCTACACAAACTTCACGACCAAATATCCAGTCTTAGCAACAAACATAGCAACAGTATTATTATGGTCGCTGGTGATACAAATATACCGCCAAGTGACTGGGACACGTAGTGCGTAAGAATATCTGCCAAAATTAAAAATTCATGTCAAGAACTTCTTAATATATTTGCAAACGACTCTTTTGAACAAATTTTTAAATCACCAACACGGGGCCAAAGCGTGCTTGATATCTTTGCGGTTCAACACAATGTTTGAACCGAGCGCTTTCCTCGCGAGAATAGAGATGAAGAAAACGACGTCTTCTGCTGAAGTAATGGGCACTGAGATAGAAAAGTATTTTCGTGCAAAATTTTCCTCGTGTCACCCGCTGCCGCAAATCCTTTCGGTGGCATTCAGGTCAGTATGTGAACGGAAAAGGTAAGGTAAATCCCGAGAGGAAGGAGTACGCATGTACCTGCTGGACGGAGTGGTCATCCTCGTCCGTTTCTTCAGCATCTTCAGTGGGCTGGACATTGCAGTCTGTCCACTCCGAGCGCACGAAGTTCATGCAGCGGCTTCCGTACTTGGAGTAGTAGGGATCGTCCTTGGGGATGAGGATGGGCAGGCAAGTGTCCTCCGGTGGACCCTCCATCTCCATGCCGTGCCATTCACCATGCTTACAGCATTCGATAGACGAGCCGTCCTCTGGAAGCCAGGGAGGGCAATTAAATTAAAGGTCCCTATGCTAAGGATATTGTACGTGTGTATAGTACTAAACTTCAAAAGCGATTGGAGGAATACCACTCACCGTTGGTCTTCTCTTCTTGATAGCCAACATCATGCGTTATCACTTGACTCCACTGCATGAGGGAGAGGGAGTTGACCTCCTGAGGACGATTCTTGTCTTTGAAAATTTCCAGGCTGATCGTCCTAGGAGACGGTAGTCGGCCAGAGGTCGTGAACTTTACCACCTTGCTCACCCCTACAGGAATTAAATGAGAGGTTAAAGCTTGGCTGATTAAGGCGGACCGTGATTAATTACCGTGCACTTCTGGCTTAGCTCGCTTCAAGTAGCAGCGAAACTGTTTCAGGTGTTTATATAAGCAATCATTGCATAAACTTATTTATCACAAGATTTCATTGGTGAGAGTAAATATGATTTTCATTAACTACAAGAGGGGTAGCTTAGTTCACCCTTTCCTATATTCTGCAGTCGACATTAGTAAACCTAAAGAAATCAGAGGAGAAAATTGAAACACATTTCCATGGCTTGGATTCTCCAAATCTGTTATTAACTTACCAAGCATTGTCATGTTTTGGGTTCATACAGATGAATTGTGAAATAATCAGGATGAGAAAAAAACCCACTCACAATCAAATATAAACTCAGGAAGTATGGCGGGAGAAGGTCACACTTTAAAGTTGAATAGTTAAACGAAGACTTAAATCAAGATCGTATTGAAAAACGCGCCACTTTCTCAGGGTGACTTCGCCATTGTTGACAATGAGTCAGAGCAAGCAAAGATGGAGAAGATGCCAGTACGAGATTTCTGCAGGAGTCTCTGGATAAAAAACCTTTGATAGCCGGAAATCATAGTAATGAAGCAAGCCACAGGCATTAACAATAATTGCATGCCCTGCTAGGTAAGTGTGATACTTTCACCTGCCGAACCCCAAAATAAAATTACAGCTATCAACCAGAAACCCGATTTTATAGGCGAAGTTAGCTAATTTCCGCGCCGCCTGTAGTTTCAAGAGAATATTGGTAGCCCTAAAAATCACGCAGTTTGGGTAAATCTAAGTGTGCTCAGAGATACATTAGAGAATCGAACCAGGGGTCTCCGGTATGAAGTATCGGTGATCGCAACGATGATGCCTTATGAATATAACCTGGGAAGGGTGCGCTTGTACCCGAGAAAGAATGCGGATTCATAGCCACATCTTCAGGAATAAAATAGGTAAGACCGTAATGGGAGAATGTTTGATAAGGTTTTAAAAAGCAACTTAACTACAAGGCTTTGGAATTTATGACTTTGGAGGCCATATTTTATGTTTTAAATACGAATTTGAGATATTTAACAGCTAAGAAATATCCACATTGGAAATCATATAATCACCTTTCCGAGGTAAGCAAAAAAATGTGAGCAAAACGTAATGAGTGACTAGTTAATGGAAGTTGGAAAAGAAATTGACATACGAGGGGAAACTAGCATCGTATATGAGGGTTGCTATTCATATTTTTAGCCTTGAAAACAATACATGTTTTAGGCACCATTTGACGTTTCTATCTGAAAGTTAGACCCTTTTAACGCTAATATTCTACAGTACATTTATTCATTTGATCATAAATTGTGTTGTTTACGGTGACTCGAAAATGTTATCTCAGCGAAAAAATAGAGCTAACTCGTGAACACTTTCGTGCGATGATTTTTTACGACTTAAGACGTGGATTATCCTGACAGAAGTGAATAAATCAACTTACTTTTACTATTAATGATGAAGCCCCAATCGTTTTCACTGGGAAACGCTGGTATAATGCATTCCACCAAGGCCGCCGTTCACTTAGCAACAAAAGTCGTGAAGGTCGTCCAAAATCACTTGTGCCAGAAAAAATTGATGCTGTGCAAGAACTATTAAAGAAAGATCGTCATATCCCTTATCGCCAGATTGTGGCATCCTTGATAATTAGTATGACGAGCATCAATAAGACATTGCATGAAAATTTAGCCGTGCAAAATATTTGTTCACGTTAAATCCTGCATAATTTAGCAAAAGCTCAAAAGGATGCTCATGTCAATTGGTGCAAAGGAATGCCATAGAAATACAACTGCGGTGCGCCAAAAAGTGGTGTATGACACCACTTGATGATGATGTAATGTATCGAAACCCGGTCGTAAAATAAAACTCTTATCAAGTGGAAAAGTGCTTCGATCAGTATTCATTATGCTCGACTTCCACCACATCACCCCTAAAGCTACTCAATTTGATCTACATAGGCGACGAATCTTGGATATATGCGTATGGTCCCGAAATAAGACAGCAATCCACCGTATGGGTCTTCCAAGATGAGCCATACCGACAAAGGTGATTCGTGCACGAAGCCCATCGAAGCAAATGATCGTCTATTATTCCCGAATAACTAGATATGTGCCATCCGTACCGTTAGAGCAACGTATAACCGTCAAATTCTAACAGCAACGTAGCATCATTCTTCATTATGACACTGCGAGCTCTGATAGATCAGCTGAAACTGCTATGTAATTGACCAACCAAAACGACGAACTGATGGGTCATCCTCTGTAAAACCCTGATCAAGTACCAAATAACTTCTTTTTATTCTCGTTTATCAAGAAAAAAATGCGGGGCCAATGTTTTTCGGCAGCTAAGGATTGCTGCATTCAAAAACCAGGTTTTATAGGTAGTTTAATCAGAGTGGAAAAAGTGTTACGAAAATTGTTTGGAGCACATAAACAACTGTGTTTATTATCATGGAGAATACTTCGAAAAGCAATACGCAATTTTCAACAATTAATAGA
Organism: Hetaerina americana; assembly: GCF_022747635.1. NCBI lineage: Eukaryota > Metazoa > Arthropoda > Insecta > Odonata > Calopterygidae > Hetaerina > Hetaerina americana. The sequence continues at coordinate 14,409,585 of NW_027287205.1, read as the reverse complement.
CGTCTTTTCATTACATGGCTGAACATGTAAATAGAAACCCTTGAATGAAGAGAGTGGTCATTGGATAAGGGAAATAAAAAAGTTATTTCATTGTAGGAGATAATTGCACACATGTCAATGAATATCATTCAAAGGGGAAGAGATTGTTTTTAAATAAATCCTATTTATGACCACAGGTTAACAAGGTATAAAAATGATTTTAGCTCACCGTCGGCATATCTGGCCTTGCGGACCCTTAAGAAAGGAGATTCAGCAATCCCGAATCCCAATTCGTTATTACATGCTCCTCCATTCACCCTGTACGGCGAGCCGAAGCATTCCTCGCAGTCCCCGGCCTCCACTCCGCATGGCTGCTCAAAGTCACGGGTTTCCCACAGTTTCGGCGGGAAGACCCCGCGGCACTTCACGATAGGTTCTCCGCTGTTGTACCCATTGACCAAGTAGCCTCTGCGATTGGATGGACGAAAAAACAATTGTGGCATCCATTTATGGTAATCACGCCAACCCAACTTGGGTCTACCTAAACTACGACTGATGAGTACGGCAGTTTCGTTTACGAACAATAGTGGGACATTGGACGAATGGAAGTCGACTTAAAAGATAGCCCTAAAATAATGAATGATAAAATATCAGAAGTCCTTCGTGCAAGTTCAGAATGCTGAAAGATATACTTAAGTCATATAGCAGAATAATTATCTCATTAAAAAAGTTGTGTGACCGCAAATATGGCATTTTTTAACCGGAATAAAACGCTTGGTCATCTATAACTTTTGTTTTCGTAGGTGTGAATACGTAGCGGTTACCTCAAATCAGGATCAGAATAATATTCACAAAATGATAGGCCCTGCTAAAACCTTGCTTTTTGCGTTTTCCTACAAATTTCTTTAGTCCAGTATGAGGTTTTGACAACATACCATATGTTCGAAAAGAATAATAGCGATTGGAACATGCGGCCCAAAAGTTATTGCAAATTTTGAATTTTCCCGAGTCACATATTTTTCAGTTTCGATTTTTTTGTGAGTTACGTTGGTACTTATTGTTCTCACTTATGCCGATAGGTTCAGCCATTTTGAATTCCCGGTTGGTTGTTGAATGCTGTTTTTCTTGGACGTGTTTTGGCCTGTCTTCGTTTTTTGTCTCTTCTAAAAAATGGATCAAAGAATCTGTATCAAATTTGGCGTGAAAAGCAAAATTAAGTGCGCGAACGTAATCCGAAGGTTGACTGTGGCATATGGAGAAGTAACCTGGGACCGAAGCAACGTTTATCGATGGTACAACATGTTCTCAGGTCCGAGAAGATGTGAACGACGAAGAGCGTGTCGGACGCCCGAGCACGTCAGCAATAGACGGAAACATTGTTAAAGTGAAGAAAATAGTATTGGCCAATCGTCGAATCACCGATAGAGAGGTTGCTGAGGACCAAAACATATCAATTGGCTCGCGCCATTCGATTTTTACCAATGATTTGGTTTCGTATCCCCGCGTCTTCGAGGGAATATTGGCGGCACGAGAAGGTACCCCACGAGTCGAGTGGCTTCCTCGAGGGTAAACGGGGGTTTTAAGTTTGATGGGTTATGACGTGGAGAAGGGTTCGTTGATAGAAATGGGGGAGAAGAAAGAACTAAAGAGCGTACAACGGCGGTCCCGATTTAACCCAAATTTAATGTAGTCTATGCAGAAACAGAGCATATAACAATGTAAACTGTATCCCTTGACACTGCTTGGCGCTTCCAACCAGAAGGGCCCAGCCCAACCTTCCTCTCTGATCTCAAGTCCCAGACCGTGCCCCTTGCAAAAAGTGAGAAAGGTCAATTTTCCCGTCCCATGCATGACAATATCGCATGGATCCTTTTCATTGCATAAAAGGGTTACACTTTCGGGCTGGGGCGCAACATATAACCATTTGCTGGAACCGGTAGGTATCCATACCGTTTGGTTTAATTCAACGATTTTACGTTCGCAAAACGAAGGTATTGCATTAATTGGTTGCAAAATAACAGCTTCGCAATCCTTGTGGGTCTGCAATAGTTGTAGTGGATATAACTGTCTACAGATTCTCCAATTGTTAGTTATTTCCTTGCGATTTTTAGATTCTTCCATGGATAGCTTCAAAAAATATCTTTTCATCTTATCTGATAGCATAAACGGTTGATTATGTTGATTAAAAATGAACTTATTTTTAGTTTTTTCCCAAGAGTAGGTAGAGGCAACACATGGTACACATTAAATCTAATTTCATTACAGAGGGGCATATATGAAACGTACCCCAACAAATTCTTGGATAAAAACACATCTAATTTTAACAGTTTTACAATAGCATTGGTATTAACCACACTCGGGGGAAAAGGAAGGGATATTCCTTTGGGTAAATTTAGTTGTTCTTTCTTAAATATATTAATCACATCACCAGAGGTAATTATCTGTGGCTGCCAAACCCCCTCATGTGTACCAACGATTTGCATCCAAGATATATCGTATTGATGAATCGCATCATGCACAGCATGGATTAGTAAGGTCAAATGTTCGTTAGCTGTGATCGTCAGTGAAAGGTAGGCATTCTGCGCCTTCAATTCCCCGGTTGACTCATTTACATAATGTCTCAATTTCTCCAACCCCTCAGACAGAATACCTTCGTTGGCTTCCACATCCGCTGAAGTACTATTCACTGTGGAAGTTGTGGATTTTAGCAGTGCTAAATGTTGCTCAACTATAGTAAGGAATTGAGAGCGTTCCTTCTCGAGTTGATTTATCTTATTTATATAAAAAGTCGCGTCGGCCTCATCTAAATCCCCGAAAAGCACCTTACGCACTGCGCCTATAAACTTGAATATTCCCAGCCTCCTTCTCGCCTTTCCCCCGGCAAGTTGAGTGATCATTCGTCACATTCCTTCCAATTTAAGGAGTTTCGACTTCACTCCAGGAACTAGGGCACTGCGGCCCGTGAGATGAATCCAGCTTGCATTCTTATGCAAATCACAGTGTTCACCTGTCAACCTTGCATACTTCTTAACAGTGCTAGCGTTGTCATATAATTGGGCTAAATTCACAAGCAACTATTTTCCACTCACTATTGAAGATCTCAGCCTCACCTATTTTATTGTAGAAAATCCCCGAGGTCTTCTCATATGTTTCCTGCAGATAATCTCTTGCCATGGCACAAGTCACCAGCAGTAAACAAAAAGGAGACTAAAGGACTCATGCTCAGGCTCTCTGTAGAAAGTTAGAGAAACAATTCACCCCATCCCAACCGATGACCTCATAAGGACCCGTCTATTGGGAAGACAGTTTTTTCGATCTCCCTCGACACACACTTTCGTCATACAGCAGCACCTTGTCACCCACTTCAAATAGCTGCAGGTTTGCTGACTTGTCATAATGTTCCTTGCTTCTTTTCTTGGCCCTTTGTAGCACTTCTTTAGCCTTAGAATGAGTTTCATTCATTCTTTGTTTTAATTCCCTTTCGTAATCGTCGCAGGTGTGGATTATGTCTGAGGATTCCTTTTGCAACGATGTAGGTAGATTTGCCTTTCTATCGAACATCAGCTGGAAAGGAGTGAAACCCGTCGACGAGTGAGGTGTTGTGTTAAATACAAAAATGGCGTACGGTATCCAAAAATCCCAATTATCTTCTTCGGAGGAAATGAAGTGTCCTGTGACTTCTTTCTAAGGCGCCGTTTGATTGCGGCCGATAGGCTGTCGTCTGTAGTTTCTTTATTCCTAGCAGGCGATAGGTGCTCTTGAATACTTCGCTGAGGAAGTTGCTCCCTTGGTCGGATAGCAGAAACTTAGGGACTCCATGCTTCAATATTATCCTTTCCACCAGTGCTCTGGCCACCGTTGATGCCTCTTGGTCTGGTAGCGGAATGGCTTCCGTATACTCGGACAAGTCGTCCTGAAATGTCAGCAGATACATATTTGCATTAGAGGTCGCATTTAAAGGTCCCACGATGTCCACATTACATTTCTCGAATACGAACTCCGGGGTCGTGGTGATGACCAACGGCATTTTGGTTTTCCTTTGAGTCACCTTATTTTTCTGACATGAATCACAAGATCGAACATGCTCTTCCACACCATGCTTCATTCCTGGCCATTCATAATACATTTTCATTCTGTTATAAGTGCGGTTCATGCCTTGATGTCCCCCCACAGGTGAATCATGAAATTCGTGCAATAATTCCCTCCTTTTTCCAACTGGAATTTGGTCGCTTTTACTTGTTTCATGCAGTCTCCTGGCCGGAATCTACAACACATATCCTGCTGTGCGCATCAGCGTTAGTATTCATAGAACCCTTCTTATAGACTACCTTAAAATCTTATTCTTCTAATTTAATCCGCCACCGCATCAAGCGCGAGCTTGGATCCTTAGCAATTATTAGTCATGCCAGTGGTCTGTGGTCGGTAACCACAGTGAATTTTTGGCCATACAAATACGGTCGGAAAAAATGTGTCCCCCACACAATTGCTAAGAGTTCTCTTTCAGATGTTGAGTAATTGACCTCAGCTTTATTTAATGAGCGGCTTGCATTAGCGATTGGTTAGTCCTTTCTTTATGCATCTTGAGATAAAACGGCCCCCAGAGCCCTGTTGCTAGCGTCCGTAGTAAGGGTGAAAGGACGCGTGAAATCAGGATATTGGAGGATTGGCTCCTCCAGCAAAAATTCCTTTAGCCTTCGAAATGCTTCTTCCTGTACGTCCTCCCATTTGAAATTAACCGCGTTTTTTAGCAATCCATGCAAGGGTGCGGCGATTCGGGAAAATCTAGGGATGAACCTTCTGTAATAGCCACACAGTCCCAAAAAACTCTTAAACTCCTTGGTGTTTGTAGGTCGTGGGAATTCCTCTACCACCTTAGTCTTCAGAGGATCCGGCTTACAGAGGATTACACCTTCGTCTGAAATCACATGCCCTAAGTAGTTTACTTCCCTTTGTTAAAATTCACATTTTTCTGGTTGCAGTTGCAGTTGATACCCACGTAGTCTCTCAAATACCTCCCTCAGGTTTTCATGATGACACTTAAAATCACTTCCAAAAACAATGATATCATCAAGGTAAACAAAACAACGCAGCCCTTGTAGCCCAGTCAAAACGGTGTTCATTAACCGCTGAAATGTAGCGGGGCCCCCCTTAAGGCCAAACGGCATTCTTAGAAATTCAAAATGGGTGTTACCCGTACTGAAAGCCGTCTTGCACCTGTCTTTCTCTCAATAGACACCTGGTGGTAGCCACTGGCCAAATCTAGAGTACCAAAGTACCTTTCCTTACCAAGTTGATCAAGTATTTCCGTAATATTTGGTAACGGAAAAGCATCACCCACCGTGACTTCATTCAGCTTCCGGTAATCAACCACGATTCTCCACTTTTGTTTCCCGGACGCGTTATTTTTCTTGGGGGCGAGCAGTATGGGAGAGTTCCATGCACATCTGCTGGGTGGTATTATTTCGTTTCTCAGCATTTCTTGGATCTGTCTCTGTACCTCCTCCTTGTGTACTTCGGGAATACGGTATGGACGAGTGTTGATGACGTTGCCTTCTTCTCTGGCAGGAGTTGGAATTGTATGTGAAACGGCAGGAGTTCAAGTTTAACCCCAGCCAAAAAAATACGTCATGGCATGACATGCATTATTCTAGGAACTCTTCAGCTTCTGATTTACTCAGAGGGCCAACGCGCAGCTGCTCTCTAAGTAGCCTTATCCGTGTGACCTCTCGTCTCTCCACATGTGCAATTCCAACCAGCGGCTCTTCCTCTATCTTTTCCAATAATTTCGGGGGTATTTCACAGTCTACTTGCGCCTTGGTAGTGTTAATTATGCTAGCTATACATTCTCCGGAGATTCCAACGGTCAAAGCCTCAGCCAGATAAAACCCTTCCCGTAATTTCTCTCTTGCAAATAGTCCTTCCCCTGTGGATGGGGTTAGGATCTTCACTAGACGTTCGCAGCGGGCGGACATCTTCAGCTTCCTTCTCATTTCCTTTTCTGCTCCCGATCGCTGATCCATCTCCATCATCAGTCCCCTCATGCATACCGTCTTTTGCTCCACGTGCACCACAGCGCCTAATTCCCCAAGCATATCTCTTCCCATGATTCCATCAAAGATAAGAGAAAAACGGGAGTCATCTATTGTGTGAAACTCTACGGTGGATTCCCTACCCTGGCACTTTAACGTTAAATTCACTCTCCCTTCGGTTTGCATGATACCATCTGTTATTCCTTTGAGAGCTATTCTCTCCTCGGGGAAATAGTTGGTGCCTTTCCTTTATATATTCCCCTAAATTAGACTTACGTCGCCCCCCGTGTCCAACAGTAAGCACAACTCGCCCTTTTCACATTCATTGCACTCGATGGTAACGGAATCTCCACTAACTTTCTCATTGAACTTGGCCTTATTTACCTGCCTCACGGCTGCTGTTTTAAAACCCCTTTTTCCATCTGTGTCGTTATCTCCTCTCAGTAGTGGTTTCGAACGTTGGGGCCACTCCGCCTTACTGGGACAATCCCTGGCGAAATGTCCATATTTTCCACACCGGAAACATTTACTCCTTACGGCCGCCCTGTAACATACCTTTTCTTCTGAGTGATTTGATGGTCTCACACGCGTTCTACAGGTATTTCCCAAGTTCATAATATCTAATTGGGACAACTTTGAAGGGGACAAAATGGATATTCATGAATAAATAAATAATTTTTGCAAAAACGCAAAATTCGTGATATTTTTTGAAAAGAACTTTTATGTTGTTTTAACGCAAGTGTTTGCTTGTTCTATTATTTTGGGGATCTGAGAGGCGTAACCTGATCTAAAGTGACAAAAAGCGCTGGATTCTACTTTATATATCCCAGTATATGACCTGCGGTTTTGCCTACAAACTATGCCGAACCCTATATACGTGTCCATGTAATCTACCCGCTACAACTTCCGATGCCTCGGCAGTGCAATGGACCCGGAGCAATTAAGGGGTGCCCGACACGATGAGAGGATAGTTCTCAGATCAACAAAGTTCGCTCCGGTCTCCCGGCAAAATCCCAGCAATCTCTGGTTTACACCCACTATTCGGCTCCAAACGAGCCTTCCGCGGTCAATACGTGGCACAATACCACAAAACCCCTAATTTAATTGGGACCTTCAACTCTGCCTTGACTAATTTCACCTCCGAGTGTATCTGCTTAAAGGAGCGCAGGATCTCTTCAGATCCACGTTCCGAGGCGTCGTTTGTCCCCATATGAGCCACAATGCATAGCTTGGAGCAGCCCGTATTAATGACGGCCTCCTTCACCACCTGCGTCGCCTGGGATATCCCGCCGCCTGGTATACATAAGGACGACAAGAATCCAAAAGCTCCTTCCAGTTGGACTCTGCGGCGCAGCGGATTCATTATAAGCCGGGCATAAGAGCTGCCCAATATAACGATTCCCTTCTCAATCTTGATGTCTTACCCTAGACAGTGCCCTCGGAGTAGGGGTAGGGGCTGAAGGTAAGGTGGTGCCTGTTGGGGACGGGGATAGTAACTGCCTCCGCAGAGTCCAATCCTCGTCGCAGGGTTACCATCATTCCCTCTAGCGTAACAATAAGAGCCCTTAGAGCATGGCATTCACCAGCGCTTTCGAGCACCCGAGCAGCGCTTTCAAGCGCCATAGGAGACCTAGATGTAGCCATCCTAACAAAAGCTAACCTGTATACACTATGCTATAATTTCTAAGAGGGTTTAACTAAATTTAGCTCACTTAATAAGTTACGCTTTGAAATGGAACATGATGCCCAAGCGGATAAAGCGATGCTTCAAAAAGGCCTGGTTTTCAGAGAAAAGAAAAGATAGTAAGAGAAGATGAGCACTCACCGATAACCAATCAGAGTTGAAGGACAAAAACCCCTACAATCCGCCAAAATTAACTGCTACCACCACACACCACGGATAAATAACCACAAACAAAACGAAAACTACATAAAGTTGACTCTACACTACATTTCACTTAATCTGAAAGCACCAAGCAGCAGGCTAGCAGGCAGGTAGACTCTGGTAGGTCCAACCCGTTAAAAAGAGCACTCAGTAAGTAGATCCGCTCAGGTTGAGGGCCAGAGAGAGAATGAATATCCATCCTTATCAGCTACACTACCGGCCTGGTGCTGAAACCCCCTGCCACATACTTTTTTCGTGAATCGCGGGATACTTATGTCGATTTCGATGGTAAATACTACCGTCTCCAGGAAATTTTCAACGCTCAAGTTCTGGCAACCGTTTTTTACTGCACTCGGGTCGAAATAAAAGAGGCAAGAGTAGCGGAATTGTAAAAGTCGTGATGTGGAAAATAGATATTAATGGCAAAACTCACCCGCTGTTGGAACTTGAGCTGCTCTTGCTGGATCCGCTTCCAATGGAGAGTATGATAAAGTGATCATTTTTACTGAAGTCACTTTTACTGGAATCGCTGTACCTGGAGCTGCGGTCAATATAACTGTTCCCGCTTGGTCCTTGGTAAATCGAGCCGCTGTCCAAGGGATGACTCCCGTAAGAGACTCCGACACTCTCATCAGGGGTTCCATAATACGAACCGACGTCGTCAGAGATGCTACCATGGAAGCTGCCGTAACTAAGGCCACTCGTACCGTAGCTACTGTCGATGAATGCCCCGTCGCTTGAGCCGCCGGAAAGGTAGCTGTCCTCTGGCCGGACATTAGCGTAAACGATGTCAATTACCTGTTCTGTTCCATGGCTGGGGTCTCCGTGCTCTTCCTTTGAGTAGTCATCTGCGAAAGCTAACCCTCGTGGTTCATCCTTCTGTTGCCTACGACAGTCTTCTCCGGAGCAAGGTATCATCTGCGAGACAGTTTGGTTTGCGGTGTTAGCCTGGGCTCCTGAGATGTCGTATCGGAAAGATTATTCATTAGAAATTGATAAAATGAGGAAAAGGAATGTGAAAAATTGAGGATATATATATATATATATATATATTCATTTATCTATATAGTGAGGACTAGATGCATGTTTTGTAGCTTGGGGGTCAATTGAAGGATGAATGTATGAAGCTTTTTAAAATCGGAAGCTTCGATATTTCGCTGTTAGGGTTGACCGGTGTTGCAGAGAGGAATGAGAAATGCATGCATTCCTTAGGAATAAAAAATTGGGCCAAATCCGATTTGAGAATTTTCTGGATACATTTAGTCAGTCAGCCATTTCTAAGAGCAATAGAGGATGAGTTTCATAACTGTGGATGAAATGTAAATAGTGAATAAACGAAGGTAATGAAGGTTTTGTAGGAATAAGGTTGCGGAGATCATATTTAAAGATGAATAGTCATGAACTATACCAGTGTAACAGTTTATATAATAAGGAGGTAATTTAGGAGAATTTGAGCAGTTTTTAGATTAAGAATCATAGCAATTAGAGAATCTTTTACGTAGAAGCAGATATTTTTGATAGTGCTAATGATATAAAAAAATTGGTATAATACGATTAGGAATCGTGATCGTTGAGGCAAGAGGATATTAGTAGACTAGAGACCCTTGAGATTTGGGTTCCTTTAAGCTATTAAAATATAAATTGACCATAAAGTAAAACAAACAAAGAACTTATATGTAAGTTGGGGGAAGGGAGATGTTTGGCAGGCGTCAGAAGAAGTGAATATAGAAGGTACCTAGTAGCAAAGAGTTGCAGAGTGTGTGTCATTGATGAAAGAACGTTAATCACGATAAAATGTTGCTATAGTTGAAGTGATGATGGTTGGCGGTGAGAGATTATTTCTTAAGCATTCGGGTCGTATAGTTGGCATTTTGGACGAATTAAATGAGGTAAACCATTTAAAGTGATTTTTGAGATTCAGGACATTTTGCGTCGTATTCGCCAGGGAACAGGAAAACAGCAGTTTTTTTCCGGCGCAATTTTTATTCGCATAGCTCTATTGTAACTTCTTAGATTACTGCTCAGAGCAATATTAAAATCATGTAATATATATAATGATCCCCACCTGTGAGCAACGAATTCCCGGATTCAGCGATGCTCTCTGGTATCCCTACGACTGCACCAGCGATCAGCCACGCCAGCGAGCAGAAAATGGTGACCACGGTACATGGCATGGTGGTGTTTAATATCCAGGAGGTTTATCTGGAAGAATAAAGACGATAGGTATTATATTTCTTGGCACGCAGTACCATAATTCTCGATTGGTTTGTATGGGCACCACTTCCCAAGACTCGAAGTATCGCACACTGCCTGGTCCAGGTCATATGGAAATGCATTTCTGGGCGATGAATTACACAGTATTAACTTATTGATCCAGCCGATTACAGATACTAACTCTATTTTAGAAAGAACACACTATCGACTTCTTCCTCCCTATGATTTTTGCTGGTGTATTTATCTGGACAATGACCAAGTTTGTTGTTGTCAATTTTACTTCTGCATACATCTAAATGTATATAATACCCCGCAAACCGCCGTAAGAACGTGTGGTAATAGGTATTAGGTCATCACCCGTACTAGGGCACAACTCCCTATCCAAACAAACACATACATGTAAACCCATTCCCATAGTGACTCAAGCAAATCATACATTCAAGCAAAAGTCTTTTTATTTTATCTGTATACAAATCTTACGATGCAGTAAGACATTTATCCAATGACGTGTAAACTAGAATATGGACAGCAAGATGGCGGAATTCCACTGCCACATGAACATGCAACGGTCTCCTCCCCAAGGACACATGTAGAGAGTGTGATCCAAAGCTATAGGTAGCGGGATGGTCCCCCCACGGAGTGAGACGAGGGATGGAAGGGGAAACTCAAAAATAGACAAGGTAGAGCAAGCAGCACTTCTAAGAGCTCTCCGTTATTTAATGTCATTCTAATGCAGTTATACGGAAAGAAAGAGTTTTGACAATAAAACAAACGAAGTTAGGGAAAGAGCATGCAATTAAGTAGGACTAATTATTTGCTAGACGTTGAGCTAAGCGTGTAGAATTGTTGCTATCTTTAACCCTACAGTTGCAACACACTGCAAGTAGGAACTGGTACTCGAAAATCACGTTGCTTGAGTGGGGCTGCAGTTGACTAGAATGGCTTGCCCGGGAATCGAACCCGGGCCCTCCAGTCTGCAGTCGCAACCCACACACACACACACACAGTTCCGCGACCCCACTCACATATACGTGTATATCACTCCAGTAATCTCCGCTATCCTGCCTGCTTTCTGCTGCCTGCTGAAGACGGGCTCATTTTTTGCCACAACCGTCTCTAGATAACATGGAAATGCATTTATTACCGCTGAATTACAATTAGTTTTTTATATTTAAATCGCTCAGCGTTAATAACTATATTATGGAAGACTATTTCATAAATTTAACTTATGCCATTGGCATACATTGAATAGTCGAGAGTTTAAACAAAGTTTCTAGTTTTTGACAAGAACAAAATGTTCATTAAATGTAAAATCTATTTCTAATTATTTCATTTATATATCCAAAGTCAATTCTAAATGGTAATCATTTTCTTCGATATGGGGCAACCTTTTAACCTCACTGTATTAATGCCTTCTGAAAAAAATGCTGATGCTATGCAACACGGCAGAGGCAAATTTTAGAGCTGTTGATTGGAAAATATGGAGTATGTAGCCTGTAAGTATTTTATTCCTCTTCCGGCTAGCGAACACTTGAGGACGAGTGCTTGCTCAACTGGCGGAAAAAGAAACTTACTGTTCTAGCTGGCGGCGTCCTCCAGGATTCTAAGTGCTCTCGCCCGACGCTACGCAAAGGAAAGCTTCCCCGCTCTTGGACCTTTCGAGCGGAAGAACGCCGGCCGCCTCTTTGTACTCACATTCGCCCGTGAGTGTCCTTATATATTAAAGGAAGTACTAGTATTCCTAGTGAGCTTTCCATCATCATATCTCACCAAGAAAGTCATTAGCGATTACGCATACTTCTGCGGTTACAAGAGCCACGAGTCTATTCGTTGCTGAGGCTTTCGGGTTGGGTGGAGGGCGGGGCGGGGGCGGAACTAGGGCACATGGACCCAATTGCCCCACCCCCCGGATCAATTATTTCCTTCGGCGGAACGTGGTGAGGCCAATTTCGTGGGAGATAAGCGCAAAGACATCTATTGGAATATGCCATTCAGTCAGTCGGTTTCGGTGAAGTAGAGTTTGGAGATATGATGGAATACGAGCGAATGGCCTATATCTCCTGACAGTCGGCTAACTAGGGGGAGGGGAGTTGCAAAATGTTGTTAAGTTATCGGAAAATGCATTACTGCACTTATAAGAATCGGCAAATTTGCCGGAACCCAGAGCTACCTTCGATAGGAAGTGAACGTGCTCATAACTAATTGCATTGATACAGATTCAGGAAAATCCCGTTTTTACACTCCATTTTTTACTTTTCGCAAACATGATACTTGCGAATAACAAGTGTATTACCCGAAATCAACTTTTACGGTCTGAAAAAACCTGTTTATGTCTCTTGGAAACCGGTATTAATTTTTTTAAATTATAGGTGTTTCTAATGGTTTATTTCCATTTAATTTTTGTTTAAGTGGTAGCTTTTGTGTACTGTAAAATCATCATAAATTATTTAGTAATTAAGAATATGTCGTCCTCATAATTTATATTGCGCTATTTTGAAGAATAATGGAGCATTATACAAAACCCTACCCGATGATACGCACTAGGGACCCATCCTTTTGAAAATTGGTACTGTTCATTCTTATTACCATTTTTTATCCTATAATGAGATATAGACGGTTTCATTGACGGGAAAGCTTCGAATGGTTATTGTGTATTACAAGAACTGTCGTTGAAAAGACGCTGGAAAGTTCAGCGACGTCGAAGGCGTTCAGACGTCTTGGATACTTATGCCACATCAGAGACATGATGCAGACAGGATGGAGATCGAGCAAGGCATCGAAGGGATCAAAGGCGCTGATGACGATGGAAACTGCTCATCTGATGCTTATTATTCAACAAAAGGTTTGTCTTAAATTTTTACACCTAACTATGAAGATGCCTGTACTCTTAAGCGAAAAATCTCAAGTGAGCTTGCGCATGCGCTGAAAGGCACTCAGCAAAATTTCAGTCATTTTATACGGTTGTTTTTTGGCAATGGCTAGAGTGTCTTTGTGAAAAATATTTTTATGAAAAAAGGAAAAAATTAAGTATCCTATTGCTATGAAATATTTATTTTTATAGTGGTAATTCGTGCAATTTTGAGAAGATGATTTCATACGGGGCCATACCAACTTGGCTTATGATGACGGGACGGCCAAATATTGAGATACCCACCGCTAACATTGAAAAGGTTTACCTAGTTTTACTGGACGACCGTCGAATTATTAAAGAGAAAAAGCAAAGGAAATCTTTATATCAAAAGAACGTGCTTTTCAAATATTGACTGACGGATTGGACGTTAGGAAGCTATCCCGGCGTTGAGTGTCTCGTTAAACTCACTTTGAACCAAAAATATATTGGAATGAGGATTTCCAAGGCCCTGCTGGAGGGGATTTCGATGAAGTGTTTGGAATTGATTTCGTCGTTTAATAGCTGAATATGAAACCTGGATCCAACATTATGCCTCTTAAATGAAAAAAGAACTTCATCTCAGTAAATATTAATTCTCAGATAAGACTTTTTGCAGACGACTGTATTATCTACGCGAAAGTCGAAAATGACAGAGACAGTGACAAAGGATAGGATAGGATATTAATTAAGGATTCAAAGGGATATTAATAAAATGGCAGATTGGATGACAAAAAATGGGATGGATATTAATGTTAGCAAATGCAAATCCCACACTTTTAGCAATAAGGTAAATGGAAAAAATAGGGAATATAAATTCTCAGAAAATTTCATTCCTAGAAGTGATACTTGCAAATACTTTGGTGTATATTTAACTATGGACTTACGGTGGGGGCTAAATGTGGAGTACATCTTTAAGAAAGCTTTAAAAACTCTTCATTGGGTGATGAGTACCTCAAAGGGAGCGTTAGAGCAACCAAGGGGAAGGCTTATCAGACCCTAGTAAGACCAATTTTAGAGTACGCTTCTCTTGTATGGGACCCTCATGAAGAAGATCATATTAAAAAACTGGAAAAGGTGCAAATAAAGGCTGCCCGATATGTACTCGGGAAGCATAGGAGGATGGAAAGTTTCTCTGACATGCTAGAAACGCTGGGCTGGGAGCCTCTAGTAACTAGAAGGAAGGAAAGCAGACTTCGTGGAATGTTCCGCATTGCGTTCCGCAAGGGGGAGAAAGCTTGTCCAGATCTGAGGAAAGAGGCGGGGAACCCAAATTTTATAGGCAGAAATGATCGCAAATTTAAGGTAAAATGCCAGGCACAGAGAACAAATAAAAAAAATTTCTTTTATAAATAGACCAACTGTTGGTTGGAACACCTTACCTGCAAAAATATTCGAGCCCTTTCCTAACAGAGTGTATACTTTTAAGAATAGATGTAAGTTATTTATGTAATAATTTGATTGATGTGGGGTGTATTGTATTATATGTGATAGCTTAATTTTTTTAATTTATCTTTTTTTCTTGCTGATTGATGGATGTAATTGGGATGGGGATTCACTTGTTTTGTTAGAGAGATTTGTGTTTTGAAGTCTGATTTTATCTATTATCTTTGGCGATTATTTGGGACTTGTGTGCCACCTGACACTCTATCAGCACATGTGTATTTTTAGTAATAATAAATGTACTACCAAGCTACTTGCATTTGCGACAAGATTGGAGAAATGCATTGTCTCATTAAACTTGATCTTTAAGTTTTTTGTTTTTGCATGTGGCGCATAACCGTTGAATATAGAGCGGCCGCGATCAGCGCCATGACAGGTGGGATATTAAAATATTAAAATTATTCACGTATACACCTGGAAAAAATCTTCAAACATCCGCATTGAAAAAGTTGAAGGGCTGTTGTGAATACGTTTACGTAATTTTTCACAATTAACCCGCTATTCACATAGACGAGAACTGTTAACCCCAATCATTCTAGTCTCGAATACACATTAATCCACCATTAAACATATTTATGCAGGGTGCGCTTCGAAGATTATGAAATTATTTTTTTCAAAGTAATTTACTGAACAGATTTGGAAAAATACTTAAAATTCTTTAAAGTACTCCGCTTGGACTAATACAAATATTTTCTATCGATTCTGCCATGACCGGTAAGCGCCCTGGTGGGCGTCTTCGGGGACCTCTCGCAAGGCCTTCGTCACGGCTGATTGGATATCTTCAATGGACGATGAAGGGGTTCCTTTCAGGTCTGCCTTGATTCGAGGGAAAAAAAGTCTGCTGGTGCAACATCATTACCAGAGGGGGGTTGGGGCAGTATCGGAGCCTGGTTAATAACCAGGAACGGGCGAATTCAGCGCTTTGCGGCAAAGCGCGTTGTCTTGATGGAGTTGCCAGGTAGCGGAGATGTCTATTCCCGTCATGATGACCCTATTTCGATGTCTTTCCAGTGCATCTACATGGCCGGCAGTTAACCCACCGTGCATGTGGAAAAAGGTCCTTAAGGATCACTCCTACCCTGCCAAAAAAGACAAATTGTTTTCACTTTTTATTAGCTCTTTATTGATTCTTTGGGTTTGGAAGACTAGTCGGGGTGCCCCTCAGAGACTTTGATTTTCGTTTTTGAGTCGCATTAAAACACCAGTTTTCATGACCAGTGATTATTATCAGGTAATCTACCAGTTGAGGTAATTTTTTTTAGATGGGCACGACTGACAAACAAATATTTTGTGTCTACTAAAACAACACAAAATCCAGAACCTACTCTACATCAGGTACCTCTTCATCTCTGAGTACTTTCTGCCTCCCTTCATCCCGTCCAACATCCCTATCCTGTTCCTTCCCTTTCCTCGTTTGCCTGACATTCTCCCCTCAATTACAGTCTTCAACATCCCACTGCCGGCCAATACCCCATTCATCCACTTTTCCTGCCTCCAAAGGATTTCTCCCAACAAACCGCTCTCTTCACCCACCATACCAGGTACTTCCTCGTTTGTTTTCTTCTCGGTCCATTACACCTTCTCCATTCTTCTCCACACCAACATTTCAAAAGCCTCGAATCTACGTCTATCCTCCTGCTTCAATGACCATGTTTCCGCACCGCATATGGCTACGCTACATATCGACGTTTTTACAAGTCTATTCTTAATATCCTTACTCAAAGCCCCTGTCATCAACTCCCTCCTCCTTGTGAAAGCATCTTTGCCTAGCGCAATTCTTCTCCTTACGTCCCTACTACTTTGACCGTGTTGGTCCAAAACACTTTCAAGATACGTAAACTGTTCTACCTTCTCTAGTTTTTGACTTCCTATTTTATTGTTCAGCTTAGCCTCTTGCTTTCTAGAAAATTGCATAACCTTTGTTTTATAAATATTGGTTCTCATTCCATATCTGTCGCACAGAATTTCCAATGCCTGGTCATCCGCGAATCTAACTGATTTTACGAATTTCCCATCCACTTTCATTCTCTTTAATCATTTCCTCTGCATACAGGCTTAACAGCAGCGGTGATAATGGGCAACCTGCCTTACACGTCTTCCTAACACCGCCCATCCGGACTTCCCTATCCACACTCGCCCCTTAGCAGTCTGAGACAAGTAAAGGTTGCGGATCAGTCTCCCGTCCCACCAATCTATTCCTATTTTCTGCAATATACTCATTAGTTTTTCCCATTTCAATCTATTGAACGGTTTTTCGAAATCTACGAAACAGGCAAATATCTCCTGGTTGTGTTCTATATTCCTCTCGATTAATAATCTCATTACTGCAATGGCATCACGCTTACCTCTCACCTTCCTAAACCCAAACTGATCATCCCCTAAGTAATCATTTACCCTACTCGCTATCCTTTTATTTATGGTCCTGAGAACAACTTTAGCTGCGTGTGATATCAAACTTATCGTTCTGTAGTCCTCACATAATGTAGCCTTTACCTTGGGAACTAAAACTGATCTCACAAAGTCTTCCGGCCAAATTCCTTCCTCATAGTTACTACGGATCAGCTCATATAGCCTCTTCCTCCCACATTTTCCTAAGCATTTTAAAAGTTCCGCGGGAATGTTATCCACCCTTACGGCCTTATTTAGTTTCATCTCCCTTAATGCCCTTTCTATCTCACATTCTAGTATGCCTGGACATAAGCTGTCTTCCTCTACCTCATATTCTTTTTCAATGTCTAACTTTGTTGGTCTAAGTTCTTTACTATTCAGATCTTCTATATATTCCTTCCATATCTCTTGGATCTTTCCTGTGTCAACTTTTATCTTACCCGCCTTATCTCTAATTGTCAGCATATATCTTCCCTTCTTACTTCTTGATACAGACTTAACTTTGCTATACAGCGCACCGATTTCACCCTTTCTCTGCAGACTTTCCATATCCTCACATTGCGTCTTCCACCATGCTTCTTTTGCTTTATTTGTCCCCTGTTTCAATTCATTGTTTAATTCTTAGTCCTTCATTTTGCCTAACTTTGTATTTACATTCCTCCATTTTCTGCGCTCATCCATCTTAGTAATCATCTCATCCGTGATCCATGGTTTCTTAGTCCTTTTCGCGTTATCGGTTCCAATAGTGTCTTTTGTGGCTTCGATAACCCTTTCTTAATACTTTCCCATTTTTCTTCGATAGTACTCAGCTCTTGACTATCCTCCATGACTTCCTCTACAGCATGTTGGTACTCCTTTCATTTCAATCCATTTAATGCTCTTACATTCTATTTTCAAACCCGCCGCCCCTGCTTTATTTTCTGAAACAGAAGTCACATTTCATAACAACTAAATTGTGGACAGACTCCGCATCCACTCTCGGGAAGCTAAGCAAATTTAACTTACTGTTCCTAAACCTGGGTCTAGCCAGATTATAATCTAGCTGATACGTTTCTGAGTCACCTGGAATTTTCTATGTATACCAGCGTCTTTTGTGGTGTCTAAACCAAGTGTTGGTGATGAATAACCCCTGTCTCCTGCAAAACTCAACTGCTTTCTCCCCGCGGACATTCCTCGTGCCTAAACCGTAGAACCTGACCTCATCACCATCTCTTCCTTCGCCTACCGTCGCTTTCCCATCCCCCATCACTATCAAATGTTTCCCTGCAGGAACACCCGCGATTATGTCCTCTAACTGGTCGTATATCCTATCGGCCTCTTCCTTCTTGTGGTTGCTTGGTGGCAAGTATATCTGATAAATGACCAAATTCGTCGGTTCTGCTTTTATCTCAACTAGTAATTTTGAATCCGTTGCCTGTTATTTGCTGATTTCGCTTCTTCCTACCTCTTTATTCAAAATGTGGCAACCCCTCTAAGGCTCTCGTCCCTACCGCTCTTTATTATTCTATAATCATCACTCCAGTAATCCCCGCTATCCTTCCATCTCACCTCGCATAGATCTAAAATATCTATACTTTCGCTTTCCATTTCTTGCTTAATATTCTCTAATTTCCCTGCCCTCATCACTTTCCCAATATTCCTCGTTTCCATGATAACTAATTTGGTCTTTTTCTCCTCCGTTGGCATTGTAAACCCCGGGATAAAAAAATGTAAAATTTTTGAAAGAATGGTGTAACTACAAAGCAGAAATAATCCTGGCAACTGAAAATATGAAACCATGCTGAATCAGATACATTCGAGCTGACAAATATATTCCTAATCATCAATCGAATATTACTTTTCAATAAATTCCCTTGAAAACCAAAAACATAATTAATATCTATTTGTAACCATACCAAACACACATGCTGAGTGAATTTAATGGAAAAAATTAAGCCTGCCAACCTGTCTTCAGAAGTAGATTATCTGCATCAATAAAATTATGTTGTGATTGTGACAATAGTTATTTCAGTAACAGATGTTATCCCAAATAATCTAAAGGACAGAATAATTAAATTAAAGCCTAACAATAGCAATTAAATATCCTTGCCGAAAACATTAAAATTGATAAAAAATAGTTGAAATCCCTTTCTGTCTGTGTCCGGGTCGAGGTGAATCATTTTTACTCTTTTAAATTGTTTAATTTTTTGTATAATAATGATTAAATCCATTAAAACTACTTTTGTGATATTTGCGGCAGTTCTTTGAGTTAATCATAACATTTCCTGAGCATATAGTTTATAAACATTACCAATGACAGACAGCCCCATCTCACTCACCTGACTGCTTCCTTCCATCCTGATTCTCCCGCCGCTCTTCTTACACTATACTAATTGTTTCAAGCATTAGCTTTGAATTAGTTGCCTTCAATGCCACCTCCATTAGATGTTCTGTAAGAGGCCCAGGTTTCTAGATAAGTGAGCCAGGATTCAGTATCCTCCATGGAAGGTACGCCTAGTCCATTTATGATGAAATGGGGGATAAATAACAATCCCTCTTGGGAACTGCAGTCCAGAAGAAGAGAGAGAGTGATAGAGGTGGGGGAGAGTGGTACACAAAAGGATTGGGGGTTGGTTTCTTCCGTGCCTCCTCCACCTACTAGTTAGACAGCTATTCTAGTGCATATTTTTACCGATGTACTCTTATGCTTCACGAGAATCTACTCCTCTTGGGATGGACACCAATTGATGCTTGGACTCATCGTCAATAAAATACTTGTAAAAAAATCAGTCCTACCACTTTTGGGTGCAACCCTGTATATGCATACGCGTAAGTCAATCCCTTTACCATCTCATCTACAAACCTCTGAAAGGTCTGCGCAGCGTTTCGAAGGCCAAATGTCATAAATGGAAACTCAAAAAGGCTGAAAGGCGTTATTATTGCAGTTTTGGGAATATCGTCAGGGTTGATAGGTATTTAGTGGAAAGCCCGAACTAAATCAATTTTCGAAATTATGGTACAGCCACATAACCCCTGGGCAAAATCCTCGATATGCGGTACCGGGTAACGATCAGGTACGGTTATGGAATTCAGCGAGTGGTAGTTGACACACGGGCGCCACTCGGCGCTCTTCTTGGGCACCAGGTGTAAGGCAGACGACCAAGAGCTAGATGACCTCCGCGCAGTACCTGTCTGAAGCATCAGCTCAAATTCTTTCTAGGCAATGGCAAGCTTGTTTGGTTCGAGACGGCGGGGCCTTGATGAAACTGGAGGGCCAGCGGTGGTCTCTATGTCTCTATAAAATGAACCGTGAAGTGCTTGACTCGCCGAGGAGCTCCCGATGGATTCGTAATCTCCGGGAATTCGGCAATAAGGCGGGAATAAGGGAGTCACTACTGATAACTTTCACTTGGCCTTTGCTGGGAGAAGCGACGGTACCCTTGACCAATAGCGTTGTCACATTGTCCACCAAACGTTTACGAGCAATATTCACAGGGAGACCGAAATGGTGGAGAAAATCTGCCCCTATTATTGTCTGCGGTGCATCGGCAACGACAAACTACCACAAAAATTCTCGCCGGAGGCGAAGGGAAAGGGAGAGAGTGTCAGATCCGTATGTGGTAATGGGAGTATCATTGGCAGCGAAAAGCTGAAGATCCGACTTCCCTCGACGTTCATGGAGCAGCGTGACTGGGTAAAGATAGATATCGATCCCGGTATATACGAGGAATTTGACGTCAACGACAAAAAGACGGTTGGATAGGTCTAATCAGAAGCCCGCCGCCCTCAGGCACTGCTCGCTTCGTATAAACAGGGAAGGGTACACTTAGTGGCGTTACTCCCCCAATAGCGGTGGTACTAGCAGATGCCTTGGTACCGCTGGGAATGAATTGAGGACTGGTGACGGAGGGGGAGTTCGGCCACGGCTGCGGGAACGGTGACTCGAGTGCGGGCCGCGCTCATTGGCGAGCGCTGCCACTTGTTGAGAGAGGTTTTCTAACTTCTCCATCACTAAAAACTGGGTCGGGGGCCTCTGCGGCAGCGTACGGCGAATGAATTACCTCCGCTACCTTGCCTGCCAAGGTGGCGAGATCTGCCAAGCTCATCGACGCCTGGGTGACTAAAATGGCGTGGACGGGTGGCAGGCGGCTCAGCCAAATTGTCCGTAAAAGGTCATCCGGAACGGCTCCGCCAGCCAAAGAGCGAAGATGTCGCAGGAACTGCGACGGTCTACGGCCGCCAATGTCTTCACTCCCGAGGAGTTACTTGATCCTTTGCTCCTCGGACAGCGAAACCCGCCGGACCAATTCTTCTCGCAGTCGCTTGTACCTGTCCGTTATAAGAGGGTTGATGATTATGTCCTCGACCTCTTGTGCGTATCGGGTGTCGACATTCGCCACAACCACCCAAAACTTGCCAGTATACTCGGTTATAACCGCGAGGCGAAAATTCCCCTCGAGTTGGGCGAACCAGAGCTGTGGCTTCTCCGGACAAAATGGCGGCACCCGCATAACCACGTGCTTGACGGTGTCTGTATTTGCGGCCATATACCCGTTAGGCCCGCGAGAATAACTAGCACTTAAATATTTAGAGAAACGGCGAGCGCTGCAAGTTTCCGTTACAACAAAATAAATATAAACATTTTCGCGCCTAACACTTGAGCCAACTTAGCAATCACGTCGGGGTCACTAATTTTTGGGGGTGCTGGAAATTATATTAGCGAGGCCGGTGCTTGGAAATACTAATAAATCACATTTAAAGCGCTTGAATAAACAGCAGATTTATTATGAGTGCTGTGAATAACAGACCAAGGTCAACGCAGTAAGATGTATTCCATAGACGCAACGTGCAAAAGAGGGATGAACGCTCGGCTGGGGTTGAGACGTGACTAGTTCCGCGTGGGTCAAGATGCCTCCTTGTGGGTCGTGCCTAGGGTTACACCTCGTGGCACACCCCTGAATCGCGCAAACAAATAAGGAGTGAAACCACCACATCATTGAGAGGAGAAAGCATGAACCGCCACAGTAGGCTCTGGATGGGCCCAAGCTGCCTAGGGGTAGAGTTATCTTGTCTCTTTTGAAATAATACAACCTTGCATCCTATACTACAAAAATCCACAGTTTAACTCTTCATATATCCTTCCCCCCTTCACTCAGTCCAACATGCCTATCATATTCCTACCACTTTATTATTTGCCTACATTCTCCCCTATATCATAGTCTTCCATGCACCAATGGCAATTTAAATGCTCTGCATCCATCTTTCCTACCTCATTTAGATTTCTCCAAACATCTTCTTCAAAAAATTTCATCAAACATTTCTCTCTTCCTCCATACCTGTCACTTACTTCCTCATTAGTTTTTCTTTCTGTCCACTCCATTTTCTCCATCCCTCTCCATACCCACATTACAAAAGCCTGCAATCTACACCCATCATTCTCCTTCTACGACCATGTTACCATACTATATAAAACTACTCCCCACATCAAGGAATTGATGAGCCTTTTCTTAACATCTTCCTCAAAATTCCTATTATCAATTCCCTTCTCCTTGTGAAAGCTTCTTTGTCTAATGTAATTCTTCTCACTGTACTTCTTACTTGACCATTGATTATTAATATTTATTACTCCAAATTATCAAGTTGAATTCCTCCCTGTGAGTTAATCTGTATTAAAGCTGGAAGGAGTTATATCTTCCGTGAACCTTGTATGCTTTTGATAAAAAATAGAATTCCCATTTAATGATGTTGGGTTTTCATCCTTTATTTGTCACAGCATGGGGTTTCATATTCTATCAATAGTATTAATTAAATGTTTTTCATCTTTTGATTAAAGATTGCTGATATTTGTTCAGGGTTATGATAGAGCTCAGGGTATAATCCAGGAAGAATATGTTCTATTGTGTCCCAAAGTCCTATCCACCCTTCCTTTCCTAGCATCCTCATCTCATTGTCACAGTTTTCTGCTTTTGATAACTTATCAAAATTCCCCGACAGAGAACCCCATATGGGTGTTTGTTGTTCTACGTCTCACTACCTCTCTTCAAATCTTTAAGGAAATATAATACCATAGTTGTATTTATTATTTCTGTTTTCTTCATGATTATTAAAAATTTTATTATTAGGTCATAATTTATTTATAATGTCCTTTAGATTTGTTGAGGTAACACTTGCGCGTGGAAAGGAGAATTTGAGCTCCTTACAATCTTTTTAAGACAAATATTAAATTATTTTTTGTTAACTGGTAAAGGGTTTAAAATGAATTCTTTATGGATAAAGGGAAAAAATTTAATACATTCAGTTATAACATTTATTAATGACATTGCTTATCTGCTTGATTACATGGTGCGTACAAATCCATGTCAGATCATTTTAGTATTTCAAATACATATGTGTTTATCATTATAGCATTAATGATTGCCGTCATCATATTGTTTTAAGTTAACTCTATTTTCTGAGTTTTTCCTTGGCTTCACTCATATTTTTCTTTTAATTGATATTTTGGGTCACTATAGGAGATTATAGAATCCATTGGTGTTTTTTACTTTAAGTGTTCTTTTAATCCCATGTTTTGCCCTCCTATTTCTCTCAATTCAAATCCCTCTTGTTTTATTTCTTTTCCTTCCTCCACATGATATACAGGGTCGCACCCAAAAGTGGTAGAATTGATTTTCTCTAATTTTCGCGAACAGAGGGGTATAGGAGGGTCTGCCTGGCAGGGTAAGGTGGAGGGGGCTCTTAGCAACAGACTAACACCAACCTGAGTTGCCTGCGGGCTGTCGTTGAGTGAGGACACCGTTTTTAGTGAAGCAAGTTTTTTGCCCGCGTCGAAAAACAAAATGAATCTGAATTTAGAGCAACGTTATTCCGTGGAGGGTTGTGCGAAACTCGGGAAGGCGGAAACTCAGACCCTCGATATGATCAAGCAGGCTTATGGGGACACTGCCTTAAGACGTTCCACAGTATTTGAGTGGCACAAGTGGTTTAAAGAGGGTAGGGAGCTCGTTGAAGACGACCATCGCTCCGGACGGCCGTCGACGGCAAGAACCGACACGAATGTGGACAGAGTGAGGACACTGCTGAACACAGACCGACGCTTAACCAGTGAAAAAATTGCAGACCAGTTGGGTCTGTCTGCATCCAACGTTCAACGCATTATTTCACAGGATTTGGCCATGCGCAAGGTGTGCGCCAAGATGGTGCCGAAAATTCTGCCATGGCGCGCTCGTCGTCAGACAGCTCCTGGCCAAATACGGCGCTGCCACGTTGCTGCACCCACCCTATTCTCCCGATCTGGCACGACCGGACTTCTTCTTCTTCCTCCTGATGAAAAGACAGCTCAAGGGACGACGTTTTGACTCGATAAAGGCCATTCAAGAGGCTTCGACGAGGGTCATCAACAGCATCCCCAAAGAAAATTTCCAGCGGGCATACGGGGGATAGGAGCAACGTTATACTAAGTGTGTAGCAGCTCAAGGAGCATACTTTGAAGATTATTAGGTCAATGTAAGTAATTCATGGATAAAATTCTTGTAAAAAAATCAGTCCTACCACTTTTGGGTGCACCCTGTATTTGGCATTCATCAAGACCAAATTTAAGTTTTATGTCATCACTGAAAATCTCCATGATTTTTTGCTGTGCATTCAACTGCTTGTTAACTGCGGCAAAGATTTTTATCTCTTCCTTATAAAACTGCCTTTTTTGGCCCTTCAAAGTTTATCTTTCTCTGTCTGGTTTTGAATCCATGTCTCATCATATTCAGGAGGTTTCATAGTGGATTTTACGTCATGGAAAATCACAGTGTACTGAGGGAGTCGCCTGGAAAAGCAGACTAACTTTGCTGATCCCACTGAAATTTTTATTTTCCAAGACCAAGGTTACCTTGTAAGGCAGTATAATCATGGATCAACTGATGATGCTGCCTTGCTGGGAAACCATGGTTGTGGATAGTTAGACATCCATAGGATTCTGCAAAGTTTGTATTCCTTTATGCCTCTTTCTATTGGTATACCTTTAGTTTCTGGTGTGCTCTCAGATATATTAATTGCTATCTGAGTTATTTATGTTTTCATGATAGTTTGTTACATGCTGGTTATGATCAAATTTATTTTTTAGGTATTTAGCACATTTTGCTGCCAGGACTGTATAATGTTATTAAATAATTTTTTGCAGTCTATGTATGCACAGAAAAGATCTCTTTTATGCATCGTTCTTACTGTGTCTTTACCATGTCAATTACAGTGGGTCCTTTGCATCCATAGAAGATGAAATTGGTCTTGAGAAAGGAAAGGAAATATATTCTTTTTACCTCTGATTGTATCACTAATTTTTTCTTAAAAGCTGTTGAAGATAATATGTTTTGAAGAAGTTCATGCTGCCAATATTGGAAATATGCTGCAAAATCGACTTAAAATAATTTAAATTTAAAATGGAGTTTTACTAGCCCATTTGATTTTATATCCACTGGAAATTAATTTTTTAAATTTGACATCAAGTAATGTGTTGTCTGTCTAACTTCTTGATCAAGAGCATTATGTTTATTACGGAACAATTAGTTGTGTAACTCAACTTTGTTTTTTGAGCAAAGATTTCCTAGCAGCTGTAATCCAATACTGTTCATCTCCAGGATTAAAGATATGCCCTATAATATGAATTCTAAATCTATTCTTTATGTTCATGGCACTACTTTTGTCCAAAAATGACAACATCCAGAAGATACAAAGACACTACCTAGTAATTCCAAAAGATAGGCAAAGGAATGGTTTGATATTTATTATTTATATTAAAACATAGAAAAATGCCCAGCATATTTTACACAACTTTGAACACTACTTATTGTGAACTACCCTCAACTTACAACTCATTTCATATTGTGAGCATTTGATTCTACTGGCTGCTAACCAAGTGGAAATCGGACTGTATCCTGAATTCCAAGAGTAGACTATATTCCAGGTTACTTGCTGTCCCATTTTGCTGAATTGATTAATTATTTTGTAACAATGTTCATCACAATTAAGAATTTATGTTTATATGTATATTGAGCAATATTAATGCTGATGACATTTAATGTGGTGTGACTGTGACAGAATATTGGAATAAGAAGTGTTAAGACGTGTAGTGGGATTGATCATTATAACCCATACTTTTCCATTTATAGATGAAGGAAGAGATGCATGGGAAAAAATAGGGATGGGGCTATTAATTTTTGAGGAATTCATAAATTCTGTTAGTTTTTTGCTAGATAAAATACACTTAGTCTATCAGTCAAATGGTCCATCACATTGCTGAGCATATGGGAAAATCAATTTCATCCGTATGTAATTAAAATAAAGTTTAAAAATGAGAAGTAAATGCAGTTTACAATAAAGAAAAATGCTAAGCTTAACATTAATATTAAGAGGCCCAATTGGGGCCGGTGGAGCCATCAGCTATCTCAGAAATGTTTTATACCAAATTGGTCAAAATAAAAGGGGCATGGGCAGACTGGTGTTAGGCAAAGCTTTCATATGAAGGAAGGAGGGCAATCATGACAGAGACATGGAATACGGACATTAGCAAAAGATAAGTGAAAACTCTGATATTGAACATTGTTTTGTACAGAGCAGAAACTCGGCCATTAATGAAAGATGATAGTCATTGATTATGCAGCTTTTGAGATTTGTGTGTGGAGATGGATAAAAATGAAAATCATGGCAGAAAGGATAACAAAAGGAAAATATCTAGATATGGCGGGAGAGGAGAAAGTATTCTGGGGAGAATTTGAAAGGAGGCAGGAAAGATGATGGAGAGTATTTTGATAAGCTGTGGAATATTGAAGACTGTGATAGAGGGAATGAAGAACAAATAGTAACAATCTTCCACCTGACAAGTTTAATTGTACAACCAGGTTTGGATGGATTACATTATCTTCACATCATGAAGATAATGATGCATCCAAAGAAAATGTAATACCTTGACACCAAGTTGTACAGTTAAGCTTACATAAGTGGAAAATTAATAAGTGGATAGCAGGGATTACTGGAGTGATAAGTATAGAATAATATACAGCGGTGGGGACGAGAGCCAACGAGGGGTTGCCATAGTATTAAACGAAGAGGTAGGAAGAAGCATAGTCAACATAGAGCAGGTAACGGATAGAATACTACTAGTGGAGATAAAAGCAGAACCGACGAACTTAGTTATTATTCGGGTATACATGCCACCGAGCAACCATAAGGAAGAAGAGGTCGATAAGATATACGATCAGTTAGAGGACATGATCGCGTGTGTTCCTGCAGGGAAACATTTGATAGTGATGGGGGATGGGAAAGCGACGGTAGGCGAAGGAAGAGATGGTGATGAGGTCGGGGAATACGGTTTAGGCACGAGGAATGTCCGCGGGGAGAAAGCAGTTGAGTTCTGCAGGAGACAGGGGTTAGTCATCACCAACACTTGGTTTAGACACCACAAAAGACGCAGGTATACATGGAAAATGCCAGGTGACTCGGGAAGAAATCAGCTAGATTATATCCTAGTGAGACACAGGTTTAGGAACAGTGTGATAAATTCCCACAGCTTCCCGGGAGCGGATGCGGACTCAGACCACAATTTAGTTGTTATGAAATTTAGAGTACGTTTCAAAAAGATAAGGCAGGGGAAGCGAGTTAGAAAATGGAATGTAGAAGCATTAAATGGGTTGAAAAGGAAGGAATACAAACAGGTGGTAGAGAAAATCATGGAGGAAGGTAAAGAGCTTAGTACTATCGAAGAAAAATGGGAGTGTTTCAAGAAAGAGTTGTCTAAAGCCGCATAAGACACTATTGGAACCGTTAACGCTAAAAGGACTAGGAAACCATGGATCACGGATGAGATGATTACAGAGATGGATGAACGGCGAAAATGGAAGAATATAAATACAGAATTAGGCAAAATAAAGTACAAAGAATTGAACAATAAATTGAGGCGGGCAACAAATAAAGCAAAAGAAGCATGGTGGAAGATGCAGTGCGAGAATATGGAAAGTTTGCAGAGGAAGGTTGAAATCGGTGCGTTGAACAGCACGCACACATTTCCACGAGGAAAACCAAAAGACATGTGCATAGGATAAACTAAGAAGGACATAAAACAGAGAAGGTATCAGGGATTGAAAGTCTGCAGAGGAAGGGTGAAATCGGTGCGCTGTACAGCAAAGTTAAATCGTTATCGGGAAGTAAGAAAGGAAGAGCTATGCTAAAAGTTAGAGATAAGGCGGGTAAGGTAATAGTTGACGCAGGAAAGATCCAACAGAGATGGAAGTAGTATATAGAAAAAATAATGACGTAGAGGAAGACAGCTTAGGTCCAGGCATACTAGACAATGAGATAGACAGGGCATTAAGGGAGATGAAACTAATTAAGGCCGTGGGGGTAGATAACATTCCCGTGGAACTTTTAAAATGCTTAGGAAAATGTGGGAGGAAGAGGCTGTAAAGGGCTGATCCGTAGTATTTATGAGGAGGGAATCTGGCCGGAAGACTTGGTGAGATCAGTTTAGTTCCTATTCCGAAAAAGATAAAGGCCACGTCATGTGAGGACTATAGGACAATTAATTTGATATCCCACGCAGCTAAAGTTGTTCTCAGGATCATAAACAAAAGGATAGAAGGTAGGGCAAATGATTACTTAGGGGATGATCGGTTTGGGTTAAGGAATGGGAGAAGTACGCGTGATGCCATTGCAGTAATGAGACTATTAATCGAGAGGAATATAGAATACAACTAAGAGGTATTTGTCTGCTTCGTAGATTTCGAAAAAGCGTTTGATAGAGTGAATTGGGAAAAACTAATGAGTATATTGCAGAAAATATGAATAGATTGGAGGGAAAGGAGGCTAATCCGCAACCTGTACATGTCTCAGACTGCTCAGGTGCGGGTGGGAAACGGGGAGACAGGATGGGCCTTGCTAGAAAGGGGTGTAAGGCAGGGTTGCCCATTATCGCCGTTGCTGTTCAACCTGTATGCAGAGGAAATGATCAAAGAGGCATGGGAAGAACTAGAGGTAGGAATGAAAGTGGGCGGGGAATTCGTAAAATCAGTTAGGTTTGCTGATGACCAAGCTTTAGTTTGTCAGTCAGCCAAGGGGCTGCAAGCATTGCTTAGTAAATTGGAAATTCAGTGCAAAAGGTATGGGATGAGAATCAATATTAATAAAACAAAGGTTATGCGATTTTCTAGAAAGGAAAAGGCTAAGCTTAACATTAAAATAGGAGGGCATAAACTAGAGTAGGTAGAGCAGTTTACGTATCTCGGTAGTGTTTTGGACCAACATGGTCCAAGTAGTAGGGACGTAAGGAGAAGAATTGCGCTAGGCAAAGAGGCTTTCACAAGGAGGAGGGAGTTGATGACAGGGACTTTGTGTAAGGATGTTAAGAAAAGACTCGTAAAAACTTTGATATGGATCGTAGCTATGTACGGTGCGGAAACGTGGTCATTGAAGCAGGAGGATAGACATAGGTTGGAGGCTTTTGAAATGTGGGTGTGGAGAAGAATGGAGGTGAAATAGACAGAGAAGAAAACAAATGAGGAAGTACTTGGTATGGTGGGCGAGGAGAGGGGTTTGTTGGGAGCAATCCTATGGAGGCAGGAAAAGTGGATGAAGGGGGTGTTGACCGGCAGTGGGATGTTGAAGACCGTGATAGAGGGTAGAATGTTGGGCAAAAGAGGAAAGGGAAGGAACAGGATAGGGATGTTGGACGGGATGAAGGGAGGAAGAAAGTACTCAGAGATGAAGAGGGGCCTGATATAGAGTAGGATGATGGATTTTGTGTTTTGTTAGGAGTAATAAAATATTTGTTTGGTAGTTGTGTCCATCCAAAAACCTACCTTAACCGGTAGATTACCTTAAAAAAAGTGGAAAATTGTCACTAACTATACTTTATTATGTTGAATTTCACCCAATCAAGCCTGAAACTATTCAATTGGGGATACAAGGAAATTATTTATCATGTTGGGCACGAAAAGGAAAATGATAAGCATTTCAAATGAAATAAAGGGAGAAAGAATGTACGATATATAAAAGTTTATAACAAACATCAATTAGTCATTTCACCAGCAAGGGGAAAGAACATTCTTGATCTATTTGCTACTAATTTACCTGAAAGGGTCTTAAATGTAGGAGTTATTGATGTAATCCGTGATCACAGGGCTGTAAACCCTAAATTTTCCCTAAGCGTAGATAAAGTTAACAAACCAAAGAGAAAAATTTATTTATTCAATAAAGCTGACCATAAAGACCTAAAACGTGAGTTAAACTCTTTCTTTCTTAGATTTGACGAATTAAACAAAACTAGGAGTATCGAGGATACCTGGAATAATTTTCTTGCGATAACACGTTCAGCTATACAGAGATTCATACCTAGTAAATATATAAGAGAGAATAAGGAACCCCGTTGGTACAACTCTGAAGTACGGAAATCACTAAAACAGCAAAGGGCATGCCATACCAGAATGAAAAACGCGGTTAAAGATTCCTCCCCTGATAAAATCAACGAATCTTACAGAATTACAAACATCTAGGTCCACTGCCAAGAAGGCATTCCGGAAGGCGCTAGCGGAATTCAAAAGGAAAAAATTAGGTGAACATTTAAACGATAACCCGAACCATTGAAAAGAATTATTCCGCGCAAATATGAGGACGTTCCCTGATTGGCCAAGAAATTTCCCGGTATTGGCGCCGGATTTTTTCCTATATAAGACGGGACAACAAGCTTCTTTTCATCCTTGACCTGAGGACGCCAGCAGGATAGCTGGCGAAACTGTTGTACATTTAAACGACATACGCGGACGCAGCCCGAAAAATGTGGAAATCACCTACTCATCGCCGCGGAAACCTGCGAACGATAACCCAAAGATGTTTTGATCCTACGTCAGGGATGTGCAGGGAAAAAAGTCCACTGTAAACTCATTGAACAACGAAAAAGGGGATAAAGTAACAAGTAGTTTAGATAAAGCCAACATATTAAACTCATTCTTCCAGAGTGTTTTCAACAAATGTTCCCAGAATATACCAGAGAACCTTCCGAAAACATTTCTACAGCCAATGCATGCAATCGAATTTTCCACCCGCGGAATAGAGTTACTCCTTAAAAACATCGGCCCCAACAAATCTCCGGGACCTGATGAGATACCGGCTTGCGTGTATAAAGAACTGTCGTCTGAAATTGCTACTTATCTTAATATAATATTTAAGAAGTCATTAGCAGAAGAAAGCGTGCCAAGCGGCTGGAAGATAGCTTCTGTGACACCCATATTTAAAAACGGAGACCGGGAGGACCCCAGTAATTATAGGCCAATATCGCTCACCTCCATCTCCTGTAGGATTTTTGAGTACATCATTGTTAGTTCAATAATGAGGTACCTCGATAGCCAAGATTTATTGATTAATAACCAACACGAGTTCTGTAAAGGTAGATCCTGCGAAACTTAACTCGCTCTTTGTTCATGATATAATCCATTCCCGTGAAAGTAATATTCCAGTTGATGCGATATTTCTAGATTTTGAAAAAGCTTTTGATAAAGTCCCTCATTGCAAGTTACTCGCGAAGTTGGAAACTTATGGAATACATGGGAGTGTTAACTGCTGGATGAGACAATTTTTAAAAAATCGTGTTCAAACAGTTGTCCTGGACGGTGTATCATCCGATACTGTTAGGGTCACGTCGGGTGTACCACAAAGGAGTGTCATAGGCCCCCTCTTGTTTCTTATTTACATAAATGACCTCAGCGCCGTAGTTAATAGCAGGCTCCGTCTTTTTGCTGACGATGCGGTAATTTATGGGGACATTCGAAGTCGCGAAGACAGAGTCACGTTAGCTAACGACCTAAATGCAATCCAGACTTGGTGCGATACATGGCAATTGGAATTAAATTTAAAGAAATGCGTAGTAATACATTTTTGGGAAAAGAGTAACACCCCACCATTTAGTTACCAAGTGAAACAAACAGAAATCGTGAGGGTAGATTCCTTTAAATACTTGGGTGTAACAATTACTCACGATCTGTCCTGGGGAAAGAACATGCGAGAAATATGCGGTCGTGCTAATAAAAAATTGGGATTTGTATAAAGAGTGCTGGGTAATGTGACGAAAAAGAGAAGGAACGTTGTTTTCTTGCCCTAATCAGGCCACACCTAGATTATGCTGCCAGTATATGGGATCCGCAAGAGATAAATTTAATTTCGGAATTGGATCGAGTTCAGCGGAGGGGGGCTAGATTTGTCAAACATTGTTATGACCAACGCAGTAGCGGAACTACTTTGCTAGAAAATTTAGGCTGGGATTCCCTTAAACAGCGGCGTTTACAATATAGATTAAACTTATTAAAAACATTTAAATACGTGTCCTTTTCCGATGACATCAAGAAATAATACGAAAACCAACGTATGATGGGCGGAGGGTTCACGAATATAAGATTAGAGAGATTGACTGCAAGACTGAAAAGTTTAAATGGTCATTATTTCCAAGAACAATAAGAGACCAGAATGCTTGTAATCGGAATCCCCCACGAGCCGGCTAAGTATTAGCCTACAAGGTAGCGACTGCGCATGCTTATGCTAGTATATTTATAATTTTTTTTGCAGGTTCCCCCCACCTTTCCCCTTCCATTTGAAAAACCCTAACCTCCTCATCCCTTACCCTTGGCTCCTGGTGCTGCACTCCCTGCCACACACCTTTTTGGTGGCTTGCAGGGTATTGATGTAGATGTAGATGTAGATAACAGTATCACATGTCAGGTTGAGAATAAGTATAGAAATGTATAATTTTCAGTCATATATACTCTAAACTTTCAGGCTTCACTTCATTGAATTATTTGATGCCCATTTAAGAAGAGTTATGAATTTTCCACAGTCTTCATTATACGGTATAACATGTTTTACCAATTTGAGCATCATCAGGCATCAAGTGATGCCTGAAACCTGATGATGTCCCAAGTTGGTTGAATGCGTTGTATAGTGAAATAATATCTGTGGGAAATTTAAAACTCTTTCAATATGGGTAATTTTTGGCCAGTTCCCTTCATTCATCTACTTTAGTAGTTAGAATGCCAAGAAAAGTAATATGTTTTTTAAAGCATCATACATTTTTTTATGCGCTTCTTGTTATTTCAAGAAATTAATGGCTTTGAGTGGTGAAAAATGACTCCTTTGTTGAGACGCATGCTAAGATAAAAGCTTTCCTGTATCTTGATTACATGTTGATGCTATAGAATTTATTATTCCCTCAGTAAGTAACCAGCCATCATACGATGGACCATTCAAAGTGTTCAGGAGGACGGAAAAATATTTCACCCTTCGTGTCAATGGGAAGGAGTCAATGGTGTCTATTGATAGACTGTAGCCAGCCTTCTTTTTGAAAGATGACATCCATCGAGATAAGATGCTTACTAAGTCCAGTCCCTTCGAATCCCAGGGGGGTGAAGAACAGCCCACAACAACTATGCCCCAAGCAGAGAGCACCTGCAGTGGCCGCTGGGTCCAGTGCCCACGGCATCTGAGGGATTTTGTTTTGTAAATTGTTTTTTATTCGATTTTCCTTTCTTTCCATCTCCATTTGCCCAAGGCTTAAACACTTCAAGGGGGGTGATGTGGCGGTTACGCACATTTCATCTGTCAACTTTGGAGTCTTCCTATTTCTCCCACCAGAGGACAGCACTGGAGAGCAGAGACGAAGACGCATTCACCAATTAGCCAGCAGTTTACAGCAAGACCTATCGCAAAAAGCAACACCTTGCTCCGTCCGCAGGTATGCACCCTTTGTAATTGAGCATTGTGACAATAAACATTCCGCAGTTTTCTTTTATTAGCTTTTTCCTTTTATTTGGGTAGTCGCTTCAGCTTCCCCCTTGGGCCGCGTCATTAGTGTCCATTTACACTCAATTTTCTCCTGGCTCTTATTGAAGTAGAGTTTACATGTAGAATTTTCCAGCCCCTAAAGAGACCTCTTACATTCTCCATTACTCTGTTTAAAATTAATACCCCACTAGAGACTTGGTATAAATTGCTTTAATTAATTATGGTTCCTTTGAAAGTTCCATATTTTAACATTTTTGAGGAAGCAGGTTTTATTTAAATATAGTTATGAGTTATCAAGAATTAATAAAACAGCTAATTCATTATTATACGAGGGTCATCCGGAAAGTAGTACCCGTTCGTGAAATAAAGACACAAAAGTAAATATTAACAAACATAAAAAATTTTATTTGAAAGAGGATACTTTAAACTACTTCTCAACATAATCTCCAAGCAAATTAAGGCATTTGTCATAACGTGTGACAAGTTTCTGTATTCCTGCTGCATAGTCCTTCGCCGCCAGCTCATTGAGATACGCGAGGGACCCATCTTGCACAAATTTTTGCATAATGCAGATGGTGTTTAACAATTTCATGAACAATTGTTCGAGAAACATTGGGAAAATGCTCACAGATGTCATCAATTGTGACGCGCCGATCGTTCCTCACGAATTCGTCAACTGAGCTCACCAGTTGGTCTGTAATGACAGACGGTCTCTCCGAACGCTCATCGTCGTGTGTGTTCCCCCTCCCCATGTTGAAGTTGCGACACCACCGCCGAACAGACGACTCGTCCATTACATTGTCTCCATACACCTCCTTTAATTGGCGATGAATATCACATGGGCGAACGTTTCTTGCATTGAGGAATTTAATCACTGCCCTCACTTCACAACTGGCGGCGTTCTCAATTTTTTTAAACATTGTAAACAATCACAGAAACAACACAGGCAATGCTAGCGTCACGCAACTTGGCTCAGAGAAGGCAGACAAGCCACTGAAGCTATCTGACCTCGTCCAGCGGCTACTCGCGTCGTCAGCACTTCATGCGGCACGAACGGGTACTACTTTCCGGATGACCCTCGTACATCTATCACATGATTTTTAAATATTTTTACTGAATGGCAGTATCCAGTTTAATGACAAGAACTGAGAATGAATATAATACTGTCGGGAATATTAGATGCGCAAGTGATATATCTGATCCGTAGTATTTATGAGGAGGGAATCTGGCCGGAAGACTTTGTGAGATCATATTGCAAAGGAAACACTTGGTTTTTCCACATAAAATACTATGGAAATTATGTGGAAAAACCAAGTGTTTCCTTTGCAATATGTATCGTTTCCACAAAGTGACGCCTGAAGCTATCTCCTTTGTGAGATCAGTTTTAGTTCCTATTCCGAAAAAGGTAACGGCTACATCATGTGAGGACTAAAGGACAATAAGTTTGATATCCCACGCAGCTAAAGTTGTTCTCAGGATCATAACCAAAAGGATAGAGGGTAGGGCAAATGATTACTTAGGGGATGATCAGTTTGGGTTTAGGAAGGGGAGAGGTACGCGTGATGCCATTGCAGTAATGAGATTATTAATTGAGAGGAGGTGGGTTGCGGTAGTCCAGTAGGTAGAGCATTGTACTACTGACCGGAGGGTCCCGGGTTTGATTCCCAGGCAAGGCACTCTGGGCACCTGCAGCTCCACCCAAGCTAAAGTGATTTTTCGGGTACCAGGTCTTCCTGGGAAACCATAACCGGCACAGGGAAAGGAACTGGCCCCCCTCCCCTGATGTGTGAATATTCACACGCCGTATAGGGCTTAGTACTGGGTGATCTCTACCATCACCTACTAAACCGACCTTCGGGTTGATTACTGTGTTTAATCGAGAGGAATATAGAACACAATAGATTTCGAAAAAGCGTTTGAGAGAGTGAATTGGGAAAAACTAATGAGTATGTTGCAGAAAATAGGAATAGATTGGAGGGAAAGGAGGCTAATCCGCAACCTGTGCATGTCTCAGACTGCTCAGGTGCGAGTGGGGAACGGGTAGTCCGGTTGGGCAGTGTTAGGAAGAGGTGTAAGGCAGGGTTGCCCATTATCACCGTTGCTGTTCAAACTTCATGCAGCAGAGCTGATTAAAGAGGCATGGGAAGACCTGGAGGTAGGAATGAAAGTGGGCGGGGAATTCGTAAAATCAGTTAGGTTTGCTGATGACCAAGCTTTAGTTTGTCAGTCAGCCAAGGGGCTGCAAGCATTGCTTAGTAAATTGGAAATTCAGTGCAAAAGTTATGGGATGAGAATCAATATTAATAAAACAAAGGTTATGCGATTTTCTAGAAAGGAAAAGGCTAAGCTTAACATTAAAATAGGAGGGCATAAACTAGAGTAGGTAGGGCAGTTTACGTATCTCGGTAGTGTTTTGGACCAACATGGTCCAAGTAGTAGGGACGTAAGGAGAAGAATTGCGCTAGGAAAAGAGGCTTTCACAAGGAGGAGGGAGTTGATGACGGGGACGTTGAGTAAGGATGTTAAGAAAAGACTCGTAAAAACTTTTATATGGAGCGTATTTATGTGCGGTGCGGAAACGTGGTCCTTGAAGCAGGAGGATAGACGTAGGTTGGAGGCTTTTGAAAGGTGGGCGTGGAGAAAAATGGAGAAGATGAAATCGACAGAGATGAAAACAAATGAAGAAGTACTTGGTATGGTGGGCGAAGAGAGGGGTTTGTTGGGAGAAATCCTATGGAGGCAGGAAAAGGGGCTGAAGGGGGTAATGACCGGCAGCGGGATGTTGAAGACGGTAATTGAGGGGAGAATGTTGGGCAAACGAGGAAAGGGAAGGAACAGGATAGGGATGTTGGACGGGATGAAGGAAGGAAGAAAGTACTCAGAGTTGAAGAGGGACCTGATGTAAAGTAGGATGTTGTGTTTTGCTAGGGGTCCCAAATTATTAAATTAGTAATTATGTCCATCCAAAAACCTACCTTAACCGGCAGATTACTTAATAAATAAAAAAAGTGATATATGTGTATTTTGAGCTATGTTTTGCATAACTAGTGCAATCAGACAACATCAGAGACAAGTTACATGCTGCACTGGTGGTAAAGCTTCCTGTGGTCACACTGCAGTAGATAAGCAAAAATTTTAGAGGAAAATAAAAGAAAAAAAGGATAAGGATCAAAAGTCTGTCACAATATATTTTATTGACTATTTTTTAAATAATATTTTACATGAAAATATCCAGATATCAACATTCATAGTCACTCATTACCAGTAATGGTGAGTTTGTCAAAATAGAAAATGAAATCGCCAACTCTTTAGCAATCAAAACCGCAATTTTTTATCCCATATTGTAAAAAAATACATCATAGTGTATTCATTCCATAGAAGGATTCAAAATATCAGAGGTTATGTTTCCGTAAATTATTAACCATTTCTTAACCTATTCAGTATTGTTCAATCTTGCGTGCTATTACCATAACAGATCCAAGAAGTGATGGCTGTAAATACTAATATTGCACCAGGATTTAGTGCGGGGGCTAAAACTTGAATGCATTATTAAAAAAGCTTTCAAACTCTGTGTTGGGCAATGAGAAGACTCAGAGGGAGCATTAGAGCAACTAAGGAAAAGACATTTAAGACCCAAGTCTTTGAGTGCTCATCACTTGTATGGGACCCACAGGAAGAAGGACATATTACAAACCTGGAGAAGGTACAAAGAAAGGCTGCCAGATATGTACTGGGGAAGCATAGGAGAATGGAAAATGAGACTCAAATGCCAAAAATGTTGGGCTGGGAACTTTAAAAAATAGGTGTCAAATAAGAACCCTTTGTGGAATGCTCTGCATTCTGAATAAAGACCAAGCTAGGGCATAACTAAGGAAAGAGGAGGATTCACTTCAAAATAAAACAATTGTTCATTGGAACAGTTAACCTATAAAATTATTTGAGCCTTTCCCTAACAGAGCAAATACTTTTTAGAAAAAAGTTTAACAATTTACGTAATAATTTCTTTGATTTGCTCTGAAAAATTGTATGTAACAGCTAAGTTTTATTTTATTCTTGTTGATTGGAAAACTGATGTTAATGAGATGGGGATTTTCTTTTTTTGTGTTGGAGATTGTTGCTTGGAAGTTCCTTTCAAGTGAATTTATTTCTGACTGATTTTATTCATTATCTTTTGTGATATTTGTTGTATTTGAGATGTCTTGTTAATTTTCCAAGGCAAGTCTGATTGTGAAACTTGGGAAATGTTTGCCAAATGACATTTTCTACTGGCACACATGCATTGAAATAATAATAATAACCCTTTAGGCATATAAGATTGGTAATTTTCTCTATGATTTTGCTACCCATGACTACAACGGCAGCACTTAACTTGCATCTCTTCAATGGGTTTGACAGTTAACATCCGTAATTTATATTGGCTGAATAAAATTGTATGCTCATTTAGGAATGAATAAACTTCCCTGATTGATTCATAAGGAGATTTACTAACAAACTCCATGGATAAGTCAAATACAGTAAGGACTTTTGAAAACAAAGGAAAAAAAATACCCCTGCATTTTCCATATCTCAAGTTATTAAAGGCTCTACGGATCCACCTTGTGGTGAACCTGGTGGGCCAATTGGTTACCCTTGGTAAGCTCCTAGCCTTGTCTCCAAGTGAGCCCCCGGGTGAGTTCCCAAGAGGGTCTGGCAGTCATCCTTAAGGCCGGCCTCTTGACGGTCCTTTTTCGGGTGGGTAACCTTTAAATGGGTCTCCTTTTGGTGGGTCTACTTTTGGCGGGTCTACTTTGGTGGTTATCCTTTTGATGGGTATCCTTTTGGCGGGTATCCTTCTGATTGGTCTCTTTTTGGCGGGTACCCTTTCGGTGGGTATCCTTCTGATGGGTATCCTTTCGGTGGATATCCTTCTGATGGCTCTCCTTTTAGCGGGTATCCTTTCGGTGGGTATCCTTCTGATGGCTCTCCTTTTGGCGGGTATCCTTTTGGCGGGTATCCTTCTGATGGGTCTCCTTTTGACGGGTATCCTTTTGATGGGTATCCGTCTGATGGGTCTCCTTTTGGCGGGTCTACTTTTGGCGGGTATCCTTTTGGCGGGTATCCTTTTGGCGGGTATCCTTCTGGTGGGTCTCCTTTTGGCGGGTCTCCTTTTGGCGGGTATCCTTTCGGTGGGTATCCTTCTGATGGCTCTCCTTTTGGCGGGTATCCTTTTGGCGGGTATCCTTCTGATGGGTCTCCTTTTGACGGGTATCCTTTTGACGGGTATCCGTCTGATGGGTCTCCTTTTGGCGGGTCTACTTTTGGCGGGTATCCTTTTGGCGGGTATCCTTTTGGCGGGTATCCTTTTGGCGGGTATCCTTCGGATGGGTCTCCTTTTGGCGGGTATCCTTTTGGCGGGTATCCTTCTGATGGTTCTCCTTTTGGCGGGTATTCCTTTGGTGGGTATCCTTTTGGCGGGTCTCCTTTTGGCGGGTATCCTTCTGATGGGTCTCCTTTTGGCGGGTATCCTTTCGGTGGGTATCCTTCTGATGGGTATCCTTTTGGCGTGTATCCTTTTGGCGGGTAACCTTCTGATGGATATCCTTTTGGTGGTTGTCCTTTTGGCGGGTATCTTCTGGGTGGGCCATCTTTCCAGTTTCCCCATTGCCCTTTTCTGTTATTCAATGGGCAATGGTTTTTC
This sequence comes from Hetaerina americana, assembly GCF_022747635.1. NCBI lineage: Eukaryota > Metazoa > Arthropoda > Insecta > Odonata > Calopterygidae > Hetaerina > Hetaerina americana. The sequence continues at coordinate 14,370,301 of NW_027287205.1, read as the reverse complement.
TTGGGTCGATAAGACTTCCATGGTCTTAGGTCAAGCTTAGGAATATGCTTGCAATGCTTCATTGGATTCCTGAAGAGGGAAGAATATGTTACTCTCATTTGGAAGACAGAGCATCTAGCGTTTACATCTAGCAGATATATACTTTTTCAGATCTATCCTAAATAATGATACGTAGCCGTGGCGATGGCATTTTTTCTATTTACCGTCCGTTCCTGGAATTGGCATTGTACGTATAGTTACACTTGACCAGAGGAAGGAAATTGAGTCGCAATTACGAATACTTTTCGGACTCAAATTTCCACGCGATGATAACGATTCACGTTCTAAAGATTTAGCACATCTATAGACTATTAGATAAATACAGGTTAGGAGAGAGTTAGCCAATTGTATAAGTAAAACGGTTCAATGAATGCAATGCTTTCACCAACTTGTTTCTATTAATGCTCAGCATTCCCTGATATTGAAATTCTTGGCTATGAAGCAGCCTTATGACTTCATTGCATTAGTTTATATTAAAAATCGAACCCTCACTATTGATCCTCGTTACTATCCCTATTCACAGTATTTCCAAGAAACTGCGGGATATGCCACACCAGACACGTTTAACGGAGTCATCCTCCAAATGTGCATTACAATGAAATAATTTCAGTTTGTTAAAATCATGCACTTTGACCAAGGCTCTTTCAATGTAAAACATCCCTGTGTTTAAAGTTGGCTGTAACTTCATGGACTGTAGCGCTTCGCGCACGACTACGAATGCCTCAGACATTTCGTCAAAACATCTCGTTCCTTTAAAGCAGTGTTTCCCAAATTTTCTTGATCCACTCTTATCCGTAATCGTATACTCAACGCCGAAATTAGGAACAATGAAACAATTAAATTAAAAACATTGACAAATCCAATGATTATTTAGAATATAATAAATGCATTGTGTCCCAATCACAGTTACGCAAAAGACTAAATGAGTAACAGAAGGAACTTAGATTAGAATATACTTTTTCCATAAAACTATATTATCAAAACCAGTACTTTTAAGGAAGCTTTTTAAAAGTATGCAAGCTGATTTTCCGGTTAAATTATGCAATTATATAATAAGATTGATTTCAATTTACTACAAGAGAAGAAAGAATCATTTTTTGGTAAACTTGGTTAAATAAATTAGTGACTATTGATTATAGTTTTCCATGGTCTAGAAATCATTTAAGGAAATTATATTGCCTAATTTAATAACTAATTTTCATCAAATGAATTATTAATGGGATGAAGGAGCTTAAAGACCTGATACCAGTTTTCCAACGTCCAGTTTGATATCACTTCGCTGGAGTCTTAAATCACCGCGTTCAGAAACCTTAAGTTCGTTTCTCTGCATGAAAATAAGCCGAATGACTGCACTAAAACCACGTTACAATTAAAACGAAGTCGGAAATGCAAGAAGCAATTTTTTCACCACCATCCATAATGGAGGATAACGATCGGAAACCTCATTCAATAACCAAAACTCTTGATATTTTATCTTTAACTCTGGTTTCATTTCAGCTTCCTTTTGTTGCCCAATTAAGTCTTCCTCTAATGGACCAACTTCCGCAATATCTACAAACGTATTTACCTAGTTTGGAATTTCCAACAAAAGAGGATCGAATAATCACGTCGTCATATTTTTATGCAGAGTGGCTAAATGGTCACAGAATACCAGCTTCTTCTTTTAGCTTAAGCAGGGTAGAAAATTGATAAAGCTCTCGGCGACACGTGTTGCGGCTAAATAAAAGCAACTTGAAATTAACACAGTCACCACATATTTAGCCTATATAAGGTTAGTAGTAATTTTTGAAATCGTAAATTTATTTCTTTGAATTAAAGGGGTCGGCTGAGAAAAATATATTTCTCTTAAAAAAACTGCACGACAGTGTCAAAAATATTAAAGAAATGTCTTATAAAATTGCCTTTTGATAGCCAACGAACTTCCGTGTGTTGTAACAAACGTTTGAAATCTTCATTGTTCTCATCAAACAAGTCTCGAAAGAGTCGATCATTACGAGCATGGGCTTTGATTTTGTTAACCACTCTAATTACAATGTTAAAGGACTTGTGAAGGCAACTCAGTATTTTAGTAACTAGAGGTATTTGGTGAATGACACAATGAACAGCTAAAACATTTGGTACATATTTTCTCAAGTATGCAATACAATCATGGTGACGACCAGACATTGGTGGAGCTCCGATCTTTTTGCCTCTGAAGAACTGCTCCAAGATAATAAATATTGACTCCCCTTGAGTGAAAGTTTATGATTGCTTTGCAAACAACAGCTCTTGAGATTGATGTTGATCTTTAATAAAGCGTACGTAAGCCATAACACAGATTCATAGCTTGGCAAAGGGTCTCCTCCAACTGTAATGCAAATTCTGTTGTTTTCAGGATTCTGTACAATTTACCTTCCACATTTTCGGCCATTTCAACTATTCATCGTTGAACTGAAGTGTTGCTAAAGGGAAAAATTTTTATGGTATCATATGGTGGCTTGTAATCATGAAGAGGAAGTAGTCGATAAGATATACGATCAGTTAGAGGACATAATCGCATGTGTTCCTGCATGGAAACTTGTTCCTGTTTCGCAGATTTCGGAAAGGTGTTTGATAGAGTGAATCGGGTAAAAGTAATGCGTACATTGCAGAAAAAAATGAATAGATTGGTGGGATTAGAGATTAATCCTCAACCTGTACATGTCTCAGACTGACCATGAGCGAGTGGGGGACGGAAAGTAAGGATGCTAAGAAAACACTTGTGAAAACTTTAATAGAAAACGTAGTTATGTACGGTGCGGTAACGGGGTCATTGAAGCAGGAGGAGAGACTTAGATTGGAGGCTTTAGAAATGTGGGTGTGGAGAAGAATGGAGAAGGTGAAATGGACTGAGAGGAAAACAAATGAGGAAGTACCAGGAATTGTGGGCGAGGAGAGGGGTTTGTTTGGGAGAAATCCCAAGGAGGCAGGAAATATGGATGAAGGGCGTATTGATCGGCAGTGGAATGTTGAAGATTGTAATAGAGAGGAGTATAGCACTCCTGGTCCTGAAAAGGGCCGCATGCTGATCAACCTGACGAACCAGACGTTGAGTGAAGATATTTCCTCCATACTGACCAAAGGCCTCAACTTTGCCATCGCTCCTAAGGAGATACCTAAAGAAAACATCATTATATGAGTCGAAGATGCAGTGCGGAAGCTACCTAAGCATCTAGCCAATGAGATAAGGGAGAATGTCACTCAAATTCTCCGCAAGGCGAAACCACCCAGACCCAATACCACCGCTGCAGAACGCAAAGCATTGGAAAAACTGCGTGACAATAAGGAACTTCTTGTCCTGCCAGCAGATAAGGGGAATGCCACGGTAATCATGAAGAAAGAAGACTACCACAACAAAATTGCAGCCCTATTGGATAGCAGCACCTATTTTCAATTGAAAATTGACCCAACAGCCAAGATAGAACGACTCACGAGGGAGAAAATCAAACGGTCATCCATCCCAACGGAAGAAAAATGGAGACTCTTTCCATCGGCAGCCAAGCCACCACGTTTGTATGGACTACCCAAGGTTCACAAGGAGGGGGTCCTCCTACGACCCATCGTAAGCAACATCGACGCACCGACCTACAAGCTGGCACCATACGTTGCGCGCTCTCTCCAACCCTTCGCCGGGAGAACCGACTCGTCCGTAAAAAACTCCACGGAATTCATTCGCACCATCAAGAATATCAAAATTAAGGAACGGGACCTGCTAGTGAGGTTTGACGTAGTCTCTCTCTTCACGAATACTCCCATTGATGACTCAATGCTACTAATCAAAGAGCTCACCTCGGAAGGATTACCAAAGGATTTACCGGACCTCGCAGAATTCTGCCTCAAGAATTAATACTTCCTTTGGAATGATAAGTACTTTCAGCAGAAGGAAGGTGCGGCCATGGGATCACCACTCTCTCCTGTGGTAGCTGACATTTTCATGGAGAATTTTGAGAATAAGGCAATAGAGACCTATCCGAAGAAACCATCTCTTTGGATCCACTATGTCGATGATACCTTTGTCATCTGGCCACACGGGAAAGAAGAATTAGAGCTGTTCCTGAAACACCTCAATCAGCAACATCCTGCCATACAATTTACCATGGAAACTGAGCAGAATGGTGTTCTCCCTTTCTTAGATGTGTTAGTGACCAAAACACCGGATGCCAGCCTTGGCCATGCGGTATACCGAAAGAAAACCCACACCGACCGGTACTTGGATGCGCGATCACACCACCATCCCGCCCATAAGAGCTCGCTAGTAAATACACTAGTTCATCGCGCCTACGTCATCTCCGACGCCGAATCACTCCCATCAGAAAAGAGATACCTCGTTTCTGCGCTGGGGAAAAATGGATAACCAGAACACATGGTCCGAAAAAGGACCGTCATAATGGAAATGGAGTTGACGAAAGAGGGGATTAGGGCCAAGGAACAGAACGAGGAGAAACCTGAAAAAGAAAAACCAGCGGCATATGCTACCATCCCCTTTGTCGCCGGAACGGCTGAGAAGATAAGCAAGCTACTACGGAAGCATAACATAACCACTAGGTTCTCCACAGCCAGAAAAATCAGCGACATAATATCTAAGCCAAAGGACAAAATCCCCAATCTCATGCACGAAGGTGTATATGAGATAAAGTGCACGTGTGGGAAGTCATATATCGGTCAAACAGGGAGGTCCATCAGATGCAGGACCAAGGAGCACCAAAGAGCCACAGATAAGAAACAGTTCCGACTTTCGGCAATTGCCGAACATGCGTGGTCGGAACCTGGATACTCTTTTAAGTTCGACCAGACTAGAGTGCTGGCAAGAGAAAGGCGATATTTTCCGCGACTCATCAGAGAAGCGGTGGAAATAATAAGAAATCCATACAATTTCAACCGTGAGGACGGCTACACCCTGCCCTCCACTTGGAAAAGGGTGATTCCCACTCGCCGTCAAGAAAGAGCCAGTCAGAGAGCTCCCGGCCAGCCAGCGTCTCCTATATATAGCGACCAAAACGCAACGCACATCACTTCGACCTGAAGACGCCTTCAGGACTGGGGGCGAAACAGTTGTCAACCAACTAAATTACGCGACGGTAATTCCCGGAAACCAGCATGGATTCATAGAGAGGAGAATGTTAGGAAAATTAGTAAGGGCAGGAGCAGGATAGTTTTCTTGGACGTAATTAAGAGAGGAAGGAAATATGTGGAGATGAACATGGGTTTGTTATAGGGAGTGATGCTGGTTTGTGTTTTTTTAGAAGTCACAAAATATTTGATTGCTAGTTGTGCCATCCAAAAACCTACCTTAACTGATAGATAACCTTAAAATAAATGCAGGATGGCTTATGCATTGCAGTACTCAGTCACCAATGGTAAGATGATTACTTCACTAAATATACGTGCCTTTCCAGATTTGGCAATTGATAGTGAAACATTTTATGATGATTATGATTGATGATGATATTTTTTATTTTATTATAAGAATCCATCGCTTCATTAGAATACACCCTTTCGCATACTGAGCACATATTCATATGCTTTTTTATAGGTGACTGTAAATCTGCACTTAAGATAATCCATATTATACTGTCTACATTTCTTCTTTAATCAGTCATTTCCTGTCATTCTGTTTCTACAATAAAGGTTTAAATATTAAATTTTTTAAAAATAAAATTTAATATATATATTAACAAAATAGAATACACGTATTAGTCAATGATAAGACGTAGATTCAATTTTTAAGTGGTTGCCTTTCAAAATAAAATTACTAACAACCACACGAAAAACATCAAAACAAAATATTTGTGTGCTTGCCGCATAATTTCAAACATATAAAGAATTCGTCCGGAAAATAAGTGTACTGAGCTCAGGAAAAAAAATTTATTACACTTTACCATATCTTTAGCTAATATTCCTCAAAATATGACCCTTGTGAGTCGATACACTTGTTCCAGCGGCGTTCCCATTCCTGGAACGCTCCCTCGAAGGCATCATCGGGAACCTCTCAAAGACACGTCGTCACGGCCTCTTTGACGGCGTCCAAAGTCCCGTATCGCGTTCCTTTCAAACTCCTTTTTACCGTAAACCGAAACAACGTTCTCTAAAAAATGTGGATCATTTTTGCAGTGATCCGCAAGTTGTGTCGCGATTTCCAAACGATTGAGTCTTTGATCATCACTGAGTACTTTCGGCACCAACTTTGCACAAATTTTTCGCATCTGTAATTGCTCCCTAATAATCTCGTGCACTATTGTTTTTGGCACATTACACTGCTCTGCTATCATCCGAACACTAAGACGACGATCAGAGTTCAGTAGATCGCGAACTTTTCGCACATTTTCGTCGGTGAGTGTCGTTGATGGGCGTCCAGGCCGTGGTTCGTCGTCGACCTCTTCTCTGCCCTCCACGAACATCTTGTGCCACCGAAAGATCATGTTTCTGGACATGGCTGACTCCCCGTAAGCCTGGTTAATCATACTGACAGTTTCGGTAGACGATTTCCCAAGCTTTACCGCAAATTTGATGGAATAACGCTGCTCCAAAAACTTCGGCATCGCGTTCCGTGACGTGGGTCGAGCGTGGAGGTTCGCGTTAACAGAGCTCCTCACTACACCACAGCTCAGAGCCGACTGCCTTTTTCAGCGTCGCTTGCCAACATACCCCCCTCCAATCGCAGCCCGTCAGAGCGGTGCTGGGCGCGCCTGGAGCGGCGGGAAAAAACCAGTACACTTATTTTCCGGACGAACCCTGTATAAGCAAGGCTGAATATATGCATTTGTTCTGGATGCCTGGTATAAATTCATATACAAATAAAGGATTCATATACAAATTTTTTGCTCTTGGACGGTAGTAGTTCTACTTTCAGGAAACCGAAAATATTAATAGTTTATTTATTTTATATAAATATTGTACATTTCATATACTAATGCAATACCTTTATTACGCGAGCGCGAATCCGAAAAAGGTCCGTAGTGAGTTTGCGCCGGAGGTTTGCACATCCACCTCTGCCGTCTTTCATAGAGAAACCAAATATTAGGCAAACAAATTAAGCTCCTCTCGAACTCGATTTATAATTACAGTCTAGTCAGTTGAGGATGAAATAATATTTATTTTTCTCCTATTCTGTCGTTATGATCATATTAGTCCATGCAATTCCCTAAATTGTATTCATAATATAGACAGTTCAAAAGACTGTTGCGGTGGAATTGGCTTTAGTTCAATTTCCGAATACTCATGTGGTCGATGGCTCCACTAAAATTCATTCCATAGTAAGGCCACCTTTTTATTTCATGATATATTCTAAGGAGAAATTGGCGAAGACGTTTCTTTGCTACTCAATTTACTCGCGAAGGGGAAAAAGTTCCTAAGTATTCTTTTTATTTAAAGAATTATTGTGAATATTACCTATCATTTGAAAAAAGATATGTTTCAATGTAATTCGTAATGTCAACAAAACCGTGACTTAGATCAGTGAACTGAAAATTAATGTAATTGATATCTAGCTGGCAAAGAGAAAGTTCAATCGAATATATACGAAATATGAGTGAAAATGTCCTTTTTTGAGCTCTTAATTACCATTTCATGAAAACACAAACAGTATGCTGGCCTTTTATTTTGTGTATCACACTTTCCCATCATAAAATAAGGAAAAAAAACTATATGATAGTACTATAACAAGAATGATATCATGCGATGAATGAAACATAACTTATCAATACGGCCTTGATAATATCGTTGGAACCGAATTGTTCGGAAAATGATCATTCAGGTAAATGTTTTACCTAAAACCACCGAATCTAATCATAAGATGAGCAGATTCCTCTCTGGATTCACACCCGTTTTATTCACCCTGAAACTTACTGCCGAAGTACTCAGCGTCGTGAAGTTGCGTCAACGATAGACCAAAAAAGATGGAACTCCTTGACAAAAGTTTTCTTGCCCAAGAAAAGCTTGGAAATATTATTCAAGCGCGTGTACTTTAAAAAATAAGGAAACGCATGGTTTAAATTACTTCCAGATGCTGGAAACAATGTAAACATTAAAAACGAAGCTTTAAAACGGAGACAGAAAGAAGGTTACCGAACCCTCGCAAATGTCATATTGTCAGGACCCTCTGGCAACCACCTGCCGCCCCCTTGCCTATTTTCGCCTTCATAGACTAGAGCACAGCCCCACGTGGGGTGGTAGCACCCACTTTTGGAACCACTACTTTAAACCCTCCAAAATTTCAACTTCGATAGCTTAATTGACTACAGGCCGTACTCGGCAGGACATCGAGGGATCCGAGTCCAAATTCACGTTGAGGTGAATGATTTTTACACTATGAAATTGTTCCATTGATATTCACAAACATTACTCACTTTTTACTGATGATGCTGAAGGCGTCCGCCTGCATGTACTCCAAGTCCTCCAGGTTCTCACAGAGAAGGCTCGACAGGGTGACCTTCATGATGGCCTTGAGCTGGGCTGTAAGGATGTGCAATCCTTTGATCATTGAAATAGGTACAGCGGAATGTGGTCATGTAATGCCTAAAAAGGCTGAAGGGAGACCCTTTCCTCGTCCCTAAACGTGCAAGGAAACTTACCCATTCCCTTAAATAATGGTTTATACAATTCACTTCAAGAGCAAAGCTTCGTAGACAATGTTTGAATTGCAAGCTAGAGATATTAAATCGAGCAAAGTTTGACATGGCTGCAGTGTGTAACACTATGCGTAACACACATCGATTTGATTTTTACCTTTGGTGAATTTCCCGGGTCCTTCGGCATGATCGAAGAAGTACCGGTCGCCCGATCTCCAGCGGAAGAACTGCTCGGCGATGATGCAGCCGAAGGTAGGGCCCACGAGGCTCGAGTGGTCCCCGTCCACGCAGTGGTCCTCCAATGACCCACCTACTATCAGGTCCACGTCATTCGCGGAACGGTATAGGCTCTTCAGCTGCATGATGCTCTGTATTTTGGAGAAGGCGCGGTTAGCTGTTAAATCTAGCCCTGAGATATAATGAATCATATATGACCGAAGAAAGTGAAGAAGTAGAGGGCAGTAGGGATTGTAGTGCAAGAGAAGGTAATCTTAAGTTAAACCAAATAAAAACAGTATCCCAGAACTCTTTACCTCCAGCGATTACATTCTGTCAATGGCGTACCTTCAGCAAAGACGCAATATTTAAAAAGATTGCGGTTATACTGAATTAGAGGGTATTCATTGGCCATTACTTAAGGTCAAAGTGAACCACCCAGATTCTCAAATCAACGCATGGACTGGTTAGCATTCCCATGTTTACCTCCGGGCGATAAGCCATCTACTTCTCTCGTTTTGGTAACTTTTAAGAAAATGTGGAAGCGAAGATGAAAATTTCAAATACTTAAACCACCCAGTGACATTGGTATGAACTCATTCGAGTTCGCAAAATGAATGCTTACAGAAGCGGGAATCGGGATGTTTGATTTTACTAAACTTGTTGCTTAATTACTGGCCGGGGAGAGGCAAATACCTTTTCAGACATAATGTCTTTGAAATGGCGGAAGTCCTTTGCCCTGGAGAGCCCGCACATCTCTCGCATATCGTTGTAAGAGGGCAATCCATGGTCCCTGCCCCTCTGGATGTCTATGCTCACCAGGTCCTTTCCGAAGGGTTTCTTAATCTTGGACAACTTATTCGTGACCTGGAAAAGGAACAGTTGACAACAGTATGAAAACTGATGAAGTGCCAGCAAACATATGTATTACCCCAAGAAGGCCACCTCTAAAGGAAAGGATCAGGGAGAAACAACTCCCTGCATATCTTATCAATTGTTACTCGGATGTATGAAAATAATCCACACAAACTCGAACATTGTTGAAATGACAAACCTGCTATTAAAAATATAAAATTGAATTCAATGTACTATAACATTGAATTTAAATTTTCTCCCTCATTAGTAATTGAATCTTATAAGGATACTTGCAAATCTCGTCTCATGGTTTGTATTTTTAATATATTGTAAACATCAGCATAGATTTGATGTTCCTGGTGCTACATGCTTGATGGTTTCCCTTTTGTTTATATTAGACGCATGAGAGGGATACAATATATGAAGTTTAAGTTGGTAACAAAAGTCTACATAGAGAATGGTCGAGAGGCATATTGAAAGAGGTGCTATTGTGTAGTTATTCGTTTTTTTTTCTTTTCTAATCCATACACTATAATTTGCTGTAAATACATTATTTCAAAGGGTTTTTTACATACATTTCCATTATGTATTATCCTTAATACCGAATCCCTGATCTTGTTAGGTTTTGGAAATTTTCATTGCGATTAAGAGAAGAGAAAAAAATAATTTTAGGATGCTTGACCAGCAAACAAGTCACTTTTTTATAAGAAGTACAATACATCACCGCTACTGTATTCGTGAGAGAAGTTAGTCGCATAACATTACGATTTAAATAATCAATGCTGAAAATCCATCGGGTGGTACAGCCTGTGCACTGAATGTTCTCACAATCCATTTAATACCTAAGGCCGTCTTTCAAAAGAAACATGCCGAACATCACAAATGTCGCATCGAACATCGCAGAGTATCTCGCAAAAATATATGTTTCTGGAGACGTCATCCTTCCCAATGTCCTGCCCTATCCTGATGTAATACTTTTCTCTTCCTTAAGGTTAAGGGTGGATCGACATGGTGTATTGACTAACGTAGTGGCTTTCCAACCAGAGGGAAATATCCTGGAGACGGCAGATCTTTGTCAGTGGTATTCCAATCCCTACTTGCGGTGCTTTGTGTAGAGCACTTCGCGTGAGTACGCCATCTCATAGATAGGACGTTTAGCAGCGGACTCTCGGCGATTTCCGCTAGGAATAGGTTAATGACGACTCCAGGTTTCTCTCAATCCTTCTTCCTTCCTTTCTCACCAATCCCTAATGGCGCAAATGACCTCGGATGTCAGTCGCCTACTTTAAAATCTACTACTCTCAATGTGAAGCGGTTTTGAATATCGGAATCAGTATAAGCAAACATACTTTGTACATAGTTTTATATTGAATCCGTTTTCCAGAAAGCAGCATCCAGAAACCAGAAGCTTTTTTCACCAATAAAACCCAATTAGTTAACACACACACACACACACACACACACACACACACACACACACACACACACACACACACACACACACACACACACACACACACACACATATATATATATATATATATATATATATATATATATATATATATATATATATGTATATGTATATATATGTATATATATAGTGTATATATATAGTGTATATTTATTTATACGTACAATTTATACATGGTATATAAACACAGACATACATACAAACCTTACGTATGTCCCAATGACTTCACTTTTTTGTGCCCAATCAACTATTCTAATTAAAATTTTGAGATTACATTTAAATGATCAGCCATCAGGTCGCTTAGTGGATAACAGAACTTTTTGGCAGCTTTGTTAAACAAACAACTGTTGAAAGAAACCATTCATGATCAGAAGAGAGGCGTAATCTTGATCAATTTCTCCTTTATGTCCAAGCTAAAATTCCAGAGCCACTAATCTAAAATGTTCGAATCTCACCGAAATATAAAACTGTTAATACTCCAAAGGATAATTCTCAATTGGAAAATTAATGATCATACACTAATTGCTAAAATACTGGACCTCAAACCTGAGTCCTTATACATAACAAGTAAGTTTACGTCAGCTACAGCGACGTTAGCGTCTGTTACCATTATCGATGCATGCGCCGGCTTCCTCGCCTTGTGGACAGTTGCACCCGGTTTGAACTCAGTGGTCACCCTATTTTCTGTACTACCGTCCTCGCCACTTGACCAAAAGAAAGCCGTCATAAGCGAGTTTTTGGAGTTTTACAGCACTACCACAGCAATTAATCAAGCGCCCTCACTTACTGCAGGAGTTCATGCTTTGTTCCAAAATAGTTGAACCTCCTTCCGAAAACTCCGTAACTCTGCATACGTACTAGGACCGCCTTTGCACTTACCGTAGCACTTCTGACTGGGTAGCAAACCTTTCTCGCGTCCCTTAGCTGATCCGTGGTTACCCTACAATGACCCAATTTATGGGAGGTATCCAATTTTAACGATAAGCCACCTTTGCAACAAAACCAGCTTAACCTTCCAGGGCATGCCCAAGGGAATCAATGCCTTGGTAAAATTTATGTATCCGATGGAAAAAGGACTCAATTCAAGCAAAATTAATGAACGGTGGATCCAATTGGCATGACTGTTTGAACTAACCTCCTTGGTGACGAAAGTGTCGGCGCTCTGTGCTGGCTGGTTGGTCATCCCCCGGAATGCGGACGTCAGGAAGTCGGGCTTCTCCAACAAGGTCGTATAGTACTGAATGTCACTTAAGTCGTAGGTCTTGATTGGGCATCTGCCCTCCCCCTGAATCCTGAGTTCGAATAAAGAGAGACGAAGACAGGGAAGAAAAGGTATACGTATAAATGTATATTTAAATAAATATATAAATATATACATGTACATATATTCATAAATAAATAAATAAATAAATATATATATATATATATATATATATACATATATATGTAGATATACAAATTTATTTCTTTATACGATGCCTGCTCAAAAATTATCGAGAATTTTTGAATTTCCGCGGGTTATGAATACTTGATTTTCGATTTTTTGGCCAACTTATTGTTGGCAGTTGTTTTTCTAGGACGTGTTTTTGCTTGTCTTCGATTTTTGCCCCTTCCAAAGAATGGATCAAAGAATCTATATCAAATTTTGAGTGAAAAACAAAACTAAGAGCGTGGATGCATTTGGAATGTTGACGCCCGAGCATGTCAACAACGGACGAAAACGTTGATGAAGTGAAGTAAATAGCGTTGGCCAAATGTCGAACCACCGTAAGAGAAGTGCATGAGGACCTAAACATATTCATTGGCTCTTGCCATTCGATTTTTACCAATGGTTTGGGCACGACACGTGTCGTCGCGAAACGCGTACCAATATTGCTCAATTTCGACCAAAAATATCAACGCATTAACATTGCTAATGAGATGTTGAACTCTGTCTGCGATGACCCAAATTGTGTTCAGAGGGTCATAACTGGTGATGAGTCGTGAGTTTATGGTTATGACATGGAAACCAAAGCTCCATCATCCCAATGGAAGCTGCAGCACGAGCCAAGACCGAAAAAAGCGCGCAAAGTGTGGTCAAATGTGAAATTTTGCGACCAATTTTCTTCGATTGTAGGGGCGTGGTACATCATGAGTTCTTGCTGCAGGGTAGAACGGTAAAAAAGAAATATTACCTGCAAGTTATGCGCAATTTACGCGAATCAATTTGCCACAAACGCCCGGATTTGTGGAAAAACAAAAATTGGCTTTTCCACCATGACAACGCCCCTACTGAAACATCGTTGCTTGTGCGCGATTTTTTGGCAAAAATAACACACTCTAATGATGCCGCAGCCACCGCATTCCCTAGGTTTGACCCTTAGTGACTTTTTCCTATTCCCGAAACTGAGGAGGAACATGAAAGGACGACGCTACGCTACGATTGACGAGATAAAGTTTGCATCGAAGGAGTAGCTGAATAAGATCATAAAAAATGATTTTTTGAAAGTGCTTTGAGGGTTGGAAAAAACTTGGACACAAGTGTGTAATATCTAATACTCTGAATAGGACAAAATAGATATTCATGAATAAATAAATAATTTTTGAAAAAACACAATACTTTTTGAACTGACCTCGTTTTTCTATATATATATATATATATATATATATATATATATATATATATATATATATATATATACATACACGCACACGCACGCACACACACACACACACACACACACACACACACACATATATATATATATATATATATATATATATATATATATATATATATATATATATATATATATATATATATATATATATATATATATATATATATATATATATATATATATTGATTCTGAAGACGACAGCCGTGCTGTCGAAACGTAAAATAACAAATTGTGAGTGTCCTTTCTTTGTGTCTCTATATTCTAAAAATCTACATCTGTGTTTTTTATATATTTGTGTGTCGCCGAAGAGCGTTCCATTTCGAAGATATTTTATATATATATATATATATATATATATATATATATATATATATATATATATATATATATACCATAAACACGGTAATCAACCCGGTTTGGTAGGTGATGGTAGAGGTGGTGATATATATACATGTATACACACACATATATAAGTGGACTCAATCGCTAATCGTAACGATTTTCGCTAATGACTTAAATTCTAAGTTTACCACTTCCATCCGTTCAATGTTATTACCTCATTAATACCTTACATGCTGGTTTTAAATTTTGTTAAATGCATAATTAAAGAGCAAGATTTTTAAATGTTTGAATAAAAGAGTGATTGTTAACACGACTTTGCAGATCCCGCGGTTGAATGAATAAAAATGTGCCATTTTCTTTGCAATTCCTTAGCATAGGAAGAAAGTGCTTCGGGGTTTTCATTAAGTGATTTAAACAACATTTCTTTCCAACTTCAAATAGGACCTAATGCAAAACTTTGCTCCCTGTTGCAAAAATCAGTAATGCGTCAGAATCTACAATAGACCATAATCACCTTTCCTTTTAGAGGTTCCCCCTTGGAAATTTCGGATAGCCCTTTATGTAGAATCACTGTAAGAGGATTTTTCTGACTCCGGTAGATTGCTTAGAAGCACACGAGTGAATATTATATTAATTTACTTTATGGATAATGCTTTAGTGCTTATTTTCACAGATAAATAGTGATGAATGGTCAATTTTGGAGTCGATATAATCTAATTTACCCTCTAGAACGCCTCAAATAATTTACGCACTTACCCGGATTACGACCGGATTCCAGGTTTTTCAATATTTCAAACAGAACTGTGGCCGCCATTCTTACTTTTGGGTAATATTTCGGCAGATCTAGATGTTATTCTTCAATATGGTGATCTATTCCATTCATAAAAGCCTCCGCCGTATCGTCTAGCCGTATTTTTACATTGTTTATCGTAGGGTTGGCTGCGCCCTCAAGCCACAATAGAAACACCATATCCAAAAAACACACTTAAAGATGATGTATTGTTGTGGCTACTCACTGTATTTGTCCTTCAATGAGGGTGTGCAGATATCGGAAGGCAGCCGTGGAGAAGACACTCATGGTTGAAGGATTGACACTTGCGTTGTATGATCCCCCGCCGCCGGACCACTTGGCTCCCACTACCAAATCCATCCTCTCTAGGATCTTCTTGCCTGGCGGAACAAAAGCAAATGGGTTTTCGTTTGAATTTTATCGCTTTTGCACTTGGATGTCACAGTAAGAAGAAAAATAAAAACATTTGTATCCCACCGAAAGATGTCCATTGCGAGTTATACGGTTCAAAAATAGCCATCTTGGAACTCAAACAACTAATTATATATTGTTTAATATCAAATTTTATAAATATTCATGTGGAAATATGGTAATAAATCCATGGAAAAATTTTTACGCTTGTGATATTCTCGATTCCATCTTCCCAACCCCTCCTGTATTCGTACTTTATAAGTGTTCCAATTTCTTTTCCTTGTATCAGTTTCCATGTGAAAGTATATTTGTTCGCCTTAAGGCGTGTTTACGTGTTTAGATGTGTATTTAGCCTATGTGGATCGGCTCTTTATTCTTGCTATGCGTGAAAGGAAACGCACGGTTTCTATTATTATTATATTTGTTTAATTTTATGATTGCTTTCCTACTGTTCTTTCCTCTTGTGTATCGTCTACATTTTTCCTTTGCTGAGTGAAACAGTTCCCTTACGTCATCTCTTGGGCAAAGAATCGGGGCTCTTGGTTGCATTAATCCCCCACAGGTTTCTGGGTAAATTGCGTTTCCTCGATAGCTCGTGGTCGGAGCATTGGCCCGGCAAGTCGAAAGATACAGTGATCGAGTGCCGGTCAAGGAAATATTTTTGCGCTTACGATCTTCTCGATTCCTTGGGTCAGATCCCTGTAGTCGTCCTCTTTATTTGTTCCTATGCCTCTTCCTTATATCTGTTTCTATGTGAATGAATATATAAAACCATAAACACAGTAATCGACCCAAAGGTCTGACTGGTAAGTGCTGGTAGATTGCACTTAGCACCAAGGCCGACGGCGTGTGAAATTCACCCGTCAGGGCGAAAGTACTAGTTCCATTCCCTGTGCCGGTTATGGTTTCCCAGGCAGATCTGGTACCCGAAAAATCACATAGCTTGTTTTGAGCTGAAGTTGCCCAAAGAGGCTTGCTTGGAATCGAACTCGGGGCCACCGGTCAATAGACCAACGCTCTACCCCCTGGACTACCGCGACCCGCCAATGAATCGTGTACGTACTATATATATATATATAGTATATAGTATAAAGTATAATATATAGTATATTAAAATTATGTAAAAGTCTCTAGGTTGTGAATAATAATGTAGATGAAGTTAATACTATCCAACGAAGACAAAATGCAGAAACACACAAAAAAGAAAAGTAATTCACTCGTTCACGAATTTTCGCTGGTACAAGGCGACTTTCTCAAGAAATAGAAGGAAGGAACTTGGGAGTGTGTAATTTTCTTCAATGTCTAGAGGTTAGGTGGCGGAAGGGACTATAAAGCCTCAATGTTTGCCTAATACAGTCATTAACAAAATAAGCAAATAATTAACGAATCATACCCCCTAAGGTCAGCCATCCCCCTCATTGAACCCCCACTTCTACCCAAAGCCATTTCGATTTCTTTCAATAAGCCATTGTATAAACGTTTTCGCATTTTAAAATTATAATTCCCGTCCCTTTTTTTCTGACCATACTCTTTTATAAACTCCAAAAGTTTAGCCTATCTCCTAACTTACCATCTAACTATTCCCTGCCTTCTACCTTGGTCAAAGTATCAAATCCATTTTGTCCTATCCCACTATCCCAAAGTACCATTATGGGATCAATAATCGCAAAGATTCCTGCAAACATTCTTCCCTGTCTGTCATTCTGCTAATCCTGGAACTCAACTCTTTACCTGCCCTCACATTCCATCCACCGCCTTATTCCTTTCATTTCATTCTTCCCCACGGTTCCTTCAGTCCGTTGAAGATGAAGGTTGCGTCACCAAAAATTTCGTAAATTGTGTGAGTCCATCAATATATTTCTCTCTTTATATATGTATTCATTGTAGCCTACCATTAGGCCTATATGAGGATATATCGAATACTGCCAAGAAATGAACGCTCAATGCTCCCATCTTCCTTAATTCCTTACGCCTTCCGTCGTTTCAGTGACCCACAATGCAAAGCAGTATTAGCGTAAGGGTGCGAGATGGGATAGTTCCTTATATTATGTTGCCACTTACCGACTATCCTGGGCAGGTAGTCCCTATACGTTATGGACTGGAAGATGGCGGTGACGATCCTCCGGGTCTCCTGGAACAGCCGCTCGTCGTTCCAGTGGGGGTGCATGTCACTCAGTCTCCTAGCTACCCTATTGTGCTCTCGAATGAGCACCACGTGGTGCGACGCCAGCCAGGGGTGCTCGTTCAACCTTTCGTCACCTATGTCCACATTCAAAGAAGATAAACACTAAGAGAACCCTCATAAATCTCAGTCTTTTAATGTCAGGGGAATAAAGGCATACTTCCTCCCAGGATCCTCATTTTTAGCTGATCAACTTCTACTTTATAAGGCGGCAGGAGGTAGGCAAGCTATCGGAGTTTACTCACCCGTCAGGTAGCAGACGTTCTTCTTGCTGGACCTCTCGCGGCAGCGTTCTAGGAATTCGTCGAGGAGCAGCGGGAACTCCTGGCCGATCTTGATCTCCTCCGATGATGAAGAAGATGACGATGAAGAGGACGATAAGAAATCCCATTTCCCACCGTGGCTTCCATAGCTTTCCTTGTCTTCATTTTCTCCGTCTTCATCTCCATCTTCGGGCGGGTAGTAGTCGGGCTACGTGAAAGGCGTGAGAGTTACTGCACAAAATGGAAGATCTAGGAAATAGCCTGTTGACTACAAGGTTAAATTTGCCATAATTACGTCATTATACATCTACATAATGCCCCGCAAGCCGCCATAAGGGCGTGTGGTGGGGGGTGGTAGGTCACAACCCGTAAAAGGGAACAAAACCACATTTAAAATAAAAAATTAAATGCAAATTCATACCCACAGTGGCGTATACATTCATGCAGATATTCTTTCATTTTTCACGCATGCCAGTGCATTTATTACCATGCAACAAATAATTTCACCTTAGGATACAGCAAGAAATTTATCCAATGACATTGTATTGTATATTACATGGGATATCATATTTAGACAGCTATACCAAATTAATACCAAAGAGCAAATAGTTGAATTTAACACGACCACACAAGGCACTAGACATGTAAAAAAGATACTTTGAAACAGCTTGAAGGGATTAAAAATAAATCATCCCGGTTTTATAAGCATTGGTAGTGGTGGAAAAAGGGCTTAAAAGTTCCGGGGCCGAACCACCATACTTCAATGAGTTTGTGTCACTACTGAGATTATGTGTGGAAGAAAAATATTTCCAGTTGAACAATGATTGATACAGACAAGTGGAAGGCTTAGTAATGGACTATTCATTGTCACGACTCCTTGATGACTCTTACTTTTACAACTTTGAAGAAAAACTATTCAGCAGTCCCTCATTTTTTACAAAGAACCTTCACTGTTGGTTTCTTTACGATATATTTGCAATGTGGAGAGGCGCTGATAGATAACGGGCCAATTTCGTGGACAACCATGATTCTCGATGCGAAGAAATCAATTTTATTTGTGGGATCGACCATAATGGGAAACTTTCTTTTCAAGATATCACAGAGTCAAAAATGGGACGGCGTTTTGAGTTTGCAATTTCTTGTAAAAGTACCGTCACAGACCACATCAACCCCTTCAGCCCCCCGAATCTTATATCTCAGAAGTTATTAACATGCCATTTCCAGCTAAATAGATTGCTAGATGTACCTCTATCTACTTCTTGAATTAAATACGATAACCGATTTTGTAGTGTAAATTGGGCACAAAGAGAATTTAATAGAAAAAATACTACATAGAAAACCTACCCTAAGAAAAAACAATCTTTGTTTTAATCAGTTAATATGAATGTAGAAAATTAAATTTGATGTAGACTCCTTTATTATGGATCGATTTCACAAAAGATAGCAACCTCTTCCCGATAGAAAATTTTGGATAGGTTTTTAAAATGTGAACAACCTAAAATCATTCATGAATACTACGAAAGACAAAGAGGAAAAATAATATAAAGTGTACTTTTTAAGTTAACTTGTAAGGACTATTATGCTGTCTACATAGGCCAGCGCGGAGATCATTAAAAACACGAGCGGAGAAATATAAACGTTGTTTTAAGAAATGTGACTTCGCGCAATCTCACTTTGCGCCCTTCGCGGATGACACGGTGATTTACCGGGACATAATTAAGGATGACGATTGTTTGATTCTAGCGCAGGATCTAGATTGCATTACTAAATTGTGTCCAAAATGGGGATTGTCATTAAATCTTAATGTATGTTCGGTGGTAAAATTAATGAAATTCCGCGTTATCTGTTATAATTTCTTTGTTTTCCGTTTTCAAAGTATTTACAGTTGGACATTTACCCTTAAGATTGGTCTGGAATGACTTAGGATTTTCCTTAAAATATTCGCTTAGCATTTTAGATTTAAAATAGTGTAGTGCTCTGCGCATGATACTTTTTTTACCGAGGCATTCTTTTACCTTCTGCTTGGATGAATACACATACACTATACAGTTACTTTTAAAGCTCTTTTTAAAATATGACTGTAGCCTTCTCGATGCCGACCTGCCTACTCCGTTGTACCGTCAAAGTTTTTAACTGATGCATTTAAGTTTGGAGGATTTGCGTCTTCATTTTTCGTGCGAAATATTCAAGAAATATTTCCAAGTGTTTTCTGTATCGGTTGTTTGTGTTTTTGTCTTGTAATCAACAAATTCTTTTTTTAATATTCTCGTAGTCCGTCAAACTCAGCCTTGTTGAATAAGTATATATTTAGCCTTTTATTCATTTTCACGAACTTTGTTTTTTAACACTACAAAAATAGCCATATGGTAACTGATAACGTTCAGTATTTCATTGCTTGTTAAGATTTTTGGCGTAGAAGTCGCGAGGAAATCACGTAAGGTCCACCCCGACCTGCTTCACCTCTGAATTTAGCTCCTCGAAAGAAGGCAGAACATACTCGGAGCTGCGGTGCGTCGTGTCGTGTGTCATAGATGTGCTAATGAGTTGATATTATCGATGCAAATCCATCGCTTTATGTTACATTCTCGTTTGAGCTAATTAACTCAATGTACCAGAGGCCGAGATATCTCCATAAAAACTCAAGGCACGAGGCCACGCGTCGACAGTTTCATTGAATACAGGTTTATGGTAAGAGTCCATGCATAAGATTGGTTTTCTGTTACAAATTCTAAAGCGGCAGATTATGAATCCGGAGAATTTTTTATTTTTATGGAAAATTATTGCTAATCGTTGCGTGCCATGGAAAATATCTCTGCCTTTGGTACATGGAATCCATTTCCGAATTATAGTAAATTTTTGGGTAAAATGAGTATAGTCTGTTCTGTACAACCGGAGTTAAAAGCACTGCCCCCAAACGAGCTCGTTAAGCAAATTCACCCAAGTCGTTCACTCCAGTTATGGAATCAGCTCAAATTGGCGCTGCATCTGACAACCAGCCATCAAGGTACATAGCACATCTGTGGTTCAGATAGGTACCCTTACGGATAAAGAAAGAGGAAATTAGTTGCAGTGAAGGGGGTTCTCCTTGAATCCATAATCGCGTAAATTTGAAAAGCCCAACGAATAAAATTAGAGATTATTTAATTGTAAGGCGCTGCACCCGGATGCTGGATTTCTCGCAGATAAAGTGAATTGTGTTTGGAAGGTAAATGAAGAAACAAGCCGAGGAGAAGCAGGTGTATTGGTGATTTTCTTCGACACTGCGAAGTTTCAAAACTAACCATAGACAAATAAGTGAAGAAAAGATTTTGTTCGATTTTTGATGACCCATGAATTAATAAACTGAGCGGACGCAAATTATAAAATATAATAAAATTATTAAAACAAAAGGGATCCGTGCCCAAGATGTCATTACTTCATACCTTCTCGTCGCCGTCGCCGCCGTAGCCGCCGTAGCCGCCGCCGTCGCCGCCGTCGCCGCCATCGCCGCCATCTTCGGGTACCCCTCGCTTTTTCTTGTAGTAGTGACGCTCTTTCTTCAGGGGGTACGAATGAACACTCCTTGTCTTCAGGAGGCCATTCTTCCACAAACGCAGCTTATTCAAAATTTCTTGATCGTTGCCGTAGATGACGGAGAGGTCCATGAAACTGCTCACGTAGTTTATCTGCGGAGGAAGAAAATGGCTATAGTCGCTGTAAAATTGTAACCGATAGGAGACTCTCTTCAAATTTCCTTAACCATCATTTCCCCCTAAGCAGGATACTAGTTTTAGAACGGTCACTAACATGGTAAACATTTCATAGTTAACCTGTAAACAGTAAAATGTCTTTCGGTCAACCTAAACCGCAATACCTGAATGAGAAAACGAGCATGGACAGTATACTCTAAATGCTGTCTTTCACTATGGGTATCTTATGGCTCATGGAAGTGGCAAATTTGATTCCACTTCAATTTCAAAACAGTGAAAGTGTAACTGGGGAGAAGGGGAATTTTGATGTAGTATATGGAATACATCCTGAAAAAATTACAAGCGCCTAAGATTTCAGGCAAGACATAGTGTCAGTTGCAAAACGGGGAGAGTGGAATAAAGTAATACTAATGGAGTGAAGATATAACGCCTATTTCCAGGGCCACTTAACCCTGTCTCCACGTAGCCAAATATTTCGTGTGATACAACTGAATTGCCCTTTTCCTGAGCATAATTCTGATCAATCCTTAGTCGCATAATTAACATCATTTCGGGAATCCAAATTAATTTAAGCCAGGTTATAATGCACCAACTATCACCGTTGCTTAACATCTCGACATTTTGGGGAATGATACAGGAGATTTTAAATTACTCCCGCGTATTTTTATTTGCCTGGTGATAGCAATTTCCGAAGTTACAGTCAGCATCTTCAGGTCCTAGGACACTGATTGCTACGCCAGCAAAATCAGGAAAACCGACCAGATGGAATAACGTGGGAGTAATACAAAAACTATGGCATCTACATCTATGTACCTCAAAAGGTACAGGATATTATTCGAAGATGATGTCCCATTTTCAGCATACCCGTGACGTTGTACGTCCATTACAATCGTGTTAGGACGGTATATTATCTCTTCACACGATGATCATAATGCTTCCCAAACCCCACCGTGAACAAATGATTAGGGCTCCAGTTGGAATAAGTTACATGTTCGATCAAGTTGAAAAAATAAAGAACTTAGGCAATTGAAGGAAATGAAAAGAGTGCTGTAAGAATTTATTGCCTTTGCATCTTTTGACCAAATAATACTTCTTAGTATTTTTTTCTAATAGTACTTCAACACCTGCTAATTAATTGAATGCTAGCCCTATAAGGATTTGTTACATCGTATTTTCTTTGGTTGAATCCAACAAATGCAGAGGATTGTATCCTTATACACAGGACATTTCAGATTGTTGAAATTTTACGGTATTTTTGAAACGATTTAATGTAAAAGGCAATTTTCATTGTAAAATAAAAAGTATCTTATGGTATTTCCCATTTCGTTACACCGAAGGAGCTGCCGTAGTATTTTCTGATGCGCCCAAATGAATCCTTTCGTCACGACCAAAGACTCGCTCGTATTTTACGCAACTATCTTTGGAAATTGCGTGTAGTCTAGAAATCATACTAAAGTAAAATTTGATTCGTCACAAGGTTCCGAGTGATTTGAAGACGGCTAAAATGAAAAGTGTATGAAAGCACTGAGAGAAGGAAGAACTGAATAAATACGGGCCTGTTTTTATATATCTTTGCATGGCCATGGAGTTATGAATGCCAATTTAACAGTAATACATGAAGATTGTCAGGCATTATGATTGAATAACCAGCATAGGTTTTAAAAGGGACTGCTGCATGAGACACAATGAGAAGCATTTTAGTATTCATGATATGATTGGGTTGAGAGGGAGCGTTATTCAGGAGGATATTTTTTTATTTTTATAAAGTTTTATAGCTTTCAAAAAAACCTGATGATAATTTGCAGTATCGAAACTATGGTCGTGGAGCATTAAAAGTGTGTGGAAGTGTAGAGTTTCTCTTATTTTTTACCCTCATCATGATATAACTCTACAAAGTTAAGCCTGAAACTGTTAACTATTCTCGGAATAATGAGATGAAATAGGCGTAGCTCCCGTCTAAAATAATACCATAAAAATAAAATTATATAACATGTTTCGTTTAATTTCTAAGAAAGTTTGTATATTTTGTTCATTTTATTCCTGGCAATCAATATTTACTAATAGATGCACAGGCTTATATAGAATTTTATAACATCGTTTTGTTCATTAATTCCACCAGACTCCACCTGCCGACCAGCCTGCTGCTTGGTGCTTTTGGATTTAGTAAAGTGTAGTGTAGAGTCAACGTGTATATTGTTTCGTTTATATAGTTTTTGTTTTGTTTAAGGCTTGCTATCCGAAGTGAGTGGAAGTAGCAGTAAACTTTAGTGGATGATGCTGAATTTGGTCCTACGACTCTGATCAATTATTGATGAATGCTTTCTTTTTTTTCTTTCTATTTTTACTCTAAAAATAGACCTTATTTAAGCATTGTTTTTGTCGCTTAGGCTTCAGATTCCCTTCCAAAGTGTAACTTATTGAGTGAGTTAAGTTTAGGTAACCCATCTTAGAAAATTTAGCATAGCGTAGACAGGTTTGCTTCTGTTAGGCACTCGGTAGGTAAATTAGAATGGCTTCATCTAGGTTCCCTTTTACCATACTCGAAGGCCCTGGCGAAAGCGCGGCTTTTAGGACGCGTATCGTCATGTTGTAGAGGATGTTCCTGGAGTTTCGATCGGATATCGCCGTTGGGAGGGCTCCCCTCGGGAGAGATGGTGCTCGGGGTGGGAATACGCAAACCCGCCACGCTCATAAGGATGGACGAATCGGTCTAAATGCTACACTTAGCTGGGCGATTAGAGACCTACCATGTCTCATCTCTCAATGAAGGAGTGTCTCACGTCCGTAGGTCAAGCGAATGAAAGGTTATTTCTCGAGGAAGGGTAAGTCAACGTTGCTGGGAGGATTGGACTCTGAGGAGGCAGATTCCGTCTCCGTCTCCAAAAGGTACCAGATGCTGTCGGATGACAGCACCACCGTACCTGCAGCCCCTTCCCCTATTCCGAGGGTACTGCCTATGGCATCAGTGGTCGGGAAGGGGGGGAACCGTTAAATTAGGCAGTTCCAATGTCCGGCGAATAATGAATCCGCTGCGCCTCAGAGTCCAACAGGAGGGAGGTGTTCCATTCTTGTTGTCCTGGTGTATACCGGACGACGGGATACCCCAGGCGACGCAGTTGGTGAAGGTGGCCGTCAGTGTCGTTGCCGATGTGGTGTCGTTATTCAATCGCGTGCCTCTCAAAGACACTCTCAGACTACTGGAAGCCATGTTTGATCGTGACACGGTGAAAATCTTTCACCACGCACTGACTTCCACGTACTTCAAATACGATGGCGAGTTCTTCGAGCAGACCGATGGGGTGGCAATGGGATCTCCCCTGTCTCCTGTGATCGCCAACTTCTTCATGGAAGATTTCGAAGAAAAGGCCCTAATATCAGCCCCTCTCAAACCTAAATGTTTCTTCCGGTACGTGGATGACACATTTATCATCTGGCCGCATGGATCGGAGACCCTCAAGCAGTTCCTAGAGCACATGAATAGCCTGCACCCAAATATACAGTTCACCATGGAGGTGGAGGTCAACAATAGCCTTCCATTTCTCGATATACTCGTCCACCGGAAAGCAGACGGGTCATTGGGACACAGCGTCTACCGCAAACCGACGCACACAGACCTTTACCTCAACGAAAGATGTTACCATCACCCCTCCCAGAGAATGGCGGTTCTATCAACGCTTATACACCGAGCAAGAGCAATATCTGACACAGAAAGTATTCAAAAGGAGCTGCTGCACTTTAAGAAGACTTTCAGGCAAAATGGCTACAGCGAGAGAGAAATCTCGTTGGCGCTAAAAAGGACCGTCAAGCCTCGGGCCTCCACACCGAAGGAAGCCGAACCAAAACCACTGGCAAGGGAGAGTCTACCCTTTGTCTCCACGGTCTCGGGCAAGGTCACGAGAATAATGATGAGGTACAACATCGACACCTACTTCCGTCCCTGTAACAAACTCAGGGACGAATTAGTAAGGGCAAAGGACCCCTAGGGCCTCATGACCCCTGGAGTATACCCGATACCCTGCGAGTGCGGCCAAGTCTACGTGGGAGAGACCGGAAGGACCATTGCTACAAGGTTAAAAGAACACCGGAGACATCTCAGACTGTGCCAACCTGAGAAGTCGGCCATTGCAGAGCACAGCATCATCTCCGACCATAGCATTCGGTGGGAGGAGACAAGGGTCCTGTGCCGAGAAGAGAAATTTTGGGAAAGATTGTCTAAGGAAGCAATAGCGATCCGGCTCGAAAACAAATCCGATAACCGAGACAGCGGATACTCCCTCAGTAACGCGTGGAAACCCATTTTGAGGAACATCAAGGAAAACAAGAGGCGGAAAGCGTCCGACCAATCAGACGTGACCTGACCTCCTGACCAAACTATATAAGGCGGCCAAATACCTGAGTAACGACATGCCCTGAAGACGATGGACGACTCGGCCAGCGAAACGTCGGCAAACCTACGATCGTGGACCCGGTGGGAGACCCGAATAATCTTGGCGAACATTTTTTGTCAGTACAAATGCAGACATAGTAGTTGGGACGGAGAGTAGGCTCACAGGAGATATAGCAAACAATGAAGTATTTCCGATTGGTTCCACAATTTGCATAAGACAAACCAGAGAGATTGGGTGGGGGAGTATTAATATCTGTTGAGTCTCATCTTAGTAGCAAACGATGCGAATGCGATGGAAATGACATAGAAAGCGTTTGGTGCAACATTAATGACTACAATGGCAGAAGCCTATTCGTGTGCTCATTTTGCAGACCCCCAGATTCTAACACATATGTTCTATACAAGCTCGACGACCAAATATCCACTCTCGGCAATATTATTATAATCGCTGGTGATGAAAATAAACCGCCAAGTGAATGGGACACGTACTGCTTAGGAAAATTTGCCAAAAACAGAGATTCATGCCAAGAACTCCTTCACATATTCATCAAACACTCTTCAGAACAAATTGTTATATCACCAACACGGGGTCAAAGCATACTAGATATCTTCGCGACTTCTACGCCCGAAATCCTAACAAACATTGAAATGATGCAAGGAATCTGCTACCATAAGGTCTTATTTGTATAGTTAAAAAGCAAGTTCGTGAAAATAAAAAAGCGTAAAATATTCTTACTCAACGAGGCAAAGGTGTCCTTCCGTGGATTTGGAAGGGGAAAACCATCCCCAGTTTCCATAGAAACGGAAAGTGGGAGGAAATGTAGCTGTGATTGATGAGGTTTGAAAAAACGCGAGAAGAGAGTTTAAGTTCGCAGTTCAACACCTTGTCTAAACCGAGAGCTTTCCTCGCGGGAATAGAGATGACGGAAATTACATCATCTGTCGAAGTAATGGGCACTGAGATGGAAAAGTATTTTCGTGCAAAATTTGCCTCGTGTCACCCCCTGCCGCAAATCCTTTCGGTGGCATTCAGGTCACTATGTGAACGGAAAAGGTAAGGTAACTCCCGAGAGGAAGGAGTGCGCGCGTACCTGCTGGACAGAGTGGTCATCCTCGTCCGTTTCCTCAGCATCATCAGGGGGCTTGACGTTGCAGTCTGTCCACTCCGAGCGTACGAAGTTCATGCAGCGGCTTCTGTACTTGGAGTAGTAGGGGTCGTCCTTGGGGATGGGGATGGGCAGGCAAGTGTCCTCCGGTGGACCCTCCATCTGCATGTCGTGCCAATAACCATGCTTACAGCAGTTAATAGACGAGCCGTCCTCTGGAAGCCAGGGAGAACAATTAAATTGAAGGAGTCTATGCTACGGATCATCGTAAGTGCGTATAGTACCAAACTTTAAAATTTGGAGGAATGAGACTCACCGTTGGTCTTTTCTTTTTGATAGCCGACATCATGCGTTATCACTTGACCCCATTGCATGAGGGAGAGGGAGTTGACCTCCTGGGGACGATGCTTGTCTTTGAAAACGTTCAGACTGATTGCCCTAGGAGATGGTAGTCGGCCAGAGGTCGTGAACTTTACTACCTTCTTCACCCCTGCACGAATGAAATTAGAGATTAAAGGAAGGCCTGATTATGGTGCACAATGCTCAATTACCGTGCACTTCTGGTTTGGCTCACTTTTAGTGGCAGCGAAACTGTTTTAGGCGTATATATAAGCAATCATTGCATAAACTTATTTATCACAATATTTCATTGGTAAGAGTAAATCTGATTTCTGTTAACTACAAGAAGGGTAGCTTAGTTCACCCTTTCCTATATTCTGCAGTCTATATTAGTCAACCTAAAAGAAAGCAGAGGAGAAAATTGAAATATTTTTCCACGGCTTGAATTCTCCAAATCTGTTATTAACTTACCAAGAAAGCATTGACATGTTTTGAGTTAATAAAGATGAATTGTGAAATATTCAGAATGAGAAACATTTAAATTAGAAATTCTAAAGGCCTGATTTTTTTAACCAATCACCATCAAATATAAAGTCAGAAAGTATGGCGGGAGAAGGCAACACTTTAAAGTTGAATTGTTAAACGAAGACTTAAATCAATATCATATTGAAAGATACTATCAGTTTCTACGGGTGACTTCGCCATTGTTGACAATGATTCAGAGCCAGCAAAGATGGAGAAGATGTCAGTACGAGATTTCTGCAGGAGTCTCTAGATAAAAAAACCTTTGATAGAAATCATAGTAATGAAGCTAGCCACAGGCATTAACAATAACTGCATGCCCTGCTAGGTAAGTGTGATACTTTTACCTGTCTATTCCCAAAACCAAACTATCGTTATCAACTATAAGGCCGATTTGATTGGCGTAATTATGTCAATTAGTAATTATCACGACGGCTCGCTAAATTCACACATGTGTAGGTGGAGAATTCTTTCCATACCGCCTGTAGTTTCAATAGAATATAGGTGATACACTAGAGAATCGAACCAGGGGTCTCCGGTATGCAGTATCGGTGATCGTAACGATGATTCCTTATGAATGTAACCTGGGAAGGGTGCGCTTGCACCCGAGAAAGATTATGGAATCATAGCCACATCTTCAATAATAAAATAAGTAAGACCGTGTAGGGGAATGCTAGATTAGGCTTTGTAATGCAACTTAACTTCAAGGTATTGGAATTTCTGACTTTGGAGGCCATATTTTATGTTCTAAATACGACTATGACATACTTAACAGCTAAGAAATATCCACATTGGAAATCATATAATAACCTTTCCAAAGAAAGTAGAAAAATGTAAACAAAACATAATGAGTGATTAGTTAATGGAAGATGGAAAAGAAATTGGCATACGAGGGGATACGAGCACTGTGTATGGGGGTTGCTATTCATATTTTTAGCCTTGAAAACAATACATATTTAGACGCCATTTGACGTTTCCATCTATAAGTTAGACCCTTTTAACGCTAATTTTCTGTAGAACATTTATTCATTTGGTCATAACTTGTGTTGTTTACAGTGACTCGAAAATATTGTCTCAGGGAAAAAAAAAGTTCACTCGTGAACACTTTCGTGCGATGATTTTTTACGACTTTAGACGTGAATTATTGAGACAGGAGTGAATAAATCAACTTACTTTTACTATTATTGATGAAGCCCCAATATTTTCCACTGAGAAATGCTGGTATAATGCATTCCATCATGGCCGCCGTTCACTTAGCAACAAAAGCCGTGAAGGTCGTCCAAAATCACTTGTGCCAGAAAAAATTGATACTGCGCAAGAACTAGTAAAGGAAGATTGTCAGGTACCTTATCACCAGATTGAGGCATCCTTGAGTTAGTATGGCGATCATCAATAATATATTGCATGAACATATCCCTGCACAAAATATTTTTTCGCGTTAAATCCCGCATAATTTGACAAAAGCTCAAAAGGATGCTCATGACTGTTGGTGCAAAGGAATGCTATATAAATACAACCACGGTGCGTAAAAAAGTAGCGTATAACATCTACATAGGTGACGAATCTTGGATATATGCGTATGATCCCGAAATAAGACGGCAATCCACCGTATGGGTCTTCCAAGACGAGCCATACCGACAAAGGTGATTCGTGCACGTAGCCCATTGAAGCAAATGATCGTCTATTATTCCGGAATAACTAGATATGTGCCATCCGTACCATTAGAGCAACGTATAACCGTCAAATTCTAACGGAATACGAGCATTTTTTTCCAGAATTCCATAAAGAACGAAAAAAGCGGCAACGTAGGATCATTCTTCATCATGACACTGCAAGCTATGATAAATCAGCTGAAACTACTATCTATTTGACCAACCAAAACGACAAATTGATGGGTCATCCTCTGTAAAACCCTGATCAAGTACCAAATAACTTCTTTTTATTCCCGTTTCTCAAGAAAAAAATGCGTGGCCAATGTTTTTCGGCAGCTAAGGATTGCTACATTAAAAAACCAGGTTTTATAGGTAGTTTAATCAGAGTGGAAAAAGTGTTACGAAAATTGTTTCGAGCACATAAACAACTGTGTTTATTATCATGGAGAATACTTCGAAAAACAATACGCAATTTTCAACAATTAATAGACGTCTTTTCATTATGTGGCTGAAAATATAAATAGAAAACCTTGTGTTTAACGAAGGGTGTGGTCATTGGACAAGGGAAATAAACAAAAGTCATATCATAGCGGGAGATAATTGCACACACATCAATGAATATCTTTCAAAGAGGAAAAGATTCTTTTTAAATAAATCCTATTTATGACCACAGGTTAACAAGGTATAAAAATGGCGTTAGCTCACCGTCGGCATATCTGGCCTTTTGGAGCCTTAAGAATGGAGATTTAGCAATCCCGAATCCTAATGCGTTATTACACGCTCCTCCATTCACCCTGTACGGCGAGCCGAAGCATCCCTCGCAGTCCCCGGCTTCCACTCCGCATGGCTGCTCAAAGTCACGGGTGTACCACAGTTTCGGCGGGAAGACCCCGCGGCACTTCACCATAGGTTCTCCGTTGTAGTACCCATTGACCAAGTAGCCTCTGCGATTGGATGGACGAAAAAACAAATGGGGCATACATTTATGGTAAACACGCCAACCCAACTTGGGTCTACCTAAACTACGACTGATGGGTAGGGAAGTTTCGTTTACGAACAATAGTGGGAAATTGGACGCATAGAAGTCGACTTAAAAGGTAGCCCTAAAATAATGAATGATAAAAATTGAGAAGTCCTTCGTGCATGTTAGAATAATTAAATATATACTTAAGTCATATAGCAAAATAATTATCTCATTAGAAAAGTTGTGTGACAGCAAATATGGCATTTTTCAACCGGAATAAAACGTTTGGTCATCTATAACTTTTGTTTTCGTAGGTTGTGAATACGTAGCGATTACCTCAAATCAGGACAAGAATAACATTCACACAATGATAGGCCCTACTAATTCCTTGCTTTCTGCATTTTCTTACAAATGTCTTTCGTCCAGTAAGAGGTTTGGACAACATACGATATGTCCGAAAAAAATAATAGCGATTGGAACATGCGGCCCATTGATAGATAGCCATTCAGCTTCCATTTGCACAGGGATATCACGTATTCTTCTGCAAGAATATTTACTTTGAATTCAAGGAAACGAAACGTTTAAGAAAGTAGTTCCGACTAAATTTTATTCATTTCGAGAAACATCATTGACACGCGGAAACGGATGTATTTACCGTGATGCCCTAGATTTTGAATATGCATGCGCGCTCTGTTGTGATCGAGTGCAAACCCTGAAGCCCTGGGAGGTCCGTGTGGAAAGTAATGATCATGTAACTTCTTTAATTACAAAACTGACATAAATGACGAAATGTAGAAAAATCTACGATAAGCTACGAAAATGAAACTACATATTTAAATATATAAATATATAATATATATATATATATATATATATATATATATATATATATATATATATATATATATATATATATATATATATATATATATATGTGTGTATGTGTGTGTGTGTGTGTGATTTCGCCGGAGTAACACGGGAGTGTTGAATAAAAACCTGAACAGTGAGAAACAGTAAAGTGCACATAAAAAGAGCGCTCAAACGTTACAGAGTCCTTAATATAAGTATCGTGACTGAATCACTGTAGACTCAACGGAGCGGTGGATGGGGGTCCGACCGGTTTGCCGGGTAGAGGGGTCCCTTACCACTCAGTCGCATATTAGTTCAGTTGCTTCCGGGTATGCGTTGAGACAGGAGGTAGATTTTTGTGACGTGTGATTGTTTGTGGTGTCGTCGCACCAGCATGGGGTGCGCCGTCGAGCAACGCTACGCTGTGCAGTTTTGCGTTGAACTCGGAAAATCCGCCTCGGAGACCCTTGAACTCATTAAACTGGCTTATGGGGATGATCCCTTAAACCGCATAAGAGTTTTCGAGTGGTGCAAAATTTTGATAGAAGGCCGGGACCTGTCGAAGACGAGCACCGCGTCGAACGCCCGACGACAACTCGAACCGATGGCTGAGGTGGCCAAAGTGGATAATGTTTTGACTCTGAAATGTCTTCGATTATCGCCCTTATCAGTGAGGAGACCGGTCTTTTAGTCGGAACCGTCCTATCATTGCAGCAGAGGATCTTGCGATGAGAAAAGTGTGCGCTACGCTGTTGCCGAAAGTCTTGAGCGAGGAACAAAAACTGTCGCGGGTGGAAATTTTGCAAGAAATTTTGGACTGCGCCCAGGAAGATGAAGATTTTCTCGAAAGCTTTATTGCCTCAAAGGATGGCTCAAATTGAGCTCATAGGATATCGGTTCGTGTCCAATGGCGTCACACTAAGAAAATATACAAAAACACCTAAAATATACCCCAAATATAAGAAGTAGCTGAGGTGATTTCAAGAAGAGACGATAGGAGGAAGAGAACGCTGAATGGGAGGAGAAGATGGGTAAAGAATTAGAAAAGGAAAATTTTTGAAGTATGGCATTCATATGAAATATTTTTGGATCAAAGGGGGATTAAAATGTCTGTATAGAGGGGTATTTAGTGTCTAGCATAAATCCCTCGCTCTTACAATGCATGGAAAAGCCATATGTATGCCTGTTATCTTATTTTTAGCTATGGTTGAGCATCGGAGGGTGGAGGTTTGCTGTATTGGAGATGGTATAGCATTTATGAATGGGAGTCCAATGTTGGGAGGCGTGCTTTGATATTACGAGCATCCCTGAAAGGGATAAATTGTTGCACGAGGGATAGTGGTTTTTAATCAGAAAATTTGGTGATGTTCAACTCTTTCCAATATAGAAGGCAGATGATAAATATTACTGGAAGTGCAATAGCAGAAGGGAATTTGTGGGATAGAGATTGGGTATGGGATTTGAAAATTGGCAATAGTCTATATATTTTTCATTCAAGTTTCATTCAAGGGCATTCAAGTGGCTTTAGCACGGGGCGGGGATTTAATGAGAGGAGACGTTGATGTGGAAAGGTCTTGAAAGATATATATATATATATATATATATATATATATATATATATATATATATATACTCATATATACAGAAACAGATATAAGGAAAAGGGATAGGAACACATATAAAGGACGAACACAATAGAGGTGGGGAAGGCGGAATCGAACGGATCACAAGAGTAAAAATATTTCCTCAACCGGGACTCGAACACCGGATCTTTCCACTTGCCGGGCGGATGCTCTTAACCACTTGAGCTATCGAGGATAGTCAATTTACCCTGAGATCCGTGGGTCTATATATATATATATATATATATATATATATATATATATATATATATATTCATATACAGGTATATATAT
Organism: Hetaerina americana; assembly: GCF_022747635.1. Lineage (NCBI taxonomy): Eukaryota > Metazoa > Arthropoda > Insecta > Odonata > Calopterygidae > Hetaerina > Hetaerina americana. The sequence goes on along the minus strand of NW_027287205.1, from coordinate 14,337,060 downwards.
ATATATATTTCTATATATATAAATAAATACATAACTGGGACAGCAACAAAAAACGACGGAATTCAGCTTCGTCTCCATCGGGAGAAACGGAAGTCTGCTTCCGATGAATATGGAGCTAAATTCCGTCGAAATTATCAAGAAACGTGTGAGTGTTCTTTTTATATGCACTTATATTGTTTCTTGCTGTATAAGTTTTTTATTCAACAGTTCCGTGTTACGTCGACGAAATAATGCATATATATATATATATATATATATATATATATATATATATATATTACACCTATATGTATATATATAAATATAAATATATATACACACACATATATATATATATATATTTATATTTATATATATACATTACGAATATATTCAACACGAATAGGCTTCTGCCATTGTAGTCCTTAATGTTGCACCAAACGCTTTCTATGCCATTTACGTCGGATTTGTATCGCTTGATACTAAAATTTCACTTAACAACAATGAATATCCCCCACCCAATCTCTTAGGTATGCTCTTCTGTAAATTTTGAAATCAATCGGAAATACTTCATTGTTTGCTATATCTCCTGTGAGCCAACTCTTCGTTCCAACTACTATATCTGCGTTTGTACTTACGGAATCACAGCAGTTACAGAAATTGAACCTGTGTTCATAATCCGAAATCTAATTCAACGGAAATTAAATGATAAAAATTTTATTAGGTCCACCACTTTTTGTTTTACCGTTTCATTTACGCTAACAACATTGTTTCGAGACGTTTTATGGCTAACAGAGGCACAATTGTTGCATTCACTCGCATAAATATCTTGTATGTATTCCGAGGCACCAATATTAATAAAACTTACCTGAGTTGTATGTTGTTTTAACGCAATTATTTGTATGGTCAAATATTTTTGGGATCCGAGAGGCGAAACTTGATCTGTAGTGACAAAAAGCGCTGGATTCTGCTTTTTTTATCCCAAGATATGCAATGCGCTCTTGGTTACCAATTATCCTAAGCCCTCGAAATGTGTTTGTGTAACCTGCGCACCACAATTTGCAATGCATCGTCAGTATAATGGACCACGCAGCGATTGATGGGTGCCCGACACGATGATAGGACAGACCCCAGATCAACAAAGTTCGTTCCAACAAAATCCCAACAATATCTGGTTTAAACCCTTTGTTCGGCTCCAAATGAGCCTGCCGCGGTCAATACTCGGCACAATACTACAAATACTTAATTAAATTGAGATCTTCAACTCTTCCTCGACTCGTGTCACCTCCGAGTGCATCTCCTTAAAGGGGCGCAGGATCTCTTCGGATCCACGTTCCGAGGCGTCGTTTCTCCCCACATGAGCCACAATGCGTAGCTTTGATCAACCCGTATTACTGACGGTCGCCAGGGGTATTCCGCCGCCTGGTATACGTACGGGCGACAAGAATCCAACACCTTCTTCCCGTTGGACTCTGCGGCGCAGCGGATTCATTATACCCCTGACATAAGAGTTGCCTAATACAATGATTCCCTCCCTTCCCGAGCGCCAATGTCTTACCCTAGGTATTGCCCTCGGAGTAAGGGTAGGAGCTGCAGATACAGTTGTGTTGTCATCTGACAGCACCTGGTACCTCTTGCAGATGGAGATGGAATCTGCCTCCTCAGAGTCCAATCCTCGCCGCAGCGTTACCTTACACTTACTCGAGAGACGACCTTCCAATCATTAGACGTACGAACGAGAGACTATCCTTCATTGAGAGATGGGACACGAAGTAGGTCTCGTCCAGCCACGTGTAGATTTCGGACCATTTAGTACATCCTTATGGGCGTGGCGAGTGTGCGTATACCCACCCCGAGCAACATCTCTGCTGAGGGGAGCCCTCCCAATGGCGATCTCCAATCGAAGCTCCCGCACCATCCTCTCCAACATGGCGATACGAGCCCTTGAAACCTCGCAATTTCCAGTGCCTTCGAGCATGGAAGAGGGGATCTAAATGAAACCATCCTGTTTTAAGAACCGAGTGTCCAACCAAAGTTAACCTGTATAGGCTACGCTAACATTTCTAAGAGGGGTTACCTTAAGTCACTCCATAAGTTAAACTTTGCAATAGAATATGAAGCCTAAGTGATAAAACGATGCTTGAATAAGGTCTGGTTTTCAGAGGAAAGAAGAGATCGTAAAAAATGAAAGCTGTCACCGATAACCAATCAAAGTTTAAGGACAAAAACCCCTATAATCCACTACAATCAGCTATTACTACCACACACTACGGATAGCTAACCACAAACAACACAAACATTTATAAATCATTGTATAACGATAAACTAATCATTGTATACGTTGACTCTACAGTACACTTCACGAAATATAAAAGCACGATGCAGCAGGCTAGCAGGCAGTTAGACTCCGGTGGGTCCAGCCCGTTAAAAAGAGCACTCAGTAAGTAGATCCGCTCAGGTTGAGGGCCAGAGTGAGAATGAATATTCTCCCATATCACCAACACTTCCGGCGTAGTGCTGGAACACCCTGCCACATATTTATTTCGTGAATCACGGAGTACTTATGTCTATTTCGATGGTAAACACTACCGTTTCAAGGAAATTTTCAACGCTCTTTCAATGATCGGGAAATGGTGTTTTTTACACTCGCGTCGATGTAAAAGAGGAAAGAGTAGCAAAATTGTATAACTTGTGATCTGGAAAAAAGAGATGAATGGTAAAACTCACCTGTTGCTGAAACTTGAGCTGCTGTCGCTGGATCCACTTCCAATTGAGAGGATGATAAAGGGATCATTTTTACTGTAGTCACTTTTGCTGGAATCGCTGTAACTGGAGCTGCGGTCAATATAACTTTTTTCGCTTGGTCCATGGTAAAGCGAGCCGCTGTCGAGGGGATGACTCCCGTAAGGGACTCCAAAACTCTCATGAGAAGCTCCATAAGGCGAAATGACGTCCTTCGATTCGCTACTGCGGAAGTAGCCGTAACTAAGGCCGCTGTTAACGTAGCTCCTGTCGATGAATACACTGTCGCTTGAGCCGCTGGAACGGTAGCTTTCCTTTGGCCGGACGTTGGCGTAGCCGATGTGAATTACCTGTTCTGTTCCCTGACTGGGGTATCCGTGCTCTTCTTTAGAATAGTCATCTGCGAAAGCTACCTCTCGTGGTTCAACCTTCTGTTGCCTACGACAGTCTTCTCCGGAGCAAGGTATCAGCTTCGAGGCAGTGCGGTTTGTGGTGTTAGCCTGCGCCCCTGGGACGTCGTATCGGAAAGATTATTTATTAGAAAGTAATTAAATGAGGAATAGGAAAAAGAATAAATAAGGAAATATATATGTATATATATATATATATATATATATATATATATATATATAAACCATACACCATAAACACAATAATCAACCCGAAGGTCGGTTTAGTAGGTATGGTTTCCCAGGAAGCCCTGGTACCCGAAAAATCACTTTAGCTTGGGTGGAGCTGCAGGTGCCCAGCCAATCTCAGCAGTCAGCAGTCCAATCTCTACCCACTGGACTACCGCGACCCACACACACGTACACACACACACATACATACATACATTCATTTATATATATATATATATATATATATATATATATATATATATATATATATATATATAGTGAGGACTACATATATTTCGTCAAGCAATAACGAAATTAAGAATCATGGTAACTAGAGCAGTTTTTATGTAGAAGCAGAACTTATTGATATTAACGATGATAGCAAAATTTTGCATTGTATGAATATGAATTGTGATTTTTGAGACAAAAGGATATGCTTAGGCCGGAGGCTCTTGAGATTTTGGTTCTTTTTGGCCATGGAAATATAAATTGACCATAAATAAAACAAACAATCATAAATGTTGCTATAGCTGAAGTGATGATGGTTGGCGGTGAAAGATTATTTCTTCCGAATCTAATACCGCATACTCAAATAGGCTGTTCAATGCCTTATTTAACTTTACATTTTCCTTGATTACCGATGCAATTCATACATGTATGCAGTTCGGTGTAGTTCTTTTGATGATACCGTGAATGGTTATTTTATTAACCGGAACTGATATTATTCTGTGTAAAATCAGTTACATCTTTATTATCAGGTATTATGTAACACCTTACGAATATCTGTACGCACATATTTCAATTTTAATAAAAGTAATAAACATTCGGTTCGAAAAATTGGCTTTTGGAGGAATAAACTGAGATGAAAACTTTTCAAATAATTTTTGTGGTTCAGGACATTTTGTATCGTCTTAGCCAGGGGATGGGAAAACAGCATTTTTTTCCGGCGCAACTTTCATTCTCATAGTTCAATTGTAACTTCTTAGATGACTGCTTGGACTACTCATAGAGTCTTGTAATAAATTATCAACTCCACCTGTGAGCAATGAATTCCCGGATTCAGCGATGCTCTCTGGTATCCCGACAACTGCACCAACGGTCAGCCACGCAAGCGTGCAGAAAATGCTGACCAGGGCGCATGGCATGACGGTGGTCAATCTTCAGGTGGTTAACTGGAGGAATAAAAACGACAGATAATGATTTTACATTTTTTTGCATGCCATGCCATATTTCTCGGCATGCCGTGCCATATTTCAAAATTGGTTAGTTCGGGCACCACTTCCCAAGGATCGAAATGTCGCTTCATTGCCTGCTCCAGTTCATATTGAAATGCATTTATGGCCGATGGATTGCACAGCATTAACTATTTGATTCTGCCGATTACAGATACTAACTCTATTTTAGAAAGAACACACTATCGACTTCTTCCTCCCCATGATTGTTTGCTGGTAACTTTACCTTAACCGTGACCAAGTTTGTTGTTTCCAATTTTACTTCTATATACATCTACATGTACATAATACTCCGAAAGCCGCAGTGAGGGCGGGTTGCTGGGGGTGTTAGGTCATCACCTGGGAACAATACAACATTCAAAACAAACTCATGCATGTGAACTCATACCCACAGTGGGTAATACATTCAAGCAAAAGTACTTTCATTTTACACGCATGCAGACCTTACGATGCAGTTAGAAATTTATCCAATAACGTGTAAACTAGAATATGGAAAGTAAGATGGCAAAATTCCACTGCCAAATGAACATGCAACGGTCTCCTCCCCAAGAACACATGTAGAGAATGTGATCCAAAGCTATAGGTAGCGGGATGGTTCCCCCACGGAGTGAGACGGGGGATGGAAGGAGAAACTTAAGAATAGACAAGGTAGAGCAAGCAGTACTTTTAAGAGCTCTGAGTTATTTAATGTCATTCTAATGTGGTTATATGAAAAGAAAGAGTTTTGACAACAAAACACAAGAGGTTAGGGAAAGTGCACGCTGGGTAGAACTAATTATTCACTAGACGTTCAGGGCAGCAAGTGCAATTATTGCTATCTTTAACCCTACAGTTGCAATACACTACTAATCACATCTAGTACTCTAAAATCACGTAGCTTGGGTAGGGCTGTAGGTGACTAGAATGGCTTGCCCGGGAATCGAACCCGTGCCCTCCGCTCAGAAGTCACGACCCACACATACCCAGTACCGCGACCCTCTCAAACACACACACACATATCCACTCCAGTAATCTCCGCCATCCTGCCTGGCTTCTGCTGTCTTTTGAAGACGGGCTGATTTTTTGCCACAACCTTCTCTAGATAATATGGAAATGCATTTATTACCGCTAAATTACAATTTGTTATTCAATATTTAAGTCACTCAGCGTAAGTGCCTATATTATGGAAGGATATTTAATAAAATTTATTGATGTCATTGGCATGAATTGAAACGATAGTTGAGAGTGGAAACAAAGTTTCTCGTTTTTGACGAGAACGAACTGTTAATCAAATGTAAAATCTATTTTTAATTATTTCATTTATGTATCTAAAGTCAATTCTAATAGGTAATATTTTGTTTCGATATGGGGTAACTTTTTAACCAGTGTATTAATGTCTTCTGAAAAAAATGCTGATGCTAAACAACACTGCAGGGGCAAATTTAAGAGCCGTTGATCGGAGATGAGGGCTATGTAGCCCGTAATTACTTCATTCCTCTTCCGGCGAACAAGCACTTGAGGACGATTGCTTCCTAAGCTGGCGGAAAAAGAAACTTACTCTTCTAGCAGGCGCCGTCTTCTAGGATTCAAAGTTCTGTCGCCCGACGCTACGCAAAGGAAAGCTTCCTCGCTCCTTGACCTTTCGAGCAGAAGAACGCCTCTTTGTACTCTCATTCACCCGTGAGTGCGCTTATATATTAAAGGAAGTAATTTCAGTCGACATCAGTTTCCATATTTTTTATCAATAAAGTCATTAGCGATTGGATACTCTTACTTCTGCAATTATAAAGGCCACGACGTTGCGGTAGTTACGGGTTGAGGGTTGGGTGAGGACAGGAAGTGGGCTCATGGAACCAACCGCCCCGACCCCGGAATATTATTCCTTGGGGCAAGATATGCCCTCTCTTCGGCGAACGTGCGGGTGTCAATTTCGACGGTGAGAAGGTTTAGGTGAAGTGGAGTTTGGTGATATGATGGAATTCGAGGGCATGGCCTATATCTACTGACAATCGGTTATCTGGGGGAGAGAGTCTCAAAATTTTGCGAAGTTGTCAGAAAATGCATTACTGCACTTGGAAGTATCGGTAACTGCTAATTTTTTTGCTTAATTGAGCCCAGTTGCCACCTTAGATAAGGAGTGAACGCTTTCTAAACTAATTTCATTGATACAGATTCTGGAAAATCTCGTTTTTACGCTCTATTTTTTACTTTTTCGCAAACATGATACGTGCGAATAACAGATGAATTGTTCGTAATCAACTAAAGGGTCTGAGTGAAACCAGTCTGTTTTTCCTGGAAACCGGTATTTATTTTATTATCATTATCAATTTTATTTAAATAATAGCCGTTTCTTATGGTTAATTTCCAGTTCATTTTTTTAATTGGTAGCTTTTGTGTACTCTAAAATCATCGCAAGTTATTTAGTCACTAAGAATATGTCGTCCTCATACTCTATATTGTGCTATTTTGAAGGAATAACCCCACCCAATGATACACACTAAGGTTCCTTCAGCGGGAGAAATTTTAAAATGATAGTGTTTATCCTTATTGCTATTCTTCATACTGCATGATGGCATATTAACGGTTTTGATTACCGAAAACGCCTTCGAATGATTACTTCGAATTAGTGGTACCAGAGTTATCCTTGGCAAGACATTGGAGAACGAGGCTACATCGAAGGCGTTCAAACATCAGAGACATTGTGTAGACAGGATGGAGGTCGATCTAGGTATCGAAGAGATCAAAGGGGCTCCTGACAATGGAGACTACTCATCTAGTGCTTATTATTCACCACGAGGGTTGCCTAAAAATTTGACCAGCCAAGCATGAAGATGCCTGTACTCCTAAGCAAAAGTACGCAGGTGAGCTTACGTATGCGCTGAAAGGTACTCAGCAAAATTTCAATAATTCTAGACAGTTGTTTTTTGGCAATTAATAGAGTGCCTTTGTGAAAAATATTTTATTCTTTGTGAAATATATTTTATAATTGAGTGTCCAAAAGCTATGAAATAATTGTTTTTTTAGTGGTAATTCATGAAATTTTGAGCCAATTATTTCATACGTGGCCGTACCAACTTGGCTGAGGATGAGATTTCGGGACGGCCAAATATTGAGACACCCACCGCTAACATTGAAAAAGTTTACCTTGTTGTACTGGACGACCGTCTAATTATTGTAGAGAGAGAAAATAGAGGAAAATTTGTATCAAAAGAACGTGTTTGTCACATTTTGGCTGACGGATTTGGCGTCAAGAAGCTATCCCGGCGTTGGGAGTCTCGTTTAACCCAATTGGAACCAAAAATATATTGGAATGAGCATTTCCAAGGCCCTCCAGCATTATAGTCAGGCTTATTCACGTTTCCGTTATATTCATGAATACAATAACTAGTTTGTAGAATATATTAAGGTATACACTATCAACACATGGGAGGTCTGAAAAGTTTCCGACCTCTAAATATTTCAGAAAAAATGTCTTGTATCTTTGGTACTTCGTTATATGTGAACATAACATTTTGAAAGTCTCACGGACGTGAATAATAATGTACAAAATTTAGCAGTAGTGGTCACAGAAAAACACGAAAAGGAGACTCAGACTCACTCAGTTTCAAATTTTCGGTGGTCGTAGCCACCTTCCTAAAGGTAGAGAGGGATAAAACTGCTTAAATGGGCATGTATATATATATATATATAAGAAGGTAATCTGCCGGTAAAGGTAGGTTTTTGGATGGACACGCAGAATGCACAGAATAGACAAAAAAGGATGTACTTATGAGTGTATATTTATATACTTTAATCAAAACAATTTAATATAAGCTATTACGCATTATTCTAGTTGTCGATAAGCGTTATATATATATATATATATATACACGTATATATTATTTGGCAATCCAGCATTCCGCTCTATATCAGGTCCCTTTTCATCTTTGAGTACTTTCTTCCTCCCTTCATCCCGTCCAACATCCCTCTCCTGTTCCTTCCCTTTCCTCGTTTGTCTAAAATCTAAAATTCTCCCCTCAATTACAGTCTTCAACATCCCACTGCCGGCCAATACCCCCTTCATCCACCTTTCCTGCCTCCAAAGGATCACTCCATTTGCCAGATCAAAGTGCCAGAATGGCTGGCATTTAATTTTTTTGACAGTACCTGAGTTACAAACTATGTAATCCCATTGGAACTTTTCTGTAATTATACATCTAGAGTTTAGGAAAAATAGGTAGAACCCACTTTACGTCCTCACATAAGTAACCATACTAAAACTAACGCAGTAACTTTAACAAATAAACAGTTAAACCTTCGGTCAACTAGTGACTAATTTTCTAATTCTTTTAACAGTGGTGTAACACTTTTATCTTATTCATAAAAAATTTTCGCAAACCTAGTTCTCAACGTTGCTCTTCTTCCCTCTCCAAAATTAAGTGAATCTCGTGTAGATCACCTACACCCGCAGCATACTAAATACCTAATTTTTTTAACCTTCTCATTATAGTCCCCAAGTATCCTTTTCATGGAATTGAATTTTATTTACTATTCCTCAAATATCCCGAATCTATTTCCCCAGGTTATATCCTAATTTATCGTTACGCCTAAGTATTTTACTGATTCAACGTTTTTGATATTGGTCCACTGTAAGACATAAACCTTTAAGTGTGAAATACTCTTGCACCAAAAATATTTGGAAACAAATTTTATTCAAGTTAAGTCAAGTTCCAATGCATCCATCCTTTATTGGTTTACATATTTACGTCGTCATTTATTGATATTATCATTATGACTGGACATTACCCTATATATCGAACACGGTAGGTCACAAAATTATGAATTACTTTTTCACAGGTGGATGGAAGGACGAGTGGCGATTTTTGTGACTGGATTCGACGAAGGGGAGGTGAGGCCTTGCGGATTGAGGATAGTTCGTGTATCAAACCTCTTGACCGTGACCTTATTACCCTCCGCCATAACCCAGTTATTGAAACAACGCTACGCCGAAAAATATTTCTTTCATATTATGCGTGAAACTTGTAAAACCGGGAAAGAGACTCAAAATATACTCAAGGCAGCTTATGGAGATAACTCCATTGGTTGATTGGGCTTTTTCAAGTGGAAATGTTTTTCTGTGAGGACGGAGATGGTGTATTATACCATCATAAATATACCATGCATATTTCACGCTCATTGTCACTCAATCACTCGGGTGTTTTGAAAAACATTGAATATTGTGAATCACACTCACTCGCATGTTCAGGGCTAACAAGGATTTCACCGATGACAAGGATTCAGCAATCACCCAAAGAATGACAATATTACGAATGCATAAAAATGGATGAACCAACTTTTACGCTCAGACACTCGGGTGTGTTCGGGAACTGTGGTCTGTGTGAAGCACAGTTTAAGCCTGAGCGAATCCATGAAAATAAAACAAAGGCTTTATGATTTTCTAAAAGGAGAAAGGCTAAGCTTAACATTCAAATACTATGAGCGCAAAAGTCAGAGTAAGTGGAAAAATTTACGTATCCCGGAAGGATTTTGGACCAAAATGGTCACAGTAGTAGGGACGTAAGGAATTGCACTTGATAAAAAGACTGTCACAAGTAGTAGGTAGTCGATGACAGGGACGTTGAGTAGAGATGCTAAACATACACTTGTCAACACTTTGACTTGGAGCGTATATATGTACGTCGCGGAAACATCATGTCACTGAAAAAGGATGGTAGAAGTCGATTGAAGAGTATTAAAATGTGACTGTGGGGAAAGAAGGAGGAGGTGAAATAGACTTAAAGGAAAACAAATGAGGAACTGCTAGTAGTGGATGGTGAGGAGAGAGGAGTGTTGGGAGAAATCCTAAGGAGTCAGGAAATATATCTTCGGAACAGAATGCTTTTCGACGACGACACAAATATATAAAAATATTAATTAAATAATTTTTACACAGAAACAAAAACATCCACTCGCATGTGTAGTGTTGATGTTTAGGCGGCACGGTCCTCATCATCAAGATGATGTTTTCGGGGGAAGAGCGGAGAGTTTAGGTGGGGGTCGGTTAGGGGAGGAGAGCTAAAGGAGGAATAAGTATAAAATGGACATGGTGGATAGAGGGTTTTTTTTGGTGGCTATTGGATGGATTCAGTGGGCTGAGTTCAGCTCGGGAGGTCGAAATGAGTAAAGCACCCAATTATGCACCGTCTTGTGGGTTCCCACGACTATGCTACTGGCGGATTTGGAAAGGTTTTCAATCACCGAAACAAATAAGCATTCATCCAAAGATTAGTCGTGGTAAGCAGTGTTGGCAGGGATGGGATAATTTAGGAAGATGGGAAATTTAGTGGAGAAGTGGTAGTTATTCATGCGGAGGAAAAGGGTGATGGTGAGTTTACCTACGTCGAAGGTAGGGCAGAAGTCATATTAGAGGCGGTATAAGGTTTTTTGACATGCAGGCGGTGACGAAATTCTTTTTGGGTATGGATTTGGCAGTGAGGGAGAGTCTTAGAGGATGGTAGTATTTGCAGCGTGGGTGGTTGTATGATACAGATAGGGGCGGAAAAAAAAGAGATGAGGCCACAGATGGTCCTTAAGACTTAAAGATGTATAGCCTGTTTGACGGGCGTTTAAACGAAAAAGAGGCAAAATATGGAAATAAAAATGATGCGGCCTAACTGTTATTAATGAATGGAAAGAGTTCACAGCTTATGTTTAATTTTGTGGGTTTGGGGGAAGAAAACGTTTTTGATTACGGCATTTGGGTTGTTTCATCGGGGGAGAGGTGTGCATTGTGTTGATGGTTCATGGAGTTTTTTATTCTTTGGTTTTCCAGGGTACCCTAGCAAAACATCTCTCTAAGAAAACGCGTATGAGTGTCCTCTTTGGTGTTTAAATGTTTTTATCTATGTGTGTATATAAACATTGAAGTGTACTACTACTGGACTACTAATGGCACAACGGGGCTAACACCAATCCAAGAGATTTGCATCAAATGCCTTTGCATTCACCTAAAGTTACAGTGTGGTGTGCAATTTCCTCAGTCGGTATTGCTGGCCCCTGGTTTTTTGAAGAAAATGTGATCACGGCGACAGTGAATTCAGACCGGTATGTAATCAAGTTGGAGGTATTTTTTTCCACGACTTGATGAACTGGACTTTAGGGGACATTTGGTGTCAACAGGATGGAGCAACGGCTCACACTTGAAGGGCAGTGGCTGTATTGAGGGGAAACTTCCCGGAGCACCTCACCTCAATAAAAGACGATTTGGAGTGGACAGCCCGCTTCCCCTCTTTGGCTCTTTGCGATTTTTTTGGTGGGGTTTTGTGAAATCCTGCGTTTATGCCGACCATCCAAGGACCCTATAAGACCTGGAGGACAGCATCCGGGCAGAAAATGCCAACATTCCTGCTACAATGCTGCAAGGCTTATAACAAACGCCAGTAATCGGCTTAATCAGTGCATAGAAAATGAGGGGCAACACCTACCTAATTTGATTTGTAAAGCCATGTAACTTTAACTTTAAATATGCACCTACATTAGAAAATAACAAAATGATTCTGTTTCATTAAATGGGTTGTATTGCGTTTCGAAAAAAGGAAGTTTTGTTTTCTCAACCTGTAAAATCAAACTCGAAAATTCGCCCAATGGAAAACATATATTCATTTTCATGGAAATAGATACAAGAAAAGGGAATAGGAACACCCATAAAAGACGAATATAAGAGAGGTGGGAAAGGCGAAATCGAGCAGATCACAAGTGCAAAAATATCACCTTGACTGGGCATTGAACAACGGAACATACCTAGGACTAGCCGGAACGGCCTATCCGGGCCAATGTTCTAACCACTTTTTTCTCTAAATGCCAGACCTTATTCAAGAATTTTTTTATCGCTTAGGCTACCGATTCAAATCCAAAGCTAAACATATTTGGATGAGTCAATATAGGGTTACCCGTTTATCAAATTTTTAGCATAGTGCATTCAGTTTCGCTTTTGTTGGAAACTCGTATGTTAAATTAGAATGGCTTCATCTAGGTCTCATATTTGGGTCCTCGAAAGCGCTGGTAAATGCCATGCTTTAAGGGCTCGTACTGTCACACAAGAGGGAAAAGTGCGGAAGCTTCGATCAAAGATCAGCACCCTTTGGAAGAGAGAACAACTCTTGGGAAGATTAGGGGTTCGAATAAAAACGCCCGCTGCACCAATAGGGATGCACGGGTTCGCCCAAATGCCACATAAGGCTTGGCGATTGGAGGCCTACCTTGTGTGCCTTCTCCTAATGACGAAGTTTCTCACGTCCGTAAGCCAGACGATTGGATAGTCATCTCTCAGGGCAAGGGGAAGGTAAGGTTCTGGTGAGGATTGGACTCTGATGAGGTTGAATCCATCTCCATTCCCAAAAGGTAACAGATTTTGTCGGAAAGTAGCAACGCCGTACCTGCCGCCTCTCCTCCTACTCCGAGGGCGCTGCTTAGGGTAAGGTATCATCGTGAGGGAAGGGAGAGAACCATTATGTTAGTTAGCTCTAATGTCTGATCCACAGTGTGGAAAATAAAGTAGAAGCACAGCGCTTTTTGGCACTTGACATCTGGCTGTGACTCTCAAATTTCAAAATAACAGAACAAAGAAATGTTGCCTTTAAACGACCAATTACACATTCTTTGAACCAGTTAAACCAATAATAAAGGAACAATACGCATCGTACACCGAGAAATAGATCAAAATATTTATACTAAAATGTTGTAATTTAAAAAACAAAATAGCCGAATTCGGTTATACATTGCAACGCCCAAACTGAGGCTACATGGAAGCATTTCTTGAAATGAATTAGACACTGTTTAGAGACATATATCCCTACCAAAGGGAAAAACGATAGCAACGACCCACGATGGTACAACAGTGGGTTGAGAAGGATTTTATGACAACAAAGAGAAGTGGACTCGAAATTTAAGAAAAACTTAGAAAAACGGCCGGGAAACGACTTCTGGAAGTGCACGAAGAAAAACGTATCACATCGTAGGGAAACAAATAAAGTAATGCAAAACGTCTTCATTTCTATTTCAAAAGAAAAAATTCTGTGCGATTTCTTGAGAAATTACCTTAAGGGATTCTATTCGTTCGTTAAGGAATTACAGGGAAAACATCCGACCGAAAAGTCCCTCAAAAGCAACAATGGTAACATACGCACAGACAGCACCGAAAAACGAATGTTTTAAAAATTTCTTTCGCTTATGACAGAGCGACACCCAATGAGGGCCGCGTCACCCCTACTGCAACCATGGATGATATTAGAATTACGTACGAAGGAATCACGAAACAATTCCTACACATAAAAAGTAATAATTCACTCGGGCCAGAGGATATTTCTGCAATGGCACTGAAAGAGCTCGTGCCTGAAATTGCGGACTTTTTTCATTCATTTTTTAAAAATTGATTTCAGAAAGTCTCGCTCCCCTGGACTGGATATTAGCCATCATCAAACTTAAATCTAAAAGCGGAAATAAACAAGACCCCAGTAATTACCGACCAATATTATTAACCTCACTGTCCTGTAAAGTCTTGGAGCACATTATTTTTAGCAAAGTCATGACATTCCTCGACACTTGCAAACTATTATCCACAATGAACACGGATTCAGAAACGAGAGTTCATGTGAAACACAGTAGAGACTTTTCATCCACTATTTTCTACGATCTGGGGAAAGAAACAACAAGTAAACTCGAAATTCTTGAATTCCAAAAAGGCCTTCGATAAAGTCCCATATACTAAATTGATTCACAATCTACAATGGTATGGAATAAACGACAAAGTTATAAACTGGATTCGCTACTTCCTAACTAACTACAAACAAAGCGTAGTGATAAATGGTTCAAGATCTAATTAAATGCAAATAACATCCGGTGTCCCACAGCATAGCGTCATAGGGCCACTACTATTTCCTATATACAATAATGATATCACCAGTAAAATAAAAGAGCAGCATAAAGAATCTTTGCCCGCGACACCGCAATCTACAGGGAAAAAGCGAAGGAATTAGATCTTGAATCACAACAAGCGGATTCAAACAACATCCAAAAATTTTGTGAGAAATGGAGGCTGGAGTTAAATACGAAAAAATATACCGTCATGAAATTTTTAAGCAATAGATAACACGAAAAAAAATACCAACTTACGCACTCGGAGGTATTCGGATGGGTGTCGTGGATGGTGTAAAATACTTGGGGGTGAGCATTGAGTCTGGAGTTTCTTGAGGAAAACATATACGTAAGGTATGTGGAGGGGCGCCAAAATAGCTGGCATTAGTCAAACGTAGATTCAGAAGATGTAGCGATGAAAAATTGAAGGAAACCTGCTATTTACCTTTCGTAAGGCCCAATTTAGGAATTAGGCAAACGTTTGGGAACAATTTAAAAATAAAATAATTATAGAATTGAATACGTACAGAGAGAGGCCGCTAGGTTCGTGAAAAACACGTGTTAAAGGACGCAAAGCGTCGTGCACATTTAATGCAGAATCTGGTATAGGAGCCTTAGGATATGCGGAGACTAATGGCTAGATTAAACTTATTACAAAAGTATAAAGCGTATGGTAATGAATCCGATATTGGAGATAAAATTGGACACTCTTCCTGACAACAATAAAAGGGGGAGCACCTAAGAAAATATTAGGTACATGCTAAGTAAAAACAAGATTTAATTCCCTCAAAACACACTCCAAGTCTGCCGTCTTAACCCCCCCCGGTGTACCCTTGTGTCCAGTTATTGTGCCCAGGTGGGTTGTAGGTGATGGTAAAAAAATTTGTATCATTGTTTGTTTATAATACAGGTCAGAAAATAAACAATATTATTGGATATGCAGGAGGACTGGAGGAAGGGCGGGAGAGAGTTAAAAGTTGGGATGGAGTGGTGAAAATAGGCCAAGTTTTGCATCTTCCTCGATGACATGGAGTGAATGTGGCTCTGGGGGTGGGAAGGGATTTTGAGAGCGGCTTGGTGGATTTGAGGATATGTGCTAGGTTGGTGGGCCCCTTGAAGGGGACAGAGGGGCATTTGGGAAGAAGGTCGGAGGAAGTGTTGTGATTTTTGAGGATAAATTCTAGGGACTGAATGCCAGGGAAGTAGGTAGCATAGATTTAGAGAGGATTGGAGTCTATGGTTGAGGGAGCTTTGGGGGTGTAGGAATGTTTTAGTATTTTTTTAGTAAGGAGAGAATCTGGGTATCCTCGTTGGAGGAGGGAATGGTGAAGGTTGATTAGGTATTTGTTAAGGGATTCGGAATGGTTGCAAATACAGTGCCCACGGATAGAGAGGGAGGAAGGGAGATATTGTTGTTTATTTTTAAGTTTAGTGTGGGCAGAGGTCAGGAATTTGTTATTAATCAGGGAAATATTGACATCGAGGAAGTACAGGGTCGCAACCAAAAGTGGTAGGACTGATTTTCTCTGGCGCGAACGGAGCTGTGGAGGGGGCTCTGCCTGGCAAGGTAAGGTGGAAGGGGCTCTTGGCAACAGACCGACACCAACCTCAGTCGCCTGCGGGCTGTCATTGAGTGAGGACACCGTTTTTAGTGAAGCAAGTTTTTTTATCCGCGTCGAAAAACAAAACGAATCTGAATTTAGAGCAACGTTATTCCGTGGAGGGTTGTGCGAAACTCGGGAAGGCGGAAACTCAGACCCTCGATATGATCAAGCAGGCTTATGGGGACACTGCCTTAAGACGTTCCACACTATTTGAGTGGCACAAGTGGTTTAAAGAGGGTAGGGAGCTCGTTGAAGACGACCATCACTCCGGACGGCCGTCGACGGCAAGAACCGACACGAATGTGGACAGAGTGAGGACACTGCTGAACACAGACCGACGCTTAACCAGTGAAAAAATTGCAGACCAGTTGGGTCTGTCTGCATCCAACGTCCAACGCATTATTTCACAGGATTTGGCCTTGCGCAAGGTGTGGGTGCTTCATCATGACAACGAGCCGTGCCATGGCGCGCTCGTCGTCAGACAGCTCCTGGCCAAATACGGCGTTGCCACGTTGCCGCACCCGCCCTATTCTCCCGATCTGGCACCACCGGACTTCTTCTTCTTCCCCCTGATGAAAAGACAGCTCAAGGGACGACGTTTTGACTCGATAGAGGCCGTTCAAGAGGCTTCGACGAGGGTCATCAACGGCATCCCCAAAGGAAGTTTCCAGCGGGCATACGGGGAATGGGAGCAACGTTATACTAAGTGTGTAGCAGCTCAAGGAGCATATTTTGAAGATTATTAAGTGAATATAAGTATATTGTCAATAAAATTCTTGTAAAAAAAGCAGTCCTACCACTTTTGGGTGCGACCCTGTATGTGTGGGTGAGCGAATGGTTTTCTTTTCCGATCGTGCATTTAAACCACCTCCTCCCTCTCACTCCTTCCCTATCTCAGCTCCCCTCTAGCCTCTTCTCTCTCTCCCCCTCCTCTCCCCCATATCTTTCTCTCAACCCTCCCCGGCCCCCCGTTATCCCCTTCCCCCGCCCCTCTTCTCATTCTCTCGCATACCTCACCTCTCACGGTTCAGCAGGCAGTACTACTTTTTCTCCTGAGGAAGACAGAGCTTAATTACATCGATATTATTAAGAAATAACGCGTAAGTGTTCTTTTTATGTGTTATTATATTGTTTGTTGCTGTCCAAGTTTTTTATCCAAAACTTTTGTGTTATTTTGGCGAAATCGTCTACACACACACACACATATATATATATATATATATATATATATATATATATAAAGATATAAAGACCAAAACAGACACATATAGAAAGAGAAAAGAAACTCATAAAGTTTCGAATTTTTGGTGATCCACGCCACCTTTCTCGAGGAAGAGAATGACAGATCGAGTTGTTTTCTTTTTCCTTTGTCTGTGCTTTTGTCTTAGTCCACTAGTGGTAACTTCATAAACACTATTATTCCGGGAAGCAAAGCAAATGGATAGAGAGTAGGGCAAATGATTACTTAGGGGATGATCAGTTTGTGTTAAGGAAGGGGAGAGCTACGCGTGATGCCAATGCAGTAATGAGATTATTAATCGAGAGCAATATAGAACACAACTAGGAGGTATTTGCCTTTTTCGTAGGGAGGTATTTGCCTGTTGTGTTTTGCTAGGGGTCACAAATTATTTAATTAGTAATTATGCCCATCTAAAAACCTACCGTAACCGGTAGATATATATATATATATAGTTATATATATATATATAGTTATATATATATATATAGTTATATATATATAGTTATATATATATATATAGTTATATATATATATATAGTTATATATATATATATAGTTATATATATATATATAGTTATATATATATATATAGTTATTTATATATATATAGTTATATATATATATATATATATATATATATATATATATATAGTTATATATATAGTTATATATATATATATATATATATATATATATATATATATATATATATATATATATATATATATATATATATATATATATATATATATATACACACACACACACACACACACACGAGGGTCATCCGGAAAGTAGTACCCGTTCGTGAAATAAAGACACAAAAGTAAATATTAACAAACATAAAAAATTTTATTTGAAAGAGGATACTTTAAACTACTTCTCAACATAATCTCCAAGCAAATTAAGGCATTTGTCATAACGTGTGACAAGTTTCTGTATTCCTGCTGCATAGTCCTTCGCCGCCAGCTCATTGAGATACGCGAGGGACCCATCTTGCACAAATTTTTGCATAATGCAGATGGTGTTTAACAATTTCATGAACAATTGTTCGAGAAACATTGGGAAAATGCTCACAGATGTCATCAATTGTGACGCGCCGATCGTTCCTCACGAATTCGTCAACTGAGCTCACCAGTTGGTCTGTAATGACAGACGGTCTCCCCGAACGCTCATCGTCGTGTGTGTTCCCCCTCGCCATGTTGAAGTTGCGACACCACCGCCGAACAGACGACTCGTCCATTACATTGTCTCCATACACCTCCTTTAATTGGCGATGAATATCACATGGGCGAACGTTTCTTGCATTGAGGAATTTAATCACTGCCCTCACTTCACAACTGGCGGCGTTCTCAATTTTTTTAAACATTGTAAACAATCACAGAAACAACACAGGCAATGCTAGCGTCACGCAACTTGGCTCAGAGAAGGCAGACAAGCCACTGAAGCTATCTGACCTCGTCCAGCGGCTACTCGTGTCGTCAGCACTTCATGCGGCACGAACGGGTACTACTTTCCGGATGACCCTTGTATATAGGCTCTATTTAATTCTGTTAACTCGATTCTCAGAATTAAATGGCAAAAAACCAACACGGTTTTGAAAGGGTAAATACTGTGAGTCCCAACTGTCCCTTTTTGTTTATGATATTTTGGCGACGGGAGAAAACACGTCCATGTCAATGCTATATTTCTTGATGCTAAAAAAGCTTTCCAAGAAGTCTCCCATAAAACGTTACTCCAATAGTTGGGAACAATGGGATTGATAAATATGTAATAGATTGGTTTAATAACTTTTTAACAATCTTCAAACAAAGAAAGGGTCGCAATAGACGATGTATCATCGGAGAGGATAAGTTAATAATCGGGTTTCTCACAGGAAGATGTTTTTGGACTGCTAATATTCCTTTTATACTAGGTCTGTTCAAAAAGCATAGCAAATTCTGAATTTTCTCGGGTTACGTATATTTTATTTTCGATTTTTTGGGCGTGATGCTTGTACTTATATCTCTTACTTATGCTGGAAATTTCGGCCATTTCGAACGTTCAGTTAATTGTTGACAGCTTATCTGCTTGGACGTGTTTTGGCTTGTCTTCGATTTTTCCAACACTTCTCCGCGGACATCGTATCAATTGAAAAGAGGTTTTTCAAATCCGCTCCTACGATCACTTGATGAGAAGACAGGAAATCAGCGGCTTTCCATTGCATCTTCTCCGTTTTTTCATCGATAGTAATCGTCACATCTAGGTATCCCAAAGTCTTAGCTGGTATGGGCGTCATTGGCATCGTCACTTAAGTCATTGACCCCTTCAGTCTTGACTTATACCTTTTCACCACCTCGGGACC
The DNA here is from genome assembly GCF_022747635.1 of Hetaerina americana. Classification (NCBI taxonomy): domain Eukaryota; kingdom Metazoa; phylum Arthropoda; class Insecta; order Odonata; family Calopterygidae; genus Hetaerina; species Hetaerina americana. The sequence continues at coordinate 14,317,429 of NW_027287205.1, read as the reverse complement.
TACTATGGTCACTTGAGCCCCGGGGTCATAGAGCGCAATGTACTCTTTTCCCCCGATCAGGACTGAGACTTGGTCTCTATTCTCTGCCGTCACACTCGCTAAACTCACTCTAGGCGTGGACTCCACGCCGACTCCCCCTCCCTGAACCGGACACAGCCTATCAGGTTTGTCCTCAATGGTTACAGGGTATATCACACTCTCACTCGACTCATTCCGGCCCGTCCCTTTTTTGGAACACAACCGATCCAGAGTGAACAGTACTTGAGGTAATTTCTCATAATCGCTCTCCTGTTCTGATTTCTGGCCCGCGTGAAGCGACTGGGCAGAATCTACATTCCACGCATGTCTCGGTGGGCTTTGTGGCACCGACGAGATGATCTGAGGCCTTTCACTCATTCTCTCACTCTCTGCTTGCTTTGTCGGCTGGAGACAGGCTGGCCTGTTCGATCCTACCAAAGACTTAACCCTTTCGCTTTCTTCCGACCTAACGGATTGGCAGAGCGGAGCTTACTCCGTCGACCAATGCGCCATCTGCCCCATATGCGGTTGATTTGATGGGCGGAGACGGGCTGACCCGCTCGGCTCGGCGAAATCAACGGCTGGACAGCAAATATCAGCTTTGCAGTGGAGGTCGGCCGTCCGTCTCGACTGCTCAGCTGGAGAGCGTTTCCTGATAGCTCCATTGCATTGGCCAGATCGATAGAGGTTGGCTGTCCACCTCGATCTGTAGATTTCTTCATCCTTGATCTTTGCCAACGCCTCAGATGGGTGGTGGATGTTGGCTGTCCAACTCGACCCAGGAGCAGATGTTTCATCTGGCCCATCTGAGTTTATCTCCCTTCCTTTCCCTATACAATCCTTTATTCAACTATTGACATCTTCCTTGATGGAATTTGGTTCGCAGAATTTGGCTGTCCAACTCGGCTTTTCCAAAATCGAATCACCATTTCCTAACCTAATCGACTTATTCCTATGATTATCTAAATCTAATTCAGCCGGTTTGTGTTCGACGGATTGGTTTGCGGGGAAGCCGCTTGGGCTAGGCGACTCCCCGCTTGTCCGTTTTCCTGCCGAGTAAACAGGTGTTTGCAATTAGGGCAATTAATTGCCAATAAGCCGAACTTGCCGCAAAGTTGGCACTTTTCTTGTGTACTACCCTGTCGACTGGGGCAATTGACACTGATATGCCCTCTTGCGCCACAGCTGAAACACTGGACTCTCGGGCACGCATTTGCCCTATGTCCCGACTCTCCGCAGGAATAACAAGCTCCGTCAAAGCCCGGTCCCTGGTCTCTCGCCTGTGAAGGCCTAGACAACGTAGGTCTCGTTATGGCCCGGTTGTCCCATCGGCCATTGTAACCTGCCCCAGAGGAGCTGGGCGTGACCTCTCTCGGAGAGGACGGCTCGCCATTTTTCCCCATGGTGGGCGGTATTCTCCCTCCTCCGTCCGTAATGGACTTTTTCTTCACCTCGTTGGGTTGAAGTTCGTTAACAATGCTGGTCTTCTTATTCATTTCCTCCACATTGCTCCCCAGGGCCCCTACTTTCGCTAGTTTTCTTGATCCTTGCTCTTCTCCTTTCCTCACATAAGCGCCAGTCGTGATTAGCGACTCGCTAGCTGGCATAGGATCATGATAACGAGCATTGATTGCCATTCTTCTTTCATACTTCTGACCACAATCCATCAGTTCATCCAACGTCTTAAGGCGTCGATCCTTTATCTCATTTCGATATTCTGGAAGTAGATTGCTCAATGCGACCTTGAGCAGTTTCCTCTCTGACAACGGTTTCTTCAAATATTTAGAAAGATGTTGTAAGTTGCCTATAAATTCTGCTATCTTCTCCTTCCTCCCTTGGGTTCTATTGGTAATTTCCCTCATCACTTGCTCTTCGTCCCACTCTTCGACGAATCTCTGTTTAAATCGTCGTTGAAAGTCATTCCAGTCTTTGATGTACTCCTCCGTGGCCGCATACCAGTTGTAAGCGGTATCTCGAAGAGTAAACGGCAAAACCTTCAAGATATCGCTATCCGAGGCATTAGTGCTGGCTCTGATGTTTCCCAACTTCTGGAGGTACTCTCTTGCCTTTGAATTGCCGTCTCCTCGAAATTCAAGCTTCCAACTCTGGAACGCCTTTATGCATCTTTGCGAGATCTCAGCTGAGCGTGACGAGCTCGTACGATGTCTCTTGGATTTAGATGCCAATGTTCTCGGAGCACTGGCCCTTCCTAACTCAGAGCTGGTGCTCTGTCTATGTCCATCGTTCCCTGATGTATCGTCCGAGTCATCACTGCTGTCAGTGGATAACGACCCGCTCGTTACCTCCGACTCTGAAGAAGATGACGAAGTGGATGTTATTTCCCTCCGATACTTTTTCCTGGAACCCTTTCTCAAGTTCACTTCCTTATCGTTCTTCTCACTGCCCAATTTTTGTAAAATTCGGCTAAGTCCATCCGTTAGTTTGTTGATCATCTCGTTCTGCTGTTGCAATTGACTCTGCAACTCCTTTATTTCCTCAGAGTTGCGGTCGCTCTGTACTGGTATCTCTTTCTGATTTGATTTCGCTTCCGAAGGCAGAATGCGCAGTTTTTCGTTTTCTCTGGTCAAATCTGACGCTTCTTTCCTTTCCCCCGGCGGCGGAAAATCATATGAGGCCATCAGCGGCAGTTTGGGCTGAGGGCCTCCCGCTGCGTTTGCTGTAATGGTCCGAATGGGGTTCAGTTCCAAATTAATTTCTCCGTCGCTTGCGGCAACTTTCTCCGTCTCGATGTGCTTCTTTTTATGCCCCTTACTGCATGCTCCTTTCGTTTTCCGCCCTGCCTCTAGGTCTTCGTCCCAGTTTAAGGCGTGTAGAGCTCCTGAGAGGGTTACATCGTCAGGCTGCACATCCTCGTCCAATTCTTTTGACCATGGTGTCCCTAACCGTGGTTGTGCCAAAAGAAGCTTAGCCCGCAATAATCGCTCTTTGCGCACTAAGAGTGGCCCTACCAAGGAGTGTCCTTTACTTGAAAACTCATTTTCCACCTCTTCTTCACTCATTTGCTTAATTATTTCAAATTCTGCCTTTACCGCTGAATGCCGTAGCAGTGCCCTCATATCTCTCTGATATCTCGCCAAAAATCCAGTGTCACCCTCCATTGTAAATTAGAAAAAAAAAATTCTTAACCTATTGAATAATTAAAGGATTTGCCCCACATAACCTAAAATACGCTTACTGCAAATATTTAATCCTAATCTAAAGCTATCTCCCTATTCTACAGTTATTATAACAAATAGGGTAGAATAAATCAGAATTCTATATTGAAAGCATAACCTAACCTCAAAATTCAAAAATTACAAACTCCACTTCCTCTTTTCAAAGGATCCTCTGCCACTCTGGGGATACGTGGCCACGCACGGAGCTTCCCTCACGCCAATAATAGTAGTTAATCTTAGAAACCGATCGTCCCTCCGCAACTTAACTGGAAACAAGTCGCCTCGGGAATGTTCACAGCTTTCATCCCACCCTCAACGCCAAACCACCACTCAAAGCAACCGCACAAACCACATTCAAGTACAAAAGATTGAGTAGAAATTATAATCTCTTTTATTTACTGCTTCCCTCACAAAGAATTTTAAATTTCTTAATTTCATGAAAATGTATACCAAAAAAAAGGACTAATTTATAAATCAATTAGAAAAATTTTGTACCGCTCGCGAAGGAGCTGTACGTAATAACTAGCGCTCGCGCGATGTTAATCACGCATCGTTCCCGCTCACACACACGCTATGCACACCATGCCGATATCACTCTGCTCGCTCTCCTTCACACCATTTTTGCCTCGTCACGGCCGACGCGACGCCATTTTGCCATTTTACACTCGCGACGCCATTTTACACTCGCGCCTCATGCGCACTCTCGAAATATAATTGTCACTTTTCTCGCACAACAAAGGAAAGGCTGCCCCACGTTGGGCGCCATTTGTGACGCGGTATTTAATTTATAGATAAATTTTCCCCGATACCGCGAGACAAGGGAGGCCGCGACTCTACTTGTTTTGAGGGCGCCAGGCTAGCCGCATGGCTAGCCGCAGAGTCACGCCGCTGGCTGTCACCTGGCCCATCACACTCCTCGTCCCAGGGGAGGGCTCGCTCACCTTTTATGTGCCCCGGGGTGGGCAGCGGCTCTTCAGCTGAAATCACGAGGGACGCAAGGAGGCGCATAAAAATGGACTCCGACGAGTAAACTTCATAAGAACTATTTATTATCACAAGAAAAGGTGTGGGCGCTCCCAAGCAAACATGACGCGCGGTGCCGACGCCTGCTGGGCCACGATGTTGGGTGGCCGCTCGGCTGCAGCCGAAGATGGCCGCCTCGCTGTCGACTGCTGGCTCCCGATGTTCCGGTCGGGGCCTGCGGGGGGCCCACACGGCGAGGTCGGTTACTGGCACGCGCACCACCGGTGTTCGCAGGCTGTCGGTGACTCGACGATGATAGCACACGACCTTCTCTCTCGGACGTCTCACAACGAACTCTCCTTACCACGTGTTGGCCGGCACTCTTCGCGCGCGGCGCGCCCCGCTCCTCTTTTTTTCTTACATACATTGTCGGCGCCCACAGATAGCGCCCCGCCGTTCTACGGCTCGCGAGAGGGGCGCGCGTATTCGAACTGGGCAAGTGACGCTGCGCCAAGCACAACGTCACATATGTACGGAAAAACTCATACGAGCGGCACAATAATGGGGTGACACAACATAACACAAATAGAAAAGAATAGACACATATAAAAGAACACTTACACGGTAAATTGTTCGAGCTTTCGGCCCTCTCAGGGGCCTTCTTCAAGAGAGTATAATATATATATAACAACATTTAGACGGCATATTAGAGCAGAAAAGCAAAATAAATGCCAGAACTAGCTGACTCAAGTACTCCTTCCTACGGACAACAAGGGTTAGCAACTGCAGGGTTATAGATAGCAAAAATTTCACTTGCCACCCTCTGCGTCTAGGGAGTAATTAGTTCGCAATTGCATTCTCTTTCACTAACCTCGCGTGTTTTGTTATCATAACCCATTCTTTCCGAATGACCATACTGGTGTTCTGATCATCGGTTTTTAAGTCTCTCCTTCAATCACTCGTCCCTCTACGCGCGGGAATCTGCCCGCTACCTGCACCGTTGGGTCGCATTTCCCTGCCTTTCCTCAGGGGGGGAGTGTTTTGTAATGCATGTTCATGCGATAGTGGAAGTTCGCATTCTTGCTTGTTGTGTCCTGGCTTGCGTGCTGTTGGATGGCTTTCGTGCTGCATCCTAGGGTGCAGTTGTTTGTTGGTTTATGGTATTTGTGTATGAATGAGTATTGGATGAAGGATATTTTGCATAAGTGTGAGTGCTGCTGTGGGTGTAGTTTTCCCTGTTGTTGTTTTCACATGTGGTATTGTTCCTTTTTACGGGTTGTGACCAAACACCCCCCCCCCCCCCGCCACACGCCCGTGCGCCGGCTTGCGGGTTATTATATAGATGTAGATGCAAACGGACCCTCGCATTTCAGAAAATTCAAGCTTTCGATCTTTTTTTGGCCATCTCCAGGTCAAACTGGAAGGTTTCAGGCAGAGGGAATGCTAGGTGGGAGGATCGCAGGCTATGCTGGCTAGGGAATTAGTGATGACGGTTAGAGACTATCCATGGGTGGATGGATCCATCCACCCTTTTGCGTTTCTCCATGACAAATTTCCTCATCTTTTCCTTACTTATAACCACCTCCAATGTAAAATAGATCCGTTCCAAATCGGTACGTTCCGAAAGGAAAGCGATTATTTTTTTCAACTTAGCCATGTTGTTGTCAGTATCGCTGGTTGACGGCCGCCCAGAACGTTGTTCGTCGTGAACCTCTTTCCGACCCTCTTTATAGGCCTTTAGCCGCCTCGAAACTTGTGAGTAGGATAGAGCAGAGTCCCCGTAAGCCTCACGAATCATTTTGTTACTCTCCTCAAGAGATTTTTCAGTTTATTACAAAACTTAGTATTTGCGTGGCGTTGCTCGATCGTCGATTCCATTTTATTCATGACATGGTCGGCGCGCAGAGGTTTACAATAACTTAGGTCATGCCTCTTTTACAGCTTGGAAAGGCACTGAGACCAGATTCCCCGCAAAGCTTATTGTCTCCTTTAGCTACTCCAAGTATTTTGATTATACTCCAACTAAAAGTAACGGCGGGGGGAATTTAATGGCTTTGCTTTCGAAACTTACCCTGTATGTCTACTTATCATATCTGCTCCCCTCTCCCCCTTGCCCTCATGCTAATTACCTCTAACTGTTATCTATATTTTGTCATGCAAGCAATGCTCTTCATTTTACATAGGCGAAGGCATTACCGTCTTGTCAATCCGCATGCGCAGTCATCGCCACTCCTGTTATTCTACATCACACTCTTTCTTCCCTATCCCTTCGGACGAAAATTCCCAGAATTTTTTTTCGATCAGTATTTCTTTCCAACCATTCTAGAACCTCTGCCCGATTCAACCACGAAGATAGAGGTGAGAACTGGCATATCTTTGCTAAGGCTACTATCCAAACGAAACCTAATATATATTAACTTTCCATCTTTTGTAATTTCTGCACTTGACCGTCGTCACTAATTCTCTGCCCAGCATGTCGTGCACCTTTCCACCCAAAACCTCGCATTTTCTGCTCCAAAATGTTTCAGGCTGACCATGAGAAAAGGCTTGAAAGGAGGCGGAAAGGTAAACATTTTTGAAATGTGGGAATTTATTACATGTTATACCCAAGGTGTGATCAAGAATAGACAGGGCTGCTGTTATAGCTTGTTTATTTTGACGGAACATGCAATGCAAAACGCTCTCCTCACTTAAAAGACTGTGAAGGGAAGGGAATGTTTCCCAACTTAGCAGGTAGCGGGCGGGTCCCCCATAGAGGGGTCCCGCCTGCTTTATACTTTTCAAATTGCACGTTATTGGATAAATTCCTTACTGCATTCAAAGGTGCTATCATTTCTTTGATGATAGTACATATATTTGCATTCCTGTAGAATGAAAGGAGTTTTGTATGGATGTATATGCTACTGAGGGAGGTCGTTGACTAAAATGCATGCATATGATGAGTTTGCACGTGGTTGTGTTCTTTTTTACGGGTGGCGATCTAACACCCCACGACACTTTTTTTGCGGCGGCTTGCGGGGTATTATATAGATGTAAATGTCTCTTAGGGGATTTAAGCTAAGAGTTACTTGAAATATGAAGAGAACAAGCGAGACTTAGACTTTTAGAAAAGTTCAGAACACACGAGTTTAACTATGACACTGGAGGAATTATAATGGCCTCACACTACTTAGGTAGATCAGACCACAAAGATAAAATTAGGGAGATAGATTCCAGTACAGATAGATACAAATACTCATTCTTTCCCCGAACAATCAGAAATCATAATAGTAAGAAACCGAAGTCACTTTAGAAATATTGAAAACATCTAATTTACAAGTCGGAACAAAATTAATCATTGCAAAGATATTAAGTATATTTGTAGGTACCTGTGTATGTTAGTTGGTAGTTTGAGTGTTTTCATGTGTGGGGTGTAAATGTTCTTGCATGAATGTATACCATGTTTTGTTGGGGACTGTATAAATTTGTGGCTTTTGCATGCCTTTTTTCCTTCTTTCTTAATTACGGGTGGTGTCCTAACACCCCCCGCCACACTCAATTGCGGCGGCTTGCGGGGTATTAAGTAGGTGTAGATGTGTGTCTGTGCAGAGGGATTAAAGAAGCCAGTGCTGAGTAACGAAAACTGGTTACAAGTAAACAACGATTATGCAGAATGGTGACGTAGATTTATAGATGACTAAAACATTTAATAAAACCTTATTTACGCATTTTTTTGCAAAAAATGTCTCTCACTTTTTGAATATTGATCGTGTTGGTATAAGGCATTCAGTATTGCTAATTTCATTATTTTGGCAACATCAAAATAGAATAGAATGCTGTACAAAAATAATAATTTCAATTTGTTCGTTTTTTTATATTACCAAGAAAAATTTATAAATGGAAACATTTATTGAAAAGAATAGGTACAGGTATATACTTTCTGCAGCATATATAACTTTGCTTTTATTAATTCATTTACAATCATCACTAATAGTTATTAGACAATAAACCTCATTTTTGCTTATTATCGACAATGTTTTTTTTTTATAATTGGAAAATTGGAATAATTAGGTTTGGTCCCCATCACCCAGTTAGCCCGGTAAACCACCCGGTCTGCGACTACCGCCCGGTAAGCACCCAGCGGTACCTTGGGGCAGTGCATCGTGTCCCCCATGCTCCCCATGGTTATTCATGGGATAATTATATTTTCTTTCGCCGATAAGCCTTCAATGGTTATTCAAGGGACAATTGTTTGTCTTGGGCCGATAAGCCATCCATGGTCTTAGGTCCAGCCGAGGAATGTGCTTGCAATGCTTCAATGGATTCCTGAAGAGGGAGAAATAGAACAAATTCAATGGGAAGACCCACCTCCAGCAGATACTGTGCGGTTCAGATCGGTTCGGCGTAATGGCACCCAGCTTGAGCGATGGAAGATATCTTATTTTGGCTTTTGTCCATGACTCTAGCAATGGCGAGTGTTTATGTAAAATTACATTAGATTGAATAAGGCAGCCATCTGCGTGAGAACGAATTTTCTTCCTTAAATTCAGGTTTTCGAACGATATTAACAATTGGCATCGTTAAGGTATTAGCACATATACAGATTCTCATACAATATCAGGTAAGCAGATAGTTGGCTTTTTGAAGAAATGAACGTTTATTAAGTAAAATTAAGTCATTTTTTGGATTGAAATTTAGAATTTTAACTCAGAATTCTATTCAAAAAAACATCCCTGAGTTCCGTTCATTCGTTCCTATCAAAGTTTATACCCTCGCTTATGATCCTCACTATTCCCTAAACTCACATTCATTACTCACTTTTTGCTGATGATGCTAAAGGCATCCGCCTGCATATACTCCAAGTCCTCGAGGTTCTCACAGAGAAGACTTGACAGGGTGACCTTCATGATGGCCTTGAGTTGGGCTGTAAGGGTATAAAATGTTCCAATTATGTAGACTTCCGGTAGATGTAATTTTCCATTTGTCACATTTGACGTTTATCGAACAAAAGCGTTACTGAGCGGAGAACTTGTGGGACGGAATTCTTCGCAATGAAACGGAATCCTCAATATTCAAAATCACTAATGTTAATTCAAGGATCCATAAATCGCTCCAACCAGGTGAAGACTCTTTTTATAGATAAATGAGAGCCTCGAAAAATCAAGTTGAGACTTTTTTTGATTGCCGCAAACCTTGGTAAAAATTGCTTCATTACTGATTGCTCTGATTGCTTATTGGTAGCAAGTCTTAATGACAAATATTGAATGTGATTTCATTTATTTATTATTTATAGAGTACGCTACAATTTCTATTGCTATTGATTTACTTAGTAGGTTAATGATTTCGTGGATAGTAAGTAACTCTAAGCCCGGAAAGGATTCTTGACGGGCCACGAGGTCAAGTGTTAAGTAAAAGGATTCAAATAACCCACGATAATGTGTACTTTTAGTTCATCTTGACCTACATCTAAATAAGACCCTGTAAGACGCCGCAAGGGCGTGTCACGGGGGGGGTGTAAATTCATCACCCGTAGATAGGAGTAGAACCACACGCAAATTCAACACATACCTGCAAAAGTATACCAACAGCGGCATATACATTCATGCAAAAATCCTTTTCCTTGTATGCACAGTTAGGTCAAATAAAGAACGCAGGGTTCTGAGGATTCCTTAACATTTTACGCAGTCAGTGCTGAGGCATCCCTATTGCCGCCTTCATAGATGGGAGTTGCCTGGGCTAGCTTCCAGTCGCGAGGCACTGAGCCTTCTTCTATCGATTTTAGAAAAACAATTTGTAAAAAATGAGCAATATCTTCAACTAATTCCTTCAATATTCTAGCAGGTATTTCTTCCGGACCAGGTGCTTTGTTTGATTTGATACTACGGAGCAGATGTGCTATTCCCTGCTTGGTCAGTGTTATATTGCTCATGTGTTCCTAAGGTGGATGTGGAGGATCGTTTGTTGCGTTATTGTTTTTATTATAGACGCTCTGGAAAAAGTAAAACGTTCAATTGTGTTTGCAAGAAATATGTCCAATATGTTCTTTCCACGGATGGGCATGCATACTAGTTGATGGAGGTAGTTTTTTTTAACCAATTTTATTAAGGAATTTCAAGACTTCCGTTGATCGGCGCCTACTCGGCACGCTCTTTCCCTCAATGGGATCAATACACGGCGGACATACGAACAGTCTATCACTAACATTACCCCCCTCCCTGTATACTTACGTCTTACCGTGGGCAGGGCCCTCGGAATATGGATAGGGGCGGCAGATACGCTAGTACTCTGAGCCGATTACACCTGGTATCTAATGGAGACGGGGATAGGAACTACCTCCGAAGTGTCAAATCCCCGCTGCAGCATTACCTTCCCTTTACCCCGAGAGACAACCACCCAATCGTCTTATCTACGGGGGGGTGACACTCCTTCATTGGGAGATGGGGGACGAGGTATGTCCTTGATCGCCCAACCGCTTTTAGCATTCGGGCGAACTCATATAGCCCCCTATTGGAGAGGGGGACTTTCGAATCCCAAATCCTTAGCTCCATCCCCCTTGAGAGAAGTCACCCGGTCATTGATCTTTTATTGAAGCTCCAGCACCGTTTTCTCCAATATGGCGATACGAGCCCTTAAAGCCGCGCATTCACCAGCCTTTTTAAGCTTGGTAGCCGGAGACATTAATTGCAGTACTTACAGTTAATGTTATACATTGCCAAAGCAATTCGCATTAAATATCATCGCTTTGATTCGGAGATGAAAACGTTCCTTCCGAGCTACAAAGAGGACCAATGTTCTAAATTTCTATTGTCAATGAGAGATCAACGAATAAAAATTAATGTACGAATTACTAGAGCTGCGAAATCAAGAACAGTTTGAAAGGCTAGCAGTATGCCATGCGTGACGCATATCAGTTTGTGCTTTTACCTTTGGTGAAATTCCCGGGTCCTTCGGCATGATCGAAGAAGTACCGGTCGCCCGATCTCCATCGGAAGAACTGCTCGGCGATGATGCAGCCGAAAGTGGGGCCCACGAGAACCGAGATGTCTCCGTCCACGCAGTGGTCCTCCAATGACCCACCTACTATCAGGTCCACGTCATTCACGGAACGGTATAGGCTCTTCAGCTGCATAATGCTCTGTGTTTTAGAGAAGGCAGGATTATGTGTTAAATTTAGTTCTGAGTTTAAATAAAGCATAGATGACCGAAGAAAGTGGAGAGGTAGATGGCAGTAGGGATTGTAGTGCAAGAGAGGGTATTCTTAAGTTAACACAAAGAAAAACTATTCCAGAACGCTTTCCCTCCAGCGATTACATTCTGTCAATGGCGCACCTTCAGTAAAGCCGCGATTGTTAAAAAGATTGTGGTTATATTGAATTAGTGGGTAGTCAGTGGATATTACTTGAGGTGATAATGAATCACTAAAATGATGAAGTCAAAAGTTGATTGGTGGCAATTTGTTTCGATTCCCATATTGACCTTCCAGCGATAAACAGTCTTCTTCCATTTTCCTAACTTTTCAGGAATTGTGGAAGCGAAGTTCACTAAAAATTTCAAATGTTAAAAGTGACAAAGTCGAAATCTATGTCGAGTAAATGGAATGATTGTTAATAGAAGTGGTAATTGGAATGCCTGATTTTACTAAACTTTCTCTCGATCACTGCCCGGGGAGGGGCAAAGCAAATACCTTTTCAGACATGACATCTTTGAAATGTTCAAAGTCCTTGGCCCTGGAGAGTCCGCACATCTCTCGCATATCGTTGTAAGAGGGCAATCCATGGTCCCTGCCCCTCTGGATGTCTATGCTCACCAGGTCCTTTCCGAAGGGCTTCTTTATCTTGGACAACTTATTCGTGACCTGGAAAAGGAACGGTGGGCAACAGTTTGAAATGAAGAAATGGCAGCAAACATGTATTACCCCAAGAAGACCACAGCTCAGGAAACGGGTAAGAGAGAAACAACTCCCTGAAATTGTATAAATTGTAACTCGGGTGTCTGAAAAGAATAAATTCAAATTCCAAAAATTTTTAAATGGCAACGTGTAGTAAAAATGGTACAAATAATTCGTTTCTAAATTATATCCACCATGTTAAATAGGATATGCATTTTGGTTCCCACTATGGCTGTACTGGTAGTTGGATCCTGGAAAATTTTCCACGCAATACACCAGGGATATTGATCGGTATTTTCCGAATAGTCGTATATTCCAGGTTACACTAACCGGTAAACATGAGCTGTTTTTGGCTCATGTGACATGATTATATTCTTAAAGGACTTAACTATTATATTTTCTAGATTTTATCTGTATTCTGTACCAGCTGTTCTAATATCCAAGCTTGAGTCACTCCTGATATGAGGATTGTTTTCATGACTTTCTGCGGTTGGTTGATAAAAGTTTTTGCGAATAATGGCGTCACTTATAGTTCGGATTTGTTTAGCTACATGCCTAATGAGTTTCCTTATGTTTCTGATAGATAGATAAGAGATACATAATATTAGAGTTTTCAGTGGATTACTTACGTCTTCATAGATAGGGTGAAGCAGAATGGACACCCTACATTCAAAAAATCACTGAAGAGCGCGCAGTTAAACTAGCGAGGTGAGAGAAGGTGGCGTTGCCTAGGAAAAACAAAGCCATTATTTTAGTAGTTACCATGCAGTAGTCGGATGAGCATTGAGCCTTTTTTGTCGTAGAAACTTTCTTAAAAACAATGATAAGGTGGTGGCGGCGGCGAAGAGGGCTTTTCTTAGGTGGTGTACTTTAACTCATCGTGACCGGGTTCCTGATGCTATAGGGAAATTGATTACTTGTAAGGGCGACAGGATCTGCACTTAGAAAACCACCTCGGTGACCTAAAAGCGAGCCAGTATCTGAAAACATCGTGGAAGTGAGAGCGTCCATTGAACAGTCTCCATTAAGCTCTTCTCGGAAACAGGCTGCTGCTCTTGGAAAATCACCCAGAACAGTAAGTCGAATTTTACACGGTGATCTTTACTTAGATCTCTACAAGGTGATGGTTGTTCAAGAATTGAGTTCAGAAGACTGGTTGAACCGTACAGATGATTGCAATGTAACCTTAGCCTCTATGCAACCCGACACTATTCCATAGTCTCTACGTACATCGACTTAATATCCCGAGAGCCACCGCAAGGGCCTGTGGCGGGGTGTGTAAGGACACCACCCGTAATTTAGATAGAAGAAAAAAACGCATGCAAAAGCAACAAATTTTTGCAATCCATAAATAAAACATGGTATACATTCATGTAAGACCACTTACACCACACACGAATGCAAACACTCAAACTACCAACTAGCATTCTTATTCACCTACAAATATACCTAATACATTTGCGATGCTTACTGGTAAATTAAATGTTTTTAATATTCCTAAAGTGGCTTTGGTTTCTTAATATTATAACTCCTGATTGATCGGGGAAAGAATGAGTACTGGAATCTCCGTTATTTTATCTTTGTGGTCTGATTTACCTAAGTATTTGGGCCATTATAATTCATTTAGTGTCATCGCTAAACTCGTTTGTTATAAACCTTAATTAAAGTCTAAGTCTTCCTAGTCCTCTGTATTTCAAGTGGTTCCCAGCCTAAATCCAATCAAGCAAAAAACCAATACTGTTAAGAGCAGTGCATTATTCAATGTCATGCTAATGCATCCATGTGGGAAGGGTTTTAGTATCTTGCTGGTGACCGGTGGTAGCGCGGTAACGTCCTCGTCCGTCAACCCAAGGTTCGCCGGTTCGATACCCACCTGGCTAGGTTTTCCTCAACCTGGGGCATTGACGTTCGTTTTTGTATGCTTTCCCGCAGACTTTGCTTATGTGGGTCCGCCAAGTTAAGTCTTCAGTGAATGTAACACCTCGGTATTTTACCGTATCAAATACTTTCCATTCAACAGCAGCTAATTTGTGAACGAATCACATCCCCTTTTAGAAATATACACTTCTGCCAACGTTCCGGCCATTTCATAACTCTTTCAAAAAATAGGATTCATGGAACTCTCTAAAATACGCCTCTTTATCGGCGATAACTTCCTCGTTTGAGCTAATTTTTTTCCCGCGAGCCATTTCTTCATGTTAGGGAATAAGAAAAAGCCACAGGGAGCCACTTCAGGTGAATACGGGGGGTGCGGCAGATTTTCAAAACGTAGTTCATTCAGTTTTCGAAGTTGACAGTCAGATCAGCTTGTTGTCCACCTTGAGCAATTTTTGTCCATCGGGCGCCCAATTTTTTCATCACCAACTTGTCATGTCCAATATTAATTGCCATTCCGGTCGACACAGCTACAGTCTCTGCTACTTCACGCACTTTCGTTCGTCGATCAGAGAGAATCATGGAGTGGACTTTTTGAATGATTTCCTCGGGAACCTCTTCTGCCGGGCGTTTTGGTCGCTCGTCATCAAAAACAGATGTTCGCCCACGCTTAAATTTGTTGAGCCATAATCTAACTGTGGTCATAGATGGCGAAAAGTCCCCTTTAACATAATCCAACTTTGCTTTTATCTCCTCACATTTCTTCCCATCCAAAAACAAAAAGCAAATTACCGAACGATAGTGCTCTCTTTCCATCTCAGCGAAAATCACGAACCACGTCTTACTCGAATGGCTGCCAAAAACTAACTCACCTTATTAAAGATATGTACTTTACTTAAATATTTATATACTATCATCAGAAAAATTTAATAAAAGTAATTACACATTAATCTAGTGGTACACAAGCGTCATATTTTCATATATATATATATATATATATATATATATATATATATATATATATATATATATAAATATATATATAGTATATATATATATATATATAAATATATATATATATATATATATATATATATTAAGGTAATCTACGGATAAAGGTAGGTTTTCGGCTGGACACCACTAGAATAAATATTTTATGACTCCTAACAAAACACAAAATCCAGCAATTCTACATAAGATCCCTCTTCATATCTGAGTACTTCCTTCCTCCCTTCATCCCGTCCAACATCCCTATCCTGTTCCTCCCTTTCCTAGTTTGCCTAACATTCTCCCCTCAATTACAGTCTTCAACATTCCGCTGCCAGTAAACAGCCCCTTCATCCACTCTTCCTGCCTCCATAGGATTTCTCCCAAAAAACCCCTCTCTTCGCCCAACATACCAAGTACTTCTTCATATGTTTTCTTCTCTGTCGATTTCACCTTCTCCATTCTTCTCCACGCCCACCTTTCAAAAGCCTCCAGTCTACGTCTATCCTCCTGCTTCAATGACAACTTTTCCGCGCCGTACATAGCTACGCTCCATATCAAAGTTTTTACGAGTCTTTTCTTAATAGCCTTACTCAACGACCCTGTCATTAACTCCCTCCTCCTTGTGAAAGCCTCTTTGACTAGTGCAATTCTTCACATACACACTCTTTAATAACTCTGTGAGGTCCCTATTTCCTTCATTTCCCTCTTTATCTCGACCATAAGAAAGCCGTCAGAAGTGAGTTCTTAGAGCTTTCCAGTAATACCAGTATTTCTGTCAATAAAAATATCCTCACCAGCTGCAAGAGTACTAAAGGAGTGTTGTTGAAAGTTGCTATCTAGCTCTGATGGTTACCAATCCTAATTCGCAACCTTTGCCTCACCTTTACCCATTAATGGGCTATCATGTGCTATCCGTTAGCGGTTTCGGGAAGGGGTCCATATTTAACGCCGCGCAATCAGTGGCGGCCACCTCTACCAGATAAATACTTTGGACATGCCGATAAGCCGCCTTTTAATTTCCTCTATCCGCGCAAAAAATTACTTAACCCCTACGAATAGACTGAATGGTGGATCCGTTTGGCATGACTGTTCGAACTGACCTCCTTGGTGATGAAGGTATCGGCACTCTGTGCTGGCTGGTTGGTCATCCCCCGGAACACGGACGTCAGGAAGTCGGGTTTCTCCAACAAGGTCGAGTAGTACTGGATGTCACTTAAGTAGTAGGTCTTAATTGGACATCTACCCTCCCCCTGGATCCTGAGGTCGAATAAAGATAGAAGGAGGCAGGGACGAATATGTAGAACTATGTCACGTATATGTATACGTTTATTAACACACACACACACACACACACACACACACACACACACATATATATATATATATATATATATATATATATATATATATATATATATATATATATACATATATACAGGGTTCGTCCGGAAAATAAGTGTACTGAGCTCAGGAAAAAAAATTTATTACACTTTTACATATCTTAAGCTAATATTCCTCAAAATAGGACCCTTGTGAGTCGATACACTTGTTCCAGCGGCGTTCCCATTCCTGGAACGCTCCCGCGAAGGCATCATCGGGAACCTCTCAAAGACACGTCGAAACGGCCTCTTTGACGGCGTCCAAAGTCCCGTATCGCGTTACTTTCAAACTCCTCTTTATCTTCGGGAACAGAAAGAAGTCCGGTGGTGCCAAGTCCGGGCTGTAGGGCGGGTGCGGCAGCGTTGCCACGCCGTGCTTGGCCAAGAAGTCCGACACGACAACCGCGGTGTGAGACGGCGCATTGTCGTGATGCAGCCGCCAGATGTTTTTGATCGCTGGCCGGACGCGGGCGACTCGTTTTCGAAGCCTGTCGAGAACTTGGACGTAAAATGCAGCATTTACAGTTTGTCGTTCAGGTACAAATTCGTAGTGGACGACTCCCCTTTTGTCAAAAAAGACAATGAGCATCGCCTTGATCCGAGATTTGCTCATGCGAGCTTTCTTTTGACGGGGTGATGATGGGGTGTGCCACTCCGCACTTTGTCTCTTCGACTCCGGGTCGTACTCAAAGATCCACGTCTCGTCACCCGAAACAACGTTCTCTAAAAAATGTGGATCATTTTTGCAGTGATCCGCAAGTTGTGTCGCGATTTCCAAACGATTGAGTCTTTGATCATCACTGAGCACTTTCGGCACCAACTTTGCACAAATTTTTCGCATCTGTAATTGGTGCCTAATAATCTCGTGCACTATTGTTTTTGGCACATTACACTGCTCTGCTATCATCCGAACACTAAGACGACGATCAGAGTTCAGTACATCGCGATTTTTTCGCACATTTTCGTCGGTGAGTGTCGTAGATGGGCATCCAGGCCGTGGTTCGTCGTCGACCTCTTCTCTGCCCTCCACGAACATCTTGTGCCACCGAAAGATCATGTTTCTGGACATGGCTGACTCCCCGTAAGCCTGGTTAATCATACCGACAGTTTCGGTAGAGGATTTCCCAAGCTTTACCGCAAATTTGATGGAATAACGCTGCTCCAAAAACTTCGGCATCGCGTTCCGTGACGTGGGTCGAGCGTGGAGGTTCGCGTTAACAGAGCTCCTCACTACACCACAGCTCAGAGCCGACTGCCTTTTTCAGCGTCGCTTGCCAACATACCCCCCTCCAATCGCAGCCCGTCAGAGCGGTGCTGGGCGCGCCTGGAGCGGCGGGAAAAAATCAGTACACTTATTTTCCGGACGAACCCTGTATATATATATATATATATATATATATATATATATATATATATATATATATATATATATATATATATATATATATTTATAAATAAATAAATATATATATATATATATATATATATATTTATAAATAAATAAATAAATAAATATATATATATATATATATATATATATATATTTATAAATATATATATATATATATATACATATATATATTTTTTTTTTTAAGGTAATCTACCGGTTACGGTACGTTTTTGGATGGACACAACTACCAAACAAACATTTAATGAGCCCTAACAATGCACAAAATCCATCATCCTAATCTATATCAGGTTCCTCTTCATCTCTGAGTACTTTCTTCCTCCCTTCATCCCGTCTAACATCCCTATCCTGTTCCTTCCCTTTCCTCTTTTGCCCAAAATTCTCCGCTCTATCACAGTCTTCAATATCACACTGCCGGTCAATCCCCACTTCATCCACCTTTCCTGCCTCCATATGATTGCTCCCAACAAACCCCTCTCTTCGCCCACCATACCAAGTACTTCCTCATTTGTTTTCTTCTCTGTCCATTTTACCTTCTCCATTCTTCTCCACACCTACATTTCAAAAGCCTCCAATCTACGCGTATCCTTCTGTTTCAATGACCACGTTTCCGCACCGTAAATAGCTACGCTCCATATTAAAGTTTTTACGAGTCTTTTCTTAATATCTTTACTCAACGTCCCTGTCATC
Source organism: Hetaerina americana (assembly GCF_022747635.1). Lineage (NCBI taxonomy): Eukaryota > Metazoa > Arthropoda > Insecta > Odonata > Calopterygidae > Hetaerina > Hetaerina americana. The sequence continues at coordinate 14,299,063 of NW_027287205.1, read as the reverse complement.
AACTCCCTCCTTGTGAAAGCCTCTTTGCCTAGCGCAATTCTTCTTCCTTACGTCCCCACTACTTTGACCGTCTTGGTCCAAAACATATCCGAGATACGTAAACTTTTCTACCTGTTCTATTTTTTGCATTTCTATTTTAATGTTTCGCTTAGCCCTTTACACTCTAGAAAATCGCATAACGTATGTTTCATTAATATTAATTTTCATCCCAAATGTGCATTACTGATTTTAAATTCACTCAGCAATGCTTGTAGCCCCTTGGCTGTCTGACAAACTAAAGCTTGGTCATCAGCAAACCTAACTGATTTTACGAATTTCCTGCCAACTTTCATTCCTACCTCCAGTTCTTCCCACGCCTCTGTGATCATCCTCTGCATACAGGTGATAATTGGCAACCCTGCGTTACACCTCTTCCTAACACTGCCCATCCGGACTCCCCGTTCCCCACTCGCACCTGAGCAGTCTGAGACATGTAGAGGTTGCGGATTAGCCTCCTGTCCCTCCAATCTATTCCTATTTTCTGCTATATACTCATTAGTTTTTCCCAGTTCACTCTATCAAAAGCTTGATCGAAATCTACGAAACAGGCAAATACCTCCTGGTTGTGTTCTATATTCCTCTCGATTGTCTCATTACTGCTATGGCATCACGCGTACCTCTTCTCTTCCTAAACCCAAACTGATCATCTCCTAAGTAATCATTTGCCCTATTCTCTAACCTTCTGTTTATGATCCTGAAGTCAACTTTAGCTGGGTGGGATATCAAACTAATTGTCCTGTAGTCCTCACATGACGTGGCCTTTACCTTTTTCGGAATAGGAACTAAAACTAATCTCACAAAGTCTTCCGGCCAGATTCCCTTCTCATAAATACTACGGATCAGCCCATATAGCCTCTTCCTTTCACATTTTCCTAAGCATTTTAAAATTTCCACGGGAATGTTATCCACCCCCACGGCCTTATTTAGTTTCATCTCCCTTAATGCCCTTTCTATCTCATTGTCTAGTATGCCTGGACCTAAGCTATCTTCCTCTACGTCATTTTCTTATTCAATGTCTAACTTTGTTGGTCTGAGTTCTTTACTGTACAGTTCTTCTATATACTCCTTTCATCTCTCTTGGATCTTTCCTTCGTCAACTATTACCTTACCCGCCTTATCTTTAACTGTTAGAATAGCTCTTCCTTTCTTACTTCCCGATAACGATTTAACTTTGCTGTACAGCGCACCAATTTCACCCTTCCTCTGCAGACTTTCCATATCCTCGCACTGCATCTTCCACCATGCTTCTTTTGCTTTACCTGTTGCCCCCCTGAATTCTTGTTCAATTCTTTGTTCTTCCTTTTCCCTAATTATGTATTTACATTCTTGCATTTTCTCCGCTCATCCATCTTTGTAATCACCTCATCCGTGATCTATGGTTTCCTAGTCCTTATAGCGTTAACTATTCCAATAGTGTATTTTGCGGCTTTTGATAACCCTTTCTTGATACTTTCCCATTTTTCTTCGGTAGTACTTAGCCCTTTGCCATCCTCCATGATTTCCTCTACCGCCTGTTTGTATTCCTTCCTTTTTAAACCATTTAATTCTTCTACATTCTATTTTCTGACTCGCCGCCCTTGCCTTATCTTTTTGAAACGGTCGCTACATTTCATAACAACTAAATTGTGGTCAGAGTCCGCATCCGCTCCCCGGAAGCTGTGCGAATTTATCACACTGTTCCTAAACCTGGCCTTCTCCGAGGTTTACTTCAAGTAAGAGAAATATGGTATCGGGGGGGGAGTATGCAGGGAATGCTGAGGGGAATTTAAAGATAGTGGTTAAGGGTGGGAATTTTAAAAGATTGAAAAAATTAGTGCTTCTGCGGATTCTCGAGTTCTCAACTCTATATTGGTGGCTGAATGGGGTAGGGATTTAGGATGGTAAGGGAGAAACTGATCGAATGATAGGATGTGGGAATTTGCGTGTGAAGGGATGGAATGAGAAAAGTGTGAGGCAGAATTACGGTAATAGCGTTGATTTTTCATTCGAAAGGATAATGGGGTAATGCATTCATCTATGTAAAATTAAATGAGTTGTTTGCATGAAAAAAGAAAGATAATGTTTTTTGAGAGGCAGTTAACCTGGGAACGAGGTGAGGGGGCAATGAGTGGATGTGGGGAGAGGGGAGTAGATCTGATAAGTGGAAATGTGTTACATCGGGGATGGCTGCAGTAGGGAAATATAAAAAAAAATTGCGAGGGGGGGTGCGTTAAAGGGTTGGTGAATCTCAGAAATATTTTGAGATTTTGATCTTTGTTTGAAGATCCTGCACCATTTTCTCCATCGTGGTAATACAAGACCTTAGAGCCGCGGATTCGTCGTAATTATAAGCAGAACAGCAGGAAACCTTGTTGAAGCCATCCTTGTCTAGTAAACGAGCTCCCAAAAAAAGCTTACCTAACTGTTCTATGCTATAAAAATGTTCTTTTTCATTTTGGCGGTACTTAAAATTAAATTCCAGGCTTCTGTTAAAAAATGTAATGAACTTTGAACCTTATCCAGTTATTCAATGCAAAAGAAGAGATAAAGAAAGAGATCACTCACCAATAACTATTCATAGGACCGGGAAACAAATAATTACACAAAAAGTATTAGGAAAGAACAAGAACAGATACACAGATGTAACAGCAGGCAAGCAAGTTAGCTAAGGTACGGTCAAACCGGTCCTGAGAGGAGCGTGAGCACGTCCTTCCTTGTAAAGAGGAATGTAGAGCGAGAACGAAATTGGTATGTTGTGGATACTCACTGAATTTGTCCTTCGATGAGGGTGTGCAGATATCGGAAGGCGGCCGTGGAGAAGACACTCATGCTTGAAGGGTTGACACTTTCGTTGTATGATCCCCCGCCTCCTGACCCCTTGGCTCCAACCACCAAATCCATCCTCTCTAGGATTTTCTTGCCTGGCCAAACAGAAGCAAATGGGTTTTAATTGAATTATATATACATACACATATATATGGTAGTAGTATTTAGGGGAGGTGACCGACAGCTAAGGTCATTTGTGGCATTAGGTATGGATGGAGAGGATGAAGGGTAGAGAGTAACCAGGCCTCAGAATTAGCCTACTTTTTACGAAAGGCACTAAGGGGTCCGCAGCTTAACGTCCCATCCGACGGACGGCGTACTCCCTCAAAGTGCCCTCCACAAAGTACCTCAAGTAGGGATCGAGATGCCACTGAATAATATTCAATACCGCCGCGATTTGAACCCGGGCCGTCTGGGTGGGAATCCAGTAGGATGGCCACCGTACAATCTCGATCCCCACTTACATATATATTATTATTAGATAATCTACCGGTTAAGGTAGGTTTTGGATGGACAAAACTGACAAATAAATATTTTGTAACTCCTAACAAAACACAAGATCCAGCAACCTCCTGTACTTCAGGTCCCTCTTCATCTCTGACTTTCTTCCTCCCTTCATCCCGTCCAACATCCCTATCCTGTTCCTTCCCTTTCCTTTTTTGCCCAACATTCTCCCCCCTATCACAGTCTTCAACATCCCACTGCCGGTCAACACCCCCTTCATCCACTTTTCCTGCCTCCATAGGATTGCTCCCAACAAACCCCTCTCTTCGCCCACCATACCAAGTACTTCCTCATTTGTTTTCTTCTCTGTCCATTTCACCTTATCCATTCTTCTCCACACCCACATTTAAAAGCCTCCAGTCTACGTCTATCCTCCTGCTTCAATGACCACGTTTCCGCACCGTACATAGCTACGCTCCATATCAAAGTTTTTACGAGTCTTTTCTTAATAGCCTTACTCAACGACCCTGTCATCAACTCCCTCCTCCATGTGAAAGCCTCTTTGCCTAGTGCAATTCTTCTCCTTACGTCCCTACTACTTTGACCGTGTTGGTCCAAAACACTACCGAGATGGGTAAACGGTTCTACCTGTTCTAGTTTTTGCCCTCCTATTTTAATGTTAAGCTTAGCCTTTTTCTTTCCAGATAATCGCATAACCTTTGTTTTATTAATATTGATTCTCATCCCATACCTGTCGCACTGAGTTTCCAATACACTAAGCAATGCTTGTAGCCCCTTGGCTGACTGACAAACTAAAGCTTGGTCATCAGCAAACCTTACTGATTTTACGAATTCCCCCCCTACTTTTATTCCTACCTCCAGTTGTTCTCATACCTCCTTAATCATTTCCTCTTCATACAGATTGAACAGCAATGGTGATAATGGGCAACCCTGCCTTATACGGCAAATCCCTCGGCAAATACGTTCTGATTGTATTCTATATTCCTCTCGATTAATAATCTCATTACTGCGATGACATCACGCGTACCTCTTCCCTTCCTAAACCCAAACCTAAGTAATCATTTGTTCTTAGTCAATGAACTTTTGTTGGAGCCTCCTCTGCAAACATTTCATATCCTCGCACTTCGTCTCACACCATGCCTTAATTGCTTTATTTGTTGCACACCTAAATTTATTATTTAATTTAATGTACCTCATTTTGCCGAACTCTGTGTTTACAATCTTCCATGTTCTTCTCTCATATCATTTTGCATTTATCCCATCCGTAATCCACGATTTCCAGGCTCTTTTTCCGTTAACGATTCCTATAGTGTCTTTTACGGCTTTCGATATCCCTTTCTTTATACATTCCCATTTTTCTTCTATAGTACTTAGCTCTCTACCGTTCTCCATGGTTTTCTCTAAAGCCAGTTGGTACTCCTTCCTTGTCAATCCATTTAATGCTTCTACATTCCATTTCCAAAGCCACCACCGCTGCCTTATCTTTTGGAAACGAACGCTACATTTCATAATAACTAAAATGTGGTCATAGTCCGCATCCACTCCAAAGAAGCTGTGCGAATTTATCACACTCTTCTTAAACCTGTGTCGAACCAGATAATAATCCAGCTGATACCTCTCCGAGTCACCTGGCATTTCTCATGTATACCTGCGTCTTTTTTGGTGCCTAAACCAGGTTTCGCGAATGACTAACCCCTTTCTCCTGCAGAATTCAACTGTTTTCTCCCCGCGTTCATTTCTCGTGCCTAAACCGTAGTCCCCGACCTCGTCACCATCTCTTACTTCGCCTACCGTCACATTCCAATCCCCCATCACCTCCAAACTCTTCTTCCTTGTGGTTGCTCGGTGGCATGTAAACCTTAATAATAACCAAGTTCGTCGGTTCGGCTTTTACCTCTACTAGTAATAATCTATACATTACCTGCTCTATGTTGACTACACTTCTTCCTACCTCTTCATTTAATACTATGGCAACCCCTCGCCGCTTCTCGTCCCCGCCGCTGTAATTTGATCTATAATTATCACTTAGTAATCCCCGCTATCTTTCCATTTTACCTTGCATAGACCTAAAATATTTATATTTACCCTTTCCATCTCTGGCTGTGTATAATGTGCATATATACACAATTTGGATGCCAATTTTAGATAACCTTACCGCGCATGATGGAAAATTCAAACAGGGGTCTAATAATTTTAGCCTATAAATAAATTGGGGTAGTAATTGTCGTATCGTGTCGATCACAATGATTGAGAAAATGATCATTGATTTCACACCAGTTTTTCTTCAAACTTGGGCATTGATCTGATTAAGTATTTGTTTAATTAAAACGGCCTTCGAGGAGGGCGCTACATCTACAACTGTACAATACCCCAAAGCCGCTGAAATTATGCGTGGCAGGGTGTGGTAGGTCAACGGCCATTCTACATACAATATTTATTGTATTTCATTAATTGCCTGGCACCTCAGGTTTCACCTAAAACCGCCTGGATCGCTAGGCGACTGACCAGCAATCATGCAATATCCCTGCCATTTTAACGAGTGTTACGTTGTAAGCAGCTATCCCTGTGCCAACACAAAGAGGACAAGAAAAAACAAAGAAATAAGTAAGGCACACATAAAATTCAGCCACTTATTACTGATCAGTATCTTCACCTCCCACTTATACGTTTCACAAATGCCAGCTTTTTTTAGCAACACTCAGCAAATAGTGCGGATATGTTTCCCCCAAGAAAGATCCGATGCAATGGTGACCGTTAAGTATTTTACTTCATCCACGGCGCTCAGACGAACACCTCCGAGTGTGTACGTTGGTAAAGGTTGCTTGCGTTTTCTATTGTTTAAGAAATGGCTATCGGTAAATTTTTTCGCATTCAATTCCGGCCCCCATTCCATTCCACACCATTTTTGAATTCTGTTTAAGTTTTTTCTTAGTGATTCACGATTTGCATCATTCGCTTTTTCCGGTAGATCATAGTGTCGCCGGCAAAGATTCTAATGCTGCTTTTTATTTTCAGATATCATCATTTCTGTATTTATGAAATATCAATAATCCTATAACGCTACCATGTGGGAGGCCGGATGTTACTTTCGCATAATTAAAACTTGAGCCATCTATCACTGCCCTTTGTTTACACTCAGTAAGGAAGTCCCGCATCCAGTTTATTACTTTGTTGTTTATACTATACCATTGCAGCTTGTGAACCAATTTAGCGTGTGGGACTTTATCGAAGGCCTTCTTGAAATCCAAGGTTATCGTATCTACTTCTTTGTTTCTTTCTTCTAATTGTTAAACATCGTGTATAAGAAGTCCCAACAGCGTTTCACATGATCTCTCATTTCTGAAGCCGTATTTTTGTGGGATAATTTGTTGTGAGTGTGAAGGACTTTAATGACAATAAATAAACCTCCTCCGCTTCTGTTATCCTTATCTCGTCTGTGTAAACTGTAGCCTAAAGGGAAAACGTTGCCGTAATTAACATCGTCTGCATGGCAGATTTCTGCTCCCAAAACTTTGTTCGCACTTGAAGTGATGCTCAAATCAAAACGAGGTACCGACGTGTCAAAGGTGGTCGCGAACCTATATAAAGTTCCTGGATGAAACATTCTGGAAGACACGCAAATAGCTGAACCCGTGAAATCGTCAATCAGGTGTGAACTACATTCAGTGAAAATCAATAATTTATAGTGAGACAGTTAGAAGAAGTTTTAGGCAGTTCAATAAACTATTCCTGCTGAGCTTTTGACAGGAGATATCGGCAGGAAACGTGTAACTGCAAAATTCCTTCCGAGGCTACCACCAAAAGAGCAAAAATAGCTTCTTACTACGGCCGCATAGGAGATTGCTGATTTTTATTAAGTTTTTAACGAGAGATGAGTCAAGGTGCTTCGGCTATGAAACTGAAAAAATAACCTTGTGTTACCAATGTAAGTTGCTTGGGTATCCTGGCACGGAAACGTCAGAGCAGCGATCTCGTTGATTGCCTATTTGGACCATAATAGTGTGGTCCACCATGACTGAGCTCCTCAAAGCTAAACAATAATTGAGTACTACACAGAAATAATCTCAGCATGAATATACATTATGGTCAATATATACCAAGATTTCTTCCATTATTCTTCCCTGTTTTCCATGCTCCCAATCACAAAAAATGCTTTTCATCGCAGTCCTCCCTGTTATATTTATGATAGTGTCTCCATTTTAGTATATATATCACCCTCAGACACTTAACGCAAACTATGGCCCTTGAGCAGGCATACATTGTGTGGCTTAGACTTGCTTTAGACAGAGCCTAGACTTGCTTTAATTTTCTTGAATAAATAGGAGCAGATGAAAACCACACACACCACAATTTCAACTTCCTCGTTCAAATCTCTCCATTTAACCCTACCCATATAATACCCCAAAAACCTCATTATTTGCTTAGATTTTCCTTATTTTATTGTCCTCTATCTTCACTGTCATTTACTATGAGTATGTGTGAATGTGTAGGTGTATCCTTGATTTATATATGTATATGTATGTATGGGTTTTTTCCCGTAGAGTTGGAGAATGCTCTACGTACCATCGTGAGCCATCTGGACGCGCGATGTGTGGAACTCTCCCAGAGTGTGCACTTTTGCTCACTCTGGGAGAGGGCAAATCCGGCCACCCTCCGGCATACCCACTTAACTAACAACTCTTTTTTGTGCCTGCCCCCCGGAAACCGCCGTTAGGCATTACTTGGGTAGGGCAATCATGCCTCTTAGGCTACTTCTGGGGTTGATTCAATCCTCTAATGACGCTGCTGCGATTCTCCCTTCTTCAACTCGCCTGATGCGGCTCAGCTCCTCTACTACGGTTGTCGCGAAAGTAACCGCAGCATTCCAGTCTCTCTCTGATCAAAGCAGAAGGACCCCAAACCTTCCAGGGTCATAGGACCTTGCCATTCGCTATGCAACATGTCTCTTACCTCGGTGAATCTTGGACATCGAAACAAGACGTGCTCCACATCCTCGTCCTCACCAAGGCAGACTGGGCACTCCGCGCTACTATACACCCCAATGCGATCGAGAATGCTGCGGAAGTTTCCGTAGTCGGTAAGTACCTGGGTGAACAGAAACGCTACATTGCCATGTCCTCTGTCAATCCATGCTAAGATGTCCGGGACAGTTCTATGAGTCCGTCGATCCTCCTTGGCTGCATCCCAGCTCTGCTGCCACTCCTCCATCATTTCCGACGACTATCGATTCGGACTGCTCCACCGAGTTTCCTCAAATCTCGCATTTCGCCGCCATCTTTGGTAATTTATGGCGCGTTCCTTTGCCATGATATATATCGGAGGAATTCTCCCAATCACGGAAAGGACAATGCCCGATACCGAGCGGTAGGCTCGTGTAACCCTGAGGGCCACCGTCCTATAAGCTCGTCGGCAGGTTGGTCCATAACTTTTATTCTTTATCAGTGCACCGGACCATACTGGTGCCCCATACGAAATCACAGAAGTAACCACAGTAGCGAGTAACCACCACCTAGGTTCTCTTGGCCCTCCAATGTTGGGCATGATTCCTGCCACCTTCGATGCTTTTGAGCCCTCCTTCAGGAGGTGCTCCTTGAATAGAAGTCTTCCATCAAGGGTCACCCCCAGATATCTTATCGCATCTGCTGTTCGTATTGCCTATCCTTCTACTAGGAAGGTGGCATTGCTTCTGTCCTTGGTGCGTGCTCTAAGTATCGCTTCCGTTTTTTCTGCTGCGTGACTCAAACCATGGTCCTTCAGCCAATCCCACCTGTTCAATGGAGCGATCCGCCAGGTATTCAATCTCCTGCACGCTCTTACCGCTCACGACCAGTGCCGCATCATCAGTGAAGGCCACGATTGACAACCACTCTTGGAACCGCAGTCAGGGCAAGCCATCGTATATGATGATCTAGAGCAGGGGTCCCAGAATGGAACCCTGCGGCACTCCTCCCGTGATGTTGTATGAGTGTGCTCCGTCGTCGTTGTCGCAGACTAGTTTCCGGTCACAAAGATAGCTCGAGATTATCTTTCGCAGGTAGAGCGGCACTTTAAGGCGTTCCAATGCCTCAATTTTATCTATCCATCTAGCCGAGTTGAAGATATTACAAATGTCCAACAAAATAATAGCACACATTAGTCTTGCGCTTCTACTCCCCTAATGGCATCATTGACCAGATTTACAACGCGGTCTATAGCGTCAATGGTTGATCGACCTTTCCTGAAACCAAACTGATTATCGGTGAAGCCCCCAGCTTGTGCAAGCTCCAGCTTGTGCCACCTCCAGTCTAACGGAAATTATTCACTATAAGAGCTTGCCAGCTATGTCAAGCATGCTTAGCGGTCGGTAAGAGGACGGCTCTCCAGGCGTTTTATCTCCCTTCGGGAGAAGTACCCACATCTACCTCCTCCACATTATCGGAAAGTATCCTTTCCTCAGAAACTCGATAAGTGTGGCCCTGAATGGTTCCGGAGTTTTAAGAGCAGCTACCTCTATGGCCAGACCTGACACACCGTCAAGTCCTGGGCATTTGCCCGCCGCTATTCAGGAAGCCGCCGCTCTCAGTTCGGCTTCACCAAACTCGGGTACCTCTTCTGTATCCTGGAACCATGTCAAGCCTGTTCCAGCCGCCTCTTGCTGCTTTGGAAATAAGTGTTCAACTACCTGTTTGAGGAAGTCTAGACTAGATGGACATGTTGCACTCCTTGGCTTGAACTTGTTCATGACAATTTTGTAAGGTCTGCCCCATGGCTCGGGGTGAACTTCCTCGCCGAACTCGTACAAACTACCTTGGCAGTTTGTATGACTCTTTTTAGTTCTCTGCGGTGCATGTATGTAAGGGTGTATATGTGCGTAATTATGTATGCATTTATGCATGTGTATGTATGCATATATGTATGTATGCATGCATGTGCATGCACGTGTGTGTATATGCATGTATATGCACATGTAGGTGCATGCATACATATGTATACATATATATATATATATATGTATATATATATATATATACACACACACACACACATATATATATATATATACACACACATTTTTTTCTTTTCGATGTGCAAATCTGTGCTAAATTAATTCATGTTTGTCCATAGGTATTTATGTCTACATATGAATGTAACTATAAGTTTAATGCCTAATATAATATGTATACGACAATGGGTTAAATGGAAGAAGGGACCATTAGGTCTCAATTTCGCCCAAATAAAAACGTCTACCTATCTATCTATAAAACCTTACCAACACTGGCATTCCGTCCACCACTTTCTCGATTTTCATCCTTCCCCGCGGTTATTTCTGTCAGTAGAGGACGATGATTGTATCTCCAACAGTTTTGGAATAAATGTGTATCCATGGTTATATATATATATATATATATATATATATATATATACTATATATATATATATATACATATATATATATATATATATATATATATATATATACATATATATATTTTATATATATATATTTTTTTAAAGGTAATCTACCGGTTAAGGTAGGTTTTTGGATGGACACAACTACCAAACAAATATTTTATTACTCCTACAAACCACAAAATCCATCATCCTACTCTGTATCAGGTCCCTCTTCATCTCTGAGTACTTTCTTCCTCCCTTCATCCCGTTCAACATCCCAATCCTGTTCCTTCCCTTACCTCTTTTGCCCAACATTCTCCCCTCTATCACAGTCTTCAATATCCCACTGCCGGTCAACACCCCCTTCATCCACTTTTCCTGCCTCCATAGGATTGCTCCCAACAAACCCCTCTCTTCGCCCACCATACCAAGTACTTCCTCATTTGTTTTCTTCTCTGTCCATTTCACCTTATCCATTCTTCTCCACACCCACATTTAAAAGCCTCCAGTCTACGTCTATCCTCCTGCTTCAATGACCACGTTTCCGCACCGTACATAGCTACGCTCCATATCAAAGTTTTTACGAGTCTTTTCTTAATAGCCTTACTCAACGACCCTGTCATCAACTCCCTCCTCCTTGTGAAAGCCTCTTTGCCTAGCGCAATTCTTCTCCTTACGTCCCTACTACTTTGACCGTGTTGGTCCAAAACACTACCGAGATACGTAAACTGTTCTACATGCTCTAGTTTTTGCCCTCCTACTTTAATGTTAAGCTTAGCCTTTTTCTTTCTAGAAAATCGCATAACCTTTGTTTTATTAATATTGATATATACTATATATATATATATATATATATATATATATATATATATAGATACACAATGGGCTGATACAATGACACAATAAAACACAAATAGAATAGAATAGCAACATTTAAAAGGACACTCACACGGTAAATTGTTCGAGATTTCGGCCCTCTCAGAGGCCTTCTTCAAGAGAGACTTAGTCGAGTTTGAGATGAGTCTCTCTTGAAGAAGGCCTCTTAGAGGGCCGAAAGCTCGAACAATTTACCATGTGAGTGTCCTTTTAAAAGTTGCTATTCTATTCTATTTGTGTTATATTGTGTCAGCCCATTATTGTGCCGCTTGTGTGAGTTTTTCCGTACAATCGTTATATATAGTATATATACACATATATGTATATATATAAATATATATATATATATGTATATATATATATGTATATATATATATATATATATATATATATATATATATATATATATATATATATATATATATATATATATATATAATCTATACTTGTGTTGGCCATTGTAATCTACCATTATAGCTATTTGAGGTACGTAGCCAACATACTGCCAAGAAATGATCGATAAATACTCCCACCTACGTTAATTCTCTACGCCTTGCGTAGTTTCAGTGTTCCACAAAGCAAAGCAGCATTAACGCAAGGGTGCGGGATGGCAACCCCTGACATTCTGTGCCACTCACCGACTACTCTGGGCAGATAGTTCTTATACGTTATTGCCTGGAAGATGGCAGTGACGATCCTCCGGGTCTCCTGGAACAGCCGCTCGTCGTCCCAGTGGGGGTGCATGTCGCTCAGTCGCCTAGCCACTCGATTGTGCTCCCGAATGAGCACTACGTGGTACGACGCCAGCCAGGGGTGCTCGTTCAGTCTTTCGTCACCTATGTCAACATTTAAAGAAGAAAAACCTTAAGAGGATGCTTTTATTCCCATGAAATAAATAAACAGATATATCTCTATATGAATGTCATGGGAATAAAAGCATACTTCCTCTCAGGCTCCTCACACCAAACCGAACTACTTCTACTTTATAAGGCGGCAGGAGGTAGGCAAGTTATCGGAGTTAACTCACCCGTCAGGTAGCAGACGTTCTCCTTCCTGGACCTCTCGCGGCAGGGTTCTAGGAATTCATCGAGGAGCAGCGGGAACTCCTGGCCGACCTTGATTTCCTCCGATGATGAAGAAGACGACGATGAAGAAGAGGACGAAGACCCTCTTCCGTGTTCATGAGTTCCATCTTCATCTCCATCTCCGGACGGGTAGTTGGGCTACGTGAATGGCATGAGAATTAATGCACCGAAAGAAAGATCTAGGAAATAGCGTGTTCACTAAAAGGTTGAATTTGGCATAATTACTTCCTTCTAATCTCCATTTCATTGCGATATAACCTTCAGACAGCTATAAGGGTTAAATACCAAGAGAGCGAAAATTAATTGAATTTAACACGACCGCGCAAAGCACAAGGCATGTATAAAAGGTATATTTTGGCACAGTTTAATTATTAAGAGTGCCTGAATACACTAAGATTAATGCATTTCTCTGCTCCAGGAAAGAACAGTCATTATTAGTCCACGAAATGAGCATTTGCAATAGAATAGGTATGCAGAATTAATGCAGGGAAAAACATTGCATTAGGCCAGATAGAAATTGCCCATGCCAAGGTGGAACTGATCTTTCCTTGGGGTTCAAAGGAATGCTGATGCCCTTATAGTACGTAAAACCATGGTCTATAAAAGAAATCTGGTTTATAAATTAGAAATCTGCTTCATCCACATCTGCATCTACTTAATACCCCGCAAGCCGCCGCAAGGACGTGTGGCGGGGGGTGTTAGGACACCACCCGTAATTTAGAAAAGAAAAAAACCCGCATGCAAGAACCACCAATTCAAGCATCCAAATAAAACATGGCATCCATTCATGCAAGAACACTTACACCCCGCACACATGAAAACACCCAAACTACCAACTAACATACACCTACACTTGAAAGTATGCCTCACAGCTTCGCAGGGTTTCACTTTGCTCCGACTTGTAAATGTTTTTAATATTTCTAAAGTGACTTTGGTATCTTACTATTATGATTTCTGATTGTTCGTGGAAAGAATGAGTATTTGTATCCATCTGTACTGGAATTAATCTCCCTAATTTTACCTTTGTGGCCTGATCTACCTAAGTAGTGTGGGGCTATTATGATTCCTTCTGTGTCATAGATAAATCGTCGGTTCTGAACCTTTCTAAGAGTCCAAGTTTCGCCTGTTCTCTTTGTACTTCAAGTGGCTCCCAGCCTAAATCCCCTGAGAAACCTGTAACACCTGTGTTCTTATCATAACAATTTTTAGCGAATCTAGCGGATTTTCTTTGGATTTTTGTAATTCTTTTTGCCAAATTTTCTGCCAATAATCCTAAATACTTGCGGCATATTCCAAATGAGGTCTAGCTAGAGCAAAATAACACCGGTCTTTAACTTTTTCATTACATTTCCGCAGCACCCGTTTTATGAAGCCGAGTATAATTAAAGCTGATCCACATATTGTCCTGATATGTGCTCGCCATGAAAGGCGTGGTGTTAGAATACCCCTAAATATTTAACTTGATTGGCCGTAGTCAGTACTGAAACCTCTTTTTTGTAGTTTATATCCTGTGCCTCGCTTCCTTTGTTCCAAAATTTCAAAACCGCGCATTTATCTATATTAAGCGTTAATCCCCATTTCTTGCACTATTCCGAGATATTGTCTAAGTCTTTAGAGAGTAGCTCGTCATCTAGTTGGCACCTAATTTCCCTGTATACCACCGTGTCGTCAGCAAATAACCTCAGATTGCTACCAACGCGTGTGCTTAAGTCATTAATGTATTTTAAGAACAGAAGAGGCCCTATCACACTTCCCTGGGGGACATCCGAAGTTACATCTCTATCCGTTGAGCACAACCCATCTATGACTACTATTTTTGTTTGCGGTTTGACAAGAAGTCTCTAATCCAATTAATTATTTTCTCGTTGATCCCATAGTATTTAAGTTTATGTAACAATATATTGTGTGGCACTGTGTCGAAGGCTTTTTTGAAATCCAGGAATACTGCATCGACTTGTGCGCTGTTTTCTCCCGATCTAAGTATATCGTGAATGAAGAGACCAAGTTGTGTTTCGCAAGATCTGCTTTTCCTAAATCCGTGCTGGTTGTGGATTAGTATTTTCCTGCTATCAAGAAATCTCATAATGTTAGTGACAATAATGTGTTCCAATATTTTACAAGAGATCGATGTTAAAGAAATGGGTCGGTAATTGGTTGGTTTTTCCCTATCGCCGCCTTTACAGATGGGAGTTATATAGGCTAGCTTTCAGTCGCGAGGCACTGAGCCTTCTTCTATCGATTTTAGGAAAACAATATGTAAAAACGGGGCAATGTCTTCAGCTAATTCCTTCAATATTCTACTTTTGATACTTGACATGAACATACATATGATAGCGAAGGAAATGTGAAATTTTCTTTAGTTAGGATTCATATAGAGCATGCGGCGTTTGTTTGGGATCCATTTAAAAATATATTAATCTCCTAATTGAATAGGGTATATTTAAGGCCACTAGGTTTGTGGTAATTATGTACCAAAGAACACAAAGCGTCAGACATTTAACTTTACATTTGGGGTGGCAATCTTTAAGTATGCGAAGATTCAGGGCTAGACTGATATTACAAAAATATAAAGCGTGAGGTTTTACGTCCAACATTGGAGATATAATTAGGCCCCTTAATTACATTAGCAAAGTCGACAATTGTCACAAAATTAGAGAGTTGATTGTCGAACTGATACATTCATGTATTCGTTTTACCCGCGCCTTATTCACGACGGTAACTAAGGGGGAACATGTAATAAAATAGAAACTACACGCTGTCGAAAAAACAAGAATAATTTCCCACAAAAAACACTAAACATGGCGTCCTAACGCCCTCTCCGGTGTCCTCTTGTCTAAGGTGGGGTGAAGGCGAATGTATATAGTCTTTTGTATTTGGGAATTATCCGTCCGGGACGTGTAAAATACAAACTGGTCATAAATGATTTAATTGCATGTTTTTCTGCCGTATTTTAATGTATTTTCTTGGCCCCTTTGTGTTGGCATAGGAATAGCTGCTAACCAAGTCATACTCGTAATATATTTTGGTATGTATCATAGCTGGTGTCCGGTCGCCCCCTTTCCACGTGGTTTTTGGTGGATCGAGGGGTTCCATGTGCATGAGGAAAAGAGCGGATGTATAGTAGGTGTAATAGCTGGTGAGCCACCACGCTCTACCGCATGTCCTTGCGGCGGCTTGCCTGGTTTTATGATGTTTTAGATTCAGAGATCGTTTATGAAGAAGCATACAGGGTCGCACCAAAAGGTGGTAGGACTGATTTTCTCTGGCGCGAACGGAGCGGTGGAGGGGGATCTGCCTGGCAGGGTAAGGTGGACGCGCCTCTTAGCAACAGACTAACACCAACCTGAGTCGCCTGCGGGCTGTCGTTGAGTGAGGACACCGTTTTTAGTGAAGCAAGTTTTTTGTCCGCGTCGAAAAACAAAATGAATCTGAATTTAGAGCAACGTTATTCCGTGAAGTTTTGTGCGAAACTCGGGAAGACGGCAACTGAGACCCTCGATATGATCAAACAGGCTTATGAGGACACTGCCTTAAGCCGTTCCACAGTATTTGAGTGGCACAAGTTGTTTAAAGAGGGTAGGGAGCTCGCTGAAGACGACCATCGCTCCGGGCGGCCGTCGACGGCAAGAACCGACACGAATGTGGACAGAGTGAGGACACTGCTGAACGCAGACCGACACTTTACCAGTGAAGAAATTGCAGACCAGTTGGGTCTGTCTGCATCCAACGTCCAACGCATTATTTCACCGGATTTGGCCAGGCGCAAGGTGTGCGCCAAGATGGTGCCGAAAATTCTGCCATGGCGCGCTCGTCGTCAGACAGCTCCTGGCCAAATACGGCGTTGCCACGTTGCCGCACCCACCCTATTCTCCCGATCCGGCACCACCGGACTTCTTCATCTTCCCCTTGATGAAAAGACAGCTCACGGGACGACGTTTAGACTCGATAAAGGCCGTTCAAGAGGCTTCGACGAGGGTCATCAACGGCATCCCCAAAGAAAATTTCAAGCGGGCGTACGGAGAATGGGAGCAACGTTATACTAAGTGTGTAGCAGCTCAAGGAGCATACTTTGAAGATTATTAAGTCGATGTTTGTATATCGTCCATAAAATTCTTGTAAAAAAATCAGTCCTACCACTTTTGGGTGCGACCCTGTATATCGTAAACGTTGAACATGGAGAAAGACTAACGTGTATGTTAGTCTTTCTACATGTCCAACATTTATATGTTAATAGTATCCATGTCTCCATGCTACAGTAAGTATTTTGGTGGAGAATAAAAATTTGTTTTTAGATAAAGGAAAGCAGGTATATACGATGAATAATCGAAGAGGGTAAATTTGTTTTGCTAGAGGGGATGTTTTAGCAGTACTTAAAGTAAAAGAGCAATCAGAAGCCGCCAAAATCTAACTTAAATGGGTAGTTTGCCTCTAATGATTGACAAGTGTATCATAAAAACTGAATAAAATCAATAAAAACAGTAAGTTAATAAGCAAATGATATATGTTCAATTAGCATTTATAAACATCAAATAAGCTCATAACCGCAAAAATGAAACTAAAAATTATTTATGCATTCAGTTATGATTGTATTTTCATTTGACATACGTCAATATTATGACCCTGACTGGAAACTCTGCAAGTAAAAAGAAACAGCATTACTGCAAAATGCTAAGAAATTAGATGACACCTTGATTTTTGCCAAGGCATCACAAGTTGCCAATCGTAGAGTTGGCCATCTACGTCGTTACATGAATATCATTCGGGCTTATATTGTGAGTTAGATGGAAGAAGGGACCGCCACAGACTCAATATCACCCGAATAAACCCGATCATTTTATATTATTATGCATGGTGTACTCCGAAAGTCACGCAATTAGCAGTTTCCTTAAAAGTTACTGGAACGAAGAAGAAGTTATGGGATGCAGTGGAATCAAAGCATCTCAACGCAACCAATGTGAGGAGGAAGTGCACATGACCCGGTCGATGTGTAGGAGCGGCGAGTCGCGCTGCGAGTGATGATCGGGTAAAAATTGACATTACTGAAACAAATCCATCGCTCCAAGTTAGATTCTTGATTTAAAAACTTAACTCAATATACTAATTAGAAATATATCTTCTTAAAAACTCTATGCAGTCAGTAAATGCGAAGGCACCCGTCGACGGGTTCTGTGAAAACAACTTTTGTAATGGGTACATGCGCGTCTGGTTTTCCGCGATAATTTCTGATGCTATATATCAATAATACTGAGATTTTTTTCATAATGAAAAGCTCAAAAAAACAGCAATACGTAAATGGAGACACATGACTTTTCAGACGCTTACCAAAAAAAATATGAGTACTTCATTAAATCATTGAAATACGAAGGGGGACCCAAAGATAAAAGGAATGTTGTTATAGATTCATTAGTTCTTAATATATTTACATTAATTTTGTTCACCTTCAAAGTATTCCCCATTGACCACAATGCAATTCTTCAAACGAAGCTTCCATTGTTCGAAACATTTCTGAAATTCATTTATCGGAATGTCCTTTAGGCCATTGATCTGCTCTTTTCTTCAAAAAACTCTCCCTCAATCTCTTCAAAACCTCCAGGTACAATTTTTAGTTGACAGTTTGACCCGTGGGAACGAACTCCGAGTGTACAATACCTTTGCAATCGAAGAAACATGTGAGCATTGATTTTATTTTTAATTCCACTTGGCGAGCCTTTTTTGGACGAGGAGAGCCAGCTGTCTTCCAATGGCTTGATTGCTGCATCGTTTCAGGATTGTATCCATAGCACCACGATCCATCACCAGTAATCACCTTGGAAAAAAATCAGGGTCCTCTTCGAGCTGATTTTGAAGCTCAAAATATGCCTTAACCCGACGCTCCCTTTGCTCGTTGGTGAGATGGCGAGGGACAAATTTGGCTGCAACCCTTTTCATATGCGAATGTTCTGATAGAATCCTCTGAATCGAACTCCATGATACTCCAGACATCTCACAGAGTTGATCAATGGTTCTGCGACGGTCTTCACGAATGAGGGCATTGATTTTGTCAACGTTTTCGTCAGTTCTTGGTGTTGAAGGGCGATCTGAACGGGGTTGGTCTTCAATTGACATTTCACGATTTTTAAAACGTGTAAACCACTCGCAGACTCTGGTTTTGCTTAAGGCAGCTTCCCCATGAGCAGTATTGAGCATTACAATAGTTTACGCGGCCGATTTCCCCAACAGGACGCAAAATTTCACTGCAGCGCGTTGCTCTTGACAATCCGCCATCACGTGTTTCCGAAATGAAAAACATTGTTTTACTGAAACAGCTCTCACGGACGGACTGATCCAGTGACAGTGATGGCGCTGCGCATACTGACGCAGGTGGCGTGAGTCTGACGTACGACCTGCCGAACAAAGGCTTCCCCACTCTCGCTCCCCACCGCAGCCCAATTCCCGTTACTTTTGTGACCCCCCCCCCTCGTATTACTACTTCACTTGTATGCTAAATTTCTAGAGGATAAAGTGAATTTTGAGTCAAAGGGAAATGATGAACTGTCGAATGGAGAAAAAAGCCACGAAGAAGCAGGTATATTGATAATGTCCTACATCGCAAAGTTTCTAACCTAACCAAAGACGAGAATGGTTTGAGGCGTCACTTTGTGGAAGCGATTCATATCGGAAAAGAAAATACTTCCTTCTTTAACATATATTTTATAGTACAACTGTTACACAGCCCCTCTCCCCCCTGACGTCCTACACATCCTCCCTATCCCCTCCTCCCGCTTCACCAACACCTCCCTCCTCCTCTTTTCTGCCTACAATATAAAACAGTGTTTCCTCTGTATTTTAAATGATGATGACTTTGTTAGTCGAAACCTAGGTCGTGTATAATAAAATATGCGTGGAAGAACAAAGTATTTTCTTTTCCGATGTTAACAAGAGACAAAGAAGTGAGGTAAAGGACATGTTCAATTTTTAATGACCCATGATTTAATATACTGCGCGTGCGCAAATGAGAATTCGAAATAGATTACTCAATCAGGAGGAGTCGGTGCCCAGGATGTGATCACTCCTTACCTCGCCGCTGCCTTCTGGTACCCCTCGCTTTTTCTTATAGTGGTAACCCTCCTTCAGGGTGTGCGAAAAAACACTCCTAGTCTTTAGCAGGCCATTCTTCCACAAACGCAGCTTATTCAAAATTTCTTGATCGTCGCCGTAGATGACGGAGAGGTCCATGAAACTGCTAACGTGGTTGATCTGCGTAGAAAGGAAATGACAATATTAGCTGCAGCAATGTAACCAATAGGAGACTCTATTTAAAATACGTGAATCGCAAAAAATATCATTTCTCCCTAAGTAGATTACTAATTGTACAATTGTTACCACCACGTTTAAATTTTTCACATGTTTCATATTGTTCGTTTAGAATTTTGAAATAGTCTATATCTACATAATGCCCCGCAAGACGCCGCAAGGGCGTGTTAGGTCCCCACCGATAAAAAGGAATAAACCACGATGTTTAATGATGACACTAAAGGAACTATAATGGCTCCAAACTACTTAGGTAGATCAGACCAAAAAGATAAAATAAGGAAGATAGATTCCGGTACAGAGAGATACAAATACTCATTCCTTCCCTGAACCATCAGAAGTCATCATAGTAAGAAACGGAAGTCACTTCTCTCTCGATCTAAGTATATCGTGAATGAAAATACCCAGTTGTGTTTCGCAAGATCCGCATTTCCTAAATCCGTGCTGGTTGTATTTTCTTACAATCAAGAAATCTCAATCTCTTACAACTATGAAGAATTACATTCACTCGCATTTCTCTCTCACGTATTTATTTCCAGGCGCCGATTTTATTAAATTTACGTGGATTGTGTATTGATTTAGCGCAAGAGTTTGAGTTTGATCTATTATTTTTGGAACTCATGGGCGTAACCTGATTTGAAGTGACCAAAAGCGCTAGATTCTACTGTATTTCTTCCAATATATGTCCTGCGCTTTTGCCTAACAACTATCCTAAACTCTCGAAACGTGTTCGTATAACGTACGTGCTACAAACTGCGATGCCTCAGCGGTACCGTGGACCCCGGAGCGATTAAGGGGTACCCAACACAATGATAGGAAAGGCCTCAGATCAAAAGAGTCCGCGCCGATTTCCCGTCAAAATCCCAGCAATATCTCGTTCAAACCCTGTAAACGAGCGTTTCGCGGTCAATATGCGGCAAACACTACAAATATATAATTTATTTGGGAGCTTCAACTGCACCTCGACTCGTTTCACCTCCGAGTGCATCTCCTTAATGGAGCGCAGGATCTCTTCAGATCCATTTTCCCAGTTGTCTTTTCCCCCACGTGAGCCAAAATCATAGCTTTGAGCAACCCGTTTAACTGACGGCCGCCTTCGCTGCCTGGGTCGCCTGGGGTATCCCGCCACCTGGTGTAGACCAAAATGACAAGACCCCCTTCTGTTATACTTAATGGCCCAGCGGAATAGCTTCGCCAGAGAGTTTAGACGCTGGACTAGCGCCGCCATGGAATACCATCTGTTCCCGGTCTCAAAGAATGCCTTCATATAAATTTATTGCGCAACTCCTTCACAGATGGCTAATTCCTCAGGAACACCGAAATGGAATGTGCAGATTCGATTACAAACTTAGGCGTTACTTTCACTTATAACCTCTCATTGAAGGGTGAAACATTTCCGGGGAATATTTGGATAATATAAAACAATAATTGGGAATTAAAAGTGATATTATTGATATGTGACAAAATGTTAAGAAGGACAAATTGTCATTTTCTCATTCGACTTCGTTTTGAATATGCTGCAAGTGATAATAATCCTCATTAAGTTTGATTTGTTGCCGAATTGGATCGCGTGCAGCTTAGAGGAGTTTATGGATGAGTTTTAGGAAGCCGTAATCTCCCACCTCATCACCATTTCTCCCTTCGCCAACCAGCGCATTCCAATCTCCCGTCACTATCAAATGTTTTGTTGCAGGGACACACTCGATTATGTCCTCTAACTGTTCATATATCCTCTCAACCTCTTCCTCCATGTGGTGACTCAGTGGCATGTATGCCTCAACAATGACCAAGTTCATCGCTTCTGCATTTTTCTATATTAGTAATATTCTATTCATTACCTGTTCATTGCTGATACGCTACGCTACTTCCGCCCTCTTTATTTAATATTATGGTGGGATATACAATGGCAAATAGTTAGATAGATTAAGTGTAGAAGATACTATATTGGTTTGAGATGGCATTTTCCCCTTGAATGAAAAGAGATCAGAAAAATAATATTTTACTGCAAAAGCAAAGACAATTATTTTGGTGCTAAAGTTGCCTCAGGTCACCCCCTGCCGCACCTTCCTTCGGAGGCATTGGGTCACAATGTGAACGAAAAAGGTAAGGTAAATCCCGAGAGGAAGGATGTATCTGCTGTACCTGCTGGACGGAGTGGTCATCCTCGTCCGCTTCTCTAGCATCATCAGGGGGCTCGACGTTGCAGTCTGTCCACTCCGAGCGTACGAAGTTCATGCAGCTTCTTCCGTACTTGGAGTAGTAGGGGTCGTCTTTGGGGATGGGGATGGGCAGGCAAGTGTCCTCCGGTGGACCCTCCATCTCCATGTCGTGCCAATCCCCATGCTTACAGCATTCGATAGACGAGCCGTCCTCTGGAAGCCGTAGGGCGGAATTAAAATTGAAGGAGCCTATACCAAGGTACGTATGTGTAGTACCAAACTTTAAAAGCAATTGGATGAATACCACTCACCGTTGGTCTTTTCTTCTTGATAGCCGACATCATGCGTCATCACCTGACTCCACAGCATGAGAGAGAGGGAGTTGACCTCCTGGGGACGATGCTTGTCTTTGAAAAGGTTGAGGCTGATTTCCCTAGGGGACGGGAGTCGGCCAGATGCTGAGAACTTAGCCACCTTGCTCACCCCTACAGAAATGAAATGAGATATTAGAGGTGGCCTGATTATGGCTGACAGATGCTTCCCTTATTGAGCACTTTTTGCTTTGTTCACTGAGAGCCGTAACAAAACTGTTTCAGGTTTATATCTACATCTAAATCTACTCATTTCCCCTCAAGGGCGTGTGGTGGGGGTTAAAGGACTCTACCCGTGATTAAGAAAGAAGAAAAAACCGCATGTAAAAGCCACAAATTTATGCTATCCAAAATCACCACAGGGTATACATTCATGCGAGAACACTTTAACCCCACGCACATGGTAACACTCAAACTACCAACTAACATACACATGCACGTACAAATCTACCCAATATCTTTAAAATGTTTCATTTTGTTCCGACTTGTAAATTCAATGTTTATAATATTTCTAAAGTGACTTCGGTTTCTTACTATTATGAACTCCAACTGCTCGGGTGAAGAATGAGTATTGGTATCTATCTGTACTGGAATCTTTCTACCTTATTTTATCTTTGTGCTGTGATCTACCTAAGCAGTGTAGGGCCATTATAATTCCTTTAGCGGCATAGATAAACTAGTTTTTTCAGAAACTTTCTAAAAGTCTAAATCTCACTTGCTCTTTTCGACTTTCAAGTGGCTCCCAGCCAAAATCCCCCAAGAGACCTGTAACACTTGTGTTCCCATCATAACAGATTTTATGGAATCTGGCGGATTTTCATTGGACTTAATTTAATTCTATGCCCCAAATTTTCTCCCAAGGATCCCAAATACTAGCGGCATATTCCAAATGAGGTCTAACTAGAGCAAAATAACACCTCTCGTTTACTTTTTCATTAGGCTTACCAAACATCCGTTTAATGAAGTCAATTATCTTTAAATCGGATCCGTATATTGTCCTGATATGTGCTCCCGATGAAAGGTGTGGAGTTAGAACTACCCGCAAATATTTAATCTGATTGGCCTTAGTCAGTACTGAACCCTCTATTTCGTAGTTTATGTCCTCTTTGCGATTTCCTTTATTCCAAGATTTCAAAACTGCACATTTATCAACGTTACACATCTATCCCCATTTATTGCACCATTCCGAGATTGTGCCTAAGTCTCTAGACAGTAGCTCGCGATCTAGTTGGCTCCTTATTTCCCTGTATACTATCATGTCATCAGCAAATAACTTCAGATTGCTACTAACGTGTGTTATTAAGTCATTTATGTATATTAAGGCCCTATTCTCCTTCCCTGGGGAACACCTGAAGTTGCATCTCTATCCTTTGAGCACAACCCATCTATGACTTCTATTTGTTTGCGATTTGACAAGAAGTCTCTAATCCCTTTAATAATTTTCTCATTGATTCCATAGAGTTAAGTTTATGTAACAGTTTATTGTGTGGGACCTTATGGAAGGCATTTTTGAAATCTTGGAATACTGCTTCTACTTGTTTAGTTTTTTCTCCCGATCTAAATATATCGTGAGTGAAAAGACCTAGTCGTGTTTCGCAAGATCTGCCTTTCCTAAATCCGTGCTGTTTGTGGATTAGTATTTTCCTTATATCAAGAAAGTTCATAATGTTAGTGACAATGATGCGTTCCAATATTTTACCAGAGATTGATGTTAAAGAAATGGGTCGGTGATTTGTTGATTTATAGATGGGAGTTATATGGGCTAGCTTCCTGTCGCGAGGCACTGAGCCTTCTTCTATCGATTTTAGAGAAACAAAATGTAAAAACGGGGCAATGTCTTCAGCTAACTCCTTTAATATTCTAGCAGGTATTTCTTCCAGACCAGGCGTTTTGTTTGATTTGTACTGCGGATCAGGTTTTCTATTCCCTGCTTGGTCAGTGGATAAAATGATTGCTTAGAGAAATGCATGTATACGCAATCTTTTTGCAAATTAGTTCACCAGGAGATTTCATTGGTTATAGTAAACCTGAATTTGTTATCTACCAGAACAGGAGCTGAGTACACCCTTGACCCGTGACGTATATTCAGCAGTCTACATTAGTCAACCTAAAAGAAAGCATAGTCGAAAATTCTTGAAAATTACCATTGCTTGGTTGTTCAAAATCTATAATTAATTTACCAAGAAAGCAATGTAATGTGCTGGGTCCATGCAGATTTATTGTAAAGCGATCAGCGTGAGAAAAATTAAGATTAGAAACTCTATAGGCCTAAATCTTTAACCACTCACAATCAAACATACACACAGTGTGCGTTACATGACTTACTTTCTAGCCATATTTTGTATTTTAATAGTCAAGCGAAGGCGCGAAGTATGATCAGATCGAAAGACGCGCAACTTTCTCGCGGTGTCTTCACCTTAGCTGAATATGGTTCAAAGTAAGCAAAAATGGTAAATATCTCAATACGTGGCGTTCTGCAACACTCTTTGTTTTTAAAAACATTTGATGGCCGGACATCGAAGTAATAAAGCAAGCCACAGTTTTTAACAAGGATTGTGAGCCCAGCTAGGTAAGTGTGATACTTTCACCTGTCTATTCCCAAAACCAAACTACCGTTATCAACTATAAGGCCGATTTGATTGGCGTAATTATGTTAGTAATTATCACAACGGCTCGCTAAATTCACACATGTGTGGATGGATACTTCCTTCCTCCATACCGCCTGTAGTTTCACTAGAATTTGGTCACCCGAAAAATCACGCAGCTTGGGTAAACCTATGGGTGCTCAGATATACACTAGAGAATCGAACCAGGGGTATCCGGTATGTAGTATCGGTGATCGTAACGATGATTCCTTATGAATGTAACCTGGGGAGGGTGCACTTATACCGGAGAAAGAATGCGGATTCATAACCACATCTTCAGTAATAAAATAAGTAAGACCGTGATAGGGGAATATCTGGTAAGGTTTTAAAAAGCGAATTAACTTAAAAGGGATTAGAGTTTCTGACAAAATAGGCCATATAATATCTCCTAAATACCACTAAGAGACATTTAATGATTAAGTAATATGCACATGGGAAATCATATACTTGCCTTTCCGAAGAACGTTGGAAAAATCTAACCAAAACGTGATGATTGTAAAGTAACTAGTGAACGTAAGCTAGGAAAGAAGCTAGCATATATTTAATCAAGACAGTTGTCATTGGAAAAGGAAAATAATAATAAGTTAATTCACCATAGGAGTTAACTCCATGTGCGATATATCAATGAATATCGTTCAAAAAAGAGTTTCTCTTTAACCAAATCCTCTTCATTACCACAGGTTAACAAGGTAAAAAATGATTTTGCTCACCGTCAGTATACTTGGCCGCTTTGACCCTTAAGAAAGGAGATTCAGTAATTCCGAGTCCTTTCGCGTTATTACACGCTCCTCCATTCACCCTGTACGGCGAGTCCATGCATCCAGTGCAGTTCCTGGCCTCCACTCCGCATGGCTGCTCATAGTGACGTGTCTGCCACAGGTTCGGCGGGAAGACCCCGCGGCATTTCACGATTGGCTCTCCGCTGTTGTACCCATTGGTCAAGTACCCTCTGCGATTGGATAAACGGCAAAACAAATGGAGAATAAATTTATACTCGTAATTACCTAGCTACCCCATCTTTTGTCTACCTAAACTAAACCTCCATCTACAAAATATCCCTCAAGCCGCCACAAGGGCAATATGGGAATCGCTTAAAGAAATTCGGCTTCATTCAACGGATGATGGGGAAATGTTATAATAAAGTTGAAGAGTGGGGTTAATTTACATTAGGTTGGCCACATGTTGAGTAATCCCTAAGTATTTGGGTACCTTGGGGCAAAGTGTAAATGAAAGAATTAGATAAGAGAAAATCCGCCAGATTCGTCAAAAATTGTCACGATAAGAGGACGAGTGTGACATGCCTGTAGAGGAATTAGGCTGGGAGCCGGTTGATATTGGAAGAGAAATGCCTAGAGCCCATAGAAGTGCCTAGAGCACGTGTCTTTGACCGCCGCCTCGATCGCCTTCGTCACCTGAGGGATTCCTCCGCCTGGTATACACTAGGCGGTCACCCGTTGAACGACGCCTGCGCGGCGCGCTCTTTCCCTCAACGGGGCCATTATACGGCGGACATTCGAGCTACCTATCACTACCATTCCCTCCCTTCCCGTTCGCTGAAGTCTTTTCGTAGGCAGCGCCCTTGGAGTACGGTTAGAGGCTGCAGATATGCTAGTACTCTCTTTCGACAACACCTGGTTGAGACGGGGATAGGAACTGCCAGATATAAGAATATGCTAGGTTTATTCTGATGTTTGGAATATATCGTGGGTGACTGCTAGGTCATTAGAGTTTTTCCATGAATGCATACTATGTTTTGCTTTTGGACTGTATTATTTTTTGGCTTTTTTATGCGTTTTTCTTTCTTTCTTAATTACAAGTGGTTTCCTAACAACCCGCCACACGCCCTGGCGGCTTGCGGGGTATTAAGTGAGTAGATAAGAACGAGTCAGACTGAGACTTTTAGAAAGGTTCAGAACAAACAAGTTTAACAATGATAGTTATATATATATATTGTATGTGTATATATATATATATATATATATATATATATATATATATAGTATGTATATATATATATATATATGTATGTATATATGTATGTATATATATATATATACATATATATACAGGTATATATGTATGTATCTATATATGTATATATATATATATACACATATATATATATATAAACATATATATATATATATATATATATATATATATATATATATATATATATATATATATATGTCAATATCCTACATGTAATAGCTTTTACTTAATAGGTAAATATTTTCAGCAACTCTACGGCATGATTTGAATACACATACATTGTTATTCGATATCGTTGCATTTAAGTTTATCCGTTAATACGATTAGAATTTTTCGAGTGTCTCATGAATCTGATATGTGTGTAGGGGTGACATAATTGCGATTGTGTATGCATGCCTTGTAAATTAACATCCCCTGCAACACACCCTTGCGTCGGATTGAGAGATTATGTGTATGTGTGGATGTAAATAGATGTAGACCCTAGCAAAAGATCTCGATTGCATTTCAACATTGTGTACAACATCGGGAATGTCATAAACCATAACAAATGGTCGGTAGGAAATTTCTTTCAAATATCTACGGGTTTTGTTTACAAACTAACTGGAGTTGGTTCGGCGAAAGAAGAAGTTGATACGGCAAATTACCTTAGGTGCTTCTATAACCTAGACTTTACTTTGGGCCCCCTCATATGTAATATCCGCGGGAAAGCAAATAAAAAAGGATATTTATTAACCTCATTTTTGGCAGGAGGAATACAAGGTCTAGAAACCGCAGTTAGAACAGAACGTTGTTACCACTCTCTTCTAAGGCCTAATTTAAAATACGCATCGCATTGGGTTCGACTCAAAAAGCCTAATTCGGGAAGTCGATAAGATTCAACGCAGGACAGCACGCTTTGTTGAATATTGTTACGATAAAACGAAAAGCTTCTCAGAAATGCTTCCGGAGTTGGGTTGGGATCATTAGGAAAAGGCTATATAATGCCATAAAAAACTTAATAAATAAATTCAGAACCACATACTTCAGTTCCAAGGTCTCACAATTTATTCATACTCCATCATACATTAATCGCTTGCATTCTGAATACAAAATTCGGGAATAGATGCGAAAAAATAGCAATCTAAGGGAATCCTTACAGCGTGCAATACGAGATAGTAATTGCAGGGTTATAGAGAGCAAAAATCCCACTTTCCAACCACAGCGTCCGGGGAATAAATAGTTTTACTCAAATGAATGCACTTTCACTAATCTCGTTTGTTTTGTTGCCATGTTTCTTCCCGCATGGGACTGGCAATTAAAGACTGTAGTGTTAGGTATATCTTTGCCGGCCTTTCTTTGCTATTTGTAAACCTTATACCATTCACCCATAGGCCAATCAGCACATGGGTAAATTAACCTACTTTTGAAATGAGCCTTCCGCAGGTAAGTATAGAAATTTGCATGTTATTTCATAGGTTTTTACTCAATATTTTATCTTCTACCTTCCTCTCACATACCCTCCCTTTTCACCTAACCTTCCGGTCTTGTAATTGTACCACCTGCCACATACTTTTTTCCTGGATAGCGGGGTACTTATATCGATTTCGAAGGTAAATACTACCGTATCCAGGAAATATTCAACGCTCGAGTTCTGGCAGTGGTTTCTATGGTACCCGCGTCGAAATAAAATGGGAAAGAGGAGCGGAATTTTAAAAGTTGTGTTCTGAAAAAAAAGAGATTCGGGGGAAATTCTCACCCGCTACTGGAACTTGAGCTGCTATCGCTGGATCCGCTTCCAATGGAGAGGATGATAACGGGATCATTTTTACTGGAATCGCTGTAACTGGAGCTGCGGTCATTATAACTACTCTCGCTTGGTCCACTGTAAAGCGAGTCGATGTCAAAGGAATGACTTCCGTAAGGGACGCCGACACTCTCATGAGAAGCTCCATAGTGCGAACCGACGCCCTTGGAGTCGCTACTGCGGAAGCTGCCGTAACTATGGCCGCTCTTAACGTAGCCACTGTCGCTTGATACGCTGGAACGGTAGCTGTCCTCTGGCCCGACGTTAGTGTAGCCGATGTGAATTACATGTTTTCTTCTAGGACTGCGTTCTCTGTTTTTCTCTTTTGAGTAGTCATCTGCGAATGTCCAGTCTATTGGTTCATCTTGCTGTTGCTGCCGGCAGTCTTGTCCAGAGCAAGGTATTGGCTGCGAGGCAGTTTGTTTGGCGGCGTTAACCTGGGCCCCTGGGACGTCGTATCGGATAGAAAGGTTCATTAGAAAGTGATTCAATGGCGAAGCTAAATATATGATGAGGACTGCATGTACATTTTGTAGCTTGGGGTAAATTGTGGGATCAATGCATGAAGCTTTGCAAAATCAGAATCTTCGATATTTCATTCCTAGGGCTGACTGGCAACTAAGAGAAGAGTGAACAATGCAAGTACAGCTACGAAAAAAACGCGGTCAAATCCGATTGGTGAATGTCGAAAGACCGTTGGGGTGGATAACATTCCTTCGGAACTAGTGAAATGTTTAGGAAAATGTGGGAGGAAGAGGCTATATGGGCTGATTCGCAGTATCTATGAGGAAAGAATCTGGCCAGAAGACTTTGTGAGATCAGTTTTAGTTCCTATTCCGAAAAAGGTTAAGGCTACATCATGTGAGGACTACAGGACAATAAGATTGATATCCCATGCAGCTTAAGTTGTTCTCAGGATCATAAACAAAAGGATAGAGAGTAGGGCAAATGATTACTTAGGGTATGCTCAGTTTGGGTTTAGGAAGGGCAGAGGTACGCATGATGCCATTGCAGTAATGAGATTATTAATCGAGAGGAATATAGAACACGACCAGGAGGTATTTGCCTGTTTCGAAGATTTCGAAAAAGCGTTTGATAGAGTGAATTGGGAAAAACTAATGAGTATATTGCAGAAAATAGGAATGGTTTGGAGGGAAAGGAGGCTAATCCGCAACCTGTACATGTCTCAGACTGCACAGGTGCGGGTGGGGAACGGGGAGTCCGGATGGGCAGTGCTAGGAAGAGGTGTAAGGCAGGGTTGCCTATTATCACCGTTGCTGTTCAATCTGTATGCAGAGGAAATGATTTAAGAGGCATGGGAAGAACTGGAGGCAGGAATAATAGTGGATGGGGTATTCGTAAAATCAGTTAGGTTTGCTGATGACCAAGCTTTAGCTTGTCAGTCAGCCAAGGGGTTGTAAGCATTGCTTAGTGAAGACAAATAGAGAAGAAAACAAATGAGTAAGTACTTGGTATGGTGGGCAAAGAGAGGGGTTTGTCGGAAGAAATCCTATATAGGCAGGAAAAGTGGATGAAAGGGGTATTTTCCGGCAGCGAGATGTTGAAGACTGTAATTGAGGGGAGAATGTTAGGCAAACGAGGAAAGGGAAGGAACATACTAGGGATGTTGGACGGGATGAAGGGAGGAAGAAAGTACTCAGAGCTGAAGAGGGACCTGATATAGAGTAGGATGTTGTATTTTGCTGGGGGTCACAAATTATTTAATTAGTAATTATGTCCATCCAAAAACCTACCTTAACCGGTAGATTACCTAATAAATAAAAAAAATATAAATATTGGAATTTCCCATCTCTTTTTTTAGTTCTGCATGAGCAGTCTTGTTTTGTTGGAGGCTTGCTGCGGGGAGTTTTAGGTTACCATTTGTAAAAGGGAACGAAACCACATGCAAAATTAACACATATATGCAAAACTACATAAACCCACAGTGGCGTACACGTTCATGCAAAAATCCTTTCATTCTACACACATGCAAATACATATACTGCCATCATCTAACAAATAATTGCACCTTAGGATGCAGTAAGAAATATATCCAATAACGTGCAAGCTAGAATTTGGAAAATAGGTAGGTGAAATTCCACTACCGCATGGGTATGCAACGTGCAGCGTTCACCTACCCAGGGAAACCGGTAGGGATTTTGACCCAAGCTGCAGGTATCGGGAGTGTCCCCCTAAACATAGAGACGAGGGTTGGAAGGGAAACCTTAAAAACACAGAAGGTAGAGAAAACAATACTGTATACTGTAAAGATCACTACATAATGTAAAGAAATTCTAATGAGTTCATGTGGAAAGAAAATTTAAGTACATTTTATTTGCAAGTCAGGGTAAGCTTAAACGTTGCGTAGACAAAAGTTCTATTCGTCGGTGGATGTGTATGGTAGTTGGAAATATACGTATAAGTATTGACGTATTTTTCAGTGGGATTGCGTACACAACAAGATTATTCTATATGGGACCTTACAAAATATTGTTAATGACGCTGCTAGACTTTGTAGTCCCTTCTGCCTATAATGTGTCTAATGAATATCAATTTTTTATTTGCTTGCTCGCAGATTTTACGCATGAGGTTGCCCCAAGTTAAGTCTTCAGTGGTAGTAATACCTGGGTATTTTACTATAACAACTACTTCTAGGTTAACTCAAGCTAGTTTGTATATTAAACCCGTTGATGTTTTAACAAAATTTACCACCAAATTTTGCTATGGTTCAATGATAGCCCCCGTCCCTCCACGCTCTACCCTAACCTCGTAGATTACTGGGTTAAGCGATACTACAACCGTGTAAAAGGCCAGGAGATGGGGTTGAAGTCATCGGAAGAAGTGAGAGTCAAGTGAGTACAGAAGGTACTGAATAGTAATAAGATAGGGAAGTGTGTTTTACCTTACCTGTGGCCAGCGTATTCCTCGTATCGGCGATGCTCCCTGGTACCTCCGCGGCGGCACCAGCGGTCAGACAGGCCAGTGAGCAGAACATGGCGACCAACATCCATGACATGAAGGTAGCCATTCTCTAGGAGGTTAACCTGGAGAAAGGAAATCAAGAGTGAGATTCCAATTCTCGGCACGCCGTGCCATATTTCTCGATTGGTTGGTTCGGGCACCACTGTCCCAAGATGTAAATTCCGTTTTACTGCCTTCTCTAGATTATATTCAAATGCGTTCATGACTTTATTTATGGTTTCCGGCTTAACTTTATGGAATTGATTCATATTGGAAATGAAAAATAGTATCTCTGTGATTCCACTGAAAGGAAATTCTGAAACTGAAATTCTACTTTTCAGTGGATTCACAAAGTTACCATTTTTCATTTCCAGTGCGTTTATGACCACTAAATTACATAATAGCTATATTATATTTATGCTTAACAGGGATATAATCCATCGTCAGGAAGGTTTTTTAATTAACTGGAGTTATATTAATGGCGGGTATCGAAAGGCCCACCAGTTGAGACTACTGAAGAAATTTAGTCTTCGGGAAGTACTCGTACACAGCGTCCAAAAATTGTATTGTTTTATGAATCTGTCTGATATAAATACTAAAATTAAAACATTTTTACATTGCCGGACAGCCCTGATACCATGCTGTTTTTACTCCTTGTGAAAAGGAATATCGAAACCACACAGCGCTGCAGGATCAAGGTGATCGGAGAATGAGGAAATTGTACCCCGGCTTCATTCCTCTCCCATTGAACATGAACTGGAGGACAAGTGCTTGCTTGGATTGCAGAAAATAACTCACTTTATCAGCTGGCGCCGTCCTCCAAGGTACAAAGTGCTGTCTCCAGACAGAAAGGATAGCTTCCTATATTTTGGACCTTCCGAGCGAAAGAACGCCTGCCGCCTCCCTGTTCTCACATTCGCTCGTGAGAGGCCTTATATAATTCAGAAGGCACCTCCACTACATTTTAAGCTGCCCATCATACCTTATTATAAATGGCATTAGTGATTGGGCACACTCACTTCTGTGATTACAAAAGCCACGATTCTATCCGTAGTGGTGGCTGGAGTGGGGGGAGGGGGACACAACCACTCCAACCTCCGGATCAATTATGCCTAGGGGTGAGTTAAGTGTACTAACGGGGTGGAGTGTATTCTAGGGGTGATAAGCGCCAATACTGTCATTGGAGTGGGTCATTCAATCAGCCACCTAGGCCGGCTTAAGTAAAGCTCGAAGATTAGACGGAAAGCGAGGGATATGGGCTATATCTCCTGATAATCGGCTACCATGGTTGGTGGGAGTTTTGTTCAAATATCAGCAATTTTTTTATTCCAATTAGGAGAATCGGTTATTTTTTTGGAGAAAAGAAAACAAGGCACTTTTGATAAATAAGTAAAGCCCGCAATAACCGTTTCAGTGTCACCCTCCTTCCGTTCGTGAAAGAATGTCTCGATATACAACTGCGCCTTGAAAGAGCCTCTAATTATGTTTGAGTCTGCATTAGAGGGATGTATTGCGGCACTAAAAAAAGGAAGCTTATAACGGAAACAGCAAGATTGAAGTCTTAAGATCAGTAGTTCGCTCTCTGTAAATGGGGGGATGTTGAGAGTGGGGGGTTCGGTTAGTATTAAATAGGGAGGGGTACCCCCTCTGCGCTTCCCCCCTTAGCTGAGAACTTAGGTGCATTGTGGACTTTCATAAATTGATGTAAGGGAGTCATTTTTACACATATTAAATGATAAAAATACAAAATTAAAAGCATTAAACAAATTTTTAAAATGTATGATACATATCATTTCCATCCCCGCATGCCATTTTCTACATGTAAATATTGATTAACACAACAAAAGGAATGATTTTTTTCCGAATAGGTATTTTTGTGGAGCCCAGCTGCTACTCCTGATATAGAGTAAACGTACGGAAAACTAGTTCCATAAATACAGATTCTGGAAAACCCGTTTTTTTAGTTCATTTTTTCCCGAACATGATACTTCCCAGTAAGAAAATATGCCTGAAATCATCTTTTAGGGAAACCTGTCTATGTTTTTTTGGAAACCGGCATTGATTCTATAATCTTATTTACATGACAGGCGACTTTGACGGTTTCGAAGAAGTGCATTAGTTTTTAGAAATAAATAGTTTTATTATTTTAGAACTTTTTATAATTTATATTTTACTGTTTCGGAAGAAAATGTAGCTCTAGATACATAGCCAACCCCTTGCAGCACACTAAGGCTCCCTCGGCGCGATCAATTTGAAAAATAGCAGTGTTCACCCTGATTAGTATTTTTCTAAATATGATGGATTATGAAACGTAACGACTATCGAATAATCTTCCGGAAATTTTGAGAACGCTTTGCGTCAATGCTTTAACAAAAACAGTGCAGCTTCTATAATTATATTTAATGAGGAGAATTATCTCTTTTCAAAATAACGACGCATGAGGTAGCAATTCAAACTTTAATTCATGAACTTTTGCCATTGCAATAACGGGTTTGTGAGCTGGTGGATTGTCTTGATGAAACAACAATTTCTTCTTAGCTAAATGTGGTCACCTTTGCTTGATATTTTTGCTCAAACGTTGCAATAAGGTCGCATAATACTACTCGCCGTTAAAAGTTTTTCCTCTTTAAAGATAGCCAATGAAAATTATGCCTCGCGCATCCCAAAAAACCGACGCCATCGCCTTGCCTGCAGATGTAGTGGCCTTCGCCTTCTTTGGAGGCGGTTCTCTCTTTTTAATCCATTGTTTCGATTGTTCTTTTGTCGCGGGTGTGAATAAGTGAACCCATTTTTTATCAAAGGTCATTAAACCGCGCGAAAATTCTGCTGCTTTCTTTGTTGCTGGGAAACTTTGCTAAACACTCAATTGAAACATCTTCACGACCCTGGTTTTGCTCGAGTATGAGGCACCCATCTTGTACACAGCATCCTCATGTCCTAATGTTCAGCTAATATGCAATGTACCGCACTTTTTGAAATGCCTACTATATCTGCTAGCTCGCGCACTTTCAGTCGACGATCATATAGCATGACTTGGTGGATTTTCTTCGCCATTTCTGGCGTCGTCCCTTATTGGGTCGACCTATGCGATGCTTGTCTTAAAACGTCAAACGGCCTCCTTTAAACTTTGCTAGCCAATATTTTACTGTTTTAAACGAAGGAGCAGACTCCCACAGAGTAGAATTTAGTCCAACGGTATTGTATCACATAACGATAACCAATTTTCTCCATTTTCACAACTTCTCTGAAATCGTTTAGTACTGATGGTTACCAAACAATTACAAAACAACGTAGCGTCTCCAAACTTGAAACATTTGCTTTTCTGATTACATATTTTCTAATACAGCGATCTTTTTTAAACAACTACCGGCAAAACTAGGTCAGGCCGGGTACTTTTGGACCTTTCCATGTAATTTAAATAATTGTAAATAAAGGCCCAAACATAATGAAAACTAAAAAACGAGCTGTTATAAGTCCGGATGTATGATAGGTTCGATTATTTCGATTCTAGAGGAGAAGATATATCTCCATGGGGACTATTACCATTGGACTATCAATTAGCCCCCAAGAGGTATTTTGACTGAGCGTAACATTTAAAACTTAAAACCTTTACTGTCTTCAAATTCGCACTTTTAAATGTCGGTATTTTAAGATGCAGTGAGATTGTAACGGGAAGAGCTATGACAAGTATTCTTCTCAATAAGTTTTTTAAGTAGCATTCAAATGTTTCAGTTGAGTATCATTAAAGTGTTTAATTCAGGTTTTTCAGTATCACTATAATCAGTACAACCAGCCTTCTATCTCGTTAAGCTCATCCGCTAATATTACTTTATCCTGAAGTCTTACTTATTTATTTATCGACTTAATTGGGCGAGGTTGAGACTAATAGTCCCTCCTTCCACCTAACTTTACATTAGAGACATTATATTGAAGACCGTCACATACAACCAAGCCCTAGATGGAGGGAAATCCACCTAGGC
Source organism: Hetaerina americana (assembly GCF_022747635.1). Taxonomy (NCBI): domain Eukaryota; kingdom Metazoa; phylum Arthropoda; class Insecta; order Odonata; family Calopterygidae; genus Hetaerina; species Hetaerina americana. The sequence continues at coordinate 14,263,241 of NW_027287205.1, read as the reverse complement.
GGGAATCGAACCCGCGGCCTTTGGGTTGGTAGGCGAGGACGTTACCCCGCCGCCACCGAGGCCGGCAGTCTTAGTAAATCTCCATAAAGCGCTGCGTCATCGGAAAATATCAAAGTTTATCTATTAATCGCTGTTTTAATTTCGTTCAGATACAGAAGGTTTAAAAGATATCCGATGGCACTTCCTTGGAAACATTTGATGTAACTTCGAACACATCAGAACTAGCACCATATATTTCGGCGTTTGAAGCAGCGATTCTTCAAGGCCGGTTACATCCGGTTTCAATAGTTTCAGTTTTCAGTTTAAGATATCATGCCGGTTTTTCTGGATAGGTATTAGCTTTGAATTTTTTATTTAATATTCATCGCAGTTCACGCCTTCCTTAAAAGGGAAATACTTACAAATATGGAAAATATAGGAATTCAATTTTTGTGTCTAAATTTCAATTTTCTGTTTAGTTTGTCCGAATTTGTGCCACACAATTTCGAAGTAATCTGTAGAATTTTGAGGCTATACAATAAAAAAATGAATTTGTTTTAGCCCACCTCGCGTCTTCAGGCAATACGCTACCTTCATTTATACGATGGCAATTGTCTTGTTACTCAAAAATAAAATTTTCATATATTTGTTGACGCTTCTCCCATGCGTATCCATCGTAAAAATACAAACCCTTTGAACGCTCTGGGCAAACAAAATAACATATTTAAGGATTTAAAGTTACAATTTAAAATACTATCATCTACATCTACTTAAAACCCCGAGAGCCGCCGCGAGGACGTTTGGCGGGGGTGTATGGGCACCACCGGTAAGTAAAAAAAACCGCATGCAAAAGCCACAAATTTATACCATCCACAAGCAAAACATGGCATACATTCATGCAAGAACATTTACACCCCACACACATGCAAGCACTCAAACTACCAATTAATATACACATGCATCTGAAAGTATTCCTAACATCTTGGCAATGGCTGCGTAGATTTTCGCGGCGGTGGCTTGAAGAATTCTGCATGTCCGGGTTTTCACCGCGTTGTTGTTTGAAGCCGACAACAGTTTCGCCGAAGTTTCATCCGGCGTCTTCAGGTCGAAGAGCGAAGCGGAGCGTTCTTCGACCTGAAGACGCCGGATGAAACTTCGGCGAAACTGTTGTCGGCTTCAAACAACAACGCGGTGAAAACCCGGACATGCAGAATTCATCTTGGCAATGTTTAACTTTGTTCCGACTTGTAAATTCAATGTTTTTAATATTTCTAAAGTAACTTCCGTTTCTTACTATTGTGATTTTCTGATTGTTCGGGGAAAGAATGAGTATTTGTATCCACCTGTACTGGAATCTATCTCCCTTATTTTATCTTTGTGGTCTGATCTACTTAAGTAGAGTGGGGCCATTATAATTTCTTTAGCGTCATAGATAAAGTCGTTTGTTCTGAACCTTTCAAAAAGACTCAGTCTCGCCTGTTCTCATCGAGCTTCAAGTGGCTCCCAGCCTAAATCCCCAAAGAGACCTGTAACACCTGTGTTCTTATCATAACAACTTTTAAAGAATCTGGCGGATTTTCTTTGGATTTTAGCTAATTCCTTTTGCCAATTTTTCTCCCAAGGATCCCAAATATTTGCGGCATATTCCAAATGAGGTCTAACTAGAGCAAAATAACACCTCTTTTTAACTTTTTCATTACATTTCCCCACCATCAGTTTTTTGAAGCCAAGTTTCTTTAAAGCTGATCCGCATATTGCCCTGATATGTGCTCCCCATGAAAGGCGTGGTGTTAGAACAACCCCCAAATATTTAACTTGATTGGCCGTGGTCAGTACTGAACCCTCTAAATTGTAGTTTATATCCTGTTCCTCGCCAAATTTTCTCCCAAGGATCCCAAATATTTGCGGCATATTCCAAATGAGGTCTAACTAGAGCAAAATAACACCTCTTTTTAACTTTTGCATCACATTTCCCCACCACCCGTTTCATGAAGCCGCGAGTTTCCTTAAAGCGGATTCGCATATTGTCCTAATGTGTGTTCCCCATGAAAAGCGAAGTGTTGGAACTACCCGCAAATATTTAACTTGATTGGCCGTAGTCAGTACTAATCTCCCTATTTGTAGTTTATGTCTTTTCCGACAATTAGTTTGTTCCAGTATTTCAAAAATGCACATTTGTCTCTACTAAATACTCTTCCCCTTCCTTGCACCAATCTAAATCTCTAGAGTAGCTCGCGATATAGTTGGTTCCTTATTTTCCTCAATACTCCCGTTCTGTTAGTAAAGAACCTGAGATTAATACTAACGTGGGCGCTTAAGTTATTATTGAACATTAACAATAGAAGTGGTCCTATGACACTTTAGTGGGGGACGCCAAAATTTACATCCATATCTGTTGAGAACCACCCATCGAGGAAGGGACTCCATTCAGCCATTCTGTCTCAATTTCGCCCAAATAAAGACCACTATCTATCTATCAAGGACTACTATTTGTGTGATCAACTTGAGTAGCTTCAGGCGAGATGTGGTGGAAGTCGAACATAATGAATAAAGGATTGAAAAGTGCTTTGATCAGTTATTCATTATTTGTTTTATATTTGACAAGAATTCTCTGATCGAAAAATAATTTTCTCATTGATTCCATAGCATTTGAGTTTGTATAACAGTTTATTGTGTGGAACTTTATCGAAGGCTTTTTTGCAAAACAGGAATGCTCCATCGACTGTTGCGTTATTTTCTCCCGATCTAAATATATCGTGAATGAAAAGACGTAATTGTGTTTCGCAAGATCTGCTCATCCTAAATCCGTACTGGTTGTGGGTTAGTATATTCCTACTATCAAGAAATCTCATTATTTTAGTGACAATAATGTTATCTAATATATTGCAAGAGATGAATGTTAAGGATATGGGTCGGTAATTGGTTGCCTTATCCCTATCGCCGCCTTGATCGATAAGAGTTATATGGGCTAGCTCCCTGTCGCGAGGCACTGAGCCTTCTTCTATCGATTTTAGGAAAGCAATATGTAAAAACTGGGCAATGTCTTCAGCTAATTCCTTTAATATTCTAGCAGGTATTTCTTCCGGACCAGGTTCCTTGTGTGCTTTGATACCACGGAGCAGATGTGCTATTCCCTGCTTGGTCAGTGTAAGATCGCTCATGAGTTCCCCGGGTGGGTGTGGAGGTTCGTTTGGTGCGTTTTTGTCTTTATTGTAGACGCTCTGTAAAAACGTTTTTAAAATATTTGCCTTTTTCAAGCTGCATGTAATTATGCCTCCATTTCCGTCTTCAAGTAATGTATAGTTGGACATTAACCCTTTAATCCCTAATATAGGACCAAAATGACTTTTAATTTTCCTGAAGATATTCGAATAGCATTTTAGATTCAAATAGTGCAGAGCTGCGCGCATGATATTTTTCTTTTTACTGTGGAATTCTTTTAATTTCTGCTTTGATTTATTCACATAAAATACATATCGACACTTTTTAAACTCTTGTTGAAAATTGACTGTAGCCTCCTTTGCCTTCTTGATGAAGATCCGACTTCCCCGCTGTGCCATCTAGGTTCCTTACTGTCGCATTTGATTTTGTATGGGATGTTCGTCTTCATTCCTTAGCGTAAAATATTTAAGAAATATTACCAATTGTTCTCTGTATCGCTTGTCTATGTTTTTTTCTTCTATTCTTGTAATTCTTTTGGCAATTTTAATTTGCATTGTTAAATATGTCTTCTGAACGCTTTTTTTATTTTCACAAACTTAGTTTTCAAATCTACAAAAATAGCCTTATGGTCACTGATTCCGTCTATTATTTCAATGTCTGTAATGATTTAGGGCATAGAAGTCGCAAAGATGTCTAGTATGCTGTGACCCCGTTTTGGTGAATCGACAATTTGTTCTAAAGAGTGTTTTGTGAATACATGAAGAAGTTCTCGGTATGAATCTCTATTTTTGGCAGATTTGCCTATGCAATACGTGTCCCAGTCAATTGTCGGTAGATTTGTATCACCAGCGATTACAATAATGTTGCTATGTTTGTTTCTAATATTGCGTATTTATCCGTCAAGCTTGTGTAGATTGTCTTTATTAGAATCTGTAGGTCTGTAAAATGAAAACACGAATAGGCTTCTATCGTTTTATTCCTTTATGTTGCACCAAACATTTGGTATGTCATTTTCGTCGCATTCGTATCGTTGGCTACTAAGATATGACTTTACAGCGAAGAATCCTCCCCAACCCAATCTATTAGGTCTGTCTTTTTCGTAAATTTAAAAACCGCTCGGAAATACTTTATTATTTGCTATATCTTCCGTGAGCCAACTCTCCGTTCCAACTAATATGGATGTGTTTGTACTTACGAACATATGCTCAATATCCGATATTTTGTGTCTAATGCTACGGCAGTTTTTCGTTGAAAATTTTATTTGTTCAATCAATTTTGTTTTTCGGTTTTATGTATGTTCAAAAAACGCTTTCTAGACGATTCATGGTTAAAAGAGGTATATGTATTACATTCAGTCTTTTATGTATTTCTAGGCACCAATTTTATTAACTTTACCTGGGATGTTCATTGATTTAACGTTAGATCGTGTTTGTTCTCTTATTTTTGGGATCTGAGGGGCATAACCTGATCTAAAGTGAGAAACAGCGCTGGATTCTACTTAATTTGTTCCAATGTATATCCTACGCGCTACAAACTGCGATGCCTCGGCCATTAAATGGACCCAGGAGCGATTAAGGGGTACCCGACACGATGAGAGGACAGGCCTCAGATCAACAAAGTCCGCTCCGATTTCCCGACAAAATCCCAGTCATCTCTGCTTTAAACCCTCTATTTGGCTGCAAACGAGCCTTCCGCGGACAATGCGAGGGTATGTTGCATTCCCACCCGGCGTAAGTCTGCCCAGAGTCTGACACCGGGTTGTTTGAAAGAGTTATATCTAAAATTTCTGTCGCGTCCCCACTTAACTCGCTGGTTTCCTGGAAAGAAAGTCTCTTTCTTCGGGCTGCGTATCGAGAAACAGTGCTACATTGTGCTTGGTGGCCGGCAGATGAACGGATGAACTTCGCAGGAAGAGACCGGCCAGTGCGTCCATGTAACTATATCATCTACATGTATACAATACCCAACAAGCCACGGTATAGGTGCGTTAGGTTAACACCCTTAAAAGGGAACAAAACCTTATGCAAAATCAACATATTTATGTGAAAATATACTAACAGTGACGTACATATTTTTGAAATTATTCTTTCAAATGACACGCAAGCAAATTAATATTCAACTAACTAACTGTTCCACCTTGCTACGGAGTGAAAATTTATCCAATAATATGCAAGCAATAACGCATTATACGAAGACACATTGCGGGTTCATTTCTTACGGTGTCGTTAGAGCTACTAAACAATTCTGGAAGAACTTCGATGTCATTGTTATTGCAGAATTTAGTTAATTATTTGTAATATTTTATTTGAAAGTGCAATTGAAGAGTAACATGACGCTCGTCTTTAAATTTGCATAACTGAAGGTGTAAAATTGTATTTCGCGACTATAGAGAGGAAGTTATTGAAATAAATAATAATAAATTATTTCCCCTAATTCCTCTATCCCTCTGTACTTTCAACGGTTTGCGTCTACCCGACGTGCAGAAAATATTTTACGAAGATCTTAGGTTATTTCGTTAGTTTTCTTGCTTGTCACTGTAACGGCCCACGCAAATTTTAGAAAAATAATTCATCACGCTTAAGATGAACGTGTATCTGTGGTCGTACATTTTCTGACTCTGCATGCGCTGACTTTGCTTTGCGACGATTCACCAATGCTTCGTAATAATTTTTCAAACATTATTTTCATATCAGTGTGTGAAGAGCATAAGCGTTTTGAACCTTTCACCATTCCTAAACTCTTTTATACCAAATTTTTCTTTATTTACATAATTTACACGTGGTGTAGAAAATTGCCCGATTTCTTAGATCACATTATATTTAGGGCAAGATTCGGAGTTCATAGTCTTTTTTCTCACGCTTTGCCTCTTGGCCGAGTAAATGCGATTGACAACGATCAAGGTGTTCGGCAGGAAATGAGTTCGTAGTGTTTCAAATTCGATCCAGACTTTGAATTAGGCTTCCCTATTTCTTATTATTCAAATCTCTACTCTGAACATTACATTTCTGCAGAGAATTGGATAGTTGACGGAGGGGTTGGTGTGGTTTCTATGTTTTGCCACTTCTTCTAATCGCCCCTCATTTAATCGGATTTGGTTTACAAACTGTACTCACATAAGAAAATCATAGTTTGGCCAGGGATTGTGACCAGGGATTTTGATCCGCAATTTTGATGCGTAAGATCCGGAAATAAAACACCAAAGCTCTTAGTGGTACACAGACCGGTCCCCCAAGCCCAAAAAGGCAGTAATGACCAAACCAAAAGTGTAAGCAACGATCATTGTCTTTTTCGACAATAAAGGAGTGGTCAATAAGGAGTTAGTTCCTCAAAGACAGACAGTTAACTCCACCTACTGAGTGGATGTAACGAAAAGACACCAAAATAGAGTCACCAGGACGAGAAAACACATTTCCGTTACCTTGTGACTCCATCACGACAACGCGCTACCAATCCGCGAGTTTCTAGCAAGACACCAGGTACCAACGCTGCCATATATTCCTGACGTCACCCCAGCAGACTTCTTTTTTCCCTTATAATTGAAGCAGCAGTCTTTTCCGACAGGAAAGGAGTGGTCTACAAGGAGCTTTTTTCTCAAGCACGGAGGGTTAGCACGGAAGGTTAGCATGGTTTGCTCTGTGGATGCACTGGTAAGACTCCGAAAAAGAATAATCATGACGGGAAAAGACATACCCGCTACCTGGTAACTCCATCACGACAACGCGCCATGCTACAGCGTTCTATGAGTCCGCAAGTTCCTGGCCAAACACTAGGTGCCAAACTCTGAACCCCCCCCCCTATAGCATCGCCCAGCAGACTCGGATATTATTTCTTGGGAACGCTGATGGGATTTACCTCCACAGAATCTAACCAACACATCCAAGTTACCTTCCCCTTATCCCGAGAAATGACCCTACAATCGTCCAACCTACGGACGTGAGACTCCTTTAATGGGAGAAGGCGTATGAGGTAATCTCTAATCGCCCAGTCACGTGTAACATTCGGGCGAACTCGTGCCTCCCTATGGGTGTGGCTGGTTTTCGTATTTTCACCCCGAGCACCATCTCTCCTGCGGGGAGTCCTCCCGCCGTCGATCTTCGATGGCAACTCCCGCACCATTCTCTCTTGCATGAAAATACGAGCCCTTAGAGCAGGAGATCCCTCAGTGCTCTCGAGCATCGCAGAATGGGACTTAGATGAAGCCATACTTATTTCAAGAACGATTTCCCTTCCAAAGCTTACCTATATGCACTGCGCTAAAATTTTCATGAACAGATTTTAATGACAGCAGTAAAAACTTCCTGTCAGAGTGGAAACAGAGGGCATTCCTTGACGACTCTAGCTCCATCAGCGTAAGATTGACCTCAGGGGTACTTCAGGAAAGTGTTGTCGGGCCGTTACTTTTCTTGATTTTTGTTAAAGATTTGAACCGCGAAGTGAAAAGTAAGATCAGGATGTTCGCGGATGACAAGGTAATTTATCGATAGATATATGGGGATCGTTCAATTCTAGCATAGGAGTAGTAGTATTTAGGGGAGGTGACCGACAGCCGAGGTCATTTTTGGCATTAGGGATAGAAAGGAAAGGATGAACGGTGGAAAGAAACCCGTCGTCGGCATTAGCCTACTCTTTACGAAAGGCGCCAAGGGTTCCGCAGTTTAACGCCCGATCCCATGGACGGCGTACTCACTCAAAGTGCCATCCACAAAGCACCTCAAGTAGGGACCGAGGTCCCACTGAAAAGTATGCAAATCCGCCGGGATTTGAGCCCAGGATTCCTGGAGTTTGGGTGGGAATCATTAGAGGAAAGACGATTCAATGCTAGCTTGAATAAACTAAAAAATTTATATCCACATATTTCAGCGTTGAGGTCTCGCAAGCTATTTGCACTCAAACATACATTGGTCCCCTGGATAATGTCATCTACAGCTACATATCTACATAATACCCCGCAAGCCGGCGCAATGGCTTGTGGCGGGGGGTGTTAGGTCACCAACCGTAAAAAGGAACAATACCACATGCAACACAACAACATGGAAAATTACACCCATAGCAGCGCCCGCACTCGTGCAAAAATCCCTCCCCGGATGCCGCACGAAAGCCATCCAACAACACCTAAGCCAGGACACAGCGAGCAAGAATGCGAAACTCACCACCACATGAGCATGAAACAAAAAACTCTACCCCACGAGGATACTGTTAATGGCAGGGAATGCGACTCAGCGTTGCAGGTAGCAGGAATTTCCCCCGCGGAGTGGGACGAGGGATTCAAAAGGGAGACTTGAAAAAAGATAAACAGAACACGAATTAGATCATTCGAAAAGAATGGGTTATTACAGCAAAACACATGAGGTTAGTGGAAGAGCATTCAAGTAGAACTAATTATTTTTTAGACGCTGAGGGTGGCAAGTGGAATTTTTGCTATCCATAACCCTACAGTTGCTATCCCGTATTGTCCGTGGGAAGAAGGGGTCCTTGTGTCTTCTAGTTCTGGCATCTATTTCCCGAATTTTACATGCATGATTCGAGTGACCAATGTATGTAGGAGTACGAAAAATTTGCGAGAACTCGGTGCCGAAACATGCGGATGTGAATTTATTTAATATTTTCAATCTTGCATTGAATCGTCTCTTTTTCAAAGATTCCCACCCCTACTCCATGAGCATTTCGGTGACGCTTTGCGTTTTATCGTAAGAATTTTTTTACAAAACGGGCTGCCCGGCGTTAAACCTTCTCAATTTCCCGAATGAGACCTTTTTCATGCGGATTCCATACGCTACATGCTTATTCTAAATGAGGCCTTACAAGAGTGTGGTAACAACGTTCCTTGACCTTCGAGTCCCTTTGTCGACAATACGTCTAATAAATCCAAATTTTTTATATGCTTGACCGCAGACCTTACGTATGTGAGTCCTGATTACACTTCCCTGAGGTACCCCCGACGTGACTCGAACGCGGTCGGAACTAGCGCCATCAAGGACTACCCTCTGTTCCCGCTCCAAAATAAAACCTTTAACCCAAATTATTGCGCTCTTGTATATACCCGTGACCTTTAATTTGTGAAAACGTTAACCACGTGGAACCTTATCAGATGCCTTTTGAAAATCTAAAAAATCGTATCCACTTGCCTACCTCTTTCACCCGATAAAAGTAAGTCATGTGTGAATAATTCTAATTGGGTCTCGCATGACAGGGTTTTCCTTAAGCCGTGTTGGTTTTCACTTAAAAAGCTACTGTTATCAAGGTATCCCATTATTAAACTGACAATGATGTGCAACAGATATAATTGAGAGATATATGTCTGTAATTACTGGGGTCCTCCCTGTCACCACTTTTAAAAATAGGCGTTATTTGCGCGGTTTTCCAATTCTTAGGGACTTTGCACTGTTGATCGACGCCTACGCGGCGCGCTCTTTCCCTCAATGGGATCATTATACGGCGGACATTCGAGCTACCTATTACTGCCACGTCCTCCCTTCCCGTTCGCTGGCGTCTTACCCTAGGCAGTGCCCTCGGAGTTGGTGTAGGGGCTGCAGGTACGGTGGTGCTGTCGTCCGACAGCACCTAGTACCTGTTGGAGACGTGGATGGGATCTGCGTCCGCAGAGTCCTATTCTCGCCGCAGCGTTACCTCGCCGCCGCCCTTGCCCCGAGAGACGACCCTCCAATCGTCCGACCTACGGACGTAAGACACTCCTTCGTTGAGAGAAGGGACACGAGGTAGGTCTCTAATCGCCCAGCCACGTGTAGCATTCGGCCTCTCTGCGCCGTGGCCCCGTTCAGAGGGACGTGGACTCTCCGGCGCCCCTCGGGAAATTTGACGCTCCCCAACGCCCCGCTGAGGGCGCGCGCTTTGGTCCTGGAGTCGATCCCTGTTTGCTCACCGTTACTAAGGGAATCCTGGTTAGTTTCTTTTCTTCCGCTTATTAATATGCTTAAATTCAGCGGGTGGTCTCACCTGCTCTGAGGTCGGCCAAATAGTTTTTAAAAATTGTGAAATAAATGCCATAAGTATTCTACTCAGGGACCCCTTCTTCTCACGGACAATTAGGGATAGCAACTGGTGGGTCGTATTGGGAAAACACAAAACCCGCCACACTACCTTGCGGCAGCTTGCGGGGTATTATTTAGATGACGTTCCCATTGTCAAATAGCTCAATTATCATGCCATGAGTTCCTGTACTAAGGGATTAAAGAAGCTGGTACTGCGTAGCAAAAACTGGTTATAAGTAAATGACGGTTATGAAGAAAGGTGAAGTTGGTTTGGAGATGACTAAAACATTTAATAAAATCTTTTTTAAATATATTTTTTTCTAACAAACGTCTCTTTCTTATTTAATATTCATCGTGTTGGTATTAAACATTCAGCATTGCTTTATCAACTGTTATTTTGGCAACATCCGAAATGAATCACATACTGTACAAAAATAACGATTTCCAAATTTTTCACTGTTTGATATTACCAAGATAAATTTATTAATCAAACAAATCAATCGAAAAAAACTGGTATGTACTATCTGCTGCACATATAACTTTTCATTTTATTATTTTATGTACAATTATCCAGAACATTTATTAGGCAATTGGAATCATTTTCACTTGTTATTACCGATGGCATTTTTTCGATAATTAGAAAATGAAAATAATTAGGCTTGGTTCCCATCACCCAGTTAGTCTGGTCGACCCCGTCTGTCACCACGGCCCGGTGAGCGCCCACCAGCCTCTTTGGACGGCCCATCATGCCCCCCATGCTTTCCATGCTTATGCAAGGGGCAATGGTTTTTCTTTGGCCGATAAGACTTCCATGGGCTTAGGTCCAGCCGAGGAATGTCCTTGCAATGCTTCAGAGGATTCCTGAAGAGGGAAAAATAGAACTAATTCAATGGGAAGGCATCCACCTCGAGCAGTTAGTGTGCGATTCAGATCGGTTCGAGGGAATGGCACATAGGTGTAGTGATGGCAGATTTTCTATTTTGGCTTTCGTCCATCACTCTAGCAATGGTGATTGTGTATGTAAAATAAAATTAGAGTGAATAAAGAAACCATCTGCTTAAGAACGAATTTTCTACCTCAAATTCAAGTTTTAAAACGATATTAACACATATACAAGATATGGCACATCTATAGATCCTCATGTAATATCAGGCTCGAAGATAGTTGGTATTTTGAAGAAGTAAATGTTTATTGAATAAAATGTTGCCATTTTTTCAGCCCGTTTTGATTGTTATTTAGCATTTTAACTTATATTTTTATTTTTTTAAAAATCCCTGCTTTCCTTCATATCCAAGGTTAGACCCTCGCTAATGATCCCAATTACTCCCCCACACTCGCAGTCATTACTCACTTTTCGCTAATAATGCTGAAGGCGTCCGGCTGCATGTACTCCAAGTCCTTGAGGTTCTCACAGAGAAGGCTCGACAGGGTGACCTTCATGATGGCCTTGAGCTGAGCTGTAAGGATAAAAATGTAAATGTAAAATGCTCGAATTATGTTCACCCCCAGTAGATTTAACGCTACTGTGCTACGTTTGACGTTTATCCATCGTGAAGCACTATTGAGTGAAAAACTTACGGGACGGAATTCTTCGTAATGAAACGGAATCCTCAATATTCAAAATTACAAATACAAATCAAATGAGAACCTCGAAAAGTCAAGTTGAGACATTTTATGATATGGCGCACACCTTTGAAAGACGTTTCTCCATTACTGAATGCTCTGATTGCATATTGGTAGCAAGTCTTAATGACAAATCCTGACTGTGACAGAATTTCTTTTTTATTTATACAGTTCACTACGATTTTCAAGGCTATTGATTTCAAGGAGGGTGACTGACTGTACAGTAACTCTAAGCAGAGAAATAATTCCTGAAGGTCCAAAAGGTCACCTGGTAAGGAAGGGAATTCAAATAACTCACAATAGTGTGTACATTTTGTTAATTCGAATAACGAACGCAGGGTTTTTAGGATTGCTTAACAGTTGACGCAGTCAGTGAGGCATATTTGTTCATCCTAGATGTATCCTCGAAATGTTTTCCATTGATTAGATTTGCTTCTAATTTTCTCATCACATCAATGTCACATTAGGAAGAACTGTCCAATCTAGATAGCTTTCTTTTCCACCTGTAAACACCCACTTTCCTCAACAGACTTAAACTAACTCTATCGTGGTAACGTGCCTCTCCAACTCAATTTTCATTTCTAATTGACTGCCTCATAATATCATCTTTATATTTCAAGCCCTTGTACTAACTCTTATGGGCTCTAGAGAGGCAACCTGAATCCTAACCCCAAAAAGACTCAATAGAGACCCTTCCCTTGGATCTCAATGTGTAGTTGAACTCACCAATTCTCTGGTAAGATATCTGCTATGGTATTTAAAAAATTCATTTCATAGGAAAATTTCGCCAGTAGAGCAAGAGCCCAGTTGACAATAAATTTTAGATCCAACAGTAGGAATGTGTACCATACCGAAATAATTGAACCTTTCCAATAAAACTATACGTATACCAGTTTTAAGGCTGAAATTACTGTCTTCATGCTTGATTAGGGCGTACAACGCTCATAAATGATGAACACTGCAAGGGTATGGAGAATATCACAGCTCTAAATAACCTAATCACGAATTAGAGACATGAAATTTATCAAGAGAAAAACGATTATGTAGACGTAGTGCAGATTTTGCCTAACTAAAAATTAACCGCGCAAAACGAGTAGTTTATTAATGACATTCCTAAAGTTTATCGCATCTTATTTAATAGATTTTAACCGGAGAAGAAATCATTCCTTCCTGTCCACAAACAGGACCTATTTCCTGTATTTTTATTGTAAATGAAAGATTAACAAAGAAAAGAGAATGCCTGAAATACGAGAACGGCTAAATCAAGCGTAGTTTGAAAGGGCAGCGGTGTACCAAGTGCAAAACACATAATTCACATAATTTGTGCTTTTACCTTTGGTGAATTTCCCGGGTCCATGGACATGATCGAAGAAGTACCGGTCGCCCGACCTCCAACGGAAGAACTGCTCCGCAATGATGCAGCCGAAGGTGGGGCCCACGAGGCCCGAGTCGTCCCCGTCCACGCAATGGCCCTCCAAGCCTCCGCCTACCATCAGATCCACGTCATTCGCTGAACTGTAAAGTTTCTTCAGCTGCTTGATGCTCTGTGTTTTAGATAAGGCGGAATTATTTTCGAAATTTAGTTCTGAGTTTCAATAAGGCATAAATGACCGAAGGAAGTGGAGAAGTATAAGGCAGTAGGGATTGTAGTGCAAGAGAGGGTATGCTTAAGTCATCACAGAGAAAAACAGTATTCTAAAATTCTTTACCTCCAGCGATTACATTCTGCCAATGGCGTACCTTCAGTATTACCAGGATTGTTAAAAATATAGCGGTTACATTGAATTTGTGGGTAGTCAGTGGACATCATTTAAGGTCATATAGAGTCACTAAAATTCAAAAGTCAAAAGTAGGTTTGTAGCAACTGGTTCCAATTCCAATACTTGCTTCCTCACGATAAAAACTCTCCTTCTCCAATTTCGATAACTTTTAAGAAATCACAGAGCGAAGTCAGAAATTTCAAATGCCAAAGGGGCAATGGCGAAAGGTACATAGATTCACAGAATGAATTTTTATAGAAGCAAGGAATTGGAATGTTTGATTTCACTAAACCTGTCTCTCGATCATTGCCCGGGGAGGGGCAAATACCTTTTTAGACATGACGTCTTTGAAATGGTCAAAGTCCTTGGCCCTGGGGAGTCCGCACATCTCTCGCATATCGTTGTAAGTGGGCAACCCATGGTCTCTACCCCTCTGGATGTCTATGCTCTTTAGGTCCTGTCCAAATGGCTTCTTTATCTTGAACAGCTTATTCGTGACCTGGAAAAGGAACGGTTGACAACAGTATGAAATGACGAAGTGATAGCAAGCACATGTATTGCCCGGAGAAGATTACAGCTCAAGGAAAGGGTAAGGGAGAAACAACTCCCTGCATATCTTATGAATTGTAACTCGGGTGTATGAAAACAATTAACTCAAATTCAAAAATTTTGAAATGACTACTTGTGGTAAAATTTATAAAGATTGAATTTTTGTAAAGCTATAACATACAGGTTTAATAAAATATGCCTCTTGTTTCCCAAAATCGTTAATGGCAGTTGGATCCTGGAAGACTTTCCACTCAATGTATTAGGGATATATGATCGGTATATTCTGCATAGTTCCAGTTTACACAAACTTGTAAACATGAGCTGTTTTTGGCTCATGTGACATGCTTATATTCCTATAGGACTAAAATTTTATTTTTTCTAGATTTGGTGCACATTTTTGCACCAGCTCTTTTAGTATCCGTGTTGAAGTCCCTGCTGATGCTGAGGATTGTATTATTCTGAAATTCCATTTCAGACTCCACCATCAGCTTTCTTGACACCGCTCTCCAGCAAATTTTTAGTCTTACTTGAGGAAGGCCGAAAGCTAAAACAATGTACAATGTGAGCGTACTTTTGAGAATTACTATTATATGTGTGTTCTATTGTGCCGTCCATACATACATACATACATACATATATATATATATATATATATATATATATATATATATATATATACATATATATATATTCTCACAAAGATGAGAACCCGCGAGATGGCGCATATCTGGGTGGCCCAATCATTTAAACCGCCCAGTCTGAACCAAGCCCACTGAATACATCATATGGCTGCCTACATGTCCCCCCCACCCCCTTCTTCATTTCCTATTGGTCCCTTACCTTCCCTTCCCCCACCTCTCCCCCGCATATGTCCTCTCCGCTCTCCCCCGAGAAATATATGCAGGGAGGCACCCAAAAGTGGTAGGACTGATTTTCTCTGACGCAAACGAAGCGGTGGAGGCGGGTCTGCCTGGCAGGGTAAGGTGGAGAGGGCTCTTAGCAACAGACCGATACCAACCTCAGTCGTCTGCGGGCTGTCGTTGAGTGAGGACACCGTTTTTAGTGAACCAAGTTTTTTGTCCGCGTCGAAAAACAAAATGAATCTGAATTTAGAGCAACGTTATTCCGTGAAGTTTTGTGCGAAACTCGGGAAGACGGCAACTGAGACCCTCGATATGATCAAGCAGGCTTATGGGGACACTGCCTTAAGCCGTTCCGCAGTATTTGAGTGGCACAAGTTGTTTAAAGAGGGTAGGGAGCTCGTTGAAGACGACCATCGCTCCGGACGGCCGTCGACGGCAAGAACCGACACGAATGTGGACAGAGTGAGGACACTGCTGAACACAGACCGACGCTTAACCAGTGAAAAAATTGCAGACCAATTGGGTCTGTCTGCATCCAACGTTCAACGCATTATTTCACAGGATTTGGCCTTGCGCAAGGTGTGGGTGCTTCATCATGACAACGAGCCGTGCCATGGCGCGCTCGTCGTCAGACAGCTCCTGGCCAAATACGGCGTTGCAACGTTGCACCCGCCCTATTCTCCCGATCTGGCACCACCGGACTTCTTCTTCTTCCCCATGATGAAAAAACAGCTCAAGGGACGACGTTTTGACTCGATAAAGACCGTTCAAGAGGCTTCGACGAGGGTCATCAAAGGCATCCCCAAAGAAAATTTCCAGCGGGTGTACGGGGAATGGGAGCATCGTTATACTAAGTGTGTAGCAGCTCAAGGAGCATACTTTGAAGATTATTAAGTCGATGTAAGTATATCGTCAATAAAATTCTTGTAAAAAAATCAGTCCTACCACTTTTGGGTGCGACCCTGTATATATATATAAACGCATATGTATGTAATATATATGTATATATATATATATATATATATATATATATATATATATATATATATATATATATATATATATATACACACAGATATATACATAGCAAACATATATAATGCCTGAGCAATCACAAGGACACTCATGTAAGATGCTCGACTCTTCCCAAAATAGGAAACCGTGAATAACCCAAGGAATACTTACGCCTAAAATGGTGGGCTTCGAAGTTGGGACCTCGTAATTTACCATGAATTTTCCTTCCTGCGATAAAATGGTTCGTTTAAGGTGACGTGCTAGAGTCCACCACCTTAGTATCTGTTACTCTTATGGATGTAGGTTTCAGCTACCTCGCTTCGCCGACAGACACACTGGCTAAGATATCAGAGGAGACGCTATTTATTGCCCTTGTCGCTCCTATAATATCACCAGAAGAAAGCCGTCAGGCGAGAGTTTGTGGATTTTTACAGCAATAATTTTGTGATCAGTAAAATGTCCCCACCTGAAGCAGGAGTACATACTTTGCCCTTAAACCGTTTAGTTTTTTATCAGCATCAGCTAAACTCCACGTAAATACATAGGCAGCATTAGCTGTTATTAAACTCTAATGTCTCCGATCGTACCTAAAACATCTGCCCTTTTTTACATATTAATGCCTAATCATCAGATAATCATTGAGGGTTCCAGGAAGGGGTCCGAGTTTGACGTAACAGAATCAGTGGCGGCCACTTCTATTGGCAAACTGCTTTGGGCATGCTAAATTACCACCTTGTTGAATTTCCAGTATCCGAGTAAAAATAATAGAACTCATGCAAAGAGATTGACCAGGGAACCGGAATGCCCACTTGCACTGACCTCCTTGGTGACAAAGCTGTCTGCGCTCTGTGCTGGCTGGTTGGTCATCCCCCGGAACGCGGACGTCAGGAAGTCGGGCTTCTCCAAGAAGGTTGAAAAGAATTCGAAGTCACTAAAATCGTAGGTCTTAATTGGACATCTGCCTTCACCCTGGATCCTTAGGTCGCAAGTCACATAAAAAAGGAGACACGGGCCAATGTATACTTATGTACATGAATTTACTTTTAAATAAAAGT
Source organism: Hetaerina americana (assembly GCF_022747635.1). Lineage (NCBI taxonomy): Eukaryota > Metazoa > Arthropoda > Insecta > Odonata > Calopterygidae > Hetaerina > Hetaerina americana. The sequence goes on along the minus strand of NW_027287205.1, from coordinate 14,246,247 downwards.
ATTAATTGTTCGGATTTAATCACCATACCCTGTTTGTGTACATATATTATTATTATTATTAGGTAATCTACCGGCTAAGGTAGGTTTTATTGGATGGACACAGCTCCTAGTAAATATGTTGTGACTCCATAACTTCTTAACATCCTTGCTCAACGTCCCTGTCATACTCTCCCTCCTCCTTGTGATAGCCTCTTTGCCTAGCGCAATTCTTCTCCTTACGTCCCTACTACTTTGACCGTGTTGGTCGAAAACACTTTCGAGATACGTAAAGTGTTTTACCTGCTCTAGTTTTTACCCTTCTATTTTAATGTTTACCTTCGCCTTTTTCTTCCTAGAAAATCGCATAACCTTTGTTTTCTTAATATGGAATTTCAACCAATATCTGTCGCACTGAATTTCCAAGTCACTGAGCAATGCTTGCAGCCCCTTGGCTGACTGACAAGCTAAAGCTTGGTCATCAGCAAAAGTGATTTTAGGTATTCCCTGCCGACTTTCATTACTACTATGTATATATATATATATATATATATATATATATATATATATATATATATATATATATATATATATATATATATATATATATATATGTGTGTGTGTGTGGGTCGCGGTAGTCCGGTGGGTAGAGCGTTGGACTGCTGATCGGAGGGTCCCGGGTTCAATTCCCGGGCAAGTCACTCTGGGCACCTGCAGCTCCACCCAAGCTAAATTGATTTTTCGGGTACCAGGTCTTCCTGGGAAACCATAACCGGCACAGGGAAAGGAACTGGCCCCCCTACCCTGATGTATGAATTTCACACGCTGTATAGGGCTTAGTAATGGGTGAACTCTACCATCACCTACTAAACCGACCTTCGGGTTGATTACTGTGTGTATATATATTTGCGAGGTCTGTTCAAAAATATCACGAATTTTGAATCTTCGCAGATAACGTATATTTGATATACTCATCTCTCATATATGCCGAAAAGTGCCTTGACTTCAAAGAGGTTATTGCAAAGTATTACATTCACTCGCTTTACTTTCTTTTGTGTAAATATTTTTAGGAACCAATGTTATTATTTTTATGTGGGTTATATGTTGTTTAAGCACTTATTTGTTTTTTTATATTACTTTTGGGATGAAATAACATCATGCAACGCAAAATATAAATTAAAAAACTGGTTGAAAAAATTTTACCCGACACCAAACTACATTTTACCAGGAAAAAACAAGAGTAGAGGCACAAATGTAATAGCAGGCCGTCAGGTAGGATCAGGTACGGTCAGTCCAGTTTTCAGGAGCAAACTCGAGCACCTTCATCTTTGTAAAGGAACAGAGAGTGAACGACATTGGAATGTCGGGGCTACTCACTGAATTTGTCCTTCGATGAGGGTGTGCAGATATCTGAAGGCGGCCGTGGAGAAGACGCTCATCGTGGAAGGATTGACACTTGCGTTGTACGATCCCCCGTCTCCTGATCCCTTGGCTCCCACCAACAAATCCATTCTCTCCAAGATATTCTTGCCTGGCAGAGTAAAAGTATAACACACACACACATGTATATATAGTATATATAAATATATATATATATATATATATATATATATATATATATATATATATATATATATATATATATATATATATATATACATATATATATAAATATACACACAAACAGATGTAGATTTTTAGACCATAGAGACACAAGGAAAGGACACTCAAAATATGTTATTTGACGTTTCGACGGCACGGCTGTCGTCTACAGAATCATCAGATTTTGGTTTGGTAGGTGTTAGGTGATGGTAGAGTTCACCCGGTACTAATCCCGACGGCGTGTGAAATACACACATCCGGGTAGGGGGGCCAGTTCCTTTCTATGTGCCGGTTATGGTTTCCCAGGAAGATCTGGTACCCAAAAATGCCGGCCTAGCATCAGCTGCCACAGCTTTGGGCGGGACTGGAGTTTACTGTAGGGGCTGCAGTACAGCAATGTGGAAGAGAATGGGCAACCACGGCATTATTATTTTCCCTAGAATAGCCTGGCATTGAAATATGATAAGATTGCTTTTCTCCCGGTAAAATATTCTGGAGGAAAACTAGTTCCCCAATCGGATCCAGGGAGGGGAACACCACTCAAGGTTGATAAATGCAGAAATGGGATATGGAACGTTATATAATTAAGATGGATTGGAAATTTGAAAATGCCATGACGGAGATGGATGGGCTGGAAATAGTCTCATCTTGAGAGTTATGGCCGGAAAAATGATACACGTAGATAGGTCATTATAGTATGTGGAATTCGTGAACTTGGAGAAGTCCATCGACAACGTCGAAAGGAACAAGATGTTCCAGATACTAGAAACCCTTGGATTTCGACTTCAACGAACGAAAAAATATCCATAACCTCTACTATAATTAGGATGCACCTATACAAAGGAAAAATGGAAGAAAAATAAATACCTAAATATGCAAATTAGTAAGACAAGGATGCAATTTCTGGCCAGTAATATTCAAAATATATCTGGAAGGGGTATAAGCACAATAATTGGGTATCAAAAGTGTCAAGGTAAATGGAGAAGGAATTAGCATGCTCCGGTTTGCTGATGGCATCACAGTAGTAGTATAAACGCGAGAGCAGGAAGACAGTTGAGGAGGTAACCATGGTATGGCTCATAGACGCTTTTAATTATCCTCTAATGTATGGGAGCTGGTAAGCACTACACACTCCGCAATTTTTCCCTCCTTGTCCCAACCCAACCCCTCCAAAACCTATACCAGCCCTCGAATTTCGTCCACCACCTTCCTCACGTTTCCTCTTGACCTGCGGTTCCTTCTGTCCGTAGAAGTCGATGATTTTGAGACCAAAAATTTCTGAATATGTGTGTCGATTAAAATATTTTTTATCTTCACTCCTTTTGATCATTGTAACCTACTATTAGGCCTATCTGAGGAACGTAGTCATCATACTACCAAGGAATGAACGCTCAACGCTACTACCTTCCTTCATTCCTTACGCCTTCCGTCGTTTAATGTCCCACAAAGTAAAACATCGTTAGCGCAAGGGGGCAGGATGGGATAGCCCCTTACACTCTGTGCCACTCACCGACTATCCTGGGCAGGTAGTCCCTATACGTTATGGCCTGGAAGATGGCGGTGACGATCCTCCGGGTCTCCTGGAACAGCCGCTCGTCGTTCCAGCGGGGGTGCATGTCGCTCAGTTGCCTCGCGACCCGATTATGCTCCCGAATGAGCACCACGTGGTGCGACGCCAGCCAGGGGTGCTGATTTATTCTTTCATCACCTATGTCCACATTCAAAGAAGATAAACACTAAGAGAACCCTCATAAATCTCTCCATTACGAGACTTGTGTTTAATGAGAAAAAAGGCATACTTCCTCCAAGGTTCCTCATATTTAGCCGAACTACTTCTACTTCATTAGGCGGCAGGAGGTAGGCAAGCTATCGGAGTTTACTCACCCGTCAGGTAGCAGACATTCTCCCTACTGGACCTCTCGCGGCAGCGTTCTAGAAATTCATCGAGGAGCAACGGGAACTCCTGGCCAACCTTGATCTCCTCCGATGATGAAGAAGACGACGATGAAGAAGACGACGACGAAGAAGAGGACGAAGACTTTTTCCCGTGTTCATGAGTTCCATCTTCATCTCCATATCCTGACGGGTAGTTGTCGGACTACGCGAAAAGCGTGAAAGTTACTGCACCAAAAGAAAGATCTAGGAAATAGCGTGTTCACTACAAGGTTAAATGTACCATAAAGCCGTCATTCTAAGCTTCATTTCATTACGATTACACCTTTAGACAGCTATAAAAGTTAAATAAAAAGAAATCAAAAATCATTTAAATTTAATATGACCGTGCAAAGCACATGATATGAATTAAAGATATATTTTGACATAGTTTGATGCAATCATTAAGAGAGGCTGAAATAGCTAAGTTTAATGAATTCACTTTTCCACGAATGAATACTCATTATTAATCAAAGCAAAGAAAATATAAATTGGAAAGGTATGTAGAATTTATGCGGCGAAAAACATCGGATTAGGCCTGAAGATAATTACCCTTGCCAATGCGTAACTTTACTTCCATTGGATTCAAGGGAAAGCTAATGCTAATTTACTACGGCAAGACCATTGTCTATGGAAAAAATCTGGTGTTTCAATTAGAAACCTACTCTTTGAGGCTTAACGTGGACATATATATGTTAGTGAAGAAAACGTAGAATTTTTTTAGCCTCACACTGAACATGTGACGGGCATTTGGGATCCATTTAAAAGTAGCAATAACAGAATTGACTTGGGTACATAGAAAGGTCCCTATGCTCGTGAAAAATTCTTACCAAAAAACACAAAGCGGAACGCAATTGATACAGAACCTTGTGTGGGAACCTTTAAATATGCGGAGACATTGGGATAGATTAAACTAATTAAAATTATATAAAGCGTGTCGTTTTGCATTTGTAATTGGTGATGTAATTAGGACCTCTAACTATATTGGCAAGGCCGACAAATTGGTAGTGTTAGATTTCCGAAGTGGTAGACTAAAGCATTCACTTTTCCCGCGCACAATTTGCGACAACATTAGCAAGTTGAACGCCTAATAAAATAGTAAGTACTCACACGCTGATGAAAAAACAAGATTAAATTTCCACAATACACACTCCTAACCTGGCGTCCTAACGCCCCCGCGGTGTGCACTTGTCTTTTGTGGGGTGTAGGCGAATTTATATAAAGTCTATTGTGTTTGTGAATTATTCGTCCAGAACGTATAAAATACTCACCGTTAATATGTGTCTGAATTGCATGCGCGCCTTCCCGCTTTTAACTTATTTTCTTGTACTCCTTGTGTTGGCATTGAATTATCTGTTCACCTTGTAATACTCGTAAAGTATTTAGGTATGTTGCATGACTGGTGTTCGGTCCATATGGTTTTTGGTGGATCGTGGGGTGAATGCTGCATGAGTAAATAGAGCGGATGTATGTAGAATGGCTGGTGAACTACTACACCCTGCCACATGTCCTTGTGACGGCTTGCGGGGTATTATGATGAAGTAGATTTAGAAATCGTTATTGAGAAGCATGGATGATAAACATTGGACTGAAGAAAGACGAATGTCCAAGTTTAATCTCGATAGAATTGAGCCCTTAAGGCTAACAGTATTGAATAAATGAAAAACTCCAATAGCCGTAAACTGTTTACGACTATTGGAGTTTTTAATTTATTCAAGCCCAAGTTTAAGGTTACAATAACCACTTTTATGGAAGATGAAAATTATTATTTAGACGGAGGACAGCAGGTATACTTGATAAAAAACCTAAGAAGGAAAATGGGTATTACCGAAGGGGATGTTTTCGCGTTACAAAAATAAAAGTTACCAGAATCCACCGGAATCTAACTTTAATGGGCACTTTGAATCTGAAAGTGGGCGAGTGTATGATAAAAACTGAGTAAAATCTAAGTAAGCAGTCCGATTAGAAGAAAAGTATATATTTTCAAAATGCATTTATAAACCTTTATCAAGTCCAAAATGCACAATTGAAAACATTCATGATTAATTTCTTCAGTTGTGATTGTATTTCACTTTGGCAGAGGTCAATCACATGACCCTGGCTGGAAATTCTGAATGCAAAAAGAAGCAACGTAGCTGCAACGCTAAAGGAATCTCCGTAAGGAAGTGGAATTACATTTTCTTACTTTTTCAATTCTAGTTTACTTGTTATTGGATGAAGATATAATACTTTCGAAATTCCATGTGTTTGTTAGTGATAGCATACATATGTATATATTTGCACGCGTGTTAGTTAAAAAGGTTTTTTCATGAATGAATACGCAAATATGGGTGTAGATCTTCATTTAAGTATTGGTTCTGCATGTGGTTTTGTTCTCTTTTACGGTTGGCGACCAAACACCTCCCGCCACACGCCCTTGTGTCAGCTAGCGCCATGATACATAAAAAAATCCGATGGCACTTATGCTGCCAATCCTGCAGTTTCCGTCAACGTGGTTACGTGAGCATCAGTCGGGGTATACTTTGGGTTAGATTGAAGAAGGGACTACCACAGTCTCAATTTCGCCAGAATATAGCCGAATAATAATTATTATTATACATGATGTTGTTATTAGTATTATACATGATATTACACATGATGCTGTTCCTATAGTCACAAAAATAGCGCTCCTCTTAAAATTCAATGGACCAAAGTAAGTTATGGGGCGCAATGGAATTTAAACATGTCAAGACAGCCGAAGTAAGGAGGAAATACTTATGTCTCGGTTGATGTGAAGGGCCTGCGAGTTGCGCTACGGCTGATAATCGGATTGATCGATAATTGATATTATCAAAGCAAATGCATCGCTCTAAGTTAAATTCTCAATTAAGAAAAATAGCTCAATATACCAGGAGGCAGTATATCTCCTTAAAAACTCAAAGCCGTCAGTAGAAGTGAAGCCACGCGTCGACGGTTTCTGTGAATAGAGCTTATGTTAAGAGTCCATGCGCAAGTCTGGTTTTATGCGAAAAATCCTGATGCTGCTCGTCAAGAATACGGAGAATTCATAAAAATTTTTTCATATTAAAAATTTGAAAAAAATCAATAAATCAAAGAGGCATAACTTTTGTGTAGCTTATTAAATGATAATAGAGGTATTTGAAATATAATTATTGCACCAGGATGCTACATTTCTGACGCAAAAAAGTAAATTGTATTTCAGAGGTAATTGAGGAGCGATCAAATGGAGAAATATACCGAGAAGAAGAAGTTATTTTGGTACTGTCTTTCGAGACTGCTATTATTATAGCCTAACCAGAGACAAATAAGTGAGGTGAAGACCTTGTTCCATTTTTATTGACCTGATTAGATTTATTGTTCAATATACTGTGGGGACGCAAATGAGAATTCGAAATAGATTACTGAATCGGGAGGGATCGGCCCCCAAGATGTGATGACTTCTTACCTTGCCGCTGCCTTCTGGCGCCCCTCGCTTTTCCTTATAGTGGTGACCCTCCTTCTTCAGTGTGTGCGAAAAAACTTTCCTGGTCTTCAGGAGGCCATTCTTCCACAAACGCAGCTTTTTCAAAACTTCTTGGTCTTCGCCGTAGATGATGGAGAGGTCCATGAAACTGCTCACGTGGTTGATCTGCGGAGATAGGAAATAAAAATAATAGCTGAGTTGGGGAGAGAGCACTCATAGCTATTAAAGATATAGTATTTAGGAAAGCAGAAGTGAGTATTTTCCTAATTGTGGCATAAAAAGTGCTTGGTGTTCCATAAAAGGCCCCCAGTCAAAAATAATCTACAGTTTTTCACACTGAAGACCCCCTGATCCCGAAGAAACATTAATTTAAGAGTTAGAAAGGGAGGTCCCTAGATTGAAATCCCACTTACACAATTGAAAACTATTCGGAGGGGATTTTATTCCTCCATCCATAGGCATACAAAAATATAGTTTCATAACAAGGAGTCATGTTAGTCATTTCTTCGTGTTGGCTTTATGACTGTGAAAAATCAGAAACTCAAAATAAATATTTACTTATTGAAATGACACGAAATAATTTACTTTGTAATTCCACACACTTTATTTAAAAAACACGACCCAGGTTTCGACGTTGAACATCATCATCAGGTGGTTTTCATAGAAGCAAACTCGGTATATATACCTTCTGATCAAAGGTAGGGGGTTGGCCAGAGAAGGTTGGAGGGGTAAAAAATGTTAAAATGCCGCTGGGAAGAAAAGACAATTACATCTTTTTGACTTGGAAGAGTGGTAGGTCTAAGATTACTGGGGGGGGGGGGAGTGGGAAGGATACAAATTTTCGTTGGCAAGTTCATCTTTGCAACGGACACATTTTAAAATTTCTAACTGCTCCAAAGCATCGAGCCTTTGACCTTTATTTTCAAAACGAATAATTTTTATCCCAAAGTAGCTTTTGTGGTCACGCTCGATGAGTTGCTTTTTTTTAATTAAAGTGTATGAAATTACAAAGTAAATTATTTCATTTCATTTCAATATGTTATGCAAATTCCATAACGTTACGCCTGAGGAACCAAAAAATATTTACTTAATAGTCCGGGTCGAATACGAAGAATTAAAGCGTGACCCACAACGGTCTATGGTATATTTAAGGAAAGTAATAGAAACAGAGACACTGAGAGTTTGAGGAGTGCTTTTCTCGACGACAAATGAGCTAAAATAGAAAAACACAACGAGGGATTTTGGAAATGACAGGAAGGAACCTGGATGGTCAAAGGCAAAGTAAGTAAAGCATTAAAACACCAGAGAGCATAATATTCAAAAACATTTAGACAGAAAAAAGTTTTGCCCATGGTATCATATTACGAGTAACCTAATTGTACAACGATCCTAATTAAGTTGGATTGAATTCCGAATCTGATCGCGTGAATCACAGAGGAGCTGTTTTTCTGTCATTTTAATTAAATTATATATCATAGCAATTAAAGTAGAGCGATTAAGCGTAAAAGAGATCAATTGAAGACGTCAATTTTCCCTTTAAAGATAAAGAAAAGAAAAATGTTGTTCTACTGCACTGGGAGGCGAAAATATTTTGGGTCGACAGTAGTCTTGTACTTAAACAACCTCTGTCGAAATAGCGGCATCATTCAAGTTACTCTGCCAATAAATAAAAAAGCGCTTACTCCCGAGAGGAATGAGCGTACCTGCTGGACAGCGTGGTCATCCTCTTCCATCCTGACGGTTTCATCAGAGGGTTTTACGCAGTCTGTCCACTCCGAGCGCACGAAGTTCATGCAGCGGCTTTTGTACTTGGAGTAGTAGGAGTCGTCCTTAGGGATGGGGATTGTCAGACAAGTATCCTCCGACGGACCTGCCATCTTCTTGCTGTGCGAATAACCAAGCTTACAGCAGTCGATAGACGAGCCGTCCTCTGGAAGGAAGAGATGGGATATTAAAATTGAAGGAGTCTATGCTAAGGTATGCTACCAAACTATAAGAGCGACTGGAGGACACACTCACCGTTAGTCTTTTCTTCTTGATAGCCGACATCATGCGTTATCACTTGACCCCATTGCATGAGGGAGAGGGAGTTGACCTCCTGAGGATTATGCTTGTCTTTGAAAAGGTTCAGGCTGATTTCCCTAGGGGACGGAAGTCGGCCAGAGGTCGTGACTTTTACCACCTTCTTCACGCCTGCAGAAATGAAATGTGAGATTAAAGGTTTGCTGAAAATGCTTAAATATCTTGCACTTCTTGCTTACGGTGTGAGCCGTAACGAGACTGTTTCAGGTTCATATATATATTTATAAATGTAAAAGCAATCATTGTATGAATTAATTCAAACACGAGATTTCATTGGTAAGAGTAAACCTGAGTTTGATAGCTACAAGGACAGAAACTTAGTGCTTTCTTTCTTATATTCATTAGCCTACATTAGTCAACCTAGAAGAAAACAGAAGAGTAAATTCAAAATATTTCCATGGCTTTGATTCTCAAAATCTGTAATTAATTGGCCTAGAAAGCAATGTCGTGTGCTGGGTTCATTCAGAGTGATTGTAAAACGATCAACACGAGAAAATTAGGAGTAAAAATTCTGAAGGGCTGATTCCTTATCCACTCACAATCAAATATAAACGCAGAAAGTATGACATGTAATGGTCATACTTTGTACTTAGAAGGTGAAATGAGGGCACGGATCATGATCAAGATGCGTAACTATCTCATGGTGCTTTCGTCTTAGTTAACTATATATCAGAATAAGCAAAACTGGAGAAGATCTAGGCACGCGACTCCTTGCACAGTTTTCTGGATTAAATAACATTTGTAGTTTGGTAATCAACGTAAAGAAGTAAGTTAAAGTTATAAACAAGGAGCGTGTGTCTTGCTAGGCATGTGTAATAATTTCACCTGTCCAACCTCATATACGTTATCCATACCGCCTTCAGTTTCACAAGAATATCTGTAACACGAAAAATCACACAGTTTGCGTAAACCTAAGCGTTCTCGGATATGCACCCAAAAATCAAACCAGAATTCTCCGTTATATAGCATCGGTGATCGTAAAAATGATTGCTTACGATTATAGTAATTTGGGAAGGTACTTCTACCGGAGAAATGATGATGATACTTATCAATTAAGATCTTCAGTAATCAAATAAGTAAGACCATAATAAGGGAATGTTAGATTAGACTTCGTAAAGACTTTGAAGTCTTTACGAAGTCTAGTCTTTGGTCGGAATTTCTGACAAAGGAGGCCTCTATAGTATCTCCTAAATACGACTATGCATATATGCACCCTGGAAATCACATAATTGCCCTTCCGAAGAGAGGAAAAAGTAGCCAAAACCTAATGATTGTGAAGTAACTACTGTATGGAGGCTGGAAAAGAAGCTAACATATATTCAATGAAGAGTGTGCCCATTGGAAAAAGGAAATAAAATTAATTCATTTCCCAGTAAGAGATAATTGCACACATATCTATGAATATCGTTCAAAGAGGAAGAGATTCTTTTTAAATAAATCCTCCTTATGACCACGGGTTAACCAGGTAGAAAAATGGTTTTTGCTCACCGTCGGCATATCTGGCCTTTAGGACCCTTAAGAAAGGAGATTCAGCAATTCCGAGTCCTTCCACGTTATTGCACGCTCCTCCATTCACCCTGTACGGCGAATTATCGCATCCCGTGCAGTTCCCGGCCTCCACTCCGCATGGCTGCTTAAAGTCACGGGTGTCCCACAGTTTCGGCGGGAAGACCCCGCGGCACTTAACGCTTGCATCGCCGCTGTTGTACCCATCGACCAAGTAGCCTCTGCGATTGGACGGGCGACAAAACAAATTGGACATACTTTTATGGTAATCTCGATATCCCATCTTGGGTCTACCGAAACTACACCTACATCTACCTATCTACACCTACAACTTGGCTTCATTAAACGGATGGTGGGGAAATTTAATGAGAAAGGAAAAGAAAAATTAGGTCGGAAGCCACTTAAGATGTGAAGAAAACAACACAGACCCGGACTTGTAGAAAGGTTCAAAACTTACGAGTTTAACAATGACGCTAAAGGAATTATTACTAAAGGCCCCGACATACTATGGTAACTCAAACTAACGCAAACTCAGGGCCATTTTTTGTAGCACGGATGTATTAAAAATGAAGTTATATCCGTAAACCATTAGAGATCAAAACAGATATGACAAGAATTGTTCAGGATATAATAAGAATTGGCGGCGTATATATTTGTCATTATCCAATATATGCACTTACTTTTATTTCATAGAACCAAATTTTTAATAGTTATAACATAAATTGAATACAAATAGCTCTTTATTCAACTTCGTTGCATATAAGCACATTTGTTCTTATGATTATTATTTTTCAAGTGCATCATCAAACTAATATTTGGCAAGAGGTAGCATCAATGCGATTGTAAATGCATGGCATGTGACCTAACATCCCCTGCCACAAGCGGTTGTGCCGGATTGCGGAGCATTGTGTGGATATACATATATCATGTAGATGCCTCAAGCAAAGGATCTATAATCCATTTTGACATCCATATACGGCAGAAAAAGAAGTTGATACGGAAAAATGACTGAGGTGCTGCCATAACTTTGACTTAACTTGTGGCATTCGCTTGCGTATAATCTGCGGGAAAGCAAATAAAAAATTGGGATTTATTAGAATAATTGTTGGCTGGAAGGACTACAAGGTCCATTAGCACATGGGTAAATTAACCTACTTTTTAAATGAGCCTTCGGCAGGTAAGTATAGAAATTTGCATGTTATTTCAAAGGTTTTTACTCAATATTTTTTTCTTCTCCCTTTCTGTCACATATCCTCCCATACCACCTACACTTCCGGCCGTGTGTTTGCACCACCTGCCACATACTTTTTCGTGGATCGCACGGTACTTATGTTGACTTGAAAGGTAAATACTACCGTATCCAGGGTATCTTCAGCGCTAAATTATTGGCAATGGATTTTTATTGCACCCGCGTTGAAAGAAAAGAGGAAAGAGTAGCGGCATTGTATGTAAAAGTTGGGAAAAAGAGATTCATGGCAATCCTCACCCGCTACTGGAACTTGAGCTGCTTTCGCTGGATTCGCTTCCAATGGAGGGATCACTTCCACTGGAGTCACTTTTGCTGGAATCGCTGTAACTGGAGCTGCGGTCATCATAACCACTCTCGCTTGGTCCACTGTCATGGGAACCGCTGTCGAGGGGATGACTTCCGTAAGAGGCACCGTCACTTTCATGAGATACTCCATATTGAGAACTGAAGTCCTTCGAGTCGCTACTACGGAAGCTGCCATAACTAAGGCCGCTCTTAACGTAGCCACTGTCGATGGACGCACTGTCGCTTGGGCCGCTGGAACGGTAGCCGTCATCTGCAAATGTCAACTCTCGTGGCTCATCTTGCTGATGCCGCTGACAGTCTTCTCCGGAGCAAGGTATGAGCTGCGAGGCAGTTTGTTTGGCGATGTTAGCCTGGGCCCCTGGAAGGTCATATCGGAAATATTATTCATTAGAAAGTGAGTCAATGAGGAAGGACACTCAGGTTGGCCGGCGATACAGAGAAGAGTGAACAAGACATACTGGGCGTGGTAATGAAAGAAGGCGCCCTAGTCCAATTTTCGTATCTACTAGCTATTTTAGGTCAGTGAGCCATTGCTAAGTGCAATACAGAATGGGTTTGATAGGTGTGAATGAATCAATAATAAATGAACGAAGGTACGGAAGGGTTGTAGAAATAAGAGTGCTAAGCTCAAATTTAAAGTAGAGCGATCATTATCTAAAATGGGGAAGCAATTTACCTAATTAGAGGATGTTTTATAAGAACTTGGGTAATATTTAAATTAAGAAATATGCTAATTAAAGTAGCTTTCGTCAAGAGGTAACGGTTTTTAAGGGGCACCGGCTGGAACTAATATTTAGCGACCAAAAAGGTAGGAAGACGTGCTATTATTCTTTAGAAAGACCTCACATAGAGAACGTAAGGATCGTATGCGATCCCTTAAAAAAAAATTATTACAGAATTGAATAGGGTGCAGAAAAGGACCACTAGATTTACGAGGGTCATCCGGAAAGGAGTACCCGTTCGTGCCGCATGAAGTGCTGACGACGCGAGTAGCCGCTGGACGAGGTCAGATAGCTTCAGTGGCTTGTCTGCCTTCTCTGAGCCAAGTTGCGTGACGCTAGCATTGCCTGTGTTGTTTCTGTGATTGTTTACAATGTTTAAAAAAATTGAGAACGCCGCCAGTTGTGAAGTGAGGGCAGTGATTAAATTCCTCAATGCAAGAAACGTTCGCCCATGTGATATTCATCGCCAATTAAAGGAGGTGTATGGAGACAATGTAATGGACGAGTCGTCTGTTCGGCGGTGGTGTCGCAACTTCAACATGGGGAGGGGGAACACACACGACGATGAGCGCTCGGGGAGACCGTCTGTCATTACAGACCAACTGGTGAGCTCAGTTGACGAATTCGTGAGGAACGATCGGCGCGTCACAATTGATGACATCTGTGAGCATTTTCCCAATGTTTCTCGAACAATTGTTCATGAAATTGTTAAACACCATCTGCATTATGCAAAAATTTGTGCAAGATGGGTCCCTCGCGTATCTCAATGAGCTGGCGGCGAAGGACTATGCAGCAGGAATACAGAAACTTGTCACACGTTATGACAAATGCCTTAATTTGCTTGGAGATTATGTTGAGAAGTAGTTTAAAGTATCCTCTTTCAAATAAAATTTTTTATGTTTGTTAATATTTACTTTAGTCTTTTTATTTCACGAACGGGTACTACTTTCCGGATGACCCTCGTATGTAGAATTCGAACGGAAGGACTCAAATTGTTTAAAACACTTCATACAGAATCTAGGGTGGGAATCTTTAGGTAGTGGAGCACTTAGGGATAGATTAAACTTATTACAGAGATTTAAAGCGTATGGTTTCGCATCCAGCATTAAAGATATAATTAGGTACCGCATTGACATTGGAAATATTGACAATTGTCTCAAAATTAGAGATATAACATCGAACGGATAGATTCAAGTATTCATAGATAGATTCACCAACACGGGGCCAAAGCATACTGGACACCTTTGCGACTTCTATGCCCGAAATCATTCCTAACATCGAAAGAATAGATGGAATTAGTGACCATAAGGCCTTTCTTGTAGAGTTAAAAACTAAGTTTGTCAAAATAAACAAAGAAAAGCGTAATACAGTATATACCTATACAACAAGGCAAATTTTAACGGACTACGAGAATATTTAAAAATAGAATTACCAGAATACAAGACACAAACACTGACAACCAATTTAGAGAACACTTGGAATTATTTCTTAAATATTTTACGCAAAGAAATGAAGGCGTACATCCCATCCAAACTCTAGTGCGAACGTAAGGAACCGATATGGTACGGCGGGGAAATCAGATCGGCATTAAGAAGGCAAAGAAAGCTACTATCAAATTTCAAAAAGAGTTTAAAAAGTTGCACTATAGTTGATATGAATGAATCCAAACAGAAACTAAAAGAATGTCGTAGTAACACTAAAATCATTATGCGCAAAGCACTACGCTTTTTTAAATCTAAAATGCTAAGCGAATATCCTGAGGAAAATCCAAAGTCGTTCTGGTCCTATGTTTCGGAAATACAGGGTAACGTCCAATTGTACATTCTTTGAAGACGGAAAATGGAGAAATCATGACAGACAGCGTGATATAGGCAAATATTTTTAACCATTTTTTCAGAGGTTCTACAATAAAAACACAAATGCACCAAATGATTCGCTCCACCCACCCGGGAAACACATGAGCGATCTTACACTGACGAAGCGGGGAAAAGTACATCTACACCTGGTCCGGAAGAAATACCTGCTAGAATATTAAAGGAATTAGCTGAAGACATTGCTCCGTTTTTAATAATTTTGTTTTTTAAATCGATATAATAAGGCTAATAAGGCTGAGTACCTCGCGCCTGGAAGTTAGCCCATATAAATCCCATCTGTAAAGGCGGCGATAGGGATAAACCAACCAATTACCGACCCATTCTCTTAACATCGATCTCTTGTAAAATATTGGAACACATTATTTTCACTAACATTATGGAATTTCTTGATAGCAGGAAAATACTAATCCACAACCAGCACGGATTTAGGAAAAGCAGATCTTGAGAAACACAACTTGGTCTCTTCATTCACGATACACTTAGATCGGGAGAAAACAACACGCAAGTAAATGCGGAATTCCTAGATTTAAGAAAAGCTTTCGACAAAGTCCCACACAACAAACTGTTACATAAACCTAAATACTATGAAATCAATTGGAAAATAATTAATTGAATCAGCGACTTCTTGTCAAATCGCAAACATATAGTAGTCATAGATGGGTTGTGCTCAGCGGATAGAGATGTAACCTCTGGCGTCCCCCAGGGAAGTGTAATAGAGCCTATTCTGTTCTTAATATACCTTAAATACTTAAGCACACACGTTGTAGCAAACTGAGGATATTCGCTGACAACACGGTGGTAAACAGGGAAATTAGGTGCTAACTAGATGACGAGCTACTCTCTAAAGACTTAGACAATATCTCGGAATAGTGCAAGAAATGGGGTTTAACGCTTAATATAAATAAATGCGCGGTTTTGAAATTTTGGAACAAAGGAAACGGAAAACAGGATATCAACTACGAAATAGAGGGTTCAGTGCTGACTACAGCTAATCAAGTTAAATATTTGGGGTTTGTTCTAACACTACGCCCCTCATGGGGAGCACACTTCAGGTCAATATGCGGATCAGCTGTAAAGAAAATTGGCTTCATAATGTGGGTGGTGGGGAAATGTAATGAAAAAGTTAAAGAGATGTTTTATTGCTCTAGCTAGACCTCATTTGGAATATGCCGCAAGCATTTGGGATCCTTGGGAGAAAATTTTGCAAAAAGAATCAGATAAAGTCCAGAGAAAATCCGCTAGATTCGTTAAAAATTGTTATGATAGGAACACACGTGTGACAGGTCTCTTAAGGGATTTAGACCGGGAGCCACTTGAAGTACAAAGAGAACAGACGTGACTTAGACTTTAAGAAAGGTTCAGAACAAACGAGTTTAACTGTGACACTGAACAAGTACATAGTTACCCCACACTTCTTAGGTAGATCATACCACAAAAATAAAATAAGTGAGATGGATTCTAGTGCAGATTGATACAAATACTCATTCTTTCCCCGAACAAACAGAAATCATAATAGAAAGCAACCGAATTCACATTGGAAATATTAAAAGCATTTAATTTACAAGATGGAACAAAATTAAACATTGAAAAGTTATTAAAGGTGCATTTGTAGGTGCATGTGTATGTTAGTTGGTAGTTTGAGTGTTTGCATGTGTGGGGTGCAAGTGTTCTTGCATGAATGTATGCCATATTTTGTTTGTGGATGTATTAATTTGTGGTTTTAGCATGCGGTTTTTTTTCTTTTCTAAATTACGGGTGGTGTCCTAACACCCCCCGCCACACGCCCTTGCGGCGGCTTGAGGGTATTAGGTAGATGTAGATGAGAAGTATTCGTTTTTGCCGCGCACTATTCGCGACAGCAGTAAAAGAGGGATCACCTAAGAATGTAATCGGTACGCGCTGTCGAAAATGGTGGAATGCAAGATTTCACTTCAACAGCGCCATCTCCTACTTTGGTAGCTCAGTGCCCTCGGCAATGCACCCTTGTTCCGGGTGGTGTGTGGGTGTATGGGTATAAAATCCTTTGTAATGGTAAATTGCGCGTCCCAAATATGTACAGAGAATACTAAGTGGAAATAGGCCTCTGATTTCCAAGTACGCCTGATCTTTTAATGTTTTTTTCTTGTTCTCTTTTTGTAGTAATACAAAAAACTACTAACCTTGTTGATATTTGATATTTTAGTACCCTGCAAGCCACCGCTAGGGTGTGTGGCACGGATTAAATAAACATCAGACTAATTTTTATTTGGATATATGACACTACGAATAGCCACTAACAAGTACTTGCTCATTTGTTTTCCTGTAGGTCCATTTCACCTTCGTTATTCTTCTCCATACCCACATTTCAAAAGCCTCCAATCTACTTCATCTTCTTGCTTCAAAGCCACGTTTCCACGCCATACAAAGCTACGCTCCATATTAAAATTTTTACGAGTCTTTTCTTAAGATCCTCACTCAACGTCCTTGTCATCAACTCCCTCCTTCTTGTGAAAGCCTCTTTGCCTAGCGCAATTCTTCTCCTTACGCCCCTACTACTTCGACCGTATTGTTCCAAAACACTACCGAGATACATAAACTGTTCTACTTGCTCTAGTTTCTGCCCTCCTATTTTAATGTTTAGCTCTGCCTTTCTCTTCCTAAAAAATCGCATGACCTTTTTTTTTTATTAATATTGATTCTCATCCCATACCTGTCGCACTGAATTTCCAATTCACTCAGCAATTCTTGCAACCCCTTGGCTAACTGACAATTTAGAGTTGGTAGTCAGCAAACCTATCTGATTTTACGAATTTCCCGCCCACTTTCATTCCTGCCTACAGACAGGGGTTAGTAATCACCAACATTTGGTTTAGACACCACAAAAGACGCAAGCGTACATGAAAAATGCCAGGTGACTCAAAAAGGTATCATCTAGATTATATCCAGGTTAGAAATAGGTTTAGGAACAATGTGATATATTCGCACAGCTTCCGGGGAGCGTATGCGGACTTTGACCACAATTTACTTGTAATGAAATGTAGCGTCCGTTTCAAAAAGATAAGGCAGGGGCGGCGGGTAGGAAAATTGAATGTGGAAGCATTAAATGGATTGAAAAGGAAGGAATACAAACAGGTGGTAAAGGAAATCATGGAGGATGGTAAAGAGCTAAGTACTATCGAAGAAAAATTGGAAAGTATCAAGAAAGGGTTGTCTAAAACCGCAAAATACCCTATTGGAACCCTTAACGCGAAAATACCTTGCGAACATTTGTTATGGTTTATAACCCCCGTACCTCTACGCTTTATCGCCGCCTTGTTGATTACTGGTGATGGCGATACTATAGCCGCATAAAGCGAAGATATGGGGTTGGAGTCATCGGTTGAAGGGAAGTCAAGTGAATGTAGAAGGTACTAAAGTAGTCAAAAGGATTCTTAATGGTGTTTTACCCCACCTGTGGCCAGCGTATTCCCGGAATCGGCGATGCTCCCTGGTATCTCCGCGCCAGCACCAGCGGTCAGCCAGGCTAGTGCGCAGAAGATGGTGACCAACGTCCATGGCGTGACGGTGGCCATTCTCCAGAAGGTTAACCTGGAGAAAGGAAACCAAGAGTGACATTCCTATTCCTTTCTCGCCGAGTCATATTTCTCGATTGGTTGGTTCGGGCGCCACTGTCCTAGGATCTAAATTCCGAATCACTGCCTTCTCTAGTTGATATTGAAATGCGTTTGTGACTGCTAAATTACGAGGGGCATCCGGAAAGTAGTACCCGTTCGTGAAATAAAGACACAAAAGTAAATATTAACAAACATAAAAAATTTTATTTGAAAGAGGATACTTTAAACTACTTCTCAACATAATCTCCAAGCAAATTAAGGCATTTGTCATAACGTGTGACAAGTTTCTGTATTCCTGCTGCATAGTCCTTCGCCGCCAGCTCATTGAGATACGCGAGGGACCCATCTTGCACAAATTTTTGCATAATGCAGATGGTGTTTAACAATTTCATGAACAATTGTTCGAGAAACATTGGGAAAATGCTCACAGATGTCATCAATTGTGACGCGCCGATCGTTCCTCACGAATTCGTCAACTGAGCTCACCAGTTGGTCTGTAATGACAGACGGTCTCCCCGAGCGCTCATCGTCGTGTGTGTTCCCCCTCCCCATGTTGAAGTTGCGACACCACCGCCGAACAGACGACTCGTCCATTACATTGTCTCCATACACCTCCTTTAATTGGCGATGAATATCACATGGGCGAACGTTTCTTGCATTGAGGAATTTAATCACTGCCCTCACTTCACAACTGGCGGCGTTCTCAATTTTTTTAAACATTGTAAACAATCACAGAAACAACACAGGCAATGCTAGCGTCACGCAACTTGGCTCAGAGAAGGCAGACAAGCCACTGAAGCTATCTGACCTCGTCCAGCGGCTACTCGCGTCGTCAGCACTTCATGCGGCACGAACGGGTACTACTTTCCGGATGACCCTCGTACATACTGGCTGTATCATATTTATGCCTATTAGAGAATTTATCCATATTACTAATTAAATATTAATATTAAATTATAATAATCAAATAAATATAAGATATTTAATTTAATGGAGGCATATTAACGACGGATATCGAAACGCCCGCCAGTCGGGACTAATGAAGAGATTTAATGTAGTGTCTTTGGGAAGCATTCCACTTCTAAAAATTTTAAAATGTATCCAACGAATGTTTTGTTTTATGAATCTATCTGATATTAATATTAAAAGTTAAACATTTTTTTATAGCGGGATAGCCCTGATACTTCAATTTTTTAACTCTTTCCGAAAAGGAATACCGACACCACACAGCGTGACAGGGTCCAAGTGATCGGAGAATGAGGAATATATACCCCGGCAGTACTTCATTCCTCTCTTAGTGAACACACACTGGAGGACAAGTGCTTGCTCGGATCGCAGAAAATTACTCACTTTTGCAGCAGGCACCGTCCTGTAGGGATTGAAGAGCTGTCTCCCGAAATAAAGGAAAGCTTCTTATATATCAGACCTTCCGAGTGAAAGAACGCCTGCCGCCTCTCTGTACTCCTATCCGCTCGTGAGTGCCTTTATATATTGCAGAAGGCACCTGCACCACATGTAAAGCTGCCCATCATACCTAATTATGAATGCCATTAGCGATTGGGCATACTTACTTCTGTAAGGGGGGTGAGCTCAAAATCGCTCCAACCTCCGGATCAATTATGTTTATGTGCGAGTTACGTGTACTTCCTCTTCGGGAGAACAAGGTGGGGTTAAGTCTAGGGTTGATAGTAAAGCTCGGAGATAAGACAAAGCGAGGGATATGGGCTATATGTCCTGACCATCGGCTACCGGCGGGGGGGGGGTGATGTATTTTAAAGTATCAGCAAATTATATACTCCAATTAAGAGAATGGGTAATTTGGACGGAGAAAAGTAGGCAAATCACTATAAGATAAATAATTAAAGCCCGCAATAATTGTTTTTCGGGTCAGTGTCCCCCTCCTTCCGTTCGCGAAAGATATTCTCAATATGCAACTGTGCCTTGAAGGAGCCTCTAATTGTGTTTGAGTCTGTATTAGAGGGATGTATTGCGGAGATAACAAAAGGAAGCAAATAACGGAAACAGCAGATTGAAGGTCTAAATTGGGCCTCTATGTATGGGGGGATGTTGAGGGTTCGGTGAGTAAAAAATAGTGAGAGGTGGACCCTCTCCACTACACCCCACGGCTGCAAATTTCGGTGTTTTGTGCACTTTCATAGATTGATTTAAGGAAGTTTTTTTTTACATATTAACATCTACATAATACCTCGCAAGCCGTCGCAAGGGCGTGTGGCGGGGGGTGTTAGGTCACCAACCGTAAAAAGGAACAATACCACATGCAAAACAGTAACTTGGATAATTACACCCACAGCAGCGCACATGCCAAAACCAACAAACAACTGTATCTCAGGATGCAGGACAAAAGCCATCCAACAAAATGCAAGCCATAATATAACAAGCAAGAAGGCAAAACTCCACCACCACATGAATGTGCAACACAAAACGCTCTCCTCCCAAAGGAGACTGGTAGGGAATGGAAGGGGTGGGGAATGGAAAATAGGGAATGCGACCCATAGTTGCAGGTAAGTTATTAAATGATGATATACAAGTCAAAAACATTAGAAAAAATTTGTAAAAGTATGATAAATATAATTTCCATCTACGATTTCCAATATCTACATATTAATATAGAGGAACACACTGAAGAAAGGAATGTTTTTTCCAAATAGAAGATTTTGTAGAGGCCAGTAGCTACTCCTTATAATGAGTAAACGTGTATACGTTCCATTTACACAGATTCTGTAAAACCCGTTTTTTAAGTTCCGTTTTTCCCGATGATGACACTTCTCAATAAGAATGATAATGTCCGGAAATACTTAACAGGGACCTATCTGTTTTTTTGGAAACGGGTATTGATTCTTAAACTCTGAAATTTTGGGGCTTTTAAAGGAACTAGATGTTGTGACGAAGTGCCGTACATACAATGTCACAGGCATTCGTATTCGTGCGCGACGCGCCACAGTCCACGAGGTTAAAGCCAACTTAAAACACTTATGGTGTTTATACTTTGACTAATTCCAAAGAAACTACGGGAGATGCCGCAACAGTAACTTTAACGGAGTCATCCGCTAATGTACATTTCACTGCAACAATTTCAGAGTGTAAAAATCATTCGCCTTGACTGGGATTCGAACCCAGATCCCTCAATATCCGGTCGAGTGCCATGATTTTACACTCTGAAATTGTTGCATTGAAATGCACATTAGCGGATGACTCCGTTAAAAGTTACTGTTGAGGCATCTCTCGCAGTTTCTTTGGAATTTGTCAGGGTATTGATTCTATAATCTTGGATATTAAAATGACCGGCACCTTTAACGATTTTGATGAAATGCATTAGGTTTTAGAACTATATAGTTTTATTATTCTAGAACTTTGTATACCTTATATTTTACTCTTTTGAGTAAAAATGTAGTTGTAGATACATAGCCTACCCCGTGCAGCACACCAAGGCTCCCTCGGCGGGATCCATTTGAAAATTAGTGGTGTTCACCCTAATTAGTGTTCTTCTCACTATGATGACCTATTAAACGTATCGATTATCGTACAATCCTGCATAAATTTCGAGAAAGTTTTTACTCAATGTGAAAAAAAAGTGTTGGTATTCATACAGGGTCACACCCAAAAGTGGTAGGACTGATTTTCTCTGGCACAAACGGAGCGGTGGAGAGGGGTCTGCCTGGCAAGGTAAGGTGGAGGGGGCTCTTAGCAACAGACCGACACCAACCTCAGTTGCCTACGGGCTGTCGTTGAGTGAGGACACCGTTTTTAGTGAAGCAAGTTTTTTGTCCGCGTCGAAAAACAAAATGAATCTGAATTTAGAGCAACGTTATTCCGTGAAGTTTTGTGCGAAACTCAGGAAGACGGTAATTGAGACCCTCGATATGATCAAGCAGGCTTATGGGGACACCGACTTAAGCCGTTCCACAGTATTTGAGTGGCACAAGTTGTTTAAAGGGGGTAGGGAGCTCGTTGAAGACGACCATCGCTCCGGACGGCCGTCGACGGCAAGAACCGACACGAATGTGGAAAGAGTGAGGACACTGCTGAGCACAGATGGACGCTTAACCAGTGAAGAAATTGCAGACCAGTTGGGTCTGTCTGCATCCAACATCCAACGCATTATTTCACAGGATTTTGCCATGCGCAAGGTGTGCGCCAAGATGGTGCCGAAAATTCTGCCATGGCGCGCTCGTCGTCAGACAGCTCCTGGCCAAATACGGCGTTGCCACGTTGCACCCGCCCTATTCTCCCGATCTGGCACCACCGGACTTCTTCTTCTTCCCCCTGATGAAGAGACAGCTCAAGGGGCGACGTTTTGACTCGATAAAGGCCATTCAAGAGGCTTCGACGTGGGTCATCAACGGCATCCCCAAAGAAAATTTCCAGCGGGCGCACGGGGAATGGGAGCAACGTTATACTAAGTGTGTAGCAGCTCAAGAGCATACTTTGAAGAGTATTAAGTCGATGTAAGTATATCGTCAATAAAATTCTTGTAAAAAAATCAGTCCTACCACTTTTGGGTGCGACCCTGTAATGATACGAAGTCCATGAGGAGCGCATAGTTTTTATTTAAAAGAATTTTGTAAAAAATAGTCCAGATATAATGAACACCAAACGACGAGCTTTTATAAGTACGGGTGCAGGTTAGGTTCGATTTTTTCGTTTCTGGTGGATGAGATACATATACATCTCCATGGGGACTAATACCTTGGGGCATTTAATATTCCCCCTAGAGAGGTTTCGAATGAACGTAAAATTTTTTACTTGGAACCTTGAATTTCCTAAACTTTGCACTTTTAAATGTCGGTATTTTGAGAGTCAATGAGGTGGTAACGGGAACAGCTATGACAAGCATTCCTTTATTCCCCTTTTTTAAGTATAACATAAATGTTTCATTTGAGTTTGATTTTATTGTCCAATTCAGGTTTTTAAGTTTCATTACAATGAGTAGCACCAGCGATCTTTCGCGTTAAGCCCATCCGCTAATCCTCAAGGCTCAGTATATCTCCATAAAACCCTGCATCATAGGAAAATATCAAAGTTTAATTATTAAT
Source organism: Hetaerina americana (assembly GCF_022747635.1). Classification (NCBI taxonomy): domain Eukaryota; kingdom Metazoa; phylum Arthropoda; class Insecta; order Odonata; family Calopterygidae; genus Hetaerina; species Hetaerina americana. The sequence continues at coordinate 14,222,888 of NW_027287205.1, read as the reverse complement.
CGCTTTTTTAATTTTTTCCACATAGAGAAGGTATAAAAGAGATCAGATGGTAATTCCTTGACCTGATGCTACTTCGAAAATATCAGACCTTACAACATCAATTTTGTTGCCGGAGGCAAGGATTCTCCAAAGCGGGTTATTTCAATAGCCTGAAGGTACAGTTTTATATTTCAAACCGGCTTCTTTGGATGGGTCTTAGCTTTGAATTTTTTATTCAATAATCTGTCTCAGTTCATTCCTACATTAAGAATTTGAACTCATAAATAGGGAAACTTTAGAAATTTAATTTCAGTTTCTTAATTTAATTGACTTGTTTAATTCATAACAACTTGTGATAAACGATTAAAATTAATTTGAGTAATTTTGATGCTTAAAAATAAAATAATAAATTTAATTCAGTCCATACTTAACCTTCGTTTACATGATACCAATAACTTGTCGCTAAAAATGAAATATTCATATGTTTGTTAATACTTTTCTCAGCTGTATCCATCGAGAAAATACCAACCCTTGGAACGCTCTAAATAAACAAAGTTATATGTTTAAGGACTGAAATTTATATTTAAAAAGACTTTGATTCAGCATATCGGTTACTCCATAGATTTAATATTCTACCTGTAAAAGTAGTGTGCTAGCAGTCACTTTGTCTCGAAACGTTTTAAACTCTGGAAAGCTTGCACCAACTGGTGAATTTTTTCACATATTCCCCACATATGGATGTGGTAATATTTTCAACAATTACTTGATTTTGTGAATCAACCCGGCGTAAATCTGCCCTTGTGCCTGATACCGGGTGGCTCGAAAGAGTTATATTTAAAATTTCTGTGATGTCACCACCATGCTTGTTCATTACCTGGAGAGTGCCGCGAATCTCAAAACAGTGCTGCATTGTGCTTGGTATCTAAATGAGGACTTACGAGAGCGCTTTAAGAGCGTTACTAATGTTCCTTGACCTTGGAGTTACTTTTGCCAAAATAGTGTTTAAAATACCCGAATTTTTTACGTGCTTGTCCGCAGATTCTAAGTATGTGGGTTCCTCAGGTTAACTCTTTAGTGATTGTAACTCCGAAGTTATTTTACTATATCAACATATTCTCGGTAAAATTCAGCTGGTTCGTATACATATCCAGTTGATCTATAAAAAAAACCACCCTAAATTTTTTGTATGGTTTAATGGTAATCCCCATTTTGAACACCATTTAGTAATACAATCTAAATTTTGTTCTAAAATTAAACGATCCCTATCCCCAAATCTCTCCCGATAAGTCACCGTGTCATCCGCTAACATCCTAATCTTACTTTTCACTCTTACTTTTCAAATCGTTAACAAAAATCAAGAATAGCAACGACCCGATTACGCTTCCCTGAGGTACCCCCGAGGTGACTCGTACGCTGTCGGAACTACCACCGTCAAGGAATACCCTAAATTCTCGATCTGACAGAAAGCATTCAACTAAATTTATGGTGCTCTTGTCTGTACCAGCTCAGTCAAATTTATGAATAAGTGTACCAATTGGAAAAAAATCAATTGTCTTTTGAAAATCCAAAGAGATAGCATTAACTTGCCCACCACTTTCACTGGATAAAAGTAGGTCATGCGGGGATAATCCTAATTGGGTCCCGCATAAGCGGGTTTTTCCTGAATTCGTGTTGATTGTTACGTAATAAGTTAATGTTATCAAGGTATCTCATAATGGTACTGAAAGTAGTGTGCTCCTTAATTGGGCAGAATATAGATGTGAGAGAATGGGTCTGCAATTACTGGGGTTCTCTCTGGCCACACATTTAAAAATTGACACCATTTGCGCAGTTTTCCTTTTCTTATGGATATTAGTGTAACATTTCTAGCAGCTATTCCTATACCTACACGAAAAGGGCAAGAAAATTCGTTTAAAGAGGGCCGGCACACATGGAATTCAGACACTTATTGCTGGTTAGTATACCGTTTATGCCATACGATTGCAATTTGTGAATCAACTTAGCTTGTGGGACTTAATCGAAGACCTGTTTGAAATCCAAGGGTATCGCATCTAATGGTTTCTTTCTTTTCCCCGATCGTGGAACGTGGTGTATGAAAAGTCGCAACTGCGTTTCTGATTATCACTTCATGGCTGCGTAGGTTTTTGCGGCGGTAGTTTGAAGGATTCTGCATTTACGGGTTTCACCCAGATTCGGCGTCTTCAGGTCGAAGACCTGAAGACGCCGAATGCAACTTCGAAGAAACTGTTGTCAGCATTAAACAACGACACGGTGAAACCCGAGAATGCAGAGTCCGTCATTATCACTTCTTTTTGAATTCGTGTTTCCTATTGGATAATAGGCTGTGGGTGTCGAAGAATGTCATTACTTTACAAACAATAATGTGTTCCAAGACTTTACAGGAGAGGGAGGTTAACGATATTGGTCGGTAATTACCGGGGTCTTGTTTATTTCATTTTAAAAATAAGTGTGATGGCTAATATTTAATTCAAGGGAACGATACTGTATGTAATCGATTTGCTAAATATGTATTAAAAAAAGGCCGCAATTTCGGTCGCGAGCTTTTTCAGTATCCTTGCGGGAGTATCCTCTGGTCCGGGTGATTTAGTTTTTTATATGTAGGAGTTATTTCGTAATTCCTTCGCACGTAATTCTAATTCGCCCTTTTGATAGGGCCAACGTAACTGTCACTGGGTCTTCCCCTGTCATTGGTGTGTACGCTTTGAAAGAAATTATCAAAAACATTCGCTTTTTGGTGCTATCTGTATGTATATTACCATTGTTTCTTTTAAGGGACTGTGCGGTCGGACGTTTTCCCTGTAATTCCATAGCGTACGACCATAATGTCTTAGGGACGTTCTCCAAGTAATCGCGAAGAATTTTTCTTTTGAAATTTATGAAAGCGTCTTAATTACTTCCTTTCTCTCCCTTCCACTTGTAAAGCATTTTTTTATACACTCGCAGAAGGTTTCATACACTCCTAGGCCGTTTTTCAAAGATTTTTTACTTTGAGTAGCTTCAGGTTTGATGTGGTGGAAATAGAACATAATGGATACTGATCGAATCAGTATTCCACTCGATAAAATTTTTTATTTTCCGACCGGTCCGTCAAATCTTTGAGTAACACGTGCAAGGTTGTTATCAAAAGGAGAAACCACAACCAATGCGGAAACATACAAACCTCCCCGCTCGTTACGAATGGAAAATGGCTGCGTTAATTCCACTTACTTAATTCAACTCTTACAGCTTTGTGAGCAGGTGCATTGTCTTGGTGAAGGATGATTTTTTTTCTTCTTCAAGCCAGGCCTCATGTGAATTTTGGCACCCAGCTGGTAAAGAAGGTTGGAGTAATATTCGTATCCAAATATTTTACCTTTTTAAGCCACTATGCACAAGGCACTATCAGGTAATATGTATATGGTACCAGAAAAATGTAGGTGACGATTATCGTAAAAATAAGAAAAATAAGTGGAATTTACAAACGTAGCTGGTATTTTCTTTCCGTGATTTACAATTTTCACATAGTCAAGTCTGAAACTACGATATCTATGCAAGCTCATATTTTAGTTTTAAACTAATTTTGAACTTGCCCATCAATTAAGTTTTCTAGAATGTTTCAGAGGAAGGGATAACATCAAACACTTATATTAGAGACCAGTGGACTACACTAAAAGGTTAAGAAAGTAATAGGATATTTATGATTCATGGGTAATAAATAAAAAGGGTGGGCTCTTATTATTTTATGAGATTTACCAAAAAAGAAATAAGTAAATACATTATTTTTCGATGACCATTGTCTCATTAAATATTTTTAAACAGAAAAAATACTCGACGTATTCATTGATGGAAACGTTTCCGGCAAAAACTGTCTTTCCTGTAACTATCTGAGTGCAAAAGTTTATCTGAGAAAATAATGTCCCCAAAAGTATTCAAAGAACGAAGATTGCTTGTATTGCTGAGTGACATAGCTTATTTGGTCGATTACATTTCAGTTTATTCATTTGTTTATTAACTGTTACTACTTCTTTAAGAACCATTCCAAGTACGTGGTGTATCACGTCACAACGGTAGAATGGTATGGAATGGCATTTCAAGCATGTGTCATCAAGTGTCATGTTGGGCTTTTTACTTCTCCTCTGGACAAAGGAAAGCGTTTTCCAAATATATATTAGCAACTTGACCTGTAAGCCACCAAGGCTGCGTGTGGCAGGAGAAGCCGCCCACAATTAGGACTAAGTAGTGCTCATTAGCATTCAGTGTTATTTTCGGAGAGCTCGAATTATCGCCTCTGGTGTTTCATATTGTTATCATCACCTCTAGTGAAAACCCCCTGCTCTGAATGAGCTAGTCAAACCGGACGAATGTTGCTCGAAGCTAAGTTGCTAGTTTCCAATGAGTCCATCGAATGTTCCTAACCACCAGAATTTGCCCCTAAATGTCTATAATCCGTATAGTCATTCACTGCCCGCATTACAATTCATGAAAACATGGGCAACGGTACCGTACATAGGCATTTTTATATATTCTTTAACAGCAATGATAAATAAACACAGGTTCAACGCATGTTTGATTTATAGCGGCAATAATAGTATATTTATAAAATAATATGACGAATTTAACTAAATTGCTGGTTGATAATAAGAGATTCTAATCATTGTGTTTTACTGACTCGAAGACAAGTGCCAAAAAGGATTACTAACCTAAACATTTGCACAAGGAAATGAATTAAATTTTCTCACCTTTGGATGAACTGACGGTTAGAAATCTTTCCGGTAAATGACTAATCTCCATTTCCTCTAGGCCTCTCCGTCCTTGGATAAAGCAAACATGTCTTTTCAGGCCATTTTGGTACTTCCTCAGAAACTCGGAACAAGGCATTCACAATCCGTGCACAGCATTGAAATATAAATTAAGCTCTCCTTCAACGACAGAGTAACCTCACATTGAAGCGCATGCTACAACGACGAAATATCGCGTTTACGAGGCTGTCGAAGGGGTTATCCGTATTTTTGGCAAGACAGCGAAGGAAGAGCATGAAGTAAGGATCCCAAAGTTACGGATAAATGGAGACATCCAGTATGAGAGAGGTGATCCAAGTATTGGATTGGAGCAAGCGTGATACGGGAGAGGTTTCAATGAGATATGAAGGAGGCAAAGTCTTTTGGGGGGTCAGTGCAGAAGAGTTTCAGTGCTCAGACTCAATTCTAATAGCAAACGTCAAAAAACAAAATGAACTCTGAAACTGTATAATCGTTCAACAATTAGCAATGTATAATGCGTTACTCTGAACACTCTGCGACACTGTGAATTAGTAAACGGTCTCACTTTGAGTGAGCCGTCTTCATATGACACGTACGAAACCATAATACCTGTTATTTGTATTGTCTCGGAAGGTTACCCTTTTAAAACATGTTGCTTGAAAACGAGGTTTACATCGTTTTCCACAGCGTCACTGAGTTAATCACTCTCACTGAAGACATCCTGGGTTCCCTCTGAAGGGGCGAATACTCCGAAATACGCTGCACGCACGCCCATGCACATGGAAACATTGGATTGGACAGGTTGAATAACGAAAATTGAATGACATAGATAAACAGAGTTCCATTCGCTGAATAAAACGATTCTTCGCACTTCGATTAGAATATCACAGGCATTTTACGTACTTCTTCCCGTAGTTGTTTCATTATAAAGTATTTGTTTAACATGTCCTCTTATAAACAATTCTGGGCTCCCATCATCAATTAATTTTGAATTTTTTTCAGGATTAAATAGGGATAAGAAGGTTTTCTAGTGCTTTGCAATTAACGTTTTTTCATTAAATGTAATTTATCATTATTTTGAATCGGTACCGAATGTGGTTTTTTCCCTAAGTACTTAAAATTTCTCTTCACTGCAAAGTATTTTCCTCCAAATATACTAAATTCCCGAAAGCCAGAACTCCCTAAATGGATGTATACATAGTCTTACGAAAATATAGGCTGCTCAAAATTTTAATTAATAAATAATTGCTAATTTTTAGCGAACGCATATGGAATTTTCAAGGACAAATTTTGGTTTCAAATAGTGTTCCTGAAATACAGGTAAGGTTTTGCTTGAATTGCAGGGGAATTTAAAGTAAATAGCTACCGTTTAATTCAATACAATAATAAATACGCATTTTAGATGTACTATTGGCCTTATCGTTTAGGATTGGTGGAAAAAATACGAAATACTGCGAAATATAATAATTGTAGATATAATATAACGAAGCGAAGTAGCAGATACAAATACCGAAACAGAAAGCTGGTTAACCACTGATATTGCTGACTGTTAAATTTTACCGAAATCCTTTTCCAATATATACTACCTTGATCAAATATTTCCCGGAATTTATTCAGAAAATTAAAAATACAAGTTTATTCATCTAAATCTATATTGTCCCCTTCAAAGTAAACCCCATCGACTGCAACACACTTATGCCAGCGCTTGATCCAATCCTCGAAACATTTTTTATATTCGGTTTTCGGTATGTCCATTAGTGCTTCCTGCGATTTTTCCATTACTTCCTCTCGGCTGCTAAAACGCGTTCCCCGTAATGGTTTTTTAACTCGATTGAACAGAAAGAAGTCACAGGGAGCCAAATCAGGTGAATTCGGTGGCTGTTGGATGGTATTTGTTGCATTTTTCGTCAAAAAATTACGAATAATGATAGCACTGTGCGACGGTGCGTTATCATGGTGCAAAATCCACGAGTTTTCTGCCCACATTTCTGGTCTCTTTCGGCGAATTGCTTCACGCAAACGTCTCATAACGCCCAAATAATACTCTTTGTTTACTGTCTGGCCTTCTGGCAAAAATTCATGATGCACTACACCATTGTAATCCATGAAAACCGTCAGATTTGCCTTCTTTTTTGACTGAAAACGACGTGGTTTTTTTGGTCTCGGCTCATTTGGTGAACGCCATTCACTTGCCTGATGTCTGGATTGCGTGTCGTACTCATAAACCCACGTCTCGTCTCCAGTAATGATCCTTTTGATGAATGTGGGATCGGATTCAGCCTCGCAAATCATGTCTTTTGCGACGTCAACACGGTCTCTTTTTTGCATGAAATTGAGGTCTTTTGGCATGCTACACGACGGAAACCCAAATCATTAACCACAATGTCTTGGGCGGATCCATAGGCAATGTTCAAGTCCTCCGCTATTTCTCTGATGGTTAATTTGCGGTTATTGACCAACATTTCTTTTACTTTATCAATTTTTTCACCGACTTTCGATGTCGATGGTCTGCCACTGCGTTCATCATCTTCGATTGACTCACGACCACTTCTGAACCGCTCGTGCCACTGGTAAACGACCGTTTTTTTTAGAGAATCGTTGCCGAAACACTTTTCCAACATTTCCAACGTCCGTGCGCCACTAAATCCGTTTTTTACGCAAAATTTAATACAAGTTCGTTGTTGCAAATTTAAATCCATTTCTGCAATTGTAAAAAATCGCCAACACACACAGAGATAGATGTACTCTTGGCTACGTAACTTTTGCAAATGTCAAGTTATGACACTAAGATTTAAAGGGAATATCAACAACAGATGTACCAATTTAACAAAAAAAACAGAACTCAAATCGGAACGATGGGAGCGCCACACGGTGGTTATTCCGGGAACTTTTTGATCAAGGAGTAGAAATAACATCATACATTAAATCGGGGGCGAGGTTATTATTGCAGTTAAAAATTCTTATATCATATTGGCTGAGGTTATTTCGAGTAATGATTTGGAAATGTTCTTAATCACAATCCCTCAAATCAAAGGAACTTATGTATGCTCAGTTTACAGACTGTCAGTCGTCAGAAACTATTAAATGCCAGAATAAGATCAGCAAATCAAAGGTCTTCTGTCGCAAAACAATGATCGCGACGTTGTAATCGGTAGATATTTCAATGTCTAATCTATTGACTGTAGCTCATATACTTTTAAAATGGGCGGCGAAGACAAATGTATCTGTGATTCCCAACTGAATTCTTTTCATTGAATTCATTGCATCAACTGGTCACTTCACCAGCTAGGGGTGATAATATTTTTTATTTATTTGAAATGAATATTCTCGAAAAAGTCTAAACTTTAGAAACTATAGAAGAAATTAGTGACCATAGGACAGTAAACTGTTTTTGCTATATGGGATCCGAATCAAGAATCGTGAAAGAAACATTTACTAGCGTAAAGAAGGGGACTATCAAGGCATAAAATGCGTGCTGTAAAGACAATTTGAAAATTTTAAGGAACATAAAAATGAACGAAATTTTGAGGATGAGTGGACTCACTTTCTTGAGATTACGTGCTCGGCAGTCAAAAAGTTCATTCCAAATAAATTCATAAAATATAACACTGACCTAGATGGTACAACGCGGATGTTGGAAAGTCATCACAACGTCCAAGGCCACGTCACGCCAAGATGAAAAATATTAGTGATGATATCTCTAGCAAAAAAAAAGAATGAGATTACTTAAGATTATAAGATATCTAGGGCGAATACCAAGAATCAGTTTCGGAAAGCGTTAGGGGAAATCAAAACGAAAAGGTTCGCGGAAAATATGAAAGAGAATCCAAAAGCATTTTGGTCATACGTCAAAGAAGTAGAGGGAAATAAGTAAACGGTCAATTCATCAAAAAATGATATTGGTGAGGGAGTATCCAGCAGTTTGAAAAAGGCTAAGTTATTACAAAACGGTAATCAACCCTAAGGTTGGTCTGGTTGGTGATGATAGAGTTCACCCAGCACTAAGCCCGACGGCATGTGAAATTCACACATGAGGGTAGGGGGGCCAGTTCCTTTCTCTGTGCCGGTTATGGTTACCCAGGAAGATCTGGTACCCGAAAAATCTCATAGCTTGGGTGGAGCTGCAGGTGCCCAGAGTGACTTGCCCGGGAATCGAACCCATCGAACTCAGTAGTCCAACGCTATACCCACTGGACTACCACGACCCACAGAATCAAGTATAACAAACAAAATAAAAATGTTATGCAAGGAATATTTTTTACTTAATTTTCCGAATCCATGATCATAGAAAATTCATTTTGAAGCGGTGTACCCTACCTAAATGCAAGGATCCTTCCATTTCAACGGGGTGGCCATTCGACCTCCACGATGCGCGATACCCTGTGGTCCAATATGTCCTTGGTGGCATGTATACGTGTACAATGACCAAGTTCTTTGGCTCTACTTCTACTTCTAGTCGTGATGTTATGTATATAGGCTTGCTCTATTTGCATTACGTTTCTTCCTACCTTTTCGTTTAATATCACTGCCAACCCACGCTAGCTTTCTTCTTACTTGCTGTGTATTACTCTATTGCTATCACTCCATCTCACCTCGTACATCCCTTAAACCAATATCTTATCTCTTTCTTTTTATTTTCTTACCCTCAATATAGTCTTTACATTCTATGTCTATCTAATTTTGTCCTCTCCTGCGTCTCCTTTGCTGCTACTGTCGCTTACACTTTGCAAGGGTATCGTGAGATGACGACCGAAAAATCCTGGCCTCCCACGCTACCGTGCAGGACACAAGACGGTTTGCCGTAGTTGCCCGGCTTCATAACCTCTATTGCGCCAATAATTCAATCTTATGTATTAATAATTGAGATAGTTTCCCGATGCCTAACTCTATAGTTCTCGTAACGTGACACAATTATTTCATGGCCGCCCCACATGGGGTCATACGTCTTTGCCGCCGCCTCACCGAGGATCAGACGATGCATGCATAAATTTCGTCTGATGTCTACCATGGGTGACCCTGCCAGGAGCAAATACTATTATTTCCATCAGCAACGCTCTAGGAGTCATAAGAGCGCACAAGCCATTCCACCACGCCAAGGCTGTAGTCCGTAGGGTGAGCTTTAAATAGCAATTAAAAAAGATACCGGACAGGGGATATACAGCTGACGGGGATTAATGGCCATTGCACAATCTTGTTCCGTATTAATATCAGAGTAGTGTTGTAATTTAAATTTAGGTTGAAAAACTATGTTCTCTTAAAGTGAATACATTTTGTAAAACAAATCCGATAAAAAGAAGGGTGATTAGAAAGTGGCAAAACATAGAAACCACGACAACCCCTCCGTTAACTATCCAATTCTCTGCAAAACGTAATGTTTATATCAGAGACTGAAATAATAAGAAATGGGAAGCCTAATTCAAATTCTGAATCGAATAGGAAGAATTACGAACTCATTTCTTGCCAAACACTTTGACCGTTGTCAGCCGCATTTACGCGGCGAAGAGGCAAAGCGTGAGAAAAAAGACTATGAACTCCGATGCAAAATAGCCCTAAATGTAATATGATCTAAGAAATCGGGCAATTTTCTGCATCTTAAGTAAATAAAGAAAAATATGGTATAAAAGAGTGTAGGAATGGTGAAGGGCTCAAAACGCTTAAACCCTTCGCAAACTGACACGAAATTAATTTTTGAGATATTATTAAGACGCAACTTGACGCATTGGTGGATCATCGCCATGCAGATCCAGTTTATGCAGAGACAGAACATTTACGGCCACGGTTACGCGTACAGTATTAGCTTCTTTTAGATTTATTAGATTTTTTCTAAAATTTGCGTTGGCCATTGCGGCGACGAGCAAGAAAACTGACAAAATAACTAATGAATTTTGCGTAATGTTCTCTGCGCTTGGGGTAGACGTAAACTTTTGAAAATGAAGAGGGATAAGGGGAGCTAATTTGCCACTATTTAATTCAATAACTGCCTCTCTTTAGTCAAGGAATTAAATTTTACACCACCAATGATTCAGATTAAAAGACGAGCATCGTGTAACACTTTAATTGCACTTTCAAATTAAATATTACGGATGATTTACTGAATTCTGCAATTACAATTATATCGACGTTCTTCCAAAATTGGTTTGTAGCTCTAATGGCAACGTGCATTCGACCGTAAGAAATGAACCCCCAATGTGGCTTCGTGCAATGCTTGCACCGTCAATAGCCGAAAGATAACGTCAGTGACAAGACAAAATAAGTATTTTTAAACTCGGTGATTACGTGTGGGTCAGTAAAGAGGGACTCCAATTTGTCAAAAGCTATACGGCTAGTTTTCTAGCTAAAACTTTTAAATGGTGAGCTTACGAGTTATGAGAAAAATTAGTGACGCTCAAACTGCGTGCCATGAATGAGGAAGATAAAAAAGGAAGTTTATTTGCGGAAGAGTTAGCGATCGTGGCCGAATATCCCGAGGCGTAGTGCAAGAACGAGAAACGTTTGAATGGAGGTAGTCGCGTTCGAACATAACACAGTATATTCCGTAAACTGGTTGACATGAACTCCAATTTCTTTTCATTCGTGAAATCCCCTATCTCACGTGCGTAACTGAGGAAAGTATTTTACCTGACTTAACCAGGTGGCGGCACTCGCGATATGTTCCCTCGAAACACGACAGCTCATTGTCACGTCAGATCGAATTGGAGAATAACGAATGGCAGGTCGGGTTGGCCGAAATTACCATTCCATCCGCAATCATTGAAATTCTATTTTTTTGAAATGTTAGTGATAAGGAAGAGGACATTGTTATCCCTCTCTTATTTGCAAAAAGTAGCATTGCTGGACTACGAACTGTTATTGTTTTTGGACACTTCGGTAGATTTGGTAGTGAGACGAAATTCGAAGAGGGTTAAGTTAAAGAAATAAAATTGATGGTTCCTTTTTCATTGGTAATATGTAAAGGGCTGTAAATTCATCCTTAGAACCATTTTTTAAACACGTATATGCTCGTCTAAAAGCAACCCTTGCTAAAATAATTCACTATTCAATGGATACCCACACGACGGATTATCCCTTCGCACTGAATGAATGCACGCCATCCACAGCAGTTCAAATTGCAAACTAAACAGTGACTATACCGGAAGTGACTAGAATCTTTTCTGATATACTTTCAACTCTTACCTCTGACTCTAGTCTGGACACACTAACTCTAATGCTTTCATCATTTTCGAAAATCGGCTCGATATCATGTAAATCAGGACGTGCTCGGAACTTTTGCCGGACCAAATGAAAAAGAAAAGTAACGTAGTCCTAAATCTAAAACTTTTACTGCGGACATAAAAAAGCTATCACCGACTATATTGGTGGAGGTCACATTATGGGCAACTCTATGAGGGGAATAGGCAAGTGGAGTACAAGCCTATGATGAGCTTGCAGATTTACACAGAAATTCTTAAACAGTAGATTTTGGGAGATTCATAGAATTCGCGCATTGTGAATGCAAGAATTTTTGCTAATTAAGTATTACACCCAATTTACAAATTTTCCCATTGAAAGAAATAATGGCGGAGCGTAGAAATACTCTATGTCGATAAAATCGGCGATCCATTTCCCCTCATCGGTGCACGAAAATCTAATATTATCGCATTGCAACTCACAAAAAGTTAAATTTAGCGCAATGTTTTGATTATTAAGCGAGATTTGGATTTGTCTAAGTACCGGTGTGTTCAAAAGAACGGTGGTTCAATCCTCGTAGACTATGGCGCTACACGCACGCCTACAAAATTCTATGCACGTTATTTCGTCATCAAACCTTTTTCCGTCGAAGCCCCAAAAATCTCGGAATGTAAGGGGACACTTCGATAGCTTAACCACCCAGCGCATTCGGCCGAGCATCGGGGGAACCAGATTCCAATCCCGGGTATGGCGAATATTTTTTAATCTTTGATATTTCTGATGTTTATGTAGTTTTCCACTAATCCGGTGATGGGGAATAGGGTTATAATTTCGCGCTAATTCGTAAACAGAGTTGTGGAGGTTTTCTGCATTTTCTTGATGGGCTCTAGTGTTTCGCGAAACCTCAAATTTTAGCGGGTTGCAGGCAGAAACCATTGGGACATATTTGCCGTCTTAGGACATATTTGTGAACCTTAACTTTTAATCAAATACTGCTGAGACGTTTGGACTAAAACCCAAGTTAATTCGAAACTTGCAGCTGAGGAAATAAATCTGAGGATATTCAAAGTGACTAAACTGAGGATATAGCAATACCATAACAAATTAGAATGGTAAAGTAGCACTCCGATCTGTAGGGTGAAACAATGAAACTAAAAATAAAGATGAAAATACCTGGTGAGCTGAGGTTTTTTAAACGAGGATGTCGCATTCAGTTCACGAATGACATACTTTTCCGATCAAAAAATGGAATATATATTAAATTATTTCGATATTTTTTTAACCTCTCTAATAAGATCACTTATGAATATGAGTAATGTAGAGCAATTGAAAAGTAGGAATTTTTGAAATATGCATTTGAAAATAGTGTGTAGATCATAATAATAAAATAGCAAGTGTTTGGTGCCCCATACTGCCATCTAATCGACCCAACATTAACTTATGCTCTTTCTATAGACCTCCAGACTCAGCCCGACCGCAGTGTTCCAATCTCCCATTATTATGAGGTTTACCTTCCATTTTCCTGTTCCTAGAACTTCCGCTCTATTTCCTCCTATAAACGGTTGTGTTATCACTATTGCCGAAGGTTCTGCCTCAAATTTTATCGTCAATATATTTCCAGCGCGATATTATTTTCCTTGCCCATTTCTACGTTAGTGTGATAGGCATCTAACTATGCCTATCACAAACGCCTCCACAGGGTTCTAGTGATGCCTATCATACTCACGGACACGTAATCCCCGCCCACTTAATTTCGCTCACTCCCAGGATGTCTATCTCCAGCATATTCATCTCCAATCTTGAATTTTCTGATTTCCCGTACACCCCTAATTACTTAACGTTCAATATCCCTATTCTGCATTTATCCACCCTGAATGATGTTCCCCTCCCAGTAGTCACCACTCGGATATCCGACTGGGGGACTTCTTTAACTCCGCAATATTTTACCGGGAGGAAAGTCATCATGCAAGTCTGCATGCATATTCATGGTAGAATAATGCGGTGGTTTCCCGTTGTAGGAACCGAGCAATTATAGGCCTATTTCCCTCTCTTCCGTTTCACGCAAGGCCATAGATCATATAGTTGCTTGCTCGATTATGAGACTCCTCGATTATCCGGAGTAATTAATGATAAATTAGCACGGGTTCCGAAAGGGTAGACATTACCTTTTAGAATATAATACCAATTACCGACCCATTTCCTTAACATTGATCTCTTGTAAAATATTGGAACATAATATTGTCACTAATATTATGAGATTTCTTGATAGCAGGAATTTACTAATCAACAACCCGAACGGATTTGAACAAGTAGATCTTGCGACACACAGAATGGTACTAATTACGTCTTTTCATTCGCGATTTACTTAGATCGGGTGAAAACAACCCACAAGTCGAAGCAGTAATTCTCGATTTCAAAAAAGCCTTCGATTAAGCCCCACATAGTATATTTACACAAACTTAAATGTGATAAAATCAATGAGAGGACAAGAATTGGATTATAGACTCATTGTCAAAAAGCAAACAAATAGTAGTCATAGATAGGTTATGCTCAACGGATAGAGATGTAACTTCGGATGTCCCCCAGGGAAGTGTAATAGGGCCTCTTCTGTTCTTAATATAAATTAATGACTTACGCACGCACGTTAGTAGCAAACTGAGGTTATTCGCTTACGACACGGTGGTATACAGGGAAATTAGGTGCCAACTAGATGGCGAGCTACTCTCTAAAGACTTAGACAATATCTCGGAATAGTACAAGAAATGGGGTTTAACGCTTAATATAAATAAATGCGCGGTTTTGAAATTTTGGAACAAAGGAAACGGAAAACAGAATATCAACTACGAAATAGAGGGTTCAGTGCTGACTACAGCTAATCAAGTTAAATATTTGGGGTTTGTTCTAACACCACGCCTTTCATGGGGAGCACATATCAGGACAATATGTGGATCAGCTCTGAAGAAACTTGGCTTCATAATATGGGTGGTGGGGAAATGTAATGAAAAAGTTAAAGAGAGGTGTTATTTTGCTGTAGTTAGACCTCATTTGGAATATGCCGCCAGTATTTGGGATCCTTGGGAGAAAATTTGGCAAAAAGAATTAGATGAAGTCCAGAGAAAATCCGCTAGATTCGTTAAAAATGGTTATAATAAGAACACAAGTGTGACAGATCTCTTAGGGGATTTAGGCTGGGAAGCACTTGAAGTGCGGAGAGAGCAAGCGAGGCTTAGACTTTTAGAAAGGTTCAGAACAAACGAGTTTAACTATGACACTGAAGGAATTCTAATGGCCCCACACTACTTAGCCAGATCAGACCACAGAGTTAAAATAAGGGAGGTAGATTCCAGTACAGATTGATACAAAAACTTATTCTTATCAGAAATCATAATAGTAAGAAATCTAAGTAACTTTAGAAATATTAAAAACATTGAATTTAGAAGTCGAAACAAAATTCAACATTGCATAGATTTTAGATATATTTATAGGTGCATGTGTATGTTAGTTGGTAGTATGAGTGTTTGCATGTGTGTGGGGTGTAAGTGTTCTTGCATGAATGTATGCCATGTTTTTTTGTGGATGCATTAAATTGTGGGTTTTGCATGTGGTTTTTATTTCTTTTATAAATTACGGGAGGTGTCCAAACACCTCCCGCATACGCTCTTGCGGCGGCTTGCGGGGTATTAAGTAGATGTAGATAGATTGACGAAAATGATCGCGTGCTGCGTAGAGGAGCAAGATTTGTTTAATGTCGCTATGATAAGCTTAGTAGCGTATACAGAGTATTCGAGGATCTAGGCTAGAAATCACTCACGGAGCTAAGGTTAAGTTACAGATTAAATCTCTTACCTAAATTGGAAGGGAATCTCTTTAGCAGTGATGTTATGAATGTATCATTATTCCTATCGTCCTTCTGGAGGAAAGATCAAGTCAATAAAATTGGAGGGGTTAAGAGTAGAACAGATAAAGTTAAGATGTGATTTTTTCCATGAAAGATAGATGAACAGAATAACAAAGTCCGACCGCGGTAGAGGTAAAAATATTCCGGTCAAAATTTGTCTGTTGTGTGTTTGTCTCCTGCCACACCCTCTAGCAGTAGCTTGCAGGGTACTTAAACATCTGAAAAAGTATCAACTTTAACCCCAGTTAAGAAAATAACATTTTGGGGAATATTCTAGTTCCCTGCATTCTCCTTGGATAGTAGAAGCACAATTGAGGTTTCAAAGAAGATTGTAGTGACACGTATAGGAGCTGGAATGGTATTTGCTCAAGGCCTGAGATGTAAAAATAAGTTATTAATCTGTAAAAACAATTTAATTGCCTCTATGGAATCTGATAAGTCTAATCAACCTGGGCTGATAAATAGTACTCCCCATTTTTTGTTCTATCAGTGCAATGTGCATTTTAATGGGACATTGGTCACCCCATCTGAAGCTTATAATCTCTATTGCATAAAACTGGGAAACGCCCAAGTTTAAAGACACAAAACTAGTAAATCCTTTTTGAGAAATGACAGTTGGTAGCTCGAGAAAGGTGAAGATATCAATAAAGCCGATAGAACTAATATAGATTTTTTGAGTTTACGGTTTCCTCTAGTTTCTTTTCTCTTAATTCAATAGTGCTCCCGAAGCATGTGTCGCTTTTACTGTGTGAGTCCAGTCCAGTAATAATTTTTGCATTACCTATTATGTTGATAAAACTGATAACCTCCTCTTATGTGTTTAGATGATGGAAAATATCCATTAATAAGTACCACAGGCTTGCGTTTTGTTATAAATCGGACTTCAATCGACAATATTTTTATTTGCACAAATTTCAAGAGAGAAAATTGAAACGCTTTATGAATTATTAATGCTTGCGTTAAATACGATTTCGTGGGTAAATATGGAGGCCATTTTGGTTTTGTAATGTTTTCCCATTTACCGGGAATTTCCCATTTTCCTTCACTGGCCTTAAGATATCGGTAATGACTACATATGACTAAGGCCGTGTATGTTATATGGTACCTTCAATCCAATATCCACCGCCATTTTTATGATCTCATGGGCGCTCGTTTCAGCTTTTTTTACATTTATTTTTCCAAATTAAGTGATCTAGCTCTGCTTATTCTTCATATTCAATTGATTCGATTTGCTTCGTTTGTTTTCTTCGAGTGATTATGCATTTATGATCATTATCATTTTGATTTTATTCTGAAACTTTGGCTTATTCGCAATTGACGCATAAAAAATTCTCAATTTTTCAAAATTCAAAAACATTTTAGCAATTCCCAGATCAATGCTCATAGGCACATTTTTTTTCATTTTTGCAATGTTTCGCCAAACATTTTAGCATTTAAAGCATCTATTGGTCAGTATTAGTTAGTTAGTTTTCCTTCATTGATTAGGACCCGTTACCTTATATTAATAATATATGGCTGTTCAGTAATATTTTCCGTGTGTTTGAATCTATTACGACTACCAACTTGTTTTGGTTTTGATGTAATTTTCCAAATAATAAAAGCAGCAGTCTAATGTTCTTTCTCGCGAGTAAGGTAATCTGTTTTTCCAATCCTTTCACTCTAAGTTAATGAATTCTTCATTCTATAGTTACATATCCTTAATTTACTCTTTTCCTGTCTTTCAACGATTGGTATCCCGTTCAAATATGTATAGTCTTTCAATGGCAATTAAATAAGTTTGCGGTTCAGATTCTAATCTGACCCTTTTGCTACTATAAATTACAGACTTAGGTGTAATGAGGGGAAACCCTTATATAACAACAGAGACGAATTTTCTTTGCAACTTTTATTTCAATAAAGATCTATTTTCAACTAGTTTCTATATAATTCATAATTTTTAATTGAAGCATTCAATTTACAGAGTCAATGCATATATGAAACAGAGGAGGAGGGGAAGCCGGCGTGACCCCACGTTCTGGGTGGGGTTGTGGGACAGAGGTGAATGGAAAACCGAAGCTAATGAGGATGGGATGAAAACCAGGCGATGGGAGGGGGGTGGAGATAGAAAGGCTAGTAGAGGAAGAATGATTGTCACAGAGGTAAGGAGAGTCTGATCGGTTACAATGAGACGGTCTTCTCCTCTTATCTGGGGCCCCTTGCGGTGTCCATAGTCCCGCCTCCCCGCGGCGTGCGGGAAAGGAGGATGGTGACCAGCGCCGTCGGCTCGGGTACATTGCCGATCGGTCTCCTCCGTCAGGGATCATTCGAGTGTCGACAGTCTACTCCCTCCGCGGCAGGAGGGAGACGAAGGATCGTGCCCATCAGCATCGGCTCGGAAACAAGCCGCTGTTTGATGGGCTGCCTCTGAAGGTGTGTTGGACGGGGGGGGGAAGGAGGGTCTGTTCCCCGTCGCGGTAAACCGAGGTTTTGTTTTCCCTTTGGTGTTTGAGATGACTAAGCTCTGAGGGATGGGGTGAAGCGGGAAGTTGGAGGGGAGAATGGGTGTGTGCTCTTGCATGTTAAATGAGTAAGGCTGGACAGGAGAGATATGGATTAATGGAATGTTATTGCAAGTAATGGGGAGTGAGACAAATAAATTGCCATTTATTAACTCATCATAACTGATTTCGAATCCTGAGCTAAATGATTTTTACTTATTATGGGGCGTCCAGTTTTTTCCCTTTTTCCTCGACGTGTAGAATGCTAGGGGTTGAAGTTGCATTGGTAATCGGTTTCCACTATGTGTTTCATGGCCATAGAAGTTTCATGTCCTTTCTGTAGACGCCATCGGTGCTCATTTGCTCTGGTTTGGAAGTCTCTTCCTGTTTGGCCTACTTATTTAGCGGGGCAGGAGTCACACGTCATTTCATAGACTCTATTTTTCTGCATTCTGTCCACTTTGTCTTTAGGATTTGCTCAATAGTTTGAAGAGGCTCAAAGGGCTGCGAAATGAAACTTTTCATTTATCTTTAGGGAATTCTTTGGCTAATTTGTTGGGTAGGGGGCCAATGTAGGGGATTCTGAACCAACGTACGAGTTTTGGGTGGAGTAAGATGTTTTCAGGGTAAAAGAAGTTATGCCCTGCAATGCTTTCGCGTACCTCTTCTTACGTAATAGGTTGTTCATTAGGTGTATACTGTACTTGTTGTTAATGGCTGTAGCTTCTATGGTGTCTAGTTCTTTTTCGTGGAGGGATTTGTTTTGTGGTATGTTGAGGAATCTAGATAGCATTGTTTTGGCATTTTAGCTGCCTTCAATTCTTCCTTAACCATTTCCATAAAGGTGATCATTTAAGCTTTATCAATTATCTCTGGCCTCATGTCAATCTTGGTTTGCGAATGGACGAACAGTTCTAATACCACTCGAATTTTACGAAGTTATTTCATGCCAGTTTTTCCTTGCAACCGATATTATATTAGTAGACGCAATAACAGTGATGTTCGCTGGACTTTTATCAAACGTGCTTTATTACTATAATTTTCCTTCTACCTCAGGAGCAGTTCCCGATTGATAGTCTCTGATTGGTTGCCATTTCACACTTTCCGACTCATGATTCAACAACATTTCGCAGAAAATGAACTCTTGTTTCCCGCCGAATGCCACATGGAGGCAGCGGTTTACATATCCGTTCCTATTTCCATTTAAAAAAATCATTTAAGAGCATTTCAGTTTTTTCTCATTAGTGGCAAAACCGCTGCTACCTCTCCCCATTTTGCCTCCTCTTATCTCTCTCTGGTTACCACTCCGTTCCCCACTAATCCAACAGTTACTGAATGTAAGTATATCTATGTTTCCTCTGTGTTCCCTATAATGATTATTGCTCCTAACGGCTAAAACCATTGCCGTGATAAATAAAAATTCTACTGGAATCTCCCCAGTTGGTTTTCCTTCATTTACGATTTTTAATTGAAGGAAATCTTCGTTGGTGTTCCCGGATGGAAACAATTGATAGTGGTGCAGGAAGGGGACTATATTAAGGAACAAGGATGACCGATAGGAGAAGGCAAAATAGTTCTCCAGGAGACAGTAGCTCATCAGACAGAGACAGGAGAGAAATATAATGGGTCTTTTGTACATGCAAATCTGTAGACATATAGTGGCATTTATTGAATGTTTCTGTATCCAATAACATAACTTTTTTCATTCAGGAGCCATTTAACTGTCGGTGTATGCAGATAATAATGTCTGCGAAGGGCGTTGCTTCCGCCAGTGGTGAAGTGCGAGTGGGATTCAATGCTTTTGTCCAAAGGATCGTCGGTTGCCCAAATTCATAGGGAGATGGGTAAAGCTTAGTGACCTACTGTAATGAGTGAAGGAAAGGCTAGATAATGGAGTTGGCAAATATTCATGATGAAGAGCAGAGTTTGTAGGCTTTTAATCCAGACCAGTGAAATCATTCAAAAAGTGAAACATATCTTCGATAAAATCGACGATTGACGATTAGTGCTCTGGGTGATAAATTTCCTATTGTTAGGGCGTTACTTTTTACACGATTTTTACGGAAGAGCTCAATTATCACAAATTTTGTACAATATGAGCACCAAAAATTCTTACTGACAAACAGCAAGAGCAAAAAATCTTGAGCAAATGGGAATGTTTTGACCGCTATCGATAAGACTGATCACCCACGCTACAGTCTCGACCTGGCGAATATTTTCTCTTCTTACATTTGAAATATTGGCTTGGTGGAGAACGGTTTAAAGAAATCAAGAGACTCAAGGCCGCCATTGTCAACCGACCCAATTTTAAGGTGGGGAACTTCTATACTGAGGGAATAAAGAAGCTAGTGCAGCTTTACGAAAACTACTCTCAGGTAAAGGGTTATAATGATAAAAAGTGAAGCAGGTTTGTAGGAAACTAAAACATTCAATTAAAACCCTTTCTATCGATTGTATTTATTATGGCCAGAAGGCAGAGACTTCTCTAAAATTCCTCATCGACATCTATATAATACCCCGCAAGCCACCGTAAGGGCGTGTGGCGGGAGGTGTTAGGTCACCAACCGTGAAAGATAACAATACCACATGCAAAATCAACAACATGGAAAACTACACCCACAGCGGCGCACACACTCATGCAAAAATCACTTCATCCAGCACTCATGCAAGCGCATATACAATAAATCAACAAACAATTGTACTCCAGGATGCAACACGAAAGCCATCCGACAACGGGTAAGCCAGGACATAACAAGAAAGAAGGCGAAACTCCACCACCACATGAATATGCAACAAAAAAACTCTCCCGTGTGTATGAAACACCAAGTAATACTTATTTAGGCAACATCAGAATTGAATTACATGCTGTAAAAAAGAATATTTCCTATTCAGTATCACATGTAGACTTCAGGGTAAAATTGATAAAAAAAACAAAATTATTGTAGAGAATAAGAATACAAAAGCGACATGCATTGTTTTACCTACTCTTGATTTATATTCATCTTTATTTAACATTGATTAGGTTGTAAAATACATAAAATAAACTTATTATTAATTAAGGTTCATTTAAATAATTAGAATATGAAATTTCATATTTTGTTACACCTAACATCTGAATTTCCGATCATATATTTAGAAACAACAAGTCATTATATATATATATATATATATATATATATATATATATATATATCCATTCTATTTACATAGTTGAAGCATCAGGACACTTTTAGCAGCTTGTTCAACTTCTCTCTCCATATTTGAATCGTTAATTATTATGAATCATTACTTTCAACAATTTTTTTACCCACGATTGCAATGGTAAAGAGAAATGATTTTCGTCAATGGGTGAGATTGTCAACGTGCTTACATGAAATTAGATAATATTTAGTAATTACTCAGCAAGATATTAATGAAATTTCTGGATTGAGGTATGGTAAGTAAATTGTTCCACTTATTACGATAGTTGAAGTTTTATGTGGAAGTGAAGGAGAGAAAAATAAAAGGAGAGTGAAATAGGGACATCTCATTGGATCTTTGGCAGGACATACGTTATGTAAACATGACGGGAAAAACATGTGGCGATATCAGCGAGATTAAAAAATTGGGAATACATATACAATTCTATCATTTTTATTATAATTTACAGAGTTCATAACGTTTATTTTTAATTTAGTTGTAGCATTGTAGGCATTGTTAATGGAGTTAGAAATAAGATATTTTTTGGATCATTCCCTGGATCCGGTTTGGATTCGGATGGTCCGTGTCCCTAGGGATTTTCCTTTTTATACAAGGAGCAAGTGTCTTCCGCGATAGTATAAGCCTTCCATGGTCTCAGGTCCAGCCGAGGGATGTGCTTGCAATGCTTAAGAGGATTCCTGAATAAAGAGAAATGGAAAAAACACCGTGAAGGGGAAGACAAATCATCCAGTGCCTGCCTCTGGAGGTTAGTAGCCGGTTCAGATCGGCCCAAAATAACGACATGTAGCCACAACAATTGTGCATGCTCCATTTTTCCATTCGTTCGGGATGCTGTCAATAACGGGAATCAGTCTCTGCCGGCCTCTGGTCGAGGAAGGACGCGCTGGAGCTCGTTCCCGAGAACCTGTACATCCTTACCTGAGCCTACCTGCGTGTCTGGTGCTACTTTTGTGCCTCGGAGCTTGTTCTACCTTATTAAAGTGTAGTGTGAAGTTAGCTTCATTTTTTTAAATAGTTTAGTTCACTTAGGTTTTATATTGTTTTTGTTAGTTTTGAATAGTGTAGTGTTAACCTTAGTGGGTGTTCTTAGTGGCCTGCAGTTATTTATTTCCCGCTCCTCTGACTTGTAATTGGTGAGTAGTATCTTTTTCCATCATTTTCCACTAAGTAGCCGCGGGAGCTTCAGAGCCCATTACAATTTTTTAACAGATTGGTCCGATTTAATTTAAAGTACTGCCTCGTAGCAAAATTAACAATCTTTTTGCGGAGTACATTTTGGTAAGTTTTCTTTGGAAACTCGGATATCAGGCTAGGATGCCTTCAACTGGGTCTCCTGTTGCCATGCTTACATGCATGATGGTGAATGCGCGGCTCTAAGGCAAATGTATCGCCACGAAAGAAAATGGGGCAGAAACTTCAATCAGAGATCAACGGAGGGGTGATTTCTCTCAAGGGAGAGAGAGCTAAGGGTGGGAATTCGCAAGTCCACCACGCCAATAGGGCTGCACAGGTTCGACCAAATGCTAAAATTGGCTGAGCCGTCAAGGAGCTACCTCATATCCCGTCTCCCAACGAAAGAGTGTCACCCCTCCGTAGATTATTTCTCGGGGTAAAGAGAAGATACCGCTGCGACGAGGATTGGACACTGCGGAGGCAGTTCCTATCTCCGTATCCAACGGGTACCAAGGCTGTCGGATGAAAGCATTAGCGTATCTGCGGCCCCTACCCGTAATCCGGGGGCGCTACCTACGGTAAGACGTCAGCGAACGGGAAGGGTGGTGATCGGTAGTTCGAAAGGCCGTCGTGTAATGGTCCCATTGAGGGAAAGGGCGCTCCGCGTCGGCGTCGATCAACGGGTGACCGCCTGGTGTATACCAGGAGGAGGAGTTCCTACGGTGACGGAGGTGATCGAGGGGGAGGTCAGGGGTACGAAGTGCTCTCGGCTACAGGTCGTGACCCATGTGGGGACCAACGACGTCACGGACCGCGGATCCGAGGAGGTCCTCCGTTCCCTAAAGGAACTGAGCTACGAGGAGAAGCGTGTCCAGGACACCGAGGGTGTACAACTTGGAATAACGGGTTGCACTTTATCTCATATACACCTTCGTGCATGAGATAGGGGATGCGGTCCTTCGGCTTATGTAACGTGAGTCTGATTTTTCTTCACGTGGAGAATGTAGTTGTTATGTTATGCTTTCTTAGTCGCCTACTTATCTTTTCGGCCGTTCCCGCGACATACGGAATTGTAGCATATGTCATTGGTTTTTCTTTATCAGGCTTCTCCTTGCTCTGTTTCTCGAGCAGAATCAGGTCTTGCGTCAACTCCATATCTTTTTTGGCGGTCCTTTTGTTCAGGGTATCCGACACGTGGCCAAAGGGCCACAGATAAAAAACAGTTCCGAATCTCGGCAATTACCGAACATGCGTGATCGGAACCCGGGCACACCATCAAATACGATCAAACAAGATTGCTGGCAAAAGAAGGGCATTATTTCCCGAGACTGATAAGAGAAGCAGTCGAAATAATGAAGAATCCGAACAACTTCAACCGTGACGATGGCTACACCCCGCATGGAAAAGGTTGATTCCCATTGGCCGCCAAGAGAGAGCCAATCAGAGAGCTCCCAGCCAGCCAGCGTCTCCTATATACCTGTATAGCGGCCGAATTGCAACCCGAAGAGCGAAAAGAAAAGAAAGACACATGCAATTGCTGAACCTAAGACCTTTACACAGCGCTTTAGACCCTGAAGAGGCACATCGCCTAAAACAGGGTTTCCTTGTTTGTTGTACAATATTATATATTTGTAGTAGTTTTTAGGGGAGGCGACCGACAGCTAAGGTCATTTGCGCCATAGGGGATGGACAGGAAAGGATGAAGGGTGGAGAGAAACCCGGCGTCGGCATTAGCCTACTCTTTACGAAAGGCGCCAAGGGGTCCGCAGTTTAACGTCCCATCCGACGGACAATATATATTTGTTAAATGTTAAATATTACCATATAATTTATAACTGTTATGTACAACTTCTTGGATAAATAAACAACTTTTTGAATTGAATTGAATTGAATCAACCCGAAGAGGAGTCTATCCTAAAACGGGGTTTCCGTATTGTTTTTGTTATGTTTCTATATATTTTATATATCTCTTGTATACTGTTCTAATACGGAAATAAAAACCTATAAAACTGAAACAACGACCGCTACCATCTATGTAGCCTTTCCTTTATTTAATTTTCCCACCCCGAAGAGGAGTATATCCTAAAACGGGGTTTCCATATTGTTTTATTATATTTCAATGTATATTTTATCAATTCTTGTAAAACTGAGCTTTGCGGAAATAAAAATCTTTAAAACTGAAAACAACGCAATTCCGCAACCGCTACCCTCTTTGTAGCCTTTCCTTTATGTTACTTTCCACCCCGAAGAGGATTTAATCCTAAAACGGGGTCTCCGTATTGTTATTGTTATTTCTATCATAGTTTATATATTCTTGTATTACTGTCACTTCACGGAAATAAAAACCTATAAAACTGAAAAAACAACGCAAATCACTTCGACCTGAACACGCCTCCAGGACTGGGGGCGAAACACTTGTCCATCAACTCACCTACGCGACGGAAATTCCCGAAAGAAGAATGAACTCATTTTTCCAATATATTTCGCAATTTACCGACACGATAAAGGCGCAAGACACGGAGAAATTACCGTGGTAGCAATAAGTATTTTTGAAAGTAGACAATGGGTATTTTTAAAAATTACATAGAAAGTGTTGGGTGCGCCTAACTGCAACCTAATCAACCAAACAATAATTTATGCTCTTTCTATAGACCTGCAGACTTTGATGCTAAAACACTTCATGCCCTCAATGAATAAATTAATTAGTTTTCACGTAATAATAACAACACTATCAACTTATTTGGAGGTGACTTTAACTTCCCTGCTATCGATCGGGACAGCAATAGCGTTAAATCTCGGACCCGCGATCACGAATCTTGTAACTCCTTAATAAAATTCGGAACTACCGCCGTCAAGGACTACCCTCTGTTCCCGCTCTGAAAGAAAGTCTTCAGCCCAATTTATTGCGCCCTCGTTTATATTCACGACCTTTAATTTATGATTCAGTTTACTTAGGAAACCTTATCAAATGCCTTTTGAAAATCTAAAAAGATCGCATTCGATTGCCAACCTCTTTCACTCGAGAAAAGTAAGTCGTGTGAATAATTCAAATTTTGTCTGGCATGAGCGGATTATCCTGAATTGTTACTTAAAACTTTAGTGTTATCGAGGCATCAAAATTTTGCAACAGATAGTAGTGAGGGATATGGGTTTGTAATTACAGGGGTCCTCCCTGTCACCACTTTTAAATATAGGCGTTATGTAAGCGGTTTTCCAATGTTTCGGGACTTAGCACTCTGTGAGGGATTTGTTAAATATAAATTAAAGAAACGGGTCGATGTTCAGTTTATGTAAAGCTCGGGATATTTATGGAAGCAGCAGCAGACTAAGGAACTTCTTCTTCCCAAAGACAATACGACATACTACCTTGATCAAAAATTTCCCGGAATTTATTCAGAAAATTAAAAATACAAGTTTATTCATCTAAATCTATATTGTCCCCTTCAAAGTAATCCCCATCGACTGCAACACACTTATGCCAGCGCTTGATCCAATCCTCGAAACATTTTTTATATTCGGTTTTCGGTATGTCCATCAGTGCTTCCTGCGATTTTTCCATTACTTCCTCTCGGCTGCTAAAACGCGTTCCCCGTAATGGTTTTTTAACTCGATTGAACAGAAAGAAGTCACAGGGAGCCAAATCAGGTGAATTCGGTGGCTGTTGGATGGTATTTGTTG
Source organism: Hetaerina americana (assembly GCF_022747635.1). Lineage (NCBI taxonomy): Eukaryota > Metazoa > Arthropoda > Insecta > Odonata > Calopterygidae > Hetaerina > Hetaerina americana. The sequence goes on along the minus strand of NW_027287205.1, from coordinate 14,196,555 downwards.
CATTTTTCGTCAAAAAATTACGAATAATGATAGCACTGTGCGACGGTGCGTTATCATGGTGCAAAATCCACGAGTTTTCTGCCCACATTTCTGGTCTCTTTCGGCGAATTGCTTCACGCAAACGTCTCATAACGCCCAAATAATACTCTTTGTTTACTGTCTGGCCTTCTGGCAAAAATTCATGATGCACTACACCGTTGTAATCCATGAAAACCGTCAGATTTGCCTTCTTTTTTGACTGAAAACGACGTGGTTTTTTTGGTCTCGGCTCATTTGGTGAACGCCATTCACTTGCCTGATGTCTGGATTGCGTGTCGTACTCATAAACCCACGTCTCGTCTCCAGTAATGATCCTTTTGATGAATGTGGGATCGGATTCAGCCTCGCAAATCATGTGACGCGACGTCACATGCGACGTCAACACGGTCTCTTTTTTGCATGAAATTGAGATCTTTTGGCACCAACTTTGCTGCTACACGACGGAAACCCAAATCATTAACCACAATGTCTTGGGCGGATCCATAGGCAATGTTCAAGTCCTCCGCTATTTCTCTGATGGTTAATTTGCGGTTATTGACCAACATTTCTTTTACTTTATCAATTTTTTCACCGACTTTCGATGTCGATGGTCTGCCACTGCGTTCATCATCTTCGATTGACTCACGACCACTTCTGAACCGCTCGTGCCACTGGTAAACGACCGTTTTTTTTAGAGAATCGTTGCCGAAACACTTTTCCAACATTTCCAACGTCCGTGCGCCACTAAATCCGTTTTTTACGCAAAATTTAATACAAGTTCGTTGTTGCAAATTTAAATCCATTTCTGCAATTGTAAAAAATCGCCAACACACACAGAGATAGATGTACTCTTGGCTACGTAACTTTTGCAAATGTCAAGTTATGACACTAAGATTTAAAGGGAATATCAACAACAGATGTACCAATTTAACAAAAAAACAGAACTCAAATCGGAACGATGGGAGCGCCACACGGTGGTTATTCCGGGAACTTTTTGATCAAGGTAGTAGTTACTTTAGGTTTATACGAGGTCTATCTAATAAATACGCGAACTAGTGCAGTTTGGCGGCTATATCGCTGATTATAGGCCCGCCTACTAGCGGTGCTGGTTGCCTGAGACCCCATGAGCCATCTGTGCTTCGCGGACCGTCGAGCTGTGCGTATGGTGCCAGTTATGTTAGTTTCTGTTTTCCCTGTTTTTACTGATTGTCAAAAATGGAAATTGACGAAATCACGTCAACATCGAGTTTTATGGTGAAGTGCTTAAAAAGTTTAGAATTTACTGAAAGAATTCACTGAAAGCTTGACTCAAGGCGATGGATGGATCCTTCACCATGACAATGCACCTGTACCTTCAGCATTGATCGTTTGCCAGTTTCTGGCAAAAACTTTAGCCATCATCCTCCTTATTAGCCAGATATTGATTGCCCCGTGTGACTTTTTCCCCTTCCCAAAATGCAAAAACGTGATGAGGGGATATCACTGGGAAGATGTTGACACAATAAAGCAAGAAACGAGGAGAAAATTAAATTGCCTAAATGCCGAGGAATTTCAAGGGTGCTTCAAACAGTGAAAAAGAAGATGGAATAAGTGAATAGTAACGAATGGAGAGAACTCTGAAGGGGACAAAACCTATGTAGACAAAATTTTGCAAAATAAAGTTTTCATGGCATCAGTTCGCGTATTTATTGGACTACCTCATAGATAGTAAAAATTCCACTTGCCAGCCTCAGCGTCTACAGAATAACTAGTTTTACTCAAGTGCATGCAACTTCACTGACCTTGGGGGCCTGGTCGTTAAAACCCTTAAAAAATGTAGTGCTCGTTACAGTACTGCTTGTTTTGCTTTGTCTGTTCTTTAGTTTCCCCTTCCATCCCCCGTCTCTCTCTGTGGGGAACCCTCCCGCTACCTGCACAACTGGATCATATTCCATTGCTGTGTCGTTGGGGGAGGATAACATTGTATATGTATGTTTTCGGTGGTTTTGCAAATTTCACCTTCTAACTTTCCAAATTTTAGCATGCACATTATTGAGCAAAATTTTACTTCATACCAAGGTGGAATTGTTTGGTAGTTGATTGTCTATGTATTTGCATACGTGTTATTTGAAAGAGTTATGGCATGAATGTGAATGCCACTGTGGGCATAGTTTTGCATGAATATGTTAATAACGGAAAATAAATACTTAGTTATTCCACATATATTGATTTTGTATGTGGTTTTGTTCCCTTATACCCCGCCACTTGCTTTTTCGTTGGCTTACGGAGTTTTCTTTAGATGTAGATGGATATACACGTATTATGTATCGGAAGTAGTTAGACGCCTGCAGTGGAAAAACGATTTTTTTTTCTTTTGATTCAAGTTTCCCAAAGTTACTGACATTTCACAATACATAGATGTGGCACATGTTACTTAGGTGAAATCAATTAAGCAAATAGTTGGCATTTTGCATAAGTAATCGGTTTTATTAATGCAATTCCATCACCATGTCAACCGATTTTCACTATTAATTATTTTTCCCTTGAATTTAAATTCTCACCTATAAAGCATGCAAGGTCTGTTTGTATCTCAGGTCTGTTTATTGAAAATAATGAACGCCTGGACCCCGGTTGGTAATCCTCATTACTCTCCAAACTGTCATTACTTACTTTTTACTGATGATGCTGAAGGCGTCAGCTTGCATGTACTCCAAGCCCTCGAGATTTTCACAGAGAAGGCTCGACAGGGTGACCTTCATGATGGCCTTGAGCTGGGCTGTAAGGATATGAAATGCTTATGTCATTAACACTTCATGTAGTTCTTACGCTTTGTGCTACATTTAGTGCCCACGCACGACATGCATGTAAACAGCATGCTGAAATGTTCCACACTGTTAATTTTGAGCGTGGGTGACTAACTTCTTGAATAGGCGCCTAGGGTAGAAAAACAATCCCTGAATGACCTCCAGTTCTCATGGAAAAAATGAATACTAATGACGTACGGTAATGTGAATATTTATTTTAATCAGAGCACAACCATTTGAGAATGTTTTAACCTTTGAAATCTCAATTGCTAAAGGCAAAGTTTTCAATCCTTGAAGGACATATTCTCAGAGATTAAGGTAATCAAGGGAATGTCTTTAATAGTTGCCTTCTTTTATTTGAGTCATGCAAACATCATTTGCAGGGCATCAAATATAAAATACGAGGGTCATCCGGAAAGTAGTACCCGTTCGTGCCGCATGAAGTGCTGACGACGCGAGTAGCCGCTGGACGAGGTCAGATAGCTTCAGTGGCTTGTCTGCCTTCTCTGAGCCAAGTTGCGTGACGCTAGCATTGCCTGTGTTGTTTCTGTGATTGTTTACAATGTTTAAAAAAATTGAGAACGCCGCCAGTTGTGAAGTGAGGGCAGTGATTAAATTCCTCAATGCAAGAAACGTTCGCCCATGTGATATTCATCGCCAATTAAAGGAGGTGTATGGAGACAATGTAATGGACGAGTCGTCTGTTCGGCGGTGGTGTCGCAACTTCAACATGGGGAGGGGGAACACACACGACGATGAGCGTTCGGAGAGACCGTCTGTCATTACAGACCAACTGGTGAGCTCAGTTGACGAATTCGTGAGGAACGATCGGCGCGTCACAATTGATGACATCTGTGAGCATTTTCCCAATGTTTCTCGAACAATTGTTCATGAAATTGTTAAACACCATTTGCATTATGCAAAAATTTGTGCAAGATGGGTCCCTCGCGTATCTCAATGAGCTGGCGGCGAAGGACTCTGCAGCAGGAATACAGAAACTTGTCACACGTTATGACAAATGCCTTAATTTGCTTGGAGATTATGTTGAGAAGTAGTTTAAAGTATCCTCTTTCAAATAAAATTTTTTATGTTTGTTAATATTTACTTTTGTGTCTTTATTTCACGAACGGGTACTACTTTCCGGATGACCCTCGTAGAATCGACTTTCCAAGCTCTACGGTTTCTTACTCAATTTTCCTCCATTAACTTCCACACATGGCTCAATGGAAATTTATGTACAAGCACAACCTTAAATGTTTTCTAGCCTAATGTATTTAAGTACAAGGAAACAGCAATTAGTACCGGGATGCCATCGTCATATTCCTGGTTTTTCAGTACTCCTTGCCACAAACCTTAACAGTGATTAGCAGGGTTTCATGTAAATGTAGGTCATATATCAGGCGGCTCATGAAGCTTCTTCATCATTTTAATCAAAGAACAACCCAACAAGTCCGAACTCCGACGGTTTTGATGTGTTCATCTAATGAACCACTTGCTTTCATAGATAAGTCACCATATTTATGTCTCTTCCTAGTGCCATAGCATCCACTTTCTCATAAGTAAAACTTCTTAATTTGCCCCTAAATGGTCCTGATTTCTTCTAACTATACCAGTTACCCCTTATTGGGCCTCCTCTACCCTGTTTTATTCATTAATAAGGAATACCCTTTGTCCTTAAATATCACCTCGCAAAGATATAACGTGCATATGTCTCTAATATCTCCTATTTACTGCTTATCCACTTCTCATCTCTCAAATTTGTCGTCTTCATTTGTCAAGCCCTTGACGGGCTACTAAAAACCTCTTGCTCCCTTTTCCACTTCTTCCATGGTGACTCAGGGACTTTTATGAGACAACCTTAACCCTAGCCACTCCTGCTAAATGGAGCGACAACTGATCTTGTGGGATGCGGCAACGTATTATAAATAATAAAAAATGCCATCTAAATCTCAGGATATCATGACTTGGTTGAGACCGTAAACATTACTATTCTAACTAGTATATGTAGCAAGAAAAAACAGACACACCAATGGAGCGTTTTCAGCCACCTCACGTAATAGCAAAAGCTGAAAACTCTCAATCGACCAAAGAGCTTACAACTACGTCTACGTCTACTACTACTTAGCTACGTCGGAAGGGAGAACAGCCAGTCTACAAAGAAGGTTTTAATCTTACAGTAGGCCACCATGAATAGAAAAATCTAATCATCCCAACAAGATTAGATTCCAATTGAATGGGGCGGATTGAGAAGGCCCATTGCTAATGTAAACTATCAGATCACTAAGAATGTCAACACGTTAAATGCCCTATTACGGGACGTCATTAAACGGGGATTTAGTAAAATTAAACTTCTCACGATGCCATGAAATATGCTTAGTTTAAAAGCCAAATCAAACGATCCGTATTTTTTCAATTTGAAAATTAGTAATTTATTATCATAGAACAGGTAATGGCTACATAAATAAGAACAACTTCACGAGTTATTTTTTCAAGCTTAATAATTTGCATTAACAATAACACTTCCTTTTATTGGAAATAAATACATGTATTCTATTACCCTAATGCATACTATGCAAGTACTATTACTAACTAAGGCCAGCAGTTTATAAATCTCATTCCCAAAGTTATCCGCATCGGCTTTACCAGATTTATTCCCGAGAAGATTTTTCTGTCAACTAAACGCGCACAAAGGACCACTGTTCCAAATTTCTAATGTAGAGCAGAGGTCCAATGAGAAAAAGACAATATGTGTATTAGGAACTCGGTGTACGAGATGGAGCGCAGTTTAATGGGGAAGCGGTGTATCAAGCGTAAGACACATCACTTGTGATTTTACCTTTGGTGAAATTGCCGGGTCCTTCAGCATGATCGAAAAAGTACCGGTCACCCGACCTCCAGCGGAAGAACTGGTCGGTGATGATGCAGCCGAAGGTGGGGCCCACGAGACTCGAGTCGTCCCCGTCCACGCAGTGGTCCTCCATTCCTCCGCCTACCAGCAGATCCACGTCATTTGCAGAACGGTATAGGCTCTTCAGCTTCATGATGCTCTGTGTTTTGGAGAAGACGAGGATACCAGTTAAAAGAAGCCATGAGCTGCAACAGGACGTAAACTGACAAAGATGTCGGGGAAGCAGAGGGCAGAATGAATTGCTGAACGGATTTTGGACCAAGGGAATATATGCTCAAGTAAAATTTGGGTCCAAACGGTGGTTAATAACCCTCAACGAATCTCCGTCGAAATCATTCCGAAAATTAAGTACCTTCAGAAAGGTTGGGCTGGGCAAAAGATTGATGCTATATTTAATTCACGAGTTGTCAATAGGTATTATATAGGGTCATTATGAATAACCGTAATTCTACAATTAAAAATTGGACTGGAAGTGAATAGATAGGATTCCCATTATAATGGCCTGCCCAAGATAAACAATCACTTTTTGTATTTAAGATAACTTTCCCAAAATTGTAGAAGAAAATTATTCCTCATTTTAAAATCAGCACGGAACTCTGGCGGAAGCTGCTGGGGATCACAGAAAGAAGCGGTAATTTTAAAAATTTGATTTAACTCAACTTGTCGCTCGATCCTTGCCCGGGGAGGGGCGAAGCAAATACCTTTTCAGACATGACATCATTGAAATGCTCGAAGTCCTGGGCCCTGGAGAGTCCGCACATCTCTCGCATATCGTTGTAAGTGGGCAACCCATGGTCCCTGCCTCTCTGGATGTCTATGCTCACCAGATCCTGTCCAAAGGGCTTCTTTATCTTGAACAACTTATTCGTGACCTGGAAAATAAATGTTGGACATCAATATGAAAGCTGACAGGAGGCATATTCGTGCGTGCAAGACGCGGATATGGCAACTACCCAACCAAATTGGTTATCTGAAATGAATATTACGTCGGATTGTCAAAAAAATGGATTCAACGGGCTCAGTGTGTTTTAATAACATCTATTGAAACATTCATCCGTAGAAAGGACACTCTCCGATAAACATTAAAGGCGTCCCTACGTCCATTGGTTGAGGAAGGCATTGTCCAAGAATTAGTGTTAGGTCAATAATTGCAATCTCACAGTTTTTGGAACACAACTGCAATGAAAATGATAAAAAATAAGCTCATGTGTAATTGACCCCATCTAGGTTTAGTAAGGTATGATTTGTGATTTCCTCTTAGCGGTTTCCTGTCTCTGTACTCCCACACCGGTACACCCGCATAGAATCATACAACTTTGAAGTTATCTGACTGAAGTCATTATATTGGAGAGACAAAAACACAATTTTTGAGAAATCGCAATTAAAAGCGTCTTGGTGAACAGATGGAATGAAATTGATATTTCATATAATGGAACGTTTGCTGAAAAATGTAAAACCTTATACATATATCCTTCGGACCCGATTCCCATTAATCTTGATAAATCGCAGCTAAGCTCGGAATAACTCACGAATCGAAGGTAAAAATCGCAGATTATTTTACTCAGTTAATTTAATACCATGCAAGCCAACTTAAGGGTGTATGGCAGGGGGTGAATACACCCCAGACAAATTTCGACCGGAATATATTTACCCCTACCACGGTCGGACATTCTTATTCTGTTTGCTTATCTTTCGTGGAAAAAATGGCATCTTAAATGTATCTGTTCCATTCTAAATCTCACTAATTTTATTGATTTCATCTTTCCTACCGTAGGATGTTGGGGGTAATAATACATTTTCAGCATCACTGCTAAGGAGACGCCTTTCCAATTTATGCAAGAGATTTAATCAAGTGAAGCAGGTGGGTGGTGTCCGGGGGTTGGTGTATCGCTACCGATCTGTGGCTTTGTTCCAGGGATAGATCATGGATCTCTGATTTGGAGCCAAGCGGAAGGTATCAATCAGAGGTTGCATGTTTCTGCAGGCATATTGAGGCGTCCTTCGTCGACATTCAGCCGGCGATCCAATCAAGTAGGAACCCCCCGAAAATGAGAGAGCTTAAGAGTGGAACATGTACTTCTAAAATGCCATTTTTCCATGAACAAAAGGGATCAACATAACATTATCCGACCGCGGTTGGGTCATATTCTGGTAAAATGGCTTCGAAAAAGTTTTGAGGAAACAGGGAACCATTACTACATACGCGGAATCGGTATGATACTTGGGTATCACGGTAACTAGAGTTATATCCTGGCGAGAACACATTCATGAAATTTGCGGAAGCCCAACAAACCGTTTGGTTACATAAAAATAATATTTGAGAATTGAAATGAAAAGATCAAGTAGCGCTGTTATTTCACATTAGTTAGGCCCCACACTGAGTATTCTGCGATTATATGGGATTCTAATGAAGTAGGCTTCATTTTGCAGCCAGATCGAGTGCAAAGAAGAGCTGCTAGGTTAGTGAAAATTTGTTATGAGAAAGGTAGCACTGTCACAACCCTATTGACAGAATTAGGATGGGAGCCAATAGTTGACCATAGGCTTAAATACGGGTTACATTTACTACGTCAATTTGAGGCAAGTTACTCATCTGAATACGTTAATCTTTCATGGAACATGCCCCCACTTAATATGGTAGATGAGATCACCAGCGTAAAATCATGGAGATTTATTATAGATCGGATTGATTTAAAATGTCGTTTTTTCCTCGAATCATTGTTCGAAGAAGGCTAAGTACCTCGCCACTAGGAGCTAGCTCTCATAACTCCCATCTTTAAAGGCGGCGATGGGGATAAACCGACCCATTTCCTTAATACCGTCCTCTTGTAAAATATTAGAACACATTATTGCCACTAACATTTTGAGATTTCTTCATAGTAAGAAAATACTAACCCACAACCAACACCGATTCCGAAAGAGCAGATCTTGGGAAACATAATTATGTCTTTTCATTCATGATATATTTAGATCGGGAGAAAACAACCCACAAGTCGATGCAGTATTCCTAGATTTCAGAATAGTCTTTGATAAATTTCCGCACAGTACGTATATTCACAAAATTAAATGATGGTGTCAATGAGTAAATAATAAACTGGATTAGAGACTTCTTGTCAACTCGCAAACAAATAGTAGTCAGCGATAGGTTGTGCTCAACGGATAGGGATTAATTTCGGGCGTCCCCCAGGGAAGTGTAATAGGGCCTCTTCTGTTCTTAATATAAATAAATAACTCAAGTGCACACGTTAGTAGCAATCTGAGACTATTTGCTGACGACGCTGATTTGCTGTTGCATACATGGAAATAAGGAGACAAGTAGATCGCGAGCTACTCTGTAGAGACTTAGACCCAATCCCGGAATGGTGCAAGAAATGGGGATGAATGCTTAATATAGATAAATGCGCAGTTTTGAAATTTTGGAACAAAGTACATGGCGAAAAAGACCAGAACTATGAAATAGAGGGTTCAGTTCTGACTACGGCCAATCAAGTTAAGTACTTGGGGGTAGTTCTAACACCACGCCTGTAATGAGGACCACAAATTAAGATAATATGCGGATCTGCTTTAAAGAAACTCGGCTTTATTAAAAAGTGGTGGGGAAATGTGGTGAGAAAGTTAAAGAGATGTGTTATTTTGCTCTAGTTATACCTCATTTGGAATATGCCATCAGTATTTGGGATCCTTGGGAGAAAGTTTGGCAAAAAAATTAAAGTCCAGAAAAAATCTGCTAGATTCGTTGATTTTTTTTAAATAAGAACACAAGTTTGACAGGTCTCTTTAGCTGCTAGCCACTTTCAATTGGCTAGCCGATTCTCTCTGGTTGTTTCAATGGTAAACTTTTACTCTGAAAAGATATTTCCAGTGTACTTCTGTTGGCTAATTTTTTTGAGGACTTTTTACAACAACGAAAGTGTGCAACCTATATGTATACTACGTGATTGATCGCACATCTCCAGCGGTTATCGTTATTTTTCTTGTAGACACTTCAAAGAATTACATTAAGTGGGTTTTTCTGGGTTGCTATTCTACGTAGCCTCCCTTGACTGCCCCTTGGTTACCCATCGCTGCCTCTATTTCACAGAGAGGTCCACTTTTTAATGAGAAAAGATGCGTTTCCGCCGCGTTTTAGAGAAAACCAGCTTTACCACTTTGGGCATGCCTACAATCGCCTTGGTAAGCTTCCTGTACCTGAGTGAAATAGGACTCAATTCAAGCAAAATTATTGAACGGCGAATCTGTTTGGCATGACTGTTCGAACTGACCTCCTTGGTGATGAAGGAGTCTGCGCTCTGTGCTGGCTGGTTGGTCATCCCTCGGAACACGGATGTCAGGTAGTCAGGCTTCTCCAACAAAGTTGAGAAGAATTGGATTTCACTTAAGTCGTAGGTCTTAACTGGACATCTTCCCTCCCCCTGGATCCTGAGGTCGCAAGGGAGAGAGAGGCGCATAAAGAGAAACGAAGACTGGAGAGCCATAGTGAATGAGGGGGCACAAGTAAATGTGCGGGTTCATATAGGTGCTCAAGGAAAAGCACCCGCCACATCGTAATATAATACCACTTAAACCAAGGCACCGAGATCATCTTCTTCGGCCGTACACGCCGAATAACGTTCGACCCGTCGCTTTAATGGTTCCTCAGCGGGATATCTCCAAAAGCCCTTGTTAATGAATCTTGGACAGATCCCGAGGAAACTAAATAATTTTCAGGTACACTAATATCGCACCTGGGACAAACCTCCCACAGCGAGGAGCTAACTAACGAAAAGTAAGAAGCACACTGTCAACGCAGATTTCACCCAAGTACTTTCAGGTAAGTGGATCTCAATCACTAAGATCACTTCTCGACCTCAGAACTCGACCATTACCCGTGAAAATCAAAGAAAAAGCTGCAGTCCACAAATGTCGATTAGAGTTATTTCCACCGTTTGAAAATGTTCCCCTATCAAGCGCCTTATGATCATTACTCAGTGGATAAGCGAAGGGTGTACAGCATCATTAACACAGGAATCACAGCGAGATAATAGGCCTGGGTAGGCGGCAGGGTGACCCTCTGCATTACAATACTTTTGTGAATTTAACAAAGTAAGGTTTCAATAAAAAGGAGAAGGATTACCTATAATCAACAATCCATTAAATGATCAACCCCTCCGCTGTAATCTTTGCATTGTTACTCGTGGGTAATTAGAAATACCATTGAGCTGCGATGGGTACACCATAGCTCAATAATACACTTGACGACGAAGGAGGAGTGTTGTTGCCACTCACTGAATTTGTCCTTCGATTAGGGAGTGCAGATATCGGAAGGCGGCCGTGGAGAAGATGCTCATGGTGGAAGGGTTGACAGTATCATTGTACAATCCCCCGCCGCCTGGCCCCTTGCCTCCCACCACCAAATCCATCCTCTCTAGGATCTTCTTGCCTGGCGGAACAATAGCAAAAGGGCATTTGTAGGAATTTTATTCTTTTTTCACTTGGATGGCTGCAGAAGGAGAAGAATAAAAACAAATGTATACCACGGAACGATCTTCAAATAGATCTGAACCTTGGATCCAAACCAAAGTTTAATGAGGGGCTCGAGGCTTCCGTTAAGAGACGATTTTCCATTTGTCACTTTTTGGAGGGTACATCGCAGTTACAGTTGGTTCCCCAACAATTGGAGCGAGTACTTGAACATGTACGTGTATAGCTGTGTGTCTTCAGAAATGTCAGTACCTCGCAGTTGATAAACCTACTGTTACTACATTTATGAAAATTGTACGCATATTTCAAATATTAATTACATATATATCTATAAAACACTTTTGTGAAAGCCTCGCCGACGCGATTAATAATGTACATGAAAATATGGGTTCAGTTCACCTCTTTCTTTCCTTGAGAAAGGTGGCGTGAACTCCCAAAAATTCGAAACCGAGTGAGTTTCTTTTCTTTTTTGGTGTGTTTCTGTTTTTTGTCATTGTCCACTAGTTCTAACTTCATATATTATATGTATATACATATGCATATATATATATATATATATATACATGCATACAAATTGAAATATATATACATGCATATACGATGAAAGTGCACTCAAAGCACAAGAGAGCACATAAAACATTTTGAGGACGGAGTAGGGCACAAAATAAATTAGATAACACGTAAAAGGACACTCACATTTCAGATTATCTGAGTTTCAGCCTTCTCTGAGGCCTTCTTCAGGTCAGACTGGAAGGTCTTGGCCAGGGATTCTGGAGTTAGGGAGGGAGGAGGTGCAGGTTATACTGAGTAGGGAATTGAAGATGGTGGTTTGGAATGGGCATTTTAAAAGATTGGAAAGCTAGCACACATGCGTATTTGCGAGTTATCACCTCGATATTGTTGGCTGAATCGGGTAGGGATTTTAGGATGGTTAGGGAAAACACTGGTTAAAGAAATGTTTAAGGAAATTTGCGTGAAAAGAGATAGGAAGAGAAGTGAGTGAGGTAGACTTACAGAAGTAGCGGTGATTGTTAATTCGAATGAATAAGGGGGTAAAGCAGTCACCAATGTAAAAGGAAGTGGATTTTTTTCCATGACAAAAGATAGATAATGTTCTTAGAGAGGCGATTAGCGAGGGAACAAGGTGAAGGGGCAACAAAGGATGTGGGGCGAGGGGAACAGATCTCATAACCAGACATGCTTTATATCGGGGGCGTTTGCAAGGCGGGGTAATATGAGGATATTTTTCAGGGAGGGCGCCTAAGGGTTGGTAGATCTCAGAAGGTTTTTGAGATTGGCGGGTCGTCTGTATGCGAGAGAGGGGCATTAGCGTAGTAAGGCTGAGGTAGCACCATTGTCGTGTAAAGTAGGAAATATCAATTTCCGGGCAGGTCTCTGGGCACCGCAGCTATGTGATATTCCAGGTACCAGATCTTCCTGGGAAACCATAATTGGCACAGGGAAAATAACTGGCCCCCCTACCCTGATGAGTGAATTTCACACGCGGTCGGGCTTAGTACAAGGTGAACTCTACCATCACCTACCAAACTGACCTTCGGGTTGATTACTTTGTTTATGGTTATATATATATATATATATATATATATATATATATATATATATATATATATATATATATATATATATATATATAATATATATATATTATATTATATATATATATATAATATATATACTCATTGACATAGAAATAGATACAAAGCAAAGGGATAGGAACACATGTAAAGGACGAACACAGTGGAGGTGGGGAAGGCAGAATCAGGCAAATCACGAACGCCATCTCTTGGCCAAAGAATCTGGGCACTTGGTTTTATAAAGCATCCAAGGTCTCAATTAAATTTCGTTTCCTAGATAGCTCAAGCGGCTGAGAGCATCCGCCCGGCAAGTGGAAAGATCCGGAGTTCTATTCCACGGTCTAGGAAATATTTTTACCCTAGTGATTTGCCTTATTCCGCCTTCCCCACCTCTACTGTGTTCGGTCCTTATATGTGTTCCTATTCCTTTTATATTTATTTCCCATAAATATATATATATATATATATATATATATATATATATATATACTCATATATACAGAAACAGATATAAGGAAAAGGGATAGGAACACATATAAAGGACGAACACAGTAAAGGTGGGGAAGGCGGAATCGAACGGATCACAAGAGTAAAAATATTTCCTTTCCAAGGAAATATTTTTACTCTTGTGATCCGTTCGATTCCGCCTTCCCCACCTCTATTGTGTTCGTCCTTTATATGTGTTCCTATCCCTTTTCCTTATATCTGTTTCTGTATATATGAGTATTTATTCGCCGTTTGGCGGGATTTCGTGTTTGAATGTGTATTTGGCCAATGTGGCTCATCTCCTTCTTCTGGCTATGCGTGCCACGAAACGCACTGTTCCTTTCCTGTATGATGTTGTATGAATTCTAACCCACTGTCCTTTCCTTTCCTTGTGTATTGTCTATTTCTCCTTTGGTGGGTGAAACAGCCCCCTGACGCCATCTCTTGGCTGAAAGAATCGGGGCGCTTGGCGACATATTAGACCCACGGATCTCAGGGTAAATTGACTATCCTCGATAGCTGCCTTGATAGCAGGACGTGCCTGTGTTCACCGAGTGTCTAAAATCGCCGGCGTCCGAGGCTTCGGTCGCCGGGGTTTGGAGAGCGGCACTGCCGGACTCTCTCGGAAATCGAGGTTCCGATCGTGTTTTGTTTCGAGCGGCGGTTGACCGCCTAGTTCATCAAGAAGCGCGCAGTTTGACTCTCGACTTCTTCCGCCGGGAAGGCCGTACTTTTGTTTTGTTTAGTGGATCAAGACTGACCTTGACGCCTGGTGTAGAGCTTAGGCTCCTTTTGTTTGCTACCGCCGGGTGCGTGTGGCGGGGAGGGAGCGTTCGTGAGTGTTTTATTTCCCTTTAAAGTGCTCGTTTTTTTTTTGTTGCGCTTTCCTTCTTCATGCTAGTGTGCTGAATTTGATTTCTTCAAATGGCTGTGCGCCGTTTAAACACGCTCGCCTTGCAAGTTGACGAGAAGGCGAAGCCCCCTACCCCGTTGGAGGTCCACCTCTTCACGTTAGAGTCGCTGGGCCTCACACCCGAAGAGATAGTGGCGATCCAATTTGGATACAATCGCCATTTGATATTCCTGAAGTTGGCAACCGAAGCTACAATGACTAGGATTTTAGACAATACTCCGCGGAAACTACCGTTTCCGTCTTTAAGTGACCAGAGGACGACAATAACAATTGACGAGACTTCCGGCAGCCCGTGTAATGTCAGGGTTCTTTGTCTCCCCGTGGAGACCCCATTGGAAGACATAACAGGCGAGCTCCAACGCTTTGGTAAAATACATCGCTCGTGGGAGAACAGGTGGGAGGGAGAAAATATGGCGCGGGTGCTTACTGGCACCAGGGTTGTGCGGATGACGGTCGAGAGAAACATCCCCTCGTACCTCCACATCGGCGGCAACCGGGCCATCATCATCTATGAGGGTCAGCGCCGCACTTGCGCCCGCTGTAATCAAGAAGGCCACGAGCGCAAGACCTGCCCTCGGAACCAGAGAGGTAAGAGCTATGTGGAGGCAATGATGATGCCCTCCAACCCTAACGCCGCCGTGGAGATGGATTAGCCCGAAGTGGCTGTGGAGGAGAGAGCGCGGTCGCTTCTACTCATCGAGGGTGCGGTCCCGGCTGCTCCCGTTGGTCCCCCGCATCTCCCTTCAATTGGAGGGAAATGTCAGCGGGAGCGAAAATCGTCAACGGAGGAAAGGGAACCGAAAAAGAAGAGGACAGACAAACCCAAACTCCTGGTCTCGAATACCGTTCTACAAATGGTTCACATACCTACCACCTCGCCTAATATCACACGACCTCCAGCCCCCGTCTCCGTGAGCTCGTCAAATGAGGAGGGATGGTCTTTCGCCCCCCCTCCCCCCGCTCTCGCCATCGACGCCCTCGCTACGCAATCCTTGCATCACGGGTTTCAAACACCCCAAGAACCTCTGGTGACAGGTGAGGAGGATGCATCTGATTGCGATGTTTTCCAGTCCCCAACAGCTCATCCCTCGACCCCTTTATCATTGACTGTAAAGGAAGCGTCACCGACCCCGGAAGTCGACCCGCATACAAGTTTCTCAAAGTCAAAAATCCCACATACCCCATCTTCTTTCCCCATTAAGGACAGTCAATGTGTCGACGATCTTCCCAGCGCTTCTCAAGATACGGACCACAAGCAACTATCTCCCCTGATTTTTCCCGACCACAACCCTTCCGCAGATGAGCCCCAGTCCGCCACTCCGACCCTCCCCGAGGGTGCGTCCTGCCCCTTGGCGGCCCCCAGCGGTGCTCCTTCGAAGAAGGCCTCCTGTGGAACGCTGCCGAGTTACCCGCTCTACGTGGAGACCACGGCTGGCTCTTCCTCTTCGGACGAGGCCGGGGGGGAGGGATGCGGCGAAATGCCGCGTCCTCGCTCGTCGACCCGTTGGACGAGGCGTCCCGGGAAACGGCGAAGCACTCGTCGCCCGGGGTCGAGTCGCGACCGGAGCGACGCTAGCCACGATCAGAACTCTGGGAAGTGATGTCCGGTAGCCACCCGGTGCCGGACACACTTCGTCCATCGTTGAAGAGTTTTTTTTTGCTGAATGACTGATTGAATCGATAATTTCAACCCTGCCGTTGATAATTTCTTACAATACATAATTTTCCATTGCTAGCTAAAATCTCCCTCCTAATATCTGTGGACCTTGTCTTCCTTTCTTTTTTTTCTTTCTAAATGTTAATGGTCAAATTCACGAGTATGCGTCAGTATGCATATGCTTATGTATGTGCGTGTGGATATGCATGTGTGCGTATGTATGTACAAGTGGATATGTATGTGGTATATGTATCATATATGTATCCATGTATACACTTATACTAAAGAAAAACATGATGTACCCATAATCTGTGACCTGATATTATGCATAATGCTAACAAACTCTGTAATATAGTATTCTGAACCGAATAAAATAATTTATATCATAGCTCAAGTGGTTAAGAGCATCCGCCCGGCAAGTGGAAAGATCCGGTGTTCGAGTCCCGGTTGAGGAAATATTTTTACTCTTGTGATCCGTTCGATTCCGCCTTCCCCACCTCTATTGTGTTCGTCCTTTATATGTGTTCCTATCCCTTTTCCTTATATCTGTTTCTGTATATATGAGTATTTATTCGCCGTTTTGCGGGATTTCGTGTTTGAATGTGTGTGTATATATATATATATATATATATATATATATATATATATATATGTCTATCCCTCTTATATATATATATATATATATATATATATATATATATATATATATATATATATCCCTCCCCGGACTAAAACCTTGACGTGATGGAAGGGCTTGCGCGTTCCGGGAGTTATAATAATTGCTCCTGGCATGGTCACCCATGGTATGGTCACCCATGCCTAGGGAGACCCTACAATGGTCAACTAGGATTCGTGTGTCAACTAGGTCTCTATGCCATATATGTATATATATATATATATATATATATATATATATTTATTTATTTATTTATTTATTTATATTAATATGTGTAAATATGTATATATATTCAAATATTATGTATAATCTACAAAATAATTCCCGAAATCTCCCCTCTCTGAAGGTGTTGAACATCCCATAACCAGTGTAATGCCCTTCATCCTTATTTCCTGTCTCTTAAGGATTTCTCTCGGCAGACCCCTTTCCCGCCCCGCGAGGTCTAGCACTTCTTCGTTTGCTTTCTTTTGAGTCCATTTTATCTTTTCTATCCTTTTCCACAGCCACATTTTAAAAGCCTTCAATATACATGCACTTGTATACCTACGAGTCTATATCAATAAAAAAGTTTACAAACCGTGCAAAGCCTGCTCGTTTATCAAAGTTTTGAAGGGGCTTTTCTTTTATTAACATCCTTACTCAACGTCCTTTTGGTTATTCCATCCTCCTTGTGATATTGTTTTGCCCAAAGAAATTCTTGATTCTATTACCCTGCCACTTACACGAGTACACTTGCTACAATGGTAAATTTTTCCACCTTCTCAAGTTTATAAACTCCTATTTCGAGGCAGCCTTTAATCTTTCTGTCAACTGCACACATGTAATCTTTGCTTTGTTTACAATCATTCACGTCCCATATTTATCGTATGGGTATTACTAACTTTCATCAAGTAGGTGAGTGCATTAACTCAGCAATGCGTGCAACCCCTAGGCTGGCTGGCAATACAAAGCTAGATCATGAGCAAGCCCAATTGTATTAGTAATTCCCAAAGGACTTTCATTTCGAACTCCACTTTCCAATGCCAAATTTACCATTTTCTATATATACTATGAAAAGGAAAGTTGAAAATGGATACACTTGACCTACCTTTCTTCCCAACACTGCGTATCCGACTCTCCATACCATCCAGGACCCGATCAGTCTAAGATTTTTACAGGTTGCGAATAATCCTACTATCCCTCAACACTATTATTTTTTCTTCAGCATAGTATTCATTAGTTTCTACATAGCAGGCAATACATTCTGATCGTATCCTCTGCCCATCTCTTTTTTAGACTTCATGAATAACATGACACCACACATGCTTCTCCTCTTCCAAAACCCAAATTAATCATCCCTGACTTTCATCATCTTGTTGATTATCCTGAAAACAACTTTAGCTTCGTGCGAAATCAAGCTCATTATTCTCTATTCCTCAAATTTGGCTACGTTTCCCTTTTTCGGGATGGGAAGTCACACTTATCAAAAAGTCTTCCAACCGAATTCCACTCTCATAAATGCTACCCATTTTTCAAAAAGCACTCTTCGTTCTACATTTTCATCTACATATGCACATGTAAACAATTCCCCGCAAGCCGTCGCAAGGAGCTGAGGCAGGGAAAGGTAAGTCACTAGCAATTCTACGTATATTCCGCTATTTCGCCCACCAAAAAACGCGTTTGCCTACACAAATAGAATAAAAAAAAATGTTAAATGAGGGCAGGCACACATGCATTGAGACGCTTGTAACGATTTTTCACATTCCGGACGGACAATTCACAATTACAATAGACTTTCAGACATTCACTTACACCCCACCCAGCACGTGGGCTCACGGCGCCAGGACGCCATACCTGGAGAGAGCCCTGATGGAGTCCAATCTTGTATACCATTATTTTCGACTGTGCGTAGTTATTACTTTCTTAGGTGCTCCCCCTATTATTGCAGTCACGAATTGTGGGTGTGAAAAACGAATACTTGAATCTATTAGTTCGACAGGCTAGTTCTAATTTCTTGGTAATTGATTGCCCTACCTATGTCTTTAGGAGGCTTAACGGCTCATTTGTCCTTCAGAGCTCGTGAGTTTCTTGCCAAAATTAAGACCGATATGCTTCCCAACCCACCCTACGTACCAGACCTGGCCCCATGTGACTTTTTCTTGTTCTACAAGCCTGCAATGTCGGTCCATGGAAAAAGATTGGCCGTCATTCCAGAATAAAGAGAAAAATTCGACGAAGGAACTTATAAGCATCACGGAAGTAGCGTTCCAAGCCTTTCGAAAAGTGGGAGCACCATTGGGATAAGTATAGGCGCTGGAGAGGAGACTACTTTGAAGGGAACCCTGACCCAAAATATGTCAATGAAGTATTTTTTTGTAATAAAAATGTTTGGGAAATTATTGAACTAACGCTATCACCTGCAATAATCTTACCGTATGCTATCATTTATTGGCTGCTAGTTTACTACGCTTTCTCCTTTGTTCCTATTGATTATTTTTGCAGCCCATCACGTTTCTTTCCCTCCACTGCACTATATTAATCTCTCTCCAGCAATCCCCACTGTCCTTCCATCTCACCTCGCACAGCCCAAAAAATATATATACATGCCCTCTCTCTTTCCTATCGCTTTTTCTTTGCAAATATTTCGTGAGATGACCACCGATTCATTGATATGAAATGTGATGATTCATTAAATGTAAACTTACCAATATTTATACCTTAATATTTTTATGTTTACCTAAAATTTCTTCTGATATTCGGTTCCGGTAGAATAACTCAACTTCGTTCGACTGGATAATTTAAACTTGAAAACTACTCATTTGATATAACTGAGACTCTTAGCAGGTTTTATAGGACAGGGCTATGGCTTTGGGTTCAAGAAAACTCCAATGTGTAACAAAATCTTCTATCAGAATACACAATAGACAAACATCATGGTTCTGTTCCTTCAGAAAAGTTCAATTAGCAAAAGAGAGCAGGATAGGATGGTCGCTTTACTTCCTGTACCACTCACCGACTATCCTGGGCAGGAAGTCCCTGTATGTAATTGCCTGGAAGACAGCAACCACGATCCTCCGAGCCTCCTGGAACAGCCGCTCGTCGTCCCACTGTGGGTGCATGTCACTTAGTCGCCTCGCCACCCGATTGTGCTCCCGAATGAGCACCACGTGGTTCGACGCCAGCCAGGGGTGCTCGTTCACCCTTTCGTCACCTTTCGAGGAATAAAAAGTGGGAGAGGATCCTCACATCACAATTCTTGCTTGGCTGGGAATGTGGGTGAAGTCAGAGTCCCCGTCCATCCAAAACCCTAGACCATTGTACGAGTGGGATAGGAGCGAAGCCATCGAGGATGTCGTGTGGGGAAATGAGGAAGCGCACCTCTCAAACTTTAGGATTTCCTAGCAATGCAATTCGTTAAATAATGTTTTCCCTTTGAAAGCAACGTCCCACTTTTACTACTCAACTTAATCTCGTTGGCCTCTTTCCCCGAGAGCATGTTTTATGACCGCGTTCAGGGACCTCCGATTTGTATATGTGTTTAATTTTTAAAGTGAAACGATGTTCGCTCACTGAGTCTCAATGGGGGGTTTTGCTGGAATTATCAACATTTAATCTTTCAACAAGACCCCAATTACTTTACAAAAATCTCGAACAGGTCATAAAATAGTAACTAGTTGAAATCTCCATTCTACATGAAAAATAGTCTATGCACCAGAGAAATATCAAATAATGTGACAATGTAAAGGGAAATTGATACTCCTCGCATGATAAATGCACTTAATTCCACATTTCAGCTTGGAAATCCCATTTATATCCACCTTATTTATCGTAGATGCCTTATTTCGGCAAAGTATTAGACGTAAACGTTTTTTTAATTTTCATTCAGAAAATAAGGACAAAATTTTACTTGGTTCCATAAAAATTGCTTTAATCGAAGGGACAGAAAATTCGATTATTCCAAAATCGATTAATAACCGCATTGAGACATAGGCGATCATTTGGGACTATGCATACATTCGGTAAATCTTAATAAAATGATACTCAATTGGAATTATGTCATATCAATGAATTTGCTCTGTTGGTTAATTTTTCTTGTCATGATATAGCCCCTCAATATTTTGCCATGAAAAAACACAAAACCGTGGTAGTTCAGCGTTAACGCCTAGGAAACAAGAACTGACCGATGAACATCGGTAAGGGAGACCAAAATTATTTGAAATGAGGTGATACTGGAAATTCCCGTTTATTACCTATTGCCTAAAAACAATCTTTAAGGAGATACTGAGGTAAATTCTCACAACATTCCAAAGTAACGTAAAAAGCTCTGATAAATACCGCTCAATTAATGTTGTGGGGAAAAATGCACATTTCCTCAAAGGTTCCTCGAACATTTATCGACTAAATGTGATTCATATGGCGGAAGGAGGTAGGCAAGCTATCGGAGTTAACTCACCCGTCAGGTAGCAGACATTCTCCTTGCTGGACCTCTCGCGACATCCTTCTAGGAATTCATCAAGGAGCGGCGGGAATTCCTCGCCGATCTTGATCTCCTCCGACGACGAAGAAGACGACGATGAAGAAGAGGATAAGAAGTTCCACTCCCCCTCATGTTCGTGCGTTCCATTGTTATAATCTCCGGCTGGGGGGTTGTTGGGCTACGAGAGATGCGTGAGAGTTAATGCACAAAAATGAAGCCCTGGGAAAAAGCGTGTTCAGTAAAAGGTTAAGAGTACCATAAAACTCCGTAACAGTCAACATTTAACAGTTATGTGTATTCCACTAAGGTTTTCTTCCATAAGAGATGAGTGGAGAAGCACAACAAGTCAATCTTCCCAAGTGCTTTAAAAAAATAATCGCATTACTTTCGGAACGAACCCTGTGTATTCAACAGCTGTGTGTCACCAGGACCTGATGATGCCGCAAGTCGGTGACACGCGTTGTATGATGAGATAAATTCATAGCTAAAATTATTTTTAATGGAGCTCGACCGCACAAACCAAAGGACGGATATATAGTTGTGCATATCTTAGGTAATTATTAAGACTAGAAAAACTCGCTTAATGACTTACAATATTCCAAAAAAGAATAGGCATCCGTATTCGACGACACTAAATATTCTTTGGCAAAGACTGAAAATGAAAGGATTTTAAATTGCATGTTAAGTTACTATGGCGGTGCCCAGCATAAAATAATTGCTAAGAACCGTCAAAAAACTAGCATTAATGGACGGTTTGCCTGTTATCATCGTCAAGCATTTGATGATAACTAATTGGAATCAATTTAACAAAGGTAAAATAATAAATGTTAACAGAAGAAAATCAATTTAAACGGCAAGAGATTATAGGGCCGATATGCATTCGAAAAAATTTAGCAAGTTTAGAAAACAAGTGAAAATAAGCAATACTTGTACTCATGAATTGATTCCGGATTTCACTTTAATAGACAATATGCCTTGATCGTCAGAGCAAAATTTGAATGCAAAAATATGCAACTGCGTGACCTCATGCATTTATGCCAAGGCATAATATGCCACCAAGGGTAAGGGGTGCTGTCAAAAACGATATTTGAGTATAATTATTGGTGTATTCCATTTGCCACCAAAATTGTTTCCCTTAGCAGTCACTTGTATAGAAAGGCTTTCAAATACATTTAAATGTAAGCCTCTACAAGATAAACGATTTGTAAAGGAAATGCACATGTCCCAGTTGACATGTGATATAGGCGATTCACTTTCTGACTGTAGCTGGGATGAAAATACATATTATTGAAGCAAATCCATCGTTCTAAGTAATACCCTCCATTTAGTAAGTCAACGGCATACACAAGAAAGCGAGACCTCTTCCTAAAAACTCAAAGCAGTTGGCAGCTTCCAGGAAATGCGTTGACCATTTCTGTCACCAAGGGTTTATGGCGAACGTGTATGCACAGATGTCGTTTTCTGCGATAATTCCTCAATCCTCAAGGTCATTTTTTCAATTTTATTCAGCATGAAAATGTTAAAGAGAAAACAGCTTGTGATGCCAAAATAAGATTTACCTCCTGTCTGGATTGCGAACTATTATCCGCCGAGGAAAGCAATTCCACGGAAACATTTCTGGGAGGCAATTTTCAAAATCTACTGTATTTTATTTTTCAACAGAAGGTGTATGTGTTGCACAAAACAGAAAATTTCGCCCTTCCATAGGGTGGTACAACTAAATATCCTCATTCTTCACTCCAAATTATTGAAATTATAACCGCAGCCCCTGAAACCCTTTTGATAGTTGCATTGCACGTATGTGGTCCAAAGAGATACGTTTAAAAATAAGGAAGGGGGAAATTAGTCGCAGTGGAGTGGGTTTCATATAAATCAAAGACGTGAAACGGTGGGCAAGCGAACCGATTTAGAATAGAGGTCATTGAAATTTGGGCGCTGCACCAGAATGATGACTTTCTAGTGGGTATAGTGAATTTTGGTTGGAGGGTTAATGAGGAAAGTTCGTGTGGCAAATTATGCAGATGTATTGAAAAAGCCTTTCGAGACTGCCAAGTTTCAAATCCAACCAGACACAAATAAGTGAGAAAAAAGTCATGTTCGATTTTTAATGATCCATTGAGTAAAACGTTTTAGGGAGGCAAAGGGGGATTCACATTATATAATTGATTAAGGAGGGATCGGCATCCAGGATGCGATTACTTCATACCTCTTCGCCGCCTTCAGGAGCTTCACGCTTTATTTTGTAAGGGAGCTGGCCATTCTTCAGGCTATGTGAAAAAACATTCCTCGTCTTCAGCAGACCATTCTTCCACAAACGCAGCTTTTTATGGACTTCTTCTTCATCGCCGTATATGATGGAGAGATCCATGAAACTGCTCACGTGGTTGACCTGCGGAGTAAATTAAGCTACACTACAATAATGGAACACGGAAGGGAGGGTCTTTTTAATATACGTGACCCGATATAACCAACGTTTCAGGTTATTCTACCTGAGTAAAAGACGGTCGATTCCGCGTATATTTTTGTCGTTGGTTCCATTTTTTATTTAGGACTGTACACACCTACCCATTCTATCCCTTTAATCAACGCAGTATGAGTAAGTAAATGATAATAAACAGGTTTTTGGTTTACCTAACCTACAAACTAATTTATTTTATCAAAAAATTAACAGCAAGGTTGATTCAATTTAAATTTCGAGCATACGGCTATTCACACTAGTAAGCATTCAAGCTACCTATGGCTGTGACAGAAGTAGAGATTTAGGTTATCGAGTGGAAGTGAGGTTACATGACAGAGCACATGCAAGATTGAGTAGTGAAATTTATTACCAGAAGTTAAACTTGAAGTAAAAGATGGAATTAGCAAACCCTTCTACGTTTGTTTCTGGAACAGGGAAATTGTAAAGGGAAAATTTCAACAGAGTATACAGAATACAGCTTGATACAATAACAAGAGCCTAAGGTTGAGGCATGACGTGGGCATCGGTCGTAGCAAAATTTTATTTTTAGTGATACTCATTGAGGAAGATAGTAGGCTTACTGCCAGGGCCACTGATTACTGACATATTATCATAAGGTAATCTACAGGTTTAGGTAGTTTTGGATTGACACCATTAAAAAATAAACATCTCCTTACAAAGCAAAATACAGAATCCTACTGATAAGTCCCTCTTCATCTCTGCTCTTTCCTTCTTTTGCCTAACATTCTCCCTTTATTACAGTCTTCAACACCCCACTGCCGATCAATACGCCCTTTATCCATTTTTCCTGCCTCCATAGGATTTCTCCCAACAAATCCCTCTCTTCGCCTACCGTACCAAGTACTTCCTCATTTGTTTTCTTCTCGGTCCATTTCACCTTCTCCATTCTTCTTGATAACCACCTATCAAAAGCCTCCAATCTACGTCTATCCTCCTGCTTCAATGACCACGTCTCCACGCCGTACATAGCTATGCTCCATATAAAAGTTTTTACGAGTCTTTTCTTAATATCCTTACTCAACGTCCTTGTCATCAACTCCTCCCTCCTTATAAAAGCCTCTTTGCCAAGCGCAATTCTTCTCCTTACGTTCCTACTACTTTGACCATATTGGTCCAAAACACTTCCAAGAGCCTTTTTCTCCCTGAAAAATCTCATAATCTTTGTTTTATTTATATTGATTCTCATCCAATATCTATCGCACTGAATTTTCAATTTACTTAGTAATGCTTGCAACTCATTGCATGACTGACAAATTAGAGTTTGGCCATCAACAACATTTTTTTTGTTTTTAAACAAATAAAACAACTGATTTTACAGATTTTTTCCTTACTTTAATTTTCATCTCCAGTTCTTCCCATGCCTCAAGTATACTATGAACAGTAGAAAAGAATTCTTCGTTATAATCCTACCAACTCTCTTGGATCTTTGCTATTTCAACTATTACCTTAACCGACTTATCTCTGACTGCAAGCACAGATGTTTCCTTTTTACTTCCCGATGAAGACTTAACTTTCCTGTACAGCGCACCAATTTAACCCTTCCTTTGCAAACTTTCCATATCCTCGCAATGTTTCTTCCACCATGCTTCTTTTGCTTTATTTGCTGCCCATCTAAATATATTATTTTACTTTATGTACTTTCTTCTGCCTAACTCTGTGTTTACATTCTTCCATTTTCTTCTCTCATCTATTTTACTAATCATCTTATCCGTGATCTATGGTTTCCTTGCCCTTTTCCCATTAACGGTTCCTATATATTCCTTTTCGGCTTTCGATATCCCTTTTTTGATACAATCCTATTTTTCTTTTATAGTACTCAGCTCATTCCCCTAATTCATGATTTTTTCTACATCAAGCTGGCAACCTGTCTTGTCAATCCAGAAAAATGACCAAGTTCCTCGGTTCTGCTTCCATCTGTGCTAGAAATAATCCATCAGTTTCTTGTTTTATGTTGACTACGCTTCTTCCTACCTCTTAATTCAATATTATTGCAACACCTCGAAGGCTCTCTCCCCTCCGCTGTATATTACTCCATCTTTTACTCCATAAATACCGCTATCCTTTCATCCCACCTCTCATATACCTAAAATAAATGTATTTCTCGGAACGTTTCAAGTTCCTACTGGCATATAGTAGGCCACAAACTTGTGTGATGCAACTGAAATACTTGTTTTTTAACCATATTCCTGATTAATTCCTTGTGTAATTAATAACTATTTCGAGAATCTTGTTTATATTACGGCAGCTGAAAATGATCAAACGTTAACCACTTTTATCAACTCTAACGAGCCTTATCTTCGAGTATCAAAGGATGTTGTTTATTTTGCTCGCGACGGTTTTTCGACGTTACACTCAGCATCATTAGGTTCTAAGACGCTGATTGTTATGTAAGCGAAACCAACGTCCAGCCAAATATAGCAATTTAGGAGCACCCCGAAAACCTTGGGTCTTCAGCAACGTTTTTCATAAGGTGCTTTATCTTACTTGAGGATAAGGTCCATCAATACATAAGGTATATCCAGTTTATCCATGACTTTCATATCTATTCATATCGCGTTACAATGGCGTGTCCTATTCTCTCATGATGAGCAGGCTATTATCCAGACTCGATTTTAAAGAAGTGAAATAATAATTAATCACCAATAGATTTGGATTTTTTAACCGGATTTTGATCGATTGAATCCACCAAAAGTATAAAGTTATGACGCTGCATCTAACTCACTTAGGTTGGGTGAAATCCTCTCTAGCCAAAGAAACTGATTTCCAATAAGTGGTAATACGCATTTTATAATACAATACGTTATAAAATACTCCGCCGCATCTGCGTACTTAATTTCTCATTCTTGAGAGAAATCGACAGGTGTGTCCCTCTCAGGAAGGAGTACGTGCGTACCTGCTGGACAGAGGGGTCAGTCTCTTCCGCACCGCCAGGGCTCGGAGGGTCACATACTTTCCACTCCGTGCGCACAAAGTTCATGCAGCGGCTTTCGTACTTGGAGTAGTAGGGGTCGTCCTTGGGGATTGGAATGGGAAAGCAAATGTCCTCCGACGGACTCTCCGCCTCTATGTCTTGCGAATCATGCTTACAGCAGTTGATAGGCGAGTCGTCCTCTGAAAGCCAGTGACGGGAATTAAAGTTGATGGGGTCCATGCTAAGGTTCAACGAACGTGTATTTTGTGGCAAAACCTTAAAGTAACTGGGGGAATAGTACTCACCATTGGTCCATTCCTCTTGATATCCGACATCATGCGTCACCACTTGACTCCATTGCATGAGGGCGAGGGAGTTGACCTCGTGGGGGCGATGCTTGTCTTTAAAAAGGGTCTGGCTGATTACCCTGGGGGAAGGGAGTCGGCCAGACGTCGTGAACTTTATCACCTTCTTCACCCCTGCAGAAATGAAATGAGAGATTGAAAGGTCGTCCTGATTTTTTGCGCCATTGCTTTCTTATCGCGTATCGCATTGCCTTTACTTATCGCATTATCACGAAACAGTTTCAGGCTGGTGCAAGGATTGTATCAATGAATTGATCATGAAAATAATATTATAAATTTGAAATACCTCAACCATTGACTTCTGATAACCATGTATAAACGTGAAAGAATGAAATTGACAAGCGTAAACATTGTGTTTAGAAAGTGTTGCGAAGTAAGAAATCCAGAACAGATCGAAAGATACGTAACTATCTAAGGTCGCTTTCGCCTTAGATTTCTCAGATTCAAGGCAAACAAAGATGGAGAAGGCCTTGATGCGCAGCTTTCTGCACAAGTCTCTGGATTAAAAATCATTTGTTTAATTAAATATTAAAGTAAATCACAGTAATTTACAAGGAGTTCGTGTCTTTTCCCACTTGCGCTGTGTTCGAGGTAAGTGGGACAAATCACCTGTCTAAGCCCTAAACGAAACGTTAGCTATAAATCCGAAAGATGTAGATTGATCTCACCTAGCACTTAGCTTGAGAGCATTTGAATGCCATATGTAAGTATAAGGGGGGCAATTCTTTCTCTGTAACGCCTATAGTTTCCCAGACATATCTATAATCCGAAATATTACACAGCTTGGGTAAACCTAAGATTGCTTTAATTGATGCAAGAATCAAACCCTGGGCCTCCGGTATGTAGTCCAACGGGCTACCCAATCAAAGAGACATCATATTCCCTTCTAAACTCCTTATATTTCATTAAGAGTCTACATTAGTATTTGTTAATAACGAATACCAATCGCAGTAATGAGATCACTAATAGATCGGAACATAGAATAAAATCAGAACGTATTTGCTTGTTTCCTTAGTTTCGAAAAGGCGTTTAAAATGGCAAATTGAAAATAAATAATGAAGATATTTAAGAACACAAGAGTAGATTGGTAAGAAAAGAGGCTCATCCGCACCGTGTACATGTCTTAGACTGCTTAAGTGCGATTAGGGTTCTGAAAGCCCGGATGGGAAAGTCTAAGGAAGATACGTTAGGCAGGGGTGTCCATTATCATCAGTCCGATTTAATGTGCATGAGTAGAAAATGATCAAAGGGGCATGGGAAGAACTAAGGACAGGAACAAAAATCGAGAGGGTATTCATAAAATCAGTTAGATTTGCAGATGACCACCTTCTAGTTAGTCACTCAGCCATTGGATTACATGAATGCCTAGGAATCAGAGTGATAGATAAAGGGTGAGAATGATTGTGAATAAAATAAAGGCTATGCTATTTTCCAGAAAGATAAAAGGCTAGCTTAACATTAAAACCGGAAGTTAAAACTTAGAGCAGGTGGAACAGTTTTCATATCTCGGAAGTGTTTTGTACCAAAATAATCATCGGAGTAGGGACATAAGGAGAAGAATTGCGTTAGGCAAAGAAGCTTCCAGAAGGATGAAAGAATTGATGACAGGGACGTTTAAGAAGGGTGTTTAGAAAAGGATTGTTAAAACTTTGATAGAGAACATATTTATGTATGGCGCGGAAACATGGCCATAGAAGCAGGATAATTGGTGTAGATTAGAGGCCTTTTCAATGTGGTTGTGGGGAAGGTTAACGATTAGGTAGAAAGGAAAACCAATGAGGAAGTGCTAGGATGGGTGGTCGAGGAGAGGGGGTAATTGGGAGAAATTATGAGGAGATTGGAAATGAATGTAAAGAATATTGATTTGGCAATAGGATGTTGAAGGCTGTTAAAGAGAGGAGAATCTTAGGCAAACGATTAAATGGAAGGGATAGGATTGGGATTATGTATGGAATGAAAGGCGGAAGGAAGTATACGGAGGTGAATGGAGACAGTGGGAGAGTAGGATATTGGGTCATGTTTTTTTAGGAGGGACAAGAGAAATAGAATAATTTGGTTGTTGTATCCTACCAAAGCCTAAATTAACCGGTATATTACCTTAAATTAAAATGGCTGGGAGAGTATGGAAACTGAAATTATACACTTGTGCTTCCGACGGATAACTATGAAAAGGGTAACCAAAACATTGACTGGAAAGTAACTATTATTGCACCTAGGAAATGAGCTAAATGTATGCTTCAAGAAAGCGATAATTTTGAAGAGTAAGAATTTTAATGCGTTCCATTTGCGAGATGAATGGATGGTAACATAGAAGGAAATAGCTGCACAACTACCAATGTTTTTTGTCCCAAAGGAAGAAGAGATTCTGTCGAAATGGACCATTCTCTTCGTGGCAGTAGAACAAGGTAAAAGAAGAACTTTTTTGCTCACCGTCGACATATCTGGCCTTGCCGATCCTTAAGTAAGGAATATGATGCATCCCGAGTCCATGCTCGTTATTACACGCTCCACCAGTTACCCTGTACGGCGAGTTATCGCATCCCGTGCAGTCCTCGTTCTCGACCTCGCATGGCTGCTTCAAGTGACGGGTGTGCCACAGTTTCGGCGGGAAGGCTCCGCGACACTTCAAGACCGGCTCCTCGATGTTATACGCACTGTTGTAGTAGCTTCTGCCATTGGACGAAAAAAAATGTAAATGGGATATAAGTCTATGGAGAACTTTACTATCTAACCTTGAGCAAAATTAAACTACAGTTGATGAATACAGCAGCTTGTTTACGGATAATAGTGGGACGTACGACACGCAAAAGTCCAATCACAAGGCAGCCGGAAATTTATGCATTATAGCAAGACGGACGATATTTGTGCATGTCCGAAATAACGAAAAAGGTGATAGTGTTTTAGCATAGTATTTAATTAAGTCAAAAAGTGTTGTACCAGTGTGAATGGCAATTTTTAACAGAACAGAAACGCAATGGGCGTGTATAACCTTTGTTTTGGCAAGTGTGAATAGTGGTTAACTCAGATCAGGTGAAAATTCACACATATCTGAAGAGAGGCTCCTTTCTACTCCCTTGTTTCCTGAATTTTCCCATAAATTTCCGTTATCAGTAATGGAGAGACTTGGGCAACATAAGATATGTTTCAAAAGATTAACCTTGGCTTTGAACTTTAGGCCCTCCGGTCAATAACTTGACCTTCTACTCACGAAGGCATAGCACGTATTACACTAATTAATCACCTAGTAATTTGAGCAAATGACCAGGGTTCAAGTTCTGGAGACAACAAATATTTTTCAGTAGCATCCTGATCCCTACTTGAGGTGCTCTGTGGAGAGCGTTTTGAGTGAGTACGACGTCCGTGGGATGGGACGTTAAATTGCGGACCCTTTGGCGCCTATCTACTAGAGTAGGCTAATGCCAACGCAGATTTTCTCTCCACCCTTCCTTTTGCATCCACCTCTAAAGCGCAAATGACCTAAGCTCTCCATCGCCTCCCATAAAAACTACTACTCAAGTGAATGAAAAGTGGGCGAACACAACTTCCACTGAATTTCCTTCATTCCGATAGGAGCCTTTAATGAAGCTTTCTTTCCGCCCATAATTGTATATAAGTAGTATGGCAGTTACATGGTACCCCCGTGTAAACAGACGAACCAAGGAAGGTCTGCATGGAATCTAATGATCATGAAGCTCAAAATCTAAGAAAATATAGAAAAACTACAGTAAAACTACAAAACCATACCTAACATGTATTTTTGTGGATAATGGAAAAACTACGGCTGTAAATACAAAAAAAATTAAGAAAATATTTTATGCATCAACTTTTTGTAGTTGTCATGTACTTTTGAAATGAGAAAGGGGGTGTCATGACAAACTTGCATAGCGCATGGCCGAAAAGTGCTGGAAGGTGGACGAAATACAGCTATTTTTCCATTCTACCCAGAGCTGAGTATATTACTATTTAACAATTACGTATTAATGCTATACTGGAATAATTAAAGATTCCCGGGCAAGTCTCTATGGGCACCTTCAGCTCCATCCAAGCTGGGTGATTTTTCGGATACCAGATCTTCCTGCGAAACCCTAAACGTCACAGGGAAAGGAGCTAGCACCCCTATCCTGATGTGTGAATTTCATACGCTATCGGGCTTAGTACTGGGTGAACTCAACCATCACCTACCAAGCCTACTTTCGGGTTGATTACATGTAGTCCTATGGACTTCAACCTTGACGTGGTGGAAGGATTTGTGTGTTTCGATGACCCCTGGAACTGTTCGGCGAGAACCATGATATTTGCTCCTAGTAAGGTCAACCATGACAGAGAGGTCAAAGGGTAGGAGCAAAACGAAATTTAGTCCAAGCAGCGTCTGTTCCTGAGTCAGGCGGCTGGAAAGGCGTCTGTCTGCAGTTGGACAGCTATTGAGTCATGGGGTCACATAATGCGTCTTTGTTCATTATTATCCTAATAAGTTCTCTACAAGTATTCTCCGTTACTCAGTGTTATTCCGGGACTGTAATCGAAACGGTAATTTGACTAAGAATATTTACTCGTTAGAACTTGATTAACTATCAAGTAATATAAAGAGTTTATACTTTCGTAGACAGGAAATATTCAACGTTCAAATATTGCCAACAGTTTTTATGGTACCCTCGATAAAAGAAAAGTGGAACGAGCAGTGACATTACAACAGCTGTTCTACGCGGAAAAGACACTAATAATATTCCTCACCCGCTACTGGAACTGGAGCTGCTATCGAGGGACCCACTTTCGATGGAGACAATGATAAAGGGATTATTTTTACTGGAATCGCTGTAACTGCTGCTGTGGTCATTATAGCTACTCTCCTTGATGTCATCGTAACTGTCGTGCGGACGACTACTGTGAGAGATGTCACTGTAGCTAATGCTGCGAGAGGCGCTGTCGCTGTGCTCGCCGGAATGGTAGATGCCATCTGGCTGGACATTACTGTTGTCAATATGAATATCTTCTTCTCCCCCGGCACCACTGTTTCCGTATCCCTCGATTGAGTGGTCTTCTGAAAGAGGTGGTTAAAGGGATAAAAGACTGTTAAATAAAAGATATCTTACTTAATTAAATATTTATCTACCCGAAATATTGCCATTCGATGCATTTATTAAAAGAATTGCAATACAAAATCAATCAAAAAATATTGCCAGGCTCCTCATTGGAAGCCTGGCAGTTGAACGTGTCCATGATTAGACGGACGGAAGAAAAGAGATAATAAACCGACTGGGTAGGGTACTCAACCTTACAGCAGGGTGGCAAGGCTTCCACGGTTGTCATTCAGAGAAATCCGATGCAGCCGATCATAAAGCCGCAGTAAAGTGTTCAGTATTATCTGAGTGAAAGTGTGCTGAATAAGTTTGATATTTATTGATAAAAATCTATCGTAACAGAACGAATGTAACCAAATTATCAAGGTTTATTGAGGTTTATATCACATTCAAAGTAGGGGAGTGATAAACTAATATAATGGAAAAGGTCACCTAATATTCAAATAATTTTAACAGAAAGTGAGTAATAATTACATTGAAGATATTTTAAGTAAAGTGGCTTTTACGTAGAAGTTAGGGCTATCAACTGGAACTGGTGAGAGTAAGAATGCAGACTTGACAAGTTACAGTTAGAAAATATATTAATCATCGAGAAAATAGGCTTTTGCAATTTGCATCCTCCAGTAAAATTTAATTTCTAAATTAGCCGTAAAGTTAGGCAAACGAAGAAACTCTAGACAAGGTGGGCAAGGAGAGAGGTTTGGTAGCCATCAAAAGAAAGCAGGGCATGTGGATAAGGAATGGACGGAGTTTTATTTAGATGCAGAAGTGAGTCACAGGGGGGGAGAATGTTGGTTAAGCGATCGGGTCGAAGAGTTGGAATTTTTTTCGATAATTAAGAGAGGTGAAAAACATTATGTAACTTACGTCGTTAAAGAACATTTTGTGTCGTGCTTGACAGGACTTAGGAAACCATCAATTTTTTAGCGCATGATCCGTCAAATAGATCTACCGTAACCAGGTAGATTACTGGTAATAGCGATACTACAAATTTGTAATATACTACGATTCCCACCTGTTTCCAGCGGATACCCGGCATCAGCGATGTTCTCAGGTACCTCAGGGGCAGCACCAGTGGTCAGCCACACCAGCGAGCAGAAGATGGTGACCAAGGTCCATGACACGAAGGGAGCCATTCTTCAGGAGGTTAATCTGGATAATTGAAAACCAGAGTGAGATTCCATTTCTTGGACACACACACATATATATATGTTCGAAATGGAACGCTCTTCGGCGACGCACAAAATATATATATATATATATATATATATATATATATATATATATATATATATATATATATATATATTTATATATATATATATATATATATATATATATATATATATATATATATATATATATATATATATATATAATATATATATATATACACGCACACACATTCATACACGAAATCCGGCCAAACGGTGAACAAATACTCATTTATATAGAAACAGATATAAGGAAAAGGCATACGAACACATAAAGGACAAACAGGAGAAGTGGGGAAGGCGGAATCAGGCAAAATCGTGATCTGCCTAATTCCATATATATAATATATGTATCTGAATATATATATATATGTATCTGAATATATATATATGTATGTGTATATATATTTTATATATATATATGTATATATATATATGTATATATATATGTATATATATATGTATGTGTATATATATTTTATATATATATATATATATATATATATATATATATATATATATATTATGTATTATGTATATTATATATATTATGTATATTATGTATATATTATGTATCTTAACTTGCCTAAAGAAGCGCCAGTGAAGGTTGACAGCTCAAACAGTCTGCAATTCGAATGTTCATTTACGTCTTATTTATTTTATTTTGTTCTATTGTGCTGTTCAAATGTGGTATTGCTCTCGTGAGTACTTGTACATCATCGAAATATATGCGAGCCATATTCATAAAGTAAGGGCCGTTGGCTTGTATTTAAATATTAAAAAGATCCTGCGCTCCTTTAAGGAGATGCACCTGGAGGCGAAACGATTCAAGGCGGAGCTGAAGGTCCCAATTAAATTAAAAATTTATAGAAGTGTGCCACGTATTGACCGTGGAAGGCTCTTTTGGAGCTAAATAGAGGGTTTGAACCAGAGATTGCAGGGATTTTGCCGGGAAATCGGAGCGGACTTTGTTTATCTAAAGCCTGTCCTATCATCGTGCCGGGTACCCCTTCATCGCTCCGGGGTTCATTATACTGCCGAGGCATCGCAATTTAAAGCGCGTAGGTTGCATTAACACGCTCAGAGGTTTAAGCATTGCTGGCAGGCAAGATCACAGGTTATATATTTTGGGATAAATAAATAGAATCCAGCGTTTTTTTAACACTTCAGATCAAGTAATGCCTCTCAGATCCAAAAGATAATAGAACAAACAAATACTTGCGTGAAAACGACATACAACCAACGTAAATTTAATAAAATTATTGCCTCGAATACATAAAAAAGAGAAATCCGTGTGAATGTAATACATGTGCCTCTGCTAACCATGTATTGTCTCGAAACAGTTTTATTAACGTATACAAAACCGTAAAACAAAAGTGATTTGCTAAATAAAAATTATTACATTAAATCGCCCTAGCATTAAAAACAAAATATCGGATATTGATCATATTTTTAAAAGTACAAAAATAGTGGAAACGGAGAGTACTTCCATCTAAAGAGGCGGCGATAGGGACCAACTAATTACCGACCTATTTCCTACATCGATCTCTTGTAAAATATTGAACACATTATTGTCACTAACACTACGAGATTACTTGATAGTAGGAAAATACTAAGCCACAACCAGCACGGATTTCGGAAGAGCAGATCTTGCGAAACACAACTAGGTCTCTTCATTCACGATATAGATCGGGAGAAAACGACACACAAGTCGACGCAGTATTCCTGTTTTTCAGAAAAGCCTTTTATAAAGTCACACACAATAAATTGTTACTCAAGCAACATATAGCCAACGTAAAGTTAATAAAATAGGTGCCTCAAAGTACAAAAAATATGGTAATGCAAGCAAACGTAATACTTTTGCTTCTGTTTACCATGAACCGTCTAGAAACAGTTTTGTGAGCATACATGAAACCGAAAAACAAAAAGTTATTGACCAAAAAAAAGATATAAAATTAAATGTAGCATTAGAAACAAAATATCGGATATCAAACATAGATTGAATATCAACTATGACTGTCTTCTCCACGGCCGCCTTCCGATACATGCACACACTCATCGAAGGAAAAATTCAGTGAGCACCCGCAACACCCTATCGTCGTTCACTCACTTGCTGTCTTTTTCCGGGGAAGGACGTGCTCGAGTTTGCTCCTGAAAACTGGATTGACCGCACGTGAATCTACCTGCGTGCCTGCTGTTACATTTGTATCTCTTCCCTAGTAACATGTGGTGTGGTAATAGCTAAAATTTTTTGAACCAGTTTAGTTCATTTAGATTTTCTGTTTTTTTCGTGCTAGTTGATCCCAAAAATAGTAGAAGAAATTACATTTGCGTTAAAACCACATATAACCCACGTAGAGTTAGTAAAATTGGTGCCTCGAAATATGTACATAAAAGATATTAATGCGAGTGAATGTAATGCATATGCCTCTGTTAACCATGAACCGTCTAGAAACACTTTTTTGAACATGCATAAAACCGTAAAACAAAAGGAATTGACCAAATAAAAATTATAACATTAAATTGCCGCAGCGTTACAAACAAAATATCGGATATTGAACATAATTTTGTGTGTACAAACGCAGACATAGTAGTTGCAACGAAGAGTTGGCTCACGGGAGGCATATCAAACAATGAACTTTTTCCCAGTGGTTTAACGATTTACGGAAGGGAAAGACCTAATAGTTTGGGTGGGGGAGTATTCTTTGCTGTAAAGTGACATCTTAGTAGCCAACGATACAATTCCGACGAAAATGACACAGAAAGCATTTGGTGCCACACAAAAAGCTACAGCGACCGAAGCCCATTCGTGTGTTCATTTTACACACACCCAGATTCTAACACAAATGTTCTGTACAAGCTCGACGACCAAATATCCACTCTCAGCAACAATCATAGCAATAGTATTATTATAATCGCTGGTGATAAAAATCTACCGTCAATTGACTGGGACACGTACTGCTAAGGAAAATCTCCCAACAACCGAGATTCATGCCAACAACTCCTTCGTACATTCACAAAACACTATTTAAAACAAATTGTCAAATCACCAACACGGGGAAACAGCATACCGGATATATTTGCGACTTCTATGCCCGAAATCATTACTCACATTGAAATAATGGACGGAATCAGTGACCATAAGGCTATTCTTGTAGAGTTAAAAGCTAAGTTCGTAAAAATAAACAAAGAAAAGGCAAATTTTAACGGACTACGAAAATATTTAAAAATATAATTACCAGAATATAAGACACGATCACTGACAACCGATACAGAGAACACTTGGAATTATTTCTTAAATATTTTACGCGAAGGAATGAAGACGTCCATCCCGTCCAAACTCAAATGCGACCGTAAGGAACCTAGATGGTACAACGGGGAAATCAGATCGGTATTAAGAAGGCAAAGAAAGCTACAGTCAAATTTCAAAAAAATTTTAAAAGGTGAAGATATAGTTTATGTGAATACTCCAAACAGAAACTAAAAGATTGTCGTAGTAGAAAGAAAAGTGTCATGCGCATAGCGCTACACTCTTTTAAATCTAAAATGCTAAGCGAATATTTTGAGGAAAACCCAAAGTCATTTTTGCGTAAAATATACTTATTCAGCAAGGCAAATATCAACGAACTACTAGAATATTTGAAAATAGTTGGCCAGAATATAAAGAAAAAACACTAACAACTGAAATAGCGTACACCTAGATATATATACTACCTTGATCAAATATTTCCCGGAATTTATTCAGAAAATTAAAAATACAAGTTTATTCATCTAAATCTATATTGTCCCCTTCAAAGTAATCCCCATCGACTGCAACACACTTATGCCAGCGCTTGATCCAATCCTCGAAACATTTTTTATATTCGGTTTTCGGTATGTCCATCAGTGCTTCCTGCGATTTTTCCATTACTTCCTCTCGGCTGCTAAAACGCGTTCCCCGTAATGGTTTTTTAACTCGATTGAACAGAAAGAAGTCACAGGGAGCCAAATCAGGTGAATTCGGTGGCTGTTGGATGGTATTTGTTGCATTTTTCGTCAAAAAATTACGAATAATGATAGCACTGTGCGACGGTGCGTTATCATGGTGCAAAATCCACGAGTTTTCTGCCCACATTTCTGGTCTCTTTCGGCGAATTGCTTCACGCAAACGTCTCATAACGCCCAAATAATACTCTTTGTTTACTGTCTGGCCCTCTGGCAAAAATTCATGATGCACTACACCGTTGTAACCCATGAAAACCGTCAGCATTGCCTTCTTTTTTGACTGAAAACGACGTGGTTTTTTTGGTCTCGGCTCATTTGGTGAACGCCATTCACTTGCCTGATGTCTGGATTGCGTGTCGTACTCATAAACCCACGTCTCGTCTCCAGTAATGATCCTTTTGATGAATGTGGGATCGGATTCAGCCTCGCGAATCATGTCTTTTGCGACGTCAACACGGTCTCTTTTTTGCATGAAATTGAGGTCTTTTGGCACCAACTTTGCTGCTACACGACGGAAACCCAAATCATTAACCACAATGTCTTGGGCGGATCCATAGGCAATGTTCAAGTCATCCGCTATTTCTCTGATGGTTAATTTGCGGTTATTGACCAACATTTCTTTTACTTTATCAATTTTTTCACCGACTTTCGATGTCGATGGTCTGCCACTGCGTTCATCATCTTCGATTGACTCACGACCACTTCTGAACCGCTCGTGCCACTGGTAAACGACCGTTTTTTTTAGAGAATCGTTGCCGAAACACTTTTCCAACATTTCCAACGTCCGTGCGCCACTAAATCCGTTTTTTACGCAAAATTTAATACAAGTTCGTTGTTGCAAATTTAAATCCATTTCTGAAATTGTAAAAAATCGCCAACACACACAGAGATAGATGTACTCTTGGCTACGTAACTTTTGCAAATGTCAAGTTATGACACTAAGATTTAAAGGGAATATCAACAACAGATGTACCAATTTAACAAAAAAAACAGAACTCAAATCGGAACGATGGGAGCGCCACACGGTGGTTATTCCGGGAACCTTTTGATCAAGGTAGTATATCAAATATTTTGCGCGAAGGAATGAAGACATACAGCCAATCCAATTTATATGTGACCGTAAGGTAAAAGATAGTAAAGAAGGAGACGCAAACGCACCTCCAAACCCACGCGTAACGCGTAACGCCCACGGGTCACGGGGAACGCGTGAGTAAGTGTATAACACGGACCAAACAGTAAATAGAAAATCTGCTCCGTAGTATCTAGGAAAACAAAGTTCCTGGTCCTGAGAAATACCTGGTAGAATATTATAGGACTTAGCCAAAGACATTGCCCCGTTTTTACAAATTGTTTTTCTAGAAGCGATAGAAGAAAGATCAGTACCTCGCGATTGGAAGCTAGCCCACATAAGCCCACATAAGCCCACATAAGGAATTGTAATGGCCCCACACTACTTAGATCAGACTACAAGGATAATATAATAAGAATAGATTTTAGTACAGATAGATACAAATGCTCATTCTTTCCCTAAAAAATCAGAAATTATAATAGGAAGAAAAGGAAGGCACTTTAAAAATATTGAAAACATTTAAATTACAAGTCGAAAGAAAACATTCCAAAGATATCAGGCATAGTTATAGGTGCTCGTGTATATTAGTTGGTAGTTTGCTTGTTTGAATGTGTTCGGGGTGTAAGGGGCTTTGCGTGAATTTACACCATATTGGTGGCTTTTATTTATTTCTGGCTTTTGCATACGGTTTTTTTTCTTAATTACGGGTGGTTCTCTAACACATCCGCCACAAGCTCTTGCGGTGGCTTGCTGGGTATTATGTAGATGCAGATGTAGATGCATACTCGGATCGCAGAAAGGGACACTCACTTTTCCAGCTGGCGCCGTCCTCCAGGGTTCGAAGTGCTGTCTCCCAACGCTGCGGGAAGAAAAGATTCCCCTCTCTCTCGGACTTTCCGAACGGAAGAACGCCGGCCGCCTCTCTGTACTCCACTTGCCCATGTGTGCATTTATATATTTAAGGAGTTACCTTAGTTTTATGTTACCTGTCTATCATGTCTGATTATTAACGTAATTTGCGATAGCCACTCTTGCCTCTGCGATTGTAAAAGGGACAATCGCAAGTGGCGTACTTGAAAATGTTTCATCAGTTGCGATGTGTCAAGGCGGAGGGGCAATACGAGGCGGGCACACGGAACCAACCACCCCACCCCACCAGATAAATTATGTCTTAAGGTATACTTCCTTTTGGGGAGCTCTATGGGGATGAGGAGAATTTTATATATATATATATATATATATATATATATATATATATATATATATATATATATAGATATATAATATATATTTATAGATATGTCAGCAAAATGTCCATTTCAACTGACAGTATGAATTATTATGTTGAGGAAAGTAGACAAGGAACTTTTCGATTAAAATTTTAGAGCGGATGTTACGCAATAGTGAGATTTTGGCTTGGACTCTGTCTTCTAACGATCGGGAAAGAAATTCCTTTCGTCTAACTGTGCGTTAAAGGAGCCTATAAATATTGTTGGCTCTACATGAGAGGGACATATTGCGGGACTACCCAAAGGAAGCAAATAAAGGAAACAGTAAGATGAAAGGCCTGGCATCGACCTCTGTACGTGGGGGCATGTTGACAGTTGGAGGTTCGTAGAATAGCAAGTGCCGAAAGTAGTGAGAGTTCTCCCCTCTCCGCCACACTCCTTCGCACAGAGCTTCGGTGTTTATACACACACATTGCTCGATGTAATGGATTATTTTTTCACTAAAGAAATAACAATTATGCAAATTTAATTCATTTCGACAAAGTTTTAAATTAATGATTCATATAATTTCCATCGCCTCATGCCAATACTAAGTTATAAATAATGATGAGCGCTAAACAGTGAACGGATATTGTTATCAAATAGATAAAATTTTAGAGCCTGGTGGCTTCATCCGATAAGGAGTGAACGTGCGTGAACCTATTTCCATATATACAGATTCTGGGAAACCACATTTTTAACGTTCCCTTTTCTTATTTTTTTACCAAACTTCCAATCAACAAAGTTATCGTCCTAAATCACCATTTGAAAAGTGCGAGAGAAACCAGTCTATGTTTAATGGAAACTGGTATTGATTCTCTAATCTTGGTTTTTAAATGATAAGCGCCTATAATGCTTTGATAAAGTTCATTACTGTTTTTGGGGTTGATTCAGAGCATGGCATTATCATCCAAGGTGGTTTAGTTTTTGGGACTGTGTTATTTTCATACCTCTGTGTTGTTCAATTTTGAAGAAAAATGTAACTTCAGACTAAATCCTATCCGTTAATGCGTGCTTTAGCTCAATATGCGGATCTATTTTTAAATTGGTATTATTCACACTAGCGAGTGTCATTCTTACTATGAAGAACTACGGACCGTTTCAATAACCAAATACAGTAAAAATAACAGCTCACTGGCAAAATGCGTAGGTCATATAACGCAGTAGAAACACATGTACGGCGCAATCTAAATTTGTGGATTTCGTGAATTGTTAATCTACTACCAAAATACGACAAAGGCTGACAAAATTTCAAATAAAAGTGTGAGGCTATTTTCTTGATATTTTTATCGCGTAAAAACCTCCATGGAATCCTTCGTGAAATTGGATGTTATTCTGATCCCTTTTGGTTAGTGGGGAAATGACATCTTAAATATATCTTCTGTTCTACGCTTATTCTCAAATATTTTTGTTTACATGATCTCTCCTGCCCTATAACGACGGGTTTATCGTGCATTTTCAACAAAATCGCAGAAGAGACGACTTCCTTGCAATTCGTGAAGTACGTAAATTTAATTAAATTTAACCTTCGTTTCGCGAGTGTTTCCAGTCTAGCTCCTTCAATAGTTGTGATACGCAGTTCAGCTTGTCATAACAACATCTTACAAATCTACTTTTTGACAACCAATCTAAATTCATGACAATTTCATACACTAGCAACATATAAAGAGCGTTCCGAAAGTATTGCAGTTGAGTTTCCCGCGCCGCGCCTTTTAGTTTGACTGGGATTAAACCACTTGGAGTACGTGAGGAGACGCTAATCGTTGCCGAAAAATCGGTCTCAGTGGTCTCAAGCTGTGGAAGCGGGAGGACGTCAGTTATTGTAAACCTCTACGCGCCGACCGCGTCATGAAAAAATTGAATTGACGATCCAACAACGTTACGTGGCGGCTAAGTTTTTGCTAAACTGAAACAAATTTCTTAATAATACTAACAAAATGATTCGTGGGACTTACAGGGACTCTGGTCTGTCCTACTCACAAGTTTCTAGGTGGTAAAAGGCTTTTAAGGAGGGCCTGGAAAAGGTTCAAGACGAACAATGCTCTGGTCGGCCGTCAATCAGCAAAACCGACAAAAATGTGGCTCGTGTTCGAAAATTGTTGGACTCTGACCGTCGATTGAGTATTTAGATGGTTGCAAATCTACTGAATTTGATGTCTATTGTTGCGTTTCGCATTGTTACTGAAGACTTAGCGATGAGGAAAGAGCGCGCCACGCTCGAGCCCAAGGTGTACTCAGACGACCCAAAGGCCAACCGATAGTAATTTCAAGTGAACTTATGTAACGTATTGAAAATGAACGTGATTATTTTGAATATGGCATCACTGGTGATAAAACCTGGGTTTGATGCGACCCAGAAACAAAACGTGAAAGCGCTGAGTGGCACATCGACCAGTCCCCCAAGGCCAAAAAGGCAAGGATGAGCAAATCAAGAGTGAAAACAATACTCATCGTCTTTTTCGACTGTAAGGGAGCGGTCCATAAGGAGTTTATTTCTCATGGATAGACAGTTAACGCTGCCTGCTACGTGGATGTGCTGGAAAGACTCCGAAAAAGGGTCATCAGGACGAAAAAATACATTTCATCTGTCTGGCAACTCCATCACGACAACGCGCTACGAGCCCGCGAGTACCTGATTCAACAACAGGTGCCATCGCTGCCCCACCCCCCTATGGTCCTGATGTCGCCCCGCAGACTTCTTTTTTTCCCTCGGAGCAGCCCTGACAGGACCCTATTTTTGGAGAGATCCAATCAGCCTTCACGAAGACCTTACGAGAGGTCCCCGAAGACGCCTTCCAGGGCGCGTACCGTTCATGGCAGAGCCGCTGGAAAAAATGCGTAGAGGCCCAAAGACAGTGCCTTGAAGAGTTTTAAGTGTTTGTGTAAATCTGTTCAGTAAATTACTTTTTTTTAATTATTTCATCAATTGCGGAGCGCGCCCTATATTTTTATATTTGGCATATCGAGCAAACTATAACGCTGCTCTTTAGCTTTCCACATGAGCTACATAACCCTTATTTACTCAATGCTCTTCTGATAAATCCTATGTAGTGTTATCTTAGGGTAATGTTTCACACAACCTTTTCTTAGTATAGGAAATGACTAAGTATTTCACCGTGTTCACATTCACCATGTCACATTCTATTTTAGTAATTCTGATACAGTAGGCGTTCGGGAGGGAATCGTTCTTATTTAAAAAATTAAACACCACGCACTTTTTTAAGTTTAATTCATATTGCCAAGTGCCACGATAACGTTGTTTAGCATTTAGGACTACTAAAAGTAATTTTCTCTCAGGATTAGGATATCTATGTCAAATGCTGCATCACTGGCAAATATAATAATGATATTATTAACCAAAGAGTTATTGTCATTAACGTAAATAAAGAACAAAAATGGTCCGCCAATACTTCTCTGGGGGAAATCTCATGTGACTGCTACTGCATCAGAGGTAACGTTATCTAAAACTACCCTTTGTACGCAACCATTTAAAATTTCTTTTACCTAACCCAGAATATTTTTAACTAAGTCATCTGCTTGTGGTTTCATGAGTAGTTTACTAAGAGGTACTTTTTCGAAAACGTTTATGAGATTCAGAAAAACCGCATCCTTTGGAACATATAGTATCTCTCTCTCTTTCGAAGTAAGAATATCACGAAAAAGTAGTGAAAGTAACGACTCGTAATATCTACCCTTTCGGAAACTCTGCTGATTTTTTATTAGATTTAGGAGTCTCACTATCGAACTAGCAACTATATGTTCAATAACCTTCTACAAAATGTATCTGAGGGAAAAAGGTCTGTAATTGCTCCATTCCTCCTTGTCTCTGTTTTTAAAATTTGGT
Organism: Hetaerina americana; assembly: GCF_022747635.1. Lineage (NCBI taxonomy): Eukaryota > Metazoa > Arthropoda > Insecta > Odonata > Calopterygidae > Hetaerina > Hetaerina americana. The sequence continues at coordinate 14,153,391 of NW_027287205.1, read as the reverse complement.
ATTACGTTAGCCGTTCCCCAATCTCTTGGAACCTTGTGATATACCAGCGACTTCTCAAATATTACCTCTAGATACGGCGCCAATTCCGAAGCTAGATTCTTAAATGTACGAGCGGATATTTCATCGGGCCCGGAAGATTTATTAGGCTTAATATTTTTTAGCAAACGTTCTATTCCATTAAGCTCGAATGAGATTTCAATTTTGGGCATCGGTTGACCGGCTCTATTTAGTAAGCTATCGGGGGTATTCTGTGAGATATTGGTGAAGACGCTTTGAAAGAAGGAATTTTATAGGTTACCCTTTACCAAACTGCTGGTTGCTATTTCGCCTTTATCATTTTTGAGTGAATTAACAGTTGACTTATTTCCCCGAACCTGACTCTCTGAACCACTCTGACATATGGCCAAAATGTGTTTCAATTGTCCTTTAAATTTCCTACTTATCTTTTTCTTTTGAATTTGGTTATCGCTTTTCCATGTAATTTATTGGAATTCGCCCCAGATATCTCATAAACTGAGGTGTTTTAAGTGATTTTATTCCTTTAAAAAAACCATAAACACTGTAATCAATCCGAAGGTCGTTTTGGTAGTTGATGAGAGAGTTCGCCCTGTACTAAGCCCGACAGCGTGTGAAATTCACACATCACGGTAGGGGGCCAGTTACTTTCTCTGTGCCGGTTATAGTTTCCCAGGAAGATCTGGTACCAGAAAAATCACATAGCAGGTTCCCAGAGAGGCTTGCCCAGGAATCGAATCCGTGTCCTCCCGATCAGTAGTCCAACGCTCTACCTCCTGGACTACCACGGCCCAATGATTATTAGCGACCCATATTCATTTTGTCGTCGTAGATATCACTGTCTACGTTATTCATGCAGCCGCAAGATCGTTTCGTTTACTTGACGTCGTAATGATTTTCTTAAATCCGTGTGTACCATCAAGGCTGAGTGTTATCTTTGATAATTTTATTAGGAATGAACCCTTTAGCCGCTGAAATTTCTAGGAAGTGATTCCACTTATCGTCAGCATTTTGGTGTTTCCAATCTTTGTATTCAATTATTCCAGGCTCAACTTTGTGGAAGTTCTTGCTCAATAAATGAAGAGCACAATGCATATTTCTACTATTATTTATAAACGTACAACTAGTTTCAACGTTTGGGCGTCATCATCAAGTACACTGATGTACCTAATGGTGACGCCTAAGCGTTGAAACAAATTCCACGTAAATAAAGAACAGTGGAAATATACACTGTGTTTTTCATTTAATCTTTTTAAAAATTTTCATAGTGACTCTGTAACATGCATTAGTATACACAACCGTAGTATTACGACTTCAAAAACAATAAATCTTTTTTAGAATTATTTTAGATATTTTACAGACTATTAAATTTAATGCAAATCTTTAAGTATTAGGAAATAATAAACGCTATTGAAAAAAACTCCAAATTATTCAACGATATTTTAAATCTGGTTCACCATACTCGGCCAGATTGATTAAGTTAAATTTCGTCGCCTTAAGGGCGCAAGGTTAAAGTATGCGCTTACCGAGAGAAACATTGCGCATTGGTATTCTATGATTTTTTTATCTCCACGCGTATTTTCCCACCTGATTTATTGAATTTCCAATATCCAAGAAGTTTTCGAGCAGGACCCTGAACTTAACTGCTCAAGTAGAATAAAGCTGAACACAGCCAAGGGAAATGACGACAGTTTTTTGCATTATATTAATTCAAATGAAGGTTGTAGGAAAGTAGAACGTCTGTAAATGTATACATCGACTTGCCACGTATTTTTATGACCAGCATGACACATGGATATATTGTCGTTTCCACGCACTCAAGAAGAATTTTACTGAAATTCAATTTTGGTTACACGGTAGTATTCCAAGGGAGAAAAAATATACAGAGAGTACATTGTCCTGTGGACATTGACGGGGGAGTGGATGTATAGGGAAGAGCACGAATGGGTGCCTGGAAACCCGAAGGGAAAGTATTCCGATTTAATGGATGACTGGGGAGGTTTGGCTGTCGGCAAGCGCGCAAGTTCTCGGCTGAGGAGAGTAAGGGAATGGTTAGTTAATGAGGGCAGGGGAGGAGTAAGCATCGTATTTGAGCGAGGGCTAGCAGGGACATTTTAATTGCCTGTACGAGTAGACCAAGTGCCCTCTATTGCTCTGAGATCGCTTGCGGTAATATGTTCCAGGGAATCGACTCATCGGGATCCGTCATTACCCTTGCATGAAATTTTAGGCACAAATTCCTTGGTGTGTGGCTTTCCTATGATATGCAAATCGAAGCGTGAAGAATTATTTGTTTTCAGAAAATAAGCTCTCTTTATCCACTTGTCCAAATTTTAATCTGATCTCTCCTATGTGTGCAGCTTGGCTATGTGTCCGGCATATTTCGGACAATCCGCTCCCTTGAAGGGAATACACGATATCTTTTGTGGGACAGCTTAATTCTGTTTCATTGTAAGAAACGGCGTACACCTCTTTTGTAAGCGGCATGTTTTGAGGGTACTGTTCCTCAGGAATACAAATAATCGCCATTGTGGTTTTATCCGCATCATGTGACGACTGATCGCCCAAAAGTGTACAGTATTTCAGAGTAACGCGTAATTCATTGGTATTTATTCACTAATAAAAAAGAGTTTATTTTGTTTTTCGGCGTTTGTCATTGGAATAGCGTACATGTGGCATGGTGGGGAAACGTTTTTACAATGAAAGTCAAAAGGGCCTTGTCTCCTTCATATATCATTGAAACCTCTCCTGTTTCTCACTCGTTCCAATCCAATACTTGGATCACCTTTCTCCTACGGCAGGCCTCCATTTGCCCGTGTGTTTGGCGTCCTCACTGAACGCTATGCCATCGCCGTCTGACCAAAATACCCATTAATACGTATTACCCCTTCGACGGCCTCGTTAACTCGATGTATTGGCGTTGTAGCCTGCGCTTCAGCGTAAGGTTAATGTGTAGTTGAAGGAGAGCTTAACTTATTTTTCAATGCTGCCCACGAAATTCGAAAACTGGATTCCAAGTTTCCGTGATAATACTCAAATGGCCCGACAAGGGATGTTTCCTTTAGCCAAAGAAGGATAGTCCTAGAGAAAATTGAGGTCAGTCATTTACTGTAAAGATTTCCAGCCACGAGTTCATTCAAAGGCGAGGAAAATTATTTCACTTCCTCGTTTAACTAGTGAGGTTATTTATCCTTTTTGGCTTTCGTCTTCGAGTCAGTAAAACACAGTGATAAGATTCTTTTATTATGAAGAAGCAATATAGTGATATTCGTAATATTATTTTATGATAATATTAATATGGCTGTTATAAATCTAACATGCCTTGAACTAATGTTTCTTTATTAGTGGTAATAAAGAATGAATAAAAATTCCTCAGTACTGTAGCGTTGCCCATGTTTTCATGAATTGTTGAGCGTGCTGTTAATTTTCATACGGATTAATGACATTCAGGGAAATGTTTTGGTGGTTGGGAACATTCGATGGGCTCAATTGGAAACTAGCAAGTTAGGGCTTTCGTCAGGTTTGACTTGATAATTCTGAAAACGGGGGTTTCACTGGACGTGATGATAACAATACGAAACACCAAATACGATAATTCGAGCTCTCCGAAAATTACACTGAAAGTTAATGAGCACTACTTAGTCCTAATTGCCGGCGGCCTCACGCCGCCTCTGTGGCTTGCAGGTCAAGCTGTAGATAATTTTAGTAAACTGCTTCCTTTGAACACAGGAAAGACAAGAAACAAAATGCGTCATTTGAAATGACTGCAATACCATGACATACCATTTCACCTGAGTGACGTGATACATCTGAGTCCTTGGAGATGGTTGTTAAAGAAATTTTAAATGTTAATAAACAAAATCAAGCTTATTGTAATCGTCCATTGATATGAGATATCACTGTGCTGCACAACATCTTATATACAATGCCAAAAACCCGCCTATTATATTTATAACCCCCGAATTATGAATATCCTACCGTGTTCTTCACCGCGTACTGTAGCCTACCTGTCTATTATTTAAAGGGATTCATGTGTGCCCTCCACTGTTACATGCCGGAAAACCTTATTGGTGGGTAAATTTAACACAATTTCGAGACTAAAATATGTTCTATGATGTTTGTATGTTTGCGAATCGATGTGAGTTCTCTCGCGAATAACCAACTTGCACGTGTTTTTCAGAGATGTCAGGGACGTGGTTTTTTAAGTGGAAATTATTTAAACTTTTCAATCACCCCTTAAATCCCCTCCTTATTCCTTAGCCCTTATTCTTTCCTGATGGTCCTTACACACCCTGCCGCACACCTCCTTGGTGGATGTCTAGATATTTTATTGGCTCGTATATTCATGAATTTTATTATTCCATGTAAATGAGCAGTCGGACACAATTTTTTGCGATTCTAAGCCCATTCATACCGCACAGCCTTACATATGGCATTTTTTACAACAATATCTTACTTTTACTATTGTACTCGTATATCTCGGTACAAAGTTACATAATTAAAACCTCAGTCCAATAAATTTGTTCAACTTATAAATTCGAGCAGAAGCCGCGACAAATTGGGAGTATAGTGAAGAACGAAGGTCACGCGCTTCTCGTTATGCATAGAATGATAATGCGAATTCCTTGGATTTATTACTCAATCTAAGTACTTACATGAATAAACACGGTGTAAATTGACTGTAAAATTAAAGTGGTAGGGATCAATTTAATTGGGTGCGCCGATTCCTAAGGTCATTCGTCGCCCCACACAGACTGACACTTTTATAAGAAGGTTTAAATAAGAAGAGGAAGAGACAAAGAGTATGATTACTTATAAAATAAAGATGACTAAGAGGTTCGGTTCTTGCATTCCGACTGTAGATGTTTTACAGTGATAAGGAAGTCATCTTTGCAACAGCTCGGTCGAGCATGAGGCACAGCATGTTCCAGTTTAGACTGCATGGTATGAGCAGCATGAACACGTGCCGCACCCCTCGAGGGTAAAGACGGTGTGGCTATGCCTTCTAAATCATCTACATCTGCACAATACCCGGCAAGCCGTCGTAAGGACGTGTGGCAGGGGGTGGTAGGTCACCGGCCATTCTACATGTATTCCCTCTATTACCTTATGCACCTGGCACCCAGCGATCAACCAAAAACCGCGTGGAAAGGGGGCGACCGAACACCAATCATGTAACATGCCTACACATTAAAATTATATGGCTAGCAGCTATCTCTGCGCCTACAAAAAGAGGACAAGGAAAGTATCAAAGGAGGGCAGGCACACATACATTTAGACACGAATTACCACTCATTACGATATTCTACACACTCCGGACGGACAATTCACAAATACAATAGGCTTTACATACATTCAACTACCAAGCACCAAGCAAAAGGGCGCACGGCGGGGGGCGCCTAGGCGCCAAACCTGGAGAGACCCCCGTGGGAATCCAATCTTCCATAATCCTATTTTCGTCAGCACGTGGCTATTACTTTCTTAGTTCTCACTCTTATGTTGCTGCTGCGAATGGTGTGCGGGAAAAAGCGAATGTTTGCATCCATTAGTTCGACAGTCTAACTCTAATTTTGCGGCAATTGATTGCCCTTCCAATGCATTTAGGAGGCGCATTTATATCTCAGATGTCGGATGCGAAACCACGTGCTTTATATCTTTGTAATAAGTTTAATCAAGCCCTAAGTCCTCGTATATCTAAAGTTTCCTACCTCAGATTCTGTGTTAAGTTTGTAACGCTTTCCGTCCTTGCGTACGAATTTTCGATGAACCTAGCAGGCCTTCCTCTGTACCTTAATCAATTCTGTAGTCAACGTTTTTTTAAACGGATACCATGCACTTGTCGCATACTCTATGCGAGACTTTGATTCAGAAAAATAGCGCGTTTCCCTTACTTATTGGTCTCTACACCTTCCGAGGATACGTTTTACGATGTCCATGCTACACAAAATACCTATAGGTTGTAATTGACTCATTAAAGGTACGTAAAATATTTATCGTTTAAAACACCTATCTTTTAGAACCAAACGTGTTCTCGGCAATTAAATCGGTAGTCACTCCAAAGGAACTTTTGTGATCGTTCCACCTAGGAAGTATTACGGCGACCCAGATAGAGCGTCGGTAGAGGAAGATTTCCCGGCACAGGATAAGAATGTGCGCATTTTTTTCGGTGGCAAACGAGGGCTGAAAGCATCGAGATCACTCTTTCGCGCTTGTATTAGTAAATGAGAGTAAGTTTAGATTACATTAGTAAATGGTGTTCAAAATGGGGATTGTCATTAAATCTTAATATATATTTGGTGGTTAATTTCTTCAAAAGAACAACGGGATTTTTTTTACAAAATAGCTGGAGTAGACCTAGAAGTAGTTGATACGGTAAGATACCTAGGTGTTACATTCACAAAACACTTAACTTGGGGGACTCACATACGTAAAGTCTGTGGGAAGGCATAGAAAAAAATGAGATTTGTAAGACACATGGTCGGAAGAAGTGACTCCAAGGTCTAGGACCGTTGTTACCACGCACTTGTTAGGTCTTATTTAGAATATGCAAGTAGTGCATGGGATCCGAGCGATAAAGGCCTCATTCGGGAAAGAGAGAAGTTTCAACGCCGGGCAGCCCGTTTCGTTATACGGTTACGACAAAAGAAAAAGCTTCAATGAAATGCTTATGGAGTTGGGGTGGGAATCATTGGAACAAAGATGATTCAATGCTAGGTTGAACTTACTAAATATATTCAGATCCGCATGTTTCAGCACCGAGGTCTCGCAAATTATTCACACTCCTACATACATTGGTCGCTTGGATCATGCATATAAAATTCGGGAAATAGATGCCAGAAATAGCCGACTTAACGACTCCTTCTTCCCATTGAACACTTGGGATAGCACCTGTATGGCTATTGACAGCAAAAATTCCACTTGCCACCCTCAGCGTCTTGGAAATAATTAGTTCTACTCAAATGCATATACTTTCACTTACTTCGTGTGTGTTGTTGCCAAAACCGCCTCACCTCATTAGATGCTATTAAATAGTGTGGTGCTCTTTACAGTATTGCCTGCTCTGCCTTTCCTGTGTTTTGTTTTCCCCTTCCATCCCAGCCTCTCCCAATCCTTAAGCTGTCAGCACGATTCCAGTTTCCTGCGGTGTACGCTACCCAAAACTCCCCGAGTCCCTTTTTCTTTTTCTAAGAATTACAAAAAGATTTGGAAATCCCCTTATTTTATTCAGATTTCCGAAAGCGGATATTGCAACTGCCTCCCCCCCTGAATGCCGTACTTCCGGCGCCAAAAATCTTGTATCTTGCACGGGTAAAAACAGAAACATTTCTAAATATTTAGACTGTCTAGAAGCCTAGTGGTAAAACAAAGAACCTGCGCCGCTGCCTTTCCTCCAAACTCCATCTCGCTTCTTTACCTCAGCGCCACCTCCTCTGCCAGAGGGGAAGCGTAAATCCTGCGCGGCTGGAGGGAAATTCAAACATCCCGTTTCCTTCCCAACTTGGTGCCCTGGGAAGAGTGTCGTCAAGACATCCACCCAACCAAACTGGTCACCCAGAAGAAAACACCAAAGAGAAAATTGAGTCAGAAACTCATGCCGCCAACGGCGATCGCTGCAATGAAACTCTTTCTTCGCAAACAAACCCGGACGCCGCGCTAAAATCGCTGCTTGCTCTAATTCCACCATCAAGCACCGCTCCGCAGAAAGAGCTCATTACAGTACAGAGTCCTCGTATATATATATATATATATATATATATATATATATATATATATATATATATATATATATATATATATATATATATATATTCGACTTAGAAAAAGCGTTTGATGGAGTGAATTGGGAAAAATTAATGGAGGAGGATAAATCGCAAATCTTTACATGTGTCAGGCTGCTCAGGGGAATGGGGGGTCCAGATGGGCAGTGTTAGGAAGAGGTGTAAGGCAGGGTTGCCCATTATCACCGTTGCAATTCAACATATATGTGGGGGAAATGATTAAAGAGGCATGGAAGAACTGGAGATAGGAATAACAGTGGGCGGGGAATTCGTAAAATCAGTTAGGTTTCCTGATTACCAAGCTTTAGTTTGTCAGTCAGCCAAGGGGTTGCAAGCATTGCTGAGTGATTTGGAAATTCAGTGCGACATATATGGGATGAGAATCAATATTAATAAAATAAAGGTTATGCGATTTTCCAGTAAGAAAAAGGTTAAGCTAAGCATTTAAACAGGAGGGCAAAAACTAGAGCAGGTAGAACAGTTTACGTATCTCAGTAGTGTCTTGGACCAACACAGTCAAAGTAGTAGGGACGCAAGGAGAAGAATTCAGCTAGGCAAAGAGGTTTTCACAAGGAGGAGGGAGTTGATGAGAGGGCCGTTGAGTAAGGATATTAAGAAAAGACTCGTAAAAACTTTGATATGGAGTGTAGCTATGTACGGTGCGGAAACGTGGTCATTGAAGCAGAAGGATAGATGTAGAATGGAGGCTTTTGAAATGTGGGTGTGGAGAAGAATGGAGAAGGTGAAATGGACAAAGAAGAGGACAAATGAGGAAGTGCTTGGTATGGTCGGCGAAGAGAGGGGTTTGTTGGGAGCAATCCTATGGAGGCAGGAAAAGTGGCTGAAGGGGGTATTGACTGGCAGGGGGATGTTGAAGACTGTAATAGAGGGGAGAATGTTAGGCAAATGAGGAAAGGGTAGGAACAGGATAGGTATGTTGGATGGGATGAGAGAGGAAGGAAGTACTCAGAGATGAATCTATTCATTTATCTATTTTTTTTTGCTCTATTATGCCAATCAAATATTGCATATATGTATATAGAAGAAGAGAGGGTTAGAGCTCTGTTCCTATCCTCCTTGAGGAAGGTGGCTATGACCACCGAAAATTCGAAACTTAGTTGTTTTCTTTTCTTTTTTGTGTGTTCCTGTATTTTTTAGTCTGTGTCCACTTAGTGATAAATTTTATACATTATTATTCATGTCTGTGAGACTTTCAAAAAAGTGTTATATATATATATATATATATACATACATACATCTCTATCCACAAATTACCCAGTGTGGTGGAGGTTGGTAGGTCACCACCCATAAACTAGAATAAAACCACTTTAAATTTTTTACCTCTTTTATGTTACCTCTACATAAATATTAATTTGTGCATGCACTTAACAAACCTTAATTTTAACCTAATAAAAAAAAGAATTTACAGGCAACAATATTTAATGAAAGGGTACGCACATCAAATCATTCTTCCCCTCTGAAGAACTGGTAAAAAGATGGGTTCGTGAAATAAAAAGAATTACATGCATGAAGAATCATGCAAGATATGGACAAATGTATAGTATACACTACCTATTTTTGTATACTCTGAATAGATTGCTTTTATGTCTATTATGATAAATAATGGTACAAGGAAAAACGACATTTTAAATTTTACCATCCTGGAAAAAATCTCCCTGATTTTACGCTGGTGATCTGATCTACCATAGTAATTGGGAGCCTGTAATACGAGGGTCATCCGGAAAGTAGTACCCGTTCGTGCCGCATGAAGTGCTGACGACGCGAGTAGCCGCTGGACGAGGTCAGATAGCTTCAGTGGCTTGTCTGCCTTCTCTGAGCCAAGTTGCGTGACGCTAGCATTGCCTGTGTTGTTCCTGTGATTGTTTACAATGTTTAAAAAAATTGAGAACGCCGCCAGTTGTGAAGTGAGGGCAGTGATTAAATTCCTCAATGCAAGAAACGTTCGCCCATGTGATATTCATCGCCAATTAAAGGAGGTGTATGGAGACAATGTAATGGACGAGTCGTCTGTTCGGTGGTGGTGTCGCAACTTCAACATGGGGAGGGGGAACACACACGACGATGAGCGTTCGGAGAGACCGTCTGTCATTACAGACCAACTGGTGAGCTCAGTTGACGAATTCGTGAGGAACGATCGGCGCGTCACAATTGATGACATCTGTGAGCATTTTCCCAATGTTTCTCGAACAATTGTTCATGAAATTGTTAAACACCATCTGCATTATGCAAAAATTTGTGCAAGATGGGTCCCTCGCGTATCTCAATGAGCTGGCGGCGAAGGACTATGCAGCAGGAATACAGAAACTTGTCACACGTTATGACAAATGCCTTAATTTGCTTGGAGATTATGTTGAGAAGTAGTTTAAAGTATCCTCTTTCAAATAAAATTTTTTATGTTTGTTAATATTTACTTTTGTGTCTTTATTTCACGAACGAGTACTACTTTCCGGATGACCCTCGTATATCCTTAACATCGCCAAGTAAGTAACTATTGCTCCCTTGTTCATAACAACTTTTCCCAAACCCAACTGCTTTGTGTTGCACTCGATCTAGCTCCAAAATTAAGCCTACCTTATTAGGATCCCATACAATTGCAGCATACTCAAGGTGGAGGAACATGAAATAACAAAGCTCCTAGACCTATTCATTATAATTTCTGAGTATTCTTTTTATGAATCCCAAATTTTTATTAGCTATTCAGGATTTTTCACAAATATGTTACCCCCCGACATATCTTTAATTAATGTCACACCTAAGCATTTTACCAATTCCACGTGTGTAGCATTGGGTCCCTTCGTAATGTGTTTTCTGGTGGAGTATTTTTCCCCCAAAAATGTATCAGAACAAATTTAGATCAAATTTAATCCTAGCTCCCATGTATTGCACCACTTTTCAATTGCTTAAGGTTGTTAGCTAATGATAGTCTGTCTTCATGACGGGATATTTCCTGATATTTCACGGCATCGTGAGTAATATACAAAGTTTACTGGAAACCTGAGACCAATATTATCATTAACATATAGGAACCAAGCAGACCAACAGCGCTTCCATGTGAGGCACCCAATGTTACACTTACTCTATCCAATGATTATCATCTGCAGCTCTACAGCCTGCTGCAGGCCTTGGCTTCCTCTATGATATGCCTCCATTCAATTCTTGTTCTTGCTTTTTCCTTCCATCTTGTAACTCCCATTGTCTTAAAATCATCCTCCACATCCTGTACCCATCTCTTCCTTGGTCTACCTCTTCTTCTGACCCCTTCCATCTTAATATTAAGTATCAGTTAGGGCATTCTGTCATTTCCCATCCTTTCTGCATGGCCCAACCATGCCAGTCACAGTGACTTGGAAAATCTAACTATGTCCTTCCCTTCTAGTACTTCATTTCTCTACATGCTCATTCTAATTCTCCATCTCTCTCCCTCTCTAATTGGGCTATAGATTATCCTAATGATTTTCCTTTCAAATTTTCTTAGGGTTTCTTCACCCTGACTTGTTAATGTTGATGTCTCAGCTCCATAAGTTACAATTGGTCTAATAAGCCTTTTATCAATCTGCAGTTTTGTATTCCTTGATAGTAACATTGTTTTTAGGAGTGTCACATTACCAAAATATGCCTTCTTACCTTCCTTTGCCCTTTAGTTGATCTTTTTGGATATCTTATTTTCATTGTCAAGTCTGACTCCTAGATAGGTAAACTCCTTGACATCCTCAAACTCATTATTACTAATTATTGTGCTTTGCAGGACCCGCTTGTTCTGAGAAGCTGAAATTTTCAAGTATTTGGTCTTCTCTTCACTAACCTTCAGCCCCACTTCTTTACGAGTGTTTTCTAAAATGTTCAACATTTCTTTTAGGTCATTCTCATTTCGTGCTCCAATCGCAATCAGTGCTATATCTTCTGCATATGCGAATCCTAGCTATGATTTATGCACAATGGTCTCTCTTATATTTGGTATTTTCATGGCATTATGTAGGGCGAGGTTGAATAACGTGGCTGAGAGAGCATCTCCTTGTCTTACCCCTGAGGTCACATTAAATGCTCTACTTGCCCTACCCCAAATAAAGGCTTTACATTGTCATTCATGCCATATCAATTGAACCAGTCTAATCAATTTCTCTGGAATATCATAACCTCTCAACACACGAAGCATCTCTTTCCTGTTCATGCTGTTGAAAGCTTGTTTGAAGTCAATGAAGAGTATATTCAAGTCAACATTATATTCATAGCACATGTCCATTGTTTGTCTTACCGAGGATATCTGGTCAATGGTACTTCTACCAGCTCTAAAGCGACACAAATATTCTTCCAGTACGTTTTCAGTATAGGTGTCTATGCGTTTTAGAAGACTTGTGAAAATTTTATATGCTATATTCAGTAATATAATGCCCCTATAGTTTTTGCAATCATATTTGTCACCTATTATATATATTGCACAAATAAATCCAGTCTTCCAGTCTTCTGGGAACTCTTCCGTCTTCCAAATTAGCTGATGTAATGCTCTATATAAATCTTGATCACCATTTTCAATCAATTCAGCTGTTATTCCATCTTCCCCTGGTGCTGCGTCATTCCTTTGTTTTCCAATACTTTCAATTACCTCTTCTATTGCTGGAATGAGCACTTCCTGGTCTTCTGCGTGACTTTGTTCATGCTCTTCTACCCCTGGAGTTAATTCCTTATTATACGAGGTCATTAAAATATTCAGCCCATCTTTCTAGCATCTCATTTTCCTCCCCAATGACTTGACCATTTTGATTTTTACAGGAGTGCACTTTTGGTTACCTTAAGTCATGTATTTTACGGCTTGGTAGAGCTTTTTGCTTTCTTTAGCATTATTGAGCTCTCCTACAGCCTTCATCTGATTTTTTAAGTACTCCTTTTTCTTTCTTTTCTGTAATTAATCAGCTTCTTTCCTGCTCTGCCTATACTTCTCTCTTGTTAATCTAGTTTCCCTTTGTAACATACTGTATCTATTCTTATTCTTTTCCTCTATAGCAATTTTACACTCATTATCATACCAATCTGCATTCATTTTCACTCCGGCTTTACCTATTATGTCCTTTGTAGTTGATAGAACAGATTGTTTATTTCTTGTCCATTGATATTCCACAGAATATTGCTGTCTGTTCTTCTCCATTCCTTGTTTACTTTTTACTTATTTCATCTTTGTACCTCAAAGTTTGCACAGGATCTCTTATAATTTTATTATTCCACTTAGTCCCTCTTGGCCTAATGAGCTTATCCAAGAGGGCCAATCGTTCTCTAAAATTTACTTTCACTAGATAGTGATCAGAGTCATAATTTGGTCCTCGTGCAGACCTTGCATTAATCATGAAAGCAGTTCCATATTATCCAGTCATATGGCTGGGTCCACTGTATAGTCCTGCAAAATTCTTCTTATCAATTCTACCATTTCCTACCCATCTCACTTCCAGTAGGGCTATAATATCCAAACCATATTTCAGCATTTAATTGGAAACTTTAGTCATTCTACCTGGTTCCAACAATGTTCTAATATTCCATTTTACTAATTTCCATGTATTTGTTGTCCTTGTCTGTTTGCCAGGTTGATATCTTGAAAATCCATCCTTATCTATCCCAGGCATGTTTAGAGGTTTTGTAGAAAGAGAATTTTAAAAGGGTAGGGTTTCTAGCCCTATGCCTAACCCCCCACTTGGAGGGCCAGGATTTATATTCAGGGTTTACTCCCTTAGAAAGGGTTGTTTCTCTATGCATAAAGAGCCCTCTCTACCATATCATGTGAGGCACGTTTAGCCCGGCAGTTCAGTCAAGACCCGTTCGGTAAGGGAGGCCCTAGCAGTAGCTATGCTAATGCCGACATAGCCTTCTTAGCCATAGAATCCTGACATCCTTACCGCACACAATCCTCCCCGCCTGGCACTGAAGGTGCCTTTGGAAAGGCGGTGCCTCATGGGGAGGTCTATCTGGTAATACCCTGTCTATTACGACCCTTTGCTTGTAGCCTGATAAAAATTTATTAATCAAATTTATTACAAATTTATCAATCCCATAGCTTCCCAACTTTTGGAGCAACTTTTTATGGGAGACTTAGTCGAATACATTTTTTAAAATCTAGAAATATAGCATCAACCTGGATGTTATTTTCTTCTGAGACCAAAATATCATGAGCAAAAAGTGCATGTTGGGTTCCACAAGATCTTCCCTCTTGGAAACCATATTGGTTTTTTAAAAGTAAATTCTGAGAACCGAGGAATTTCATGATGTATCTTACACTTAAGTGCTCTAAAATTTTGCATGAAATATTTGTGAGAGAGATTGGTCAGTATTTACTCAGATTTCTCTATTCCCTTTTTTAAATATTAAAATGAAATTGGCTATTTTCAAGGCTTTTGTTACTGCACGATTATTTATGGATTTATTAAATATCATTTTCAGGAATGGAGCGATATCTGAGGCCATTATTTTGTAAGCACTTGTGGGGACGTCCAAATATTAACCCAATCTTATTTTTTAATTCTATTAACGCCTGGCAACATGTTTTCCTTGCTAACACATAAGCTCTTTCACAGTCATGCATAATTTTATATTGTTAATCACCTTTTGTGATCTCTTCATTTTTGAATACCATGCTATTTGGTGCTTAACTGCTTTGGATACATCTTCCTTATGCCATCTAGGTGCCCTCCAGTCACTTTTAAATTTACTAGGTATGCGATTTTTTACGATAGCCCAAGTGATGCCGAGGAAGGCACTCCACAAACTCTCACCCCCTCAGTTTCTTCTACTTTCGTTAAATATACCATAATACTGCTGTTGGTCACAACTTAATCCTTTGTAAAATTCCAAAGAAACTGCGGGAGATGCCGCAACAGTAACTTTTAACGGAGTCATCCGCTAATGTGCATTTCAATGCAACAATTTCAAAGTGTAAAAATCATTCGCCTTGACTGGGAATCCCAGTCAAGGCAAATGATTTTTACACTTTGAAATTGTTGCATTTTAATCCTTTGTAGTTGGTCTGGTCAAATAAGTAAATTTTTCTTTTCGGTTTGTGATTTTTCATAGCCATCAAGTTAATTTTAGCTAACACTATTCTGTGGTCACTAAGTTCGTAACGTGTGGCTGTATTTAGGAAGGCTTTGGATAGATTTTTGGCTACTAGGTCAAGTATATTGTTTCCTCTGCTGGGTGTTAGTACTAATTGTTTAAATGAATGCCATGTAAACACATGAAATAATGACTCACATGACTCCTTGTCCTTACCTCCCGCCAGGAAACAATAGCTTTAACAGTCTATGGAAGGAAGTTAACAGTTTCAGGCTTAACTATGAGGAGTTCCTTCATGATGAGGGTAAAAAATAAGAGAAAATTCACACCTCCACCCACTTTTAATGTTCTACGACCATGGTTTCGATGCTGCACATCATCATCACCCTGATATGTATGTGTGCACATCATCAAAACAATGGTCGTAGAACATTAAAAGTGTGTGTGGAAGTGTAAAAAATTTCTCTTACTTTTTAGCCCAATTATGGATGGAAGATTAAAACCCTCTCTGGTTATTTTATTAAAATCCTCTCTGGTCTTTAGTATGCACAAGTGTAGGTTTTTTTTGGTGGGGGTTTTTTTATGGACACCAAACACATTCTATGCTACTATTAAGAAAATACTCACTTCTGCATTTGTAAATATCTTTCACAGCTATGAGCACTCTCTCCTCAACCCTCTTTTTTCTCTCCCTTCTGTAAATTCTTGGGTCCCTAGGAAACATTATGTCATCTTCAATGTCTTGAAAAAACCAGCAACCACTTATTATAATCATATTGGCTTCAGTACTTCTAATCATTAGATAATATTTGAATATAAATGAATGGTGTGTTAACAGTTGGTGATTTTTAACTGTATATGAAATTGAAGAGTGCGTGATTATGGATGGAATAGAGCAATGGATGGTGCGTAGCATGTACGAGGGTCATCCGGAAAGTAGTACCCGTTCGTGAAATAAAGACACAAAAGTAAATATTAACAAACATAAAAAATTTGATTTGAAAGAGGATACTTTAAACTACTTCTCAACATAATCTCCAAGCAAATTAAGGCATTTGTCATAACGTGTGACAAGTTTCTGTATTCCTGCTGCATAGTCCTTCGCCGCCAGCTCATTGAGATACGCGAGGGACCCATCTTGCACAAATTTTTGCATAATGCAGATGGTGTTTAACAATTTCATGAACAATTGTTCGAGAAACATTGGGAAAATGCTCACAGATGTCATCAATTGTGACGCGCCGATCGTTCCTCACGAATTCGTCAACTGAGCTCACCAGTTGGTCTGTAATGACAGACGGTCTCTCCGAACGCTCATCGTCGTGTGTGTTCCCCCTCCCCATGTTGAAGTTGCGACACCACCGCCGAACAGACGACTCGTCCATTACATTGTCTCCATACACCTCCTTTAATTGGCGATGAATATCACATGGGCGAACGTTTCTTGCATTGAGGAATTTAATCACTGCCCTCACTTCACAACTGGCGGCGTTCTCAATTTTTTTAAACATTGTAAACAATCACAGAAACAACACAGGCAATGCTAGCGTCACGCAACTTGGCTCAGAGAAGGCAGACAAGCCACTGAAGCTATCTGACCTCGTCCAGCGGCTACTCGCGTCGTCAGCACTTCATGCGGCACGAACGGGTACTACTTTCCGGATGACCCTCGTACTTGTATGTTGTGAGCCCTAGACCATGGGTGATGGTAAAGGTGTGGTTGGTAATCTTTAAGTATTGTTGTGTATAAGAGTATTTTGTCTCCTATCTGCTCTTGTGTGTGTGTGTATGTATGTATGTATGTGCATTGTAAGAGTGACCATTGATCAGACTTGACCTTGGTCACCAGGACAATTGCTCAATTGCAACCATAAATTCTCAAGTAAAATAAATGAATCCCCTTCAAATCCCACAATCACACTTCTCAAAAATTATACACCTCTCATTTCCTGCTAAATAGACTGCTAGACATACCTATCTCTATAAGTAATTTTGTTCAAGAACTAAAGATTATAAAAGATATTGCTGTGAAGAATGGGTTCTAAAATAATTTAATAGAAAAAGCACTGCACAGAAACTGCTGATAGAACAAACAAACTTTTGTTCAAACCAGTTAATGTGGATGTAAAAGATTATACATGGTGTAGACTCCCTCATTATGGATTTATTTCACAAAAGATAGCCAACCTCTTCCCTAGAAAACAATTTCAGATAGCTTTTTACAATGTGAACAGCCTAAAATAATTAATGAATAGTACCAAACCCAATGTGCAAAAACAAAATTAAAGTGGAATTCATTAGTTAACTTGTAAGGGCTGTAGTGTAAGGAAGAACACCAAATTAGTTAGAATAGGAATGTGGAATGTTAAGAGCTAGAAGGAGAAGGCTAATCCGCAACCTGTACATGTCTCAGACTGCTCAGGTGCGGGTGGGAAACGGGGAGTCAGGATGGGCAGTTTTAGGAAGGGGTGTAAGGCAGGGTTGCCCATTATCACCGTTGCTGTTCAACCTGTATGTAGAAGAAATGATCAAAGAGGCATGGGAAGAACTGGAGGTAGGAATGAAGGTGGGCGGAGAATTCGTAAAATCAGTTAGGTTTGCTGATGGACAAGCTTTAGTTTGTCAGTTAGCCAAGGGGCTGCAAGCATTGCTGAGTGAATTGGAAATTCAGTGCGACAGGTATGGGATGAGAATCAACATTAATAAAACAAAGGTTATGCGATTTTCTAGAAAGAAAAAGGCCAAGTTTAACATTAAAATAGGAGGGCAAAAACTAGAGCAGGTAGAACAGTTTACGTATCTCGGTAGTGTCTTGGACCAACACGGTCAAAGTAGTAGGGACATAAGGAGAAGAATTGCGCTAGGCAAAGAGCCTTTCACAAGGAGGACGGAGTTGATGACAGGGACTTTGAGTAAGGATGTTAAGAAAAGACTCGTAAAAACTTTGATATGGAGGGTAGCTATGTACGGTGCGGAAACATGATCATTGAAGCAGAAGGACAGACGTAGATTGGAGGCTTTTGAAATGTGGGTTTGGAGAAGAATGGAGAAGGTGAAATGGACAGAGAAGAAAACAAATGAGGAAGTACTTGGTATGGTGGGCAAAGAGAGGGGTTTGTTGGGAGCAATCCTATGGAGGCAGGAAAAGTGGAAGAAGGGGGTGTTGACTGGACGTGAGATGTTGAAGACTGTGATAGAGGGTAGAATGTTGGGCAAAAGAGGAAAGGGAAGGAAAAGGAGAGGGATGTTGGATGGGATGAAGGGAGGAAGAAAGTACTCAGAGATGAAGAGGGACCTGATATAGAGTAGGATGATGGATTTTGTGTTTTGTTAGGAGTAATAAAATATTTGTTTGGTTGTTGTGTCCATCCAAAAACCTACCTTAACCGGTAGAATACCTTAAAAAAAAAATATATATATATATATATATATATATATATATATATATATATATATTTATTTATCCCTCTACAGACTATATATATGTATATATATATATATATATATATATATATATATATATATATATATATAGTCTGGTTCGTCCGGAAAATAAGTGAACTGAGCTCAGGAAAAAAAATGTATTACACTTTTACATATCTTAAGCTAATATTCCTCAAAATAGGACCCTTGTGAGTCGATACACTTGTTCCAGCGGCGTTCCCATTCCTGGAACGCTCCCGCGAAGGCATCATCGGGAACCTCTCGAAGACTCGTCGTCGACCTCTTCTCTGCCCTCCACGAACATCTTGTGCCACCGAAAGATCATGTTTCTGGACATGGCTGACTCCCCGTAAGCCTGGTTAATCATACCGACAGTTTCGGTAGACGATTTCCCAAGCTTTACCGCAAATTTGATGGAATAACGCTGCTCCAAAAACTTCGGCATCGCGTTCCGTGACGTGGGTCGAGCGTGGAGGTTCGCGTTAACAGAACTCCTCACTAAACCACAGCTCAGAGCCGGCTGCCTTTTTCAGCGTCGCTTGCCAACATACCCCCCTCCAATAGCAGTCCGTCAGAGTGGTGCTGGGCGCGCCTGGAGCGGCGCGCCCAGCCCAGGAGTCAGTACACTTATTTTCCGGACGAACCCTGTATATATATATATATATATATATATATATATATATATATATATATATATACACATTCAAACACGAAATCCCGCCAAACGGCGAATAAATACTCATATATACAGAAACAGATATAAGGAAAAGGGATAGGAACACATATAAAGGACGAACACAATAGAGGTGGGGAAGGCGGAATCGAACGGATCACAAGAGTAAAAATATTTCCTCAACCGGGACTCGAACACCGGATCTTTCCACTTGCCGGGCGGATGCTCTTAACCACTTGAGCTATCGAGGATAGTCAATTTACCCTGAGATCCGTGGGTCTAATATGTCGCCAAGCGCCCCGATTCTTTCAGCCAAGAGATGGCGTCAGGGGGCTTGGCGACATATTAGACCCACGGATCTCAGGGTAAATTGACTATCCTCGATAGCTCAAGTGGTTAAGAGCATCCGCCCGGCAAGTGGAAAGATCCGGTGTTCGAGTCCCGGTTGAGGAAATATTTTTACTCTTGTGATCAGTTCGATTCCGCCTTCCCCACCTCTATTGTGCTCGTCCTTTATATGTGTTCCTATCCCTTTTCCTTATATCTGTTTCTGTATATATGAGTATTTATTCGCCGTTTGGCGGGATTTCGTGTTTGAATGTGTATTTGGCCAATGTGGCTCATCTCCTTCTTCTGGCTATGCGTGCCACGAAACGCACTGTTCCTTTCCTGTATGATGTTGTATGAATTCTAACCCACTGTCCTTTCCTTTCCTTGTGTATTGTCTATTTCTCCTTTGGTGGGTGAAACAGCCCCCTGACGCCATCTCTTGGCTGAAAGAATCGGGGCGCTTGGCGACATATTAGACCCACGGATCTCAGGGTAAATTGACTATCCTCGATAGCTCAAGTGGTTAAGAGCATCCGCCCGGCAAGTGGAAAGATCCGGTGTTCGAGTCCCGGTTGAGGAAATATTTTTACTCTTGTGATCCGTTCGATTCCGCCTTCCCCACCTCTATTGTGTTCGTCCTTTATATGTGTTCCTATCCCTTTTCCTTATATCTGTTTCTGTATATATGAGTATATATATATATATATATATATATATATATATATATATATATATATATATATATATATATATATATATCCCTCTACAGACTACAACCTTGACGTAGTGGAAGGGCTTGTGCATCCCAATGACACCTAGAGTTATGCTGTGCTAGATTGAGTAATAATAATTGCCCCTGGTAGGGTCACCCATGCCAGAAAGGTCGAAGGTTAGAAGCCAGACGAAAGGTATTCCACGCAGCGTCTGTTCCTCAGTGAGACAGCTGCAATGGCGTCTGACCCTTGTGGGGCAGCCAGTAAGTGATGGTGTCACGTTAAAAACACAATTGAGAAATAGCAACAGGAAACAACCTCAATTCTCATTCCCATGAATTAGATGATGGACAATACAGAGATTTTGGTTCTCGGAAACTACGGGGCTCGGCCCAATCAGCCGTGTGCCGCGCCCGGCAGTGGGGGAGGCAAGGCTGCCACGGACGTCATCCCACGAAACCCTTGCAAGGGAAAACCAGCCGCAGCAGGACAGAAGACGCAGGAGAAGAACACCAAATTAGTTAGAATAGGAACGTGGAATGTTTGGACAATGATGACGGCAAGGAAATTGGACAACGTTAAGCGAGAGATGGAAAGGGGAAATATAGATATTTTAGGTACTATGCGAGGTGAGATGGAAAGATAGCGGAGATTACTGGAGTGATAATTATAGAATAATAAACAGCGGTGGGGACGAGAGCCAACGAGGGGTTGCCATAGAATTGAATAAAGAGGTAGGAAGAAGCGTAGTCGACATAGAGCAGGTAACGGATAGAATACTACTAGTGGAGATAAAATCAGAACCGACGAACTTGGTTATTATTCAGGTATACATGCCACCGAGCAACCATAAGGAAGAAGAGGTCGATAGGATATACTATCAGTTAGAGGACATGGTCGCGTGTTCCTGCGGGGAAATATTTGATAGTGATGGGGTATTGGAATGCGACGGTAGGTGAAGGAAGAAATGGTGACGAGGTCGGGGACTACGGTTTAGGCACGAGGAATGACCGCGAGGAGAAAGCAGTTGAGTCCTGCAGGAGAGAGGGGTTAGTCATCACCAACACTTGGTTTAGACACCACAAAAGACGCAGGTATACATGGAAAATGCCAGGTGACTCAGGAAGATATCAGCTAGATTATATCCTGGTTAGACACAGGTTTAGGAACAGTGTGATAAATTCCCACAGCTTCCCGGGAGCGGATGCGGACTCAGACCACAATTTAGTTTTTATGAAATGTAGCGTACGTTTCAAAAAGATAAGGCAGGGGCGGCGAGTTAGAAAATGGAATGTAGAAGCATTAAATGGTTTGAAAAGGAAGGAATACAAACAGGCGGTAGAGAAAATCATGGAGGATGGTAAAGGGCTTAGTACTATCGAAGAAAAATGGGAAATGATCAAGAAAGGGTTGTCTAAAGCAGCAAAAGACACTATTGGACCCGTAATGCTAAAAGGACTGGGAAACCATGGATCACGGATGAGATGATTACAAAGATGGATGAGCGTCAAAAATGGAAAAATATGAATACAGAATTAGGCAAAATGAAGTACAAAGAATTGAACAATAAATTGAGGCGGGCAACAAATAAAGCAAAAGAAGAATGGTTGAAGACGCAGTGCGAGGATATGGAAAGTCTGCAGAGGAAGGGTGAAATCGGTGCGCTGTACAGCAAAGTTAAATCGTTATCGGGAAGTAAGAAAGGAAGAGCTATGCAAACAGTTAGAGTTACGGCGGGTAAGGTAATAGTTGACACAGGAAAGATCCAAGAGAGATGGAAGGAGTATATAGAAGAACTGCATAGTAAAGAACTCAGACAAACAAAATTAGACATTGAAAAAGAAAATGACGTAGAGGAAGACGGCTTAGGTCCAGGCATACTAGACGATGAGATAGAAAGGGCATTAAGGGAGATGAAACTAAATAAGGCCGTGGGGTGGATAACATTCCCTTGGAACTTTTAAAATGTTTAGGAAAATATGGGAGGAAGAGGCTATATGGGCTCGTTCGTAGTATTTATGAGGAAGGAATCTGGCCGGAAGACTTTGTGAGATCAGAATTCGTTCCTATTCTGAAAATGGTAAAGGCTACATCTGAGGACTACAAGGCAATAAGTTTGATATCCCGCGGAGCTAAAGTCGTACTCAGGATTATTAACAAATAGATAGAGAGTAGGGCAAATGATTACTTAGGGGATGATCAGTTTCGGTTTAGGAAGGGGAGAGGTACGCGTGGTGCCATTGCAGTAAAGAGATTATTAATCGAGAGGAATATAGAATACAACCAGGAGGTATTTGCCTGTTTCGTAGATTTCGAAAAAGCGTTTGATAGAGTGAATCGGGGAAAATTAATGAGTATATTGCAGAAAATAGGAATAGATTGGAGGGATAGGAGGCTAATTCGCAACTTGTACATGTCTCAGACTGATTAGGTGCGAGATGGGAACGGGGAGTCCGGATGGGCAGTGTTAGGAAGAGGTGTAAGGCAGGGTTTCCCATTATCAACTGTTCAACCTGTTCAACCTGTATGTAGAGGAAATGATTAAAGAGGCATGGAAAGTACTGGAAGTAGGAATGAAAGTGGGCGGGGAATTCTTAAAATCAGTTAGGTTCGCTGATGACCAAGCTTTAGTTTGTCAGTTAGCCAAGGGGTTTCAAGCATTTTCTGAGTGAATTGGAAGTTATGTGCGAAAGGGATGGGATGAGAATCAATATTAATAAAACAAACGTTATGCGATAATTCAGGGAGTAAAAGTCTAAGCCAAACATTAAAAAAGCAGGGCAAAACTAGAGCAGGGAGAACAGTTAACGTATCTTGGAAGTGTTTTGGACCAACTTGATCAAAGTAGCAGAAACGTAAGGAGAAGGATTGCGCTTGGCAAAGAGGCTTTCACAAGGAGGAGGGAGTTGATGACAGGGACATTGAGTAAGGATATTAAGAAAAGACTCGTAAAAACTTTAAATGGAGCGTGGCTATATGCAGCGCGGAAGCATGGTCATTGAAGCAGGAGGATAGATGTAGAATGGAGGCTTTTGAAATGTGGGTATGGAGAAGAATGGACAGTGTGAAATGGTTCGAGATGAAAACAAATGATGAAGTACTTGGTATGGTGGGCGAGGGGAGGGATTTGTTGGGATAAATCCTATGGAGGCAAGATAAGTGGATGAAGGGGGTATTGACCAGCAGCGGGATCTTGAAGACGGTAATTTGAGGGGAGAATGTTAGGCAAACGAGGAAAGGGAAGGCACAGGATAGGGATGTTGGACGGGATGAACGGAGGAAGAAAGTACTCAGAGCTGAAGAGAGACCTGATGTAGAGTAGGATGTTGTGTTTTGCTAGGGGTCACAAATTATTTAATTAGTAATTATGTCCATCCAAAAACCTGCCGTAACCGGTAGATTACCTTATCATAACGTACATACATATATATATATATATATATATATATATATATATATATATATATATATATAAATATATAACACTTTTTGAAAGACTCACGGACGTGAATAATAATGTATAACACTTAGCACTAGTGGACACAGACAAAAACAAAGAAACACACAAAAAAAGAGACTCACTATTTTTCGAATTTTCGGTGGTCGTTGCCACCTTTATCAAGGAGGAGAGGGACAGAACTGAAGGGAATACGAGGGCTGGAGCGATGGATGGAAGGGGAAGGTGGGGAGGGAATTCCGAAGGGACGGGTTTGGAGGGGCAGCGTTAGAAGGGTGGGGAAAATGTAGAAGGTGATGGGGGTGGAAGGGGGATGAAAATATAATTAGAACAGGGTATTTAGTGCCTAATATTGATTCCTGGCCAGTTCCAGGACTCCAAAAGCCAGATGAAGGATTGCTCTAGTGTTTTCAGTTTCAGAGGAGGATCAGAGGGTGGGAGGGATGCTATGATTGATACACTATAGCATTTATCAAAGGGAGTGTTGTGTTCGGAGGCGTGTTTGGGGATAGGGAGCATGTTAATGAAGGAAGAGTTTTTGCATGAGGCTCGGTGGTTGTTGATTCTGATATTGAGGGGTGTGGTGGTTTGCCCAATATAATAGGCAGGGCACAGTTGGCACTTCAGAAGGTCCACTAGTGCTAAGTGTTATACATTATATATATATATATATATATATATATATATATATATATATATATATATATAAAATATCTTCGAAATGGAACGCTCATCGGCGACACACAAATATATAAAAACACAGATGTAGATTTTTAGAATATAGAGACACAAAGAAAGGACACTCACAATTTGTTATTTTACGTTTCGACAGCACGGCTGTCGTCTTCAGAACCTGAAGACCTTGATTCTGAAGACGACAGCCGTGCTGTCGAAACGTAAAATAACAAATTGTGAGTGTCCTTTCTTTGTGTCTCTATATTCTAAAAATCTACATCTGTGTTTTTATATATTTGTATATATATATATATATATATATATATATATATATATATATATATATATATTTATAGATGATTTCGTCGACGTAATACGAAAGCTTTGAATAATAAATTGGACAGCAACAAACCATATAAAAACACATAAAAAGATCACTCAAACGTTATTTCTTGATCATTTCGACGGAATTTATTACTTCTGTATCTACCGATGAAGACGGAGCAGGATTCCGTCGAAATGATCAAGAAATAACGTTAGAGTGATCTTTGAATATGTTTCTATATTTTTTGTCGCTATATATATATATATATATATATATATATATATATATATATATATATATATATATATACATATATAAAAGTCCTACTTACAGACATGCTTGGTGGAATCAGTGGCCACAGAATAATGCTAGTAATTATTGACTTGATGACTATGAGAAACCATGACCCCAAAAGCAAAATTTACTACTTCAAGCGGTCCGATTGCAAAGGTTTAAGGCGTGACCTATAGAACTATCATAGTTCATTAAAGGATAGTAGTGGAAACAGAGACAATGTGAGTTTTTGCAGTGCTTTGCTCAACTTTTCAAGGGTTACATTAAATAACACATGCCTGGTAAATTAAAAGGTGGCAGGAGGGTGCCTAGATGATACAAGGTAGAAGTGTGTAAATCATTTAAACACCAAAGAACATGGTGGTAAAAAATGAGGAGATTACAAAAGACAAGTCTAACCATATACAAAATGATATAATACATAGCCATAAAACCAAATCGTTATCAATAAAAACATGTCGCTAGGTGTTAAAAGGATTAAATGTTAAAGGTAGGGTTAATTTTTGGGTGATAATCCTGTAGAGTTTTGGTCACATGTACAGGATGTTCAGGAAAAAAAGTCGACAAAGTAAGCCCTAAATAACAAATGGCAAACACTGAACACCAATTTACTAAATGCAAAAATATAAAACCATTATTTTCCAAGCGTTTATGATAATCATTCATAGGAACAATGCGAGTCACTACGCGTGAACTTTAGCCTGTAATTGTAATACCTTCTCTTGAAATAGAACGCTAACTTGAAGACATTAGCCCAAACAAATCGCTAGGACACGATCAAATGTCTGTTTGTGCTAGCCATACCTACATATCTTACGATTAGAACATCGTTAGCTGCTATTTATTTGCCTACAAAAAGTAGATAAGAAGATTCGAGTGCATTAAAAGAGGGAAGGGGCACGTGCGATTCAGACACTTATTACCACTTAGTATTTTGCACGCTTAGGACGGAAATTTCACAAATACAATGGGCTTTACATACATTCACCTATATCTTGCCTTGGACAAGGGCACACCGCGGGGGGCGTTAGGACACCAGACATAGAGTGTGTTTTGGGGGAATTAAATCTTGTTTTTTCACTAGCGTGTAAGTACTTACTGTTTCATTAGGTTTTCACCTTGATATTACTATCGCGAATAGAGCGCGGGAAAAGCGAATACTTTAGTCTATCAGTTCGACAATCTAACTCTCTAATTTTGTTGGCCTTGCCAATGTAATAACGGGGCCTCATTGTATCTCCAATCGTTTATGCAAAACCACACGCTTTATTTCTTTGTAATAGGTTTAATCTAGCCCTAAGTCTTCGCATATGTAAAGATTCCAACCCCAGATTCCGTATTAAATGTGTTACGCTTTGTGGCCTTAGGTGCGTGTTTTCATGATCCTAGCGGTCTCTCTCTGTACCCAATTCACCTAGGGCTGGGGTGTATGTAATTGTCAAATTGTTATACATTGATGTTCAATTGCCGATGGATAGGTCGAAGGGCTATTTCGTATTAATGTAAAATATATAAATCTACCAAAAAGCATTGGTAGGCTGAGTATTTACGTGAAGGTATCCTTCGCCATGGAACAAGGTCCTCATTTTGAAAATTAACTCATGTTAATTCAAGGGCCAATGCGTTTTTTAAATGCTTCGTGATTATTGATATTCCCAAGTAAGAAGTGCAAAAAAACAAAAGTTGACATATTTCTACTTGTGGCAAACTTTAAAGAGGGATGTTCCGTGCTGATTGGTCTGATTGCACGCTGTTATTTTTTCTTAAAGAAATATCGTGAATCTATTTGCATTATTTTCATATTTACACACTACTCTATTGTAAACATCAGTGTTCATTTCAGGCGAGGGTGGCAGACTTCTTAGATAATAGCTCTAGGTAGAGAAATAATTCCTAACAGGCTACCAGTTTATTTGGGAAAGAAATGAATTCAAATAGTCCGCTTTACTGATGTTCAGTCAAAGAAAGAACTCACACCAAAAATGATATTTTAATATTCGATACATGTCAGTCCTGAGACATAGTTTCCAATCCTATAAGACTTTTTTGAGATTTTTATTCAAAAAACTTTTCAATTTACGCTTTCCTTTGATTGGAACTGACACCAAGTATCTCCTCCCATAAAATTCACATTATAGTAGATCCGAATTTCCAATTACGATACCTTTCTTTCTCACCTTCCTACACTCGCTTTCCTCGACAAGAACTCTCTCATAGCCCAACGGATGTTTTTTATAAAAGTATCTTAATATTTAAACACTGAAATACGTACATAGAGTATTATCTTCGATAGAGTATCATTAGTTTACGACTTGAATGCAATTAAAAAACGGTGCGAGTCTTGGGAGTTAAGATTACATTTGAATAAATGTGTTTCGATAAATTTTGTAGGAAGGCACCAGAAAATAAACTATTAAGGGAACCAGTACTACACACATGGAATCGGCGTAATACTTGGGTGTAACAATTACTACAGATTGGTCCTCGGGAGAATACATTTGTGAAATTTGCAAAATAGCTATTGAAGTTAGGATTAAAGAAAAAATACTCGGGAACCGTATTGAAATGGTCAAGACATTCTGTTATTTCACGTTGTCCCACCTTGAGAATGCTGCAAGTTCTTGGGATCCTCATGAAGTGGGCTTAATTTTGGACTATATCGAATGCAACGAAGAGCAGCTAGGTTTGTGAAAATTTGTTATGAACAAGGTAGAATTATCACGACACTACTGTAAGAATTAAAAGTGGAGCCACTAGTTGACCGTAGGCTTAAATACAGGTTAAATATATCGCATACATTTGAGGCAGTTTTCTTATGTGAGGATGTTAAGGACATATTACAGGCCCCCACTTACTATGGTAGATCAGAACAACAATGTAAATTCATGGAGATTTATTGCAGAACGGAATGCCGTTCTTTCCTCGGGCCATTAGAGATCATATTAGACACGACAGCAATCGCTCAGCAGATTATTAGAATTGGTGGTTCATACATTTGTCGATATCTTGCATCTTTTTTCCTGCATGTAATCCTATCTATTTAATTGATCCATTTTTTACAGGTTTACAGCAACATTTGAATGTACATATACTGTTATTAAATAGTGTTGAATATAACTACTATCTTTCGTGTGATTAAGGTTTTTCGAATGCATAAGCAAACTAATATTTGTGCAGAGGTAACATGATTTCGTTTTGCATGTGGTTTAATTCTAGTTTGCGGTTGGTGACCTAACACCCCCCGCCACACACCCTTGCGGCGACTTTACAGGATGCCGTGTACATTAAAAAAAACGATTTAAGGCAAGGTGGAACTAAATAATTTTATATCCGCATGTTTCAGCACCGGAGTCTCGCAAATTATTTGCACTCTAACATACATTGGTCGCTTGGATCGTGTATATAAAATCCGGGAAATAGATGCCAGAACTAGCAGACTCAAGGACTCCTTCTTCCCATGGAACGATATGGGATAGGATCTGTAAGGCTATTCATAGCAAAAATTTCACTTGCCACCCTAAGCGTCTAGGGAATAATTAGTTCGCTTTCACTAACCTCGTGTGTCTAGCTGTCAAAACCGTTCACGCATGATCGCATGACAATGCCATTTCAATTTTAGTGCTCCGTACAGTATTGCTTGCTCAGCTTTGTCTGTTCTTAAGTTTCCCCTTCCATCCCTGGACTCCCTCTATAGGGGAACCCTCCAACTGCGCTCCATTCCTTGCCTGTGTCCTTAGGGGAAGAGACCATGGTATGTTGTATGCCCATGTTGTAATTGATTTACGCCTTTTTACTTTTCATGTTTTAGTTTGCACGCTAATTTATGAATTTATACTGTATTCGAAGGTTCATGTGTTTGTTAGTTGATATTATGTGGATTTTCATTCGGGTAATTTCAAAGGGTTTTTGCATGAATGTATACGACAATGTTGGTGTAAGCTTGCATGAATGTTTTCATCTTGAACGTGGTTTTGTTCTTTTGTACGAGTGGTGACTTAACACCCACTGCAACACGCCTATGCAGTGGGCTGCGGAGCATTACATGTATGTAGATGTAGATGGCATCCGCATTGTCAAATGGCTCATTTATGAGGCGGTGAGTTTTTGTGCTGAGGGGTTATAAAACCTGGTGCTGCGTGACAAAAACTGGTTATGAGTAAATGACGGTTGAGTAGAAAGGTGACGTAGGTTTGAAGGTGACTAAAACAATTAATAAAACCTTTTTTCAATCAATTTTTTATAGCAAACGTCTCTTACTTTTTGAATATTCTTCGTGTACGTATTAAGCATTCAATATTGCTTATTTCGTTATTTTGGCAACATCGGAAATGAATCATATGCGGTTCAAAAATAATATTTTCTATTTTTTTGCTGTTTTATAATACCAACACAAATTTATAAATCAAACAAATTTATTGAAGACAAAATACATAAACTTACTGCGGCATATATAACTTTACTTTTTATTGATTTGTTTACAATTATCCTTAATATTAATTAGACAATAAGGCTCATTTTCACTCGTTATTAACAATGGTTTTTAATAATTAGAAAATTAATATAATTAGGCTTGGTCCCCATCACCCAGTTGGCCCTATCAACCACCCGGTCAGCGATCACCGCCCGATGACCGCCCAGCAGCACCTTGGTGCGGTCCATAAGATGGTGGCTTCAAGTCTGGGTGGCAATTTCCCCCAATTCCTTAGTTCCCCCCGGACCCTTAACGTCCTTAATGCTCTTCATGATTATTCAAGGGACACTTGTTTTTCTTAGGCCGATAAGCCTTCCATGGTCTTAGGTCCAGCCGAGGAATGTGCTTGCAATGCTTCAGTGGATTCCTGAAGAAGGAAAAATAGAACAAATTCAATGGGAAGACATCACAAAACGCTCACCTCCAACAATTAGTGTGCGATTCAGATCGGTTCCGATTTACATCCTTAAGATATCGCACATCTATAGATTCTCATGTAATATCAGCTAAGAAGATAATTGACATTTAGAAGAAGTAAACGTTTATTAAATACAATGTCAGCAAATAAATGTACCATTTTCAGCTAATTTGAAATATTATTTAGCAATTTAACTCAAAGTTCTATCCAAAAAACATCCCTGAATGCTGTGCTTTGGATCATATCCAAGGTTACACCCTCAATATTGATCCCAATCACTCCCCAAACTCGCAGTCATTACTCACTTTTCGCTGATGATGCTGAAAGCGTCCTCCTGCATGTACTCCAAGTCCTCGAGGTTCTCACAGAGAAGGCTCGACAGGGTGACCTTCATGATGGCCTTTAGCTGATCTATAAGGATATAAATTGCTCGAATTATGTACACTTCCGGTAGATCTAACGGTCCACATTTGATCTTCATCCACCGTAAAGCATTATTAAGCCGAGTACTTGCGGGACGGAATTCTTCGCGATTATTTTAATCACTAATGTTAATTCAAGGATATTATCCATATATTACTCCAATCATGTGAAGATCCTTTTCATAGGCAAATGAGAAACTCCATAGGTTAAGTTGAGACATTTTTTGATTGGCGAACACCTTTGAAAGAAGTATGTCCATTAATGAATGCCCTGATTGCATATTGGTAGCAAGTCTTAATGACAAATCCTGAATGTGATTTCATTTCTTTCTTATTTAAAGAGTACGCTACGATTACCCTCGCTATTGATTTCAAGGATGGGTGACTGACTTCTTGGATGCTAAGTACCTCTAAGCAGTTGCAGAATTCCTGACGGGCCACGAAGTCACGGCGAAAGGAAAGGAATTGAAATAACCAACGATAATGTGTACTTTTAGTCAAGTGAAGTAAAGAACTGAGGGTTTTGAGGATTGCTTAACATTTGACGCAGTCAGTGCAGAGGCATAATTTTAAATCCTAGATGTATACTCGAAATGTTTTCCTTTGATCAGAGCTGCTACCAATTTTCTCAACACAATAATTTCACATTAGTAGGGAATCTTCAATCTTAATAGCTTTCTTTTTCACCTTCCAACACCAACTTTCCTCTTCAATGACAAACTAATTCTACAGTATTAACGTGTCACTCCAACTCCATTTTCATTTCTAATTACCTGTTTCCAAATATAATCTTAATATTTAAAGCCCTTGAACTAAGTGTTAAGGGCTCCAGAGGGGCAATCTGAATCCTTGCCCCACTTACCGTAAGGAATAAAATCTGATGCAGCGAGATGTGCTCAGGTTTCTTTGTTGATTACTCATTAAAAATATAAATATAGATAAAATATAAATAAATGGACCTTAAGAATCAAATATTTAATGCCCATTAAGGCGTCTTGAGTTTGCTGAGGATCTTGCTATTGCAGCACAATTTGTGTTTTAACATTAAGCCATCGTTATTTGTGGATGAACTACCACAAGTTAGTGCTGGGTACCTCGCGCAATGAAAAAGGCTCAATAGAGACCCTTCCCTTTGCTCTCAATGTATAGTTGAACTCACCAATTCCCTCATATGATATTCCTTGGTATGATGTTCCTTGATATGATATTCCCTGATATGATTTTTTAAATTATTCATTCCAAAGAGAAGTGTCGTTGGAAGAGGGAGAGCCCAGTCGACACTAAGTTTTAGATTTAACGGTAGGAATACAATACCAAAGAAATCAAACAATTACAATAAGACATTATGCCAATTTGAAGTCAGTAAATAGTCTCCGTGCTGGATTAGGGCATAAAATTTTCATCGGTAATGTGCTCTTCACAGTTATTGTGAATATCACAACTATAAATGTATTGTAAGGAGACATGATATAAACACAAATTAGAGAATTTATATTTCTCAAGATGCCTGAAGTGTGCTCCGTTTAAGATACAAATCATATTAACCGTATTTTTTAATTTAAAAAATGATTTTGCAGGCGTAGTGCAGATTATGGATACATAAACGTTTACTGCACAAGACCATCAGTTTATTGATTGCATTCCCAAAGATATTCGTATTTAATTGAATAGATATAATTCAGAGAAGAAATTTTCCTTCATGGCTGCAAAAAGGACCAATGTTCTAAATTTCTACTGTCAATGCGAAATCAACGAATAAAAATGAATGTCTGAATTGCGAGAGCTGCGAAATCAAGAACAGTTTGAAAGCCAGTATGCCATGTGTGACACACATCAGTTTGTGCTTTCACCTTTGGTGAAATTTCCGGGTCCTTCGGCATGATCGAAGAAGTACAGGTCGCCCGATCTCCAGCGGAAGAACTGTTCGGCGATGATGCAGCCGAAGGTAGGGCCCACGAGGCCCGAGTCGTCCCCGTCCACGCAGTGGTCCTCCAAACCTCCGCCTACCAGCAGGTCCACGTCGTTAGCCGAACGGTAAAGTTTCTTCAGCTGCTTGATGCTCTGTGTTTTAGAGAAGGCGGAATTACGTGTTTTATTTAACCCTGAGACTAAATAAGGCAAGGACAATCGAAGAAAGTGGAGAAGTAGAGGGAAGTAGGGATTGAAATGCTAGAGAGGGTATTCTTAAGTTAACCCAAAGAAAAACAGTATTCCAGAAAACTTTCCCTCCAGCGATTACATTCTGTCAATTGCGTACCTTCAGTAAAGCCGCAATATTTTAAAATGTTCCGTTTATATTGAATTGGTGGGTAGTCAGTGGACAATAAGTCAAGATGAAACACTAAAATTCTAAAGTCAAAGGTTGGTAGGTAGCAACTTGTTACGATTCCCATATTGACCTCCCCACGATAAACCATTTCCTTCTTCCATTTTGATAACTTTTCAGAAATTATGGAAACGAATTTAAAAATGTTTAAATTTTAAAAACCACCAAGTGACAATGGCGCAAGCTATGTTGATTCGCAGAATGAATGTTCATAGAAGCGGGTATATCCAATGCTTGATTGTACTAAACTTGTCTCTCGATCCCTTGCCTGGGGAGGGATAAATACCTTTTCAGACATGACGTCTTTGAAATGGTCAAAGTCCTTGGCCCTGGTGAGTCCACACAGCTCCCGCATATCATTGTAAGAGGGCAATCCATGGTCCCTGCCCCTCTGGATGTCTATGCTCACCAGGTCCTGTCCGAAGGGCTTCTTTATCTTGAACAACTTATTCGTGACCTAGAAAAGAAACCGTTGACAACGGTATGAAAAATGAGGAAATAATAGCAAACCTACGAGTACTATATGTAAATGATGAAGTGACCGTAAGCATATGTATTACCCGAAAAAGGCCACCTCTCAAGGAAAGGATCAGGGAGAAACAACTCGCTGCAGATCTTCCGAATTGTCCCTCGGGTGTATGAAAGCAATAAGCCCAAATTGAACCGTTTTAAATGACTCGAGGTAAAAAATATACAAATTGAATTCGTTTTTAAGCTATGCCATCCAGGTTTAATAAGATATGCATTTTGATTCCCACAATCGTTGTTTGCAATTTGATCCTGTATAATTTTCCACGCAATATATTAGGGATATCAAACGGTATGTACCGAATGCTCGTATATTCCAGGTTATACAAAGTGTTTAACGTTTTCTGTTTGTGCCAATGTGTCACGCTTATCTTCCTGATACAGTCAACTATTATGTTTCATAGATTTGATGCGCATTTCTGTAACAGCTCTTTAAGTATCCGTGCTTGAGTCCCTCCTGATCCTGAATATGGTTTTTATGAATTTCTGCGGTTGATTGATAAATCTTTTGCGAATAATGGCGTCGTTTCTCAGAGTTCATTCTTGATCTTGGATATCATAGACTGTCCTTGTTTGAAAGGTACTGTAAAACTTTCAAAATATTTGTCCATGATAATTTACAATTAGATCTGTTTAGCTACATGCTTGATGTGAAAAATGAAAATTAAATTAAATTTATCTCTTCAGGATCCCATATACTGGCAGCATACTCTAGGTGTGGCCTGATTAGGGCAAGAAAACATCGTTCCTTCACTTTTTCGTCACATTACCCAGCACTATTTTTACAAATCCCACTTTTTTATTCGCACGACCGCATATTTCCCGTATGTGCTTTCCCCAGGACAGATCGTGAGTAATTGTTACACCCAAGTAGTTAAAGGAATCTACCCTCGCGATTTCTGTTTGCTTCACTTTGTAACTAAATGGGGGGGTGTTACTCTTATCCCAAAAATATAATACTACGCATTTTTTCAAATTTAATTCAAATTGCCATGTATCGCACCAAGTCTGGATTGCATTTAGGTCGTTAGCTAACGTGACTCTGCCATCGCGACTTCGAATGTCCCCATAAATCATCGCATCGTCAGCAAAAAGACGGAGCTTTCCATTAACTACGGTACTGAGGTCATTTATGTAAATAAGAAACAAGAGGGGCCAATGACACTTCCCTGTGGTACACCCGACGTGACCTTGACAGTATCGGATGATACACTGTCCAGGACGACTTTTTGAACGCGATTTTTTAAAAAATTGTCTAATCCAGCATATAATACTCCCGTGTATTCCATAAGTTTCCAACTTCGCGAGTAACTTGCAATGAGGGAATTTATCAAAAGGTTTTTAAAATCTAGGAATATCGCATCAACTAGAATATTACTTTCACCGGAATCCATTATATGATGAACAAAGAGTGCGAGTTGAGTTTCGCAGGATCTACCTTTACGGAACCCGTGTTGGTTATTAACCAATAAATCTTGGCTATCGAGGTACCTCATTATGGAACTAACAATGATTTGCTCAAGAATTTTACAGGAGATGGAGGTGAGCAATATTGGACTATAATTCCTGGAGTACTCCCGGTCTCCGTTTTTAAATATGGGTGTCACATAAGCTATCTTCCAGCCGCTTGGCACGCTTTCTTCTGCTAATAATTTTTTAAATATTATACTATATTAAGATAAGGGGCAATTTCAAACGGCAGTTCTTTATACACGTGAGCCAGTATCTCGTCAGGTCCCGGAGATTTTTTGGAGTCGATGTTTTTAAGGAGTAATTCCGCGGGTGGAAAAGTCGATTGCATGCATTGGCTGTAGAAATGTTTTCGGAATGTTCTCCTGTATATTCTGGGAGCATTTGTTGAAAACACTGTGTAAGAATGGGTTTTATCTAAACTACTTTTTACTTTAATCCCCTTTTCGTTAATCAATGAGTTTACAGTAGACTTTTTTCCCTGCACTTACCTTACGTAGGACCAAAACATCTTTAAGTTATCGTTTAAATGTTCTCCTAATTTTTTTCCTTTTGAATTTCACTAGCGCCTTCCGGAAGGCCTTCTTGGCAGTGGACCTAGATGCTTTGTAATTCTATATGGATTCGTTGATTTTATCGGGGGAGGAATCTTTAACCGCGTTTTTTATTCTGGCATGGCACGCCCTTTGCCGTCTCAGTGATTTCCGAACTTCAGAATTGTACCATCGGGGTTCCTTATTCTCTCTTATATATTTACTAGGTATGAATCTCTGTATTTCTGCACATGTTATCGAAAGAAAATTATTCCAGGTATCCTCGACACTCCTGGTTTTGCTTAATTCGTCAAATCTAAGAAAGGAACAGTTTAACTCACATTTGAGGGCATCATAATCAGCTTTATTGAATAAATAAATTTTTCCCTTAGGTTTGTTAACTTCTTCTACGCTTAGGGAAAATTTAGCTTTACAGCCCTGTGATCACTGATTCCATCAACAACTCTACATTTAGGACTTTTTCGGGTATATTAGTGGCTAATAGATCAAGAATGTTCTTTCCCCTTGCTGTTGAATTGACTAATTGATGTAGGGAATTTGAGGTGAACGTCAATAAGGGGGACTCGCATGAATCCTTGTCTTTACCTCCATTTATGAAACTGTACGAATCCCAATCTACTGTGGGAACATTAAAATCACCACCGATAATTAGTCCATGCTGTGTTGTGGGATGTAAAGCTTTTTATCTGCCTTTCTAGATCTTGTATTGATTTAACACCAGCATGGGGTGGTCTATATACCAACAGACATATATTCTTTTCGAACTGGGTATTTTTACTGAGCACCAGACACTTTCTATACAGCTATCAGGAAATAACTCAGCTCTACTGACGCTAGAGTTTTTAACCGCGATAAACACTCCTCCTCCGGCTCTATTCTGTCGTTTCCATAAACTGTGAAGGACTTGGGAAATATTTCGCTGTCTGCGACATCATCTTTAAACCAACTTTCAGTTCCTATAATGATATCTGATTCTGTGCTATGAATGAGGTGGTGAAATTCCGGTATCTTATTTTTTGAAATTCGGCAGTTAACTACTACTAAGGAAATTATTTCTTCGTCTAGAACCTCCTTTGTGTTTGTTGCGGTCTGCTTTCTGGTGATGCTATTTAGTCTTTTGGGTGTCTTAATACACTATCGGTCTATATTCTGATGAGTAATTCTTTCTTTTGTTTCATTAGCACTGTACGTACTTCGAGAAATCTCTTTAGGCAACCTAGTATTGTGAGACCCACTAATTGACCTGCACTTTATAATATCGTTATCAGGGAAATTAGTCTTTAAATTTAAATTTACTCCACTACCTAACCTACGCATTTGCCAAAAAAATATCTACAGTGCTCGGAGATCCTATGAGCCACCCGAACCGACACATCAGGGGTGTGGTGGACCCCAGAGTGGTTCAAGGGAGCGCGACAAGACCCGAGCACCGGTCTCAAGTCCACAAACTCGGCCCCCATGTCCCGACAGAATTTCCACAGCCTTCCGTTTAGAGACTCGATACGAATCCAAACGTAAGCACCGCAGTCAGTCCGCGGGACAATGATGCATATGGACAACCGTAAGTCCACACCAAATGCCTCCTGCACACGATCCACTTCGGATTTTAGGTTTCAGCAACAGCTTACCTCCACATAAATAGATAGGCAGCATCTGCTATTATCAAACTCTAATAGTTACCGATCTCACCTCACAACCTCTGCCTCTTTGTTACACATTAATGACACTTCATCAATTACCTATTAGGGGTTCCAGGGAGGGGTCCAGGTTCGACTGGACAGTATCAGTTGCGGCCACCTCTGATAGAAAAATACTTTGGGCATGCCAAATAACCGAATTGGTAAACTTTCTGTACCCGAGAAAAATGACTTAACTCATGCAAAAAGATTGAACGGTGACCCTTTTGGAATGTCCCCTTGCACTGACCTCCTTGGTGACGAAGTTGTCTGCACTCTGTGCTGGCTGGTTGGTCATCCCCCGGAACGCGGACGTCAGGAAGTCGGGCTCCTCCAACAAGGTGGACAAGAATTGGAGGTCACTTAAGTCGTAGGTCTTAATGGGACATCTGCCCTCCCCCTGGGTCCTGAGGTCGAATAAAGAGAGATGGAGACAGGTACAAAAGCGTATAACTATGTATACTTATGCATGCATATATATATATGTTTATATACATATTAATATATATATATATATATATAAATCTTCGAAAAATAACACTCTTCACCAACGAAAAAATACATAAAAACACTGATATAAATTTTTTAACAAAGAAACATAAAGGGCACTCACATATTTAATGCTGAAGTTTTCACGACACGACCGTCATCCAAATCTCTAAATTCGATTGTATTTTCTGTATGTTTCTAGGGTTTAAAAATATATATGACTCTTTTTATACATATTTATAAATGTAACTTATTTGAAAGTTATTAAGAAAAATAAATACGCTCGAAATAACAAAGAAAGAGAAAGAAGGAACTAATTGACTGTGTCAGTTCCTTATATCCCCTAAGAAATGGAAGAAATGAAGTGGAATGGAATTTAAGAAAGGAAGATTTTAGACCACAAGGTCGAAAATTCGCCTAAATTAAAAACCTCTATCTATCCTTTTAAGAAAGGCGCCAACGAAAATTCGGAATACTATACATGTAAGTTCCCTTTGCGTATGATTCTATGTTTTTGTTGTATTATGCTTTCTTGGTTTAGAATTCTTCTTCTGGCTATGAATGCCACCAAACAATCTATTTATATCCTTTGCGATGTTGTATGATTAGTTGCCTTTAGTCCTTCCTCTTGTGTGTCGTCCCTTTCTCCTTTGGTAGGTAGAACAGCACCTTGACGCTAACTCTTGGCCAAAGAATCGGGGCTCTTGGCTACATAAGGACCCCAGAGATATCAGTGTAAATTGCGTTCCCTCGATAGCTCAAGTTGTTATAGCATCGGTAAGAAGTCGAAAGATCCGATGTTCAAGTCCCGTTCAAGGAAATATATTTGCGCTTGTGAACTGCTCGAATCCGCCTTCCCCACCTCTACTACGTTCGTCCTTTATATGTGTTCCTATCCCATTTCCTTACATGTAGTTCCATGTGAATATTTTTTCGCCAGATGGCGGGTTCGACACGTTCATGTGAATGAATATTAGTTCGCCATATGGCGAACTTATATTCATTCATATGGAAATAGGTATATATATATATATAATAAATATACATATATTTTATTTATTATATATACTTACATATGAAAATATATACAAGTAAAAGGGACAGGCACAGATGTAACAGCAGGTAGGTAAGTAGGCTCAGGTACAGCCGTTTCAGGAGCAAGCTCGAGCACTTCCTCGTAAAGAGGCAGATAGAGAGTGAACGATATTGGCATGTTGGGGCTACTCACTGAATATGTCCTTCGATGAGGGTGTGCAGATATCGGAAGGCGGCCGTGGAGAAGACACCCATGCTTGACGGGTTGACACTTGCGTTGTACGATCCCCCGCCTCCTGACCCCTTGCCTCCAACAACCAAATCCATCCTCTCTAGGATTCTCTTGCCTGGCCAAACAAAAGCAAATGGGTTTTCGTTTGAATTATCTTATTTCACCTCTTGGATATTGAAATTGGGATAACAACAAATATATAAATATATCAAATATACAAACACACATATGGGCCATTACCTACAGAACCGACCCTAATGTTTGTTACTGTGCATATGTTTATATATATATATATATATATATATATATATATATATATATATATATATATATATATATATATATATATTGTATTAGGTCAATGCGGCTTGTCTCTTCTTCTGGCTATGTGTGCCACGAAACGCACTGTTCTTATCCTTTATGATGTTGTATGATTGCTGTACTACCTTCCTTTCTTCTTGTGTGTTTTCTATTTCTCCTTTGGTGGGTGAAACAGTTCCCTAACGCCATCTCCTGGCCAAAGAATCGGGGCACTTGGTTGCATAAAGCATCGCAGATCTCAGAGTAAATTACGTTTCCTGGATATTTAAGTGGTTACGAGACTCCGCCCGGCAAGTGGAAAGATTCGGAGTTCAAATCCTGGTCCAGGAAATACTTTTAAATCGGTGATCTGCTTGATTACGCCTTCCCCAACTTACCTGTGTTCGTCCCTTACGTGTTTCCTATCCCTTTTCCTTAAATCTGTTTCTATATAAATGAGTATTTGTTCACCGGTTGGCGGAATTTCGCGTTTGAATGTATATACTACCTTGATCAAAAATTTCCCGGAATTTATTCAGAAAATTAAAAATACAAGTTTATTCATCTAAATCTATATTGTCCCCTTCAAAGTAATCCCCATCGACTGCAACACACTTATGCCAGCGCTTGATCCAATCCTCGAAACATTTTTTATATTCGGTTTTCGGTATGTCCATCAGTGCTTCCTGCGATTTTTCCATTACTTCCTCTCGGCTGCTAAAACGCGTTCCCCGTAATGGTTTTTTAACTCGATTGAACAGAAAGAAGTCACAGGGAGCCAAATCAGGTGAATTCGGTGGCTGTTGGATGGTATTTGTTGCATTTTTCGTCAAAAAATTACGAATAATGATAGCACTGTGCGACGGTGCGTTATCATGGTGCAAAATCCACGAGTTTTCTGCCCACATTTCTGGTCTCTTTCGGCGAATTGCTTCACGCAAACGTCTCATAACGCCCAAATAATACTCTTTGTTTACTGTCTGGCCTTCTGGCAAAAATTCATGATGCACTACACCGTTGTAATCCATGAAAACCGTCAGCATTGCCTTCTTTTTTGACTGAAAACGACGTGGTTTTTTTGGTCTCGGCTCATTTGGTGAACGCCATTCACTTGCCTGATGTCTGGATTGCGTGTCGTACTCATAAACCCACGTCTCGTCTCCAGTAATGATCCTTTTGATGAATGTGGGATCGGATTCAGCCTCGCAAATCATGTCTTTTGCGACGTCAACACGGTCTCTTTTTTGCATGAAATTGAGGTACTTTGCTGCTACACGACGGAAACCCAAATCATTAACCACAATGTCTTGGGCGGATCCATAGGCAATGTTCAAGTCCTCCGCTATTTCTCTGATGGTTAATTTGCGGTTATTGACCAACATTTCTTTTACTTTATCAATTTTTTCACCGACTTTCGATGTCGATGGTCTGCCACTGCGTTCATCATCTTCGATTGACTCACGACCACTTCTGAACCGCTCGTGCCACTGGTAAACGACCGTTTTTTTTAGAGAATCGTTGCCGAAACACTTTTCCAACATTTCCAACGTCCGTGCGCCACTAAATCCGTTTTTTACGCAAAATTTAATACAAGTTCGTTGTTGCAAATTTAAATCCATTTCTGAAATTGTAAAAAATCGCCAACACACACAGAGATAGATGTACTCTTGGCTACGTAACTTTTGCAAATGTCAAGTTATGACACTAAGATTTAAAGGGAATATCAACAACAGATGTACCAATTTAACAAAAAAAACAGAACTCAAATCGGAACGATGGGAGCGCCACACGGTGGTTATTCCGGGAACTTTTTGATCAAGGTAGTATATACATTCTGGTTTGAGTTGGTACTGAGGGAGGGGGAGGGTCTTAGAAGGTGACAGCATTTGCAGCGTGGGCGGTTGCATGGTGCAAATCTGGGTGGCCAATCATTTAAACCTCCCGGGCTGAACCAAGCTCACTGAATGCATCATATGGCTGCCAACATATCCTTTCCTTCCCCCTTGTTCATTTCCTATTGGTCCCTTACCTCTCCTTCCCCCACCTCTCCCCCGCACATCCTCTCCGCTCTTCCCCAAGAACGCCATTCTGAAGACGACAGCCGAGCTGTCGAAACGTCAAATAACAAATTGTGAGTGTCCTATCTTTGTGTCTCTATATTCTAAAAATCTACATCTGTGTTTTTATATATTTAAGAGTCGCCGAAGAGCGTTCCATTTCGATATATATATATATATATATATATATATATATTTATTTATTTATAATTAAAATTCTCTTACGTCTTTATCGGAAGATATAGAAGTAATTATTAATTAAAAGGGATAATTACTTCTAAATCTTCCGATGAAGACAGCAGAATTCCGTCGCAATGATCAAGTAATAACGTGTGAGTGATCTTTTTATGTGTCTCTATATTGTTTGTTGCTGTCGAATTTATTATATATATACATACATGTGTATATATTTATCCTTCTTAATTATTTAATTTATACATAAAACATATATATACTAGTTTAGTTAGAAATAGATTATATATAAGTGTTTGTAGGTCGCGGTAGTCCAGGGGTAGAGCGTTGGAATCCCGTTGAAGTGTTCAATAAAAAATTTGGATAGCAACAAACGATAAAGGTACACATAAGAAGAACACGCATACGTTATTTTTTGGTAATTTTGACGGATATTAGCTCCTTCTTCAGGGAGGGGAAAGGGAGAAGAGAGGCGAGGTGGAAGCGGAGATAGGGAAGAGTGAGAGAGAGGAGGTGAAATTAATGAACGACATTAAGTCCCCCCTATCAACATCCAAGTCTTGATGATGTTCATTAATTGCACATCCTCTCTCTCACTCCTTCCATACTACCTTGATCAAAAATTTCCCGGAATTTATTCAGAAAATTAAAAATACAAGTTTATTCATCTAAATCTATATTGTCCCCTTCAAAGTAATCCCCATCGACTGCAACACACTTATGCCAGCGCTTGATCCAATCCTCGAAACATTTTTTATATTCGGTTTTCGGTATGTCCATCAGTGCTTCCTGCGATTTTTCCATTACTTCCTCTCGGCTGCTAAAACGCGTTCCCCGTAATGGTTTTTTAACTCGATTGAACAGAAAGAAGTCACAGGGAGCCAAATCAGGTGAATTCGGTGGCTGTTGGATGGTATTTGTTGCATTTTTCGTCAAAAAATTACGAATAATGATAGCACTGTGCGACGGTGCGTTATCATGGTGCAAAATCCACGAGTTTTCTGCCCACATTTCTGGTCTCTTTCGGCGAATTGCTTCACGCAAACGTCTCATAACGCCCAAATAATACTCTTTGTTTACTGTCTGGCCTTCTGGCAAAAATTCATGATGCACTACACCGTTGTAATCCATGAAAACCGTCAGATTTGCCTTCTTTTTTGACTGAAAACGACGTGGTTTTTTTGGTCTCGGCTCATTTGGTGAACGCCATTCACTTGCCTGATGTCTGGATTGCGTGTCGTACTCATAAACCCACGTCTCGTCTCCAGTAATGATCCTTTTGATGAATGTGGGATCGGATTCAGCCTCGCAAATCATGTCTTTTGCGACGTCAACACGGTCTCTTTTTTGCATGAAATTGAGATCTTTTGGCACCAACTTTGCTGCTACACGACGGAAACCCAAATCATTAACCACAATGTCTTGGGCGGATCCATAGGCAATGTTCAAGTCCTCCGCTATTTCTCTGATGGTTAATTTGCGGTTATTGACCAACATTTCTTTTACTTTATCAATTTTTTCACCGACTTTCGATGTCGATGGTCTGCCACTGCGTTCATCATCTTCGATTGACTCACGACCACTTCTGAACCGCTCGTGCCACTGGTAAACGACCGTTTTTTTTAGAGAATCGTTGCCGAAACACTTTTCCAACATTTCCAACGTCCGTGCGCCACTAAATCCGTTTTTTACGCAAAATTTAATACAAGTTCGTTGTTGCAAATTTAAATCCATTTCTGCAATTGTAAAAAATCGCCAACACACACAGAGATAGATGTACTCTTGGCTACGTAACTTTTGCAAATGTCAAGTTATGACACTAAGATTTAAAGGGAATATAAACAACAGATGTACCAATTTAACAAAAAAAACAGAACTCAAATCGGAACGATGGGAGCGCCACACGGTGGTTATTCCGGGAACTTTTGGATCAAGGTAGTATGTCCGCTCCCACCTCATCTCTCTTCTCCCATTCCCCTTCCCCGACCCTTTCTTTCACCTACCCCCCGCTTCTTGCTCTCCCCTTCCCCCGCCCCATTCTCTTCCTCTCGCATGCCTCGCCTTCCCTTTACCAACAGGCGGTACTATCACTTCTTCCAAGGGAGGCGGAGCTATCTTCCGTCGAAATTATCCAGAAATAACGTGTGAGGGTTCTTTTTATGTGTACGTCATTCGTTTGTTGCTATCCGAGATATGTGCATGGCATACTAGACAATGAGATAGAAAGGGTATTAAGGGAGATGAAACTAAATAAGGCCGTGGGGGTGGATAACATTCCCGTGGAACTATTGAAATGTTTAGGAAAATGTGGGAGGAAAAGTCTATATGGG
Source organism: Hetaerina americana (assembly GCF_022747635.1). Classification (NCBI taxonomy): domain Eukaryota; kingdom Metazoa; phylum Arthropoda; class Insecta; order Odonata; family Calopterygidae; genus Hetaerina; species Hetaerina americana. Next base: position 14,110,134 of record NW_027287205.1, on the reverse strand, counting down.
CTGATTCGTAGTATTTATGAGGAAGGAATATGGCCGGAAGACTTTGTGAGATAAGTTTTAGCTCCTATTCCGAAAAAGGTAAAGGCTACATCATGTGAGGACTACAGGACGATAAGTTTGATATCCCACGCAGCTAAAGTTGTTCTCAGGATCATAAACAGAAGGATAGAAAGTAGGGCAAATGATCACTTAGGAGATGACCAGTTTGGGTTTAGGAAGGGCAGAGTTACGCGTGGTGGCATTGCAGTAATGAGAGTATTAATCGAGCGGAATAAAGAACACAACCAGGAGGTATTTGCCTGTTTCGTAGATTTCGAAAAAGCGTTTGATAGAGTGAATTGGGAAAAAATAATGAGTATATTGCAGAAAATAGGAATAGATTGGAGGGACAGGAGGCTAATCCGCAACCTGTACATGTCTCAGACTGCTCAGGTGCGATTGGGGAACGGGGAGTCCGGATGGGCGGTGTTAGGAAGTTGTTTAAGGAAGGGTTGCCCATTATCACCGCTGCTGTTCAAGCTGTATGTAGAGGAAATGATTTCAGAGGCATGGGAAGAACTGGAGGTAGGAATGAAAGTGGGCGGGGAATTCGTAAAATCAGTTAGGTTTGCTGATGGACAAGCTTTAGTTTGTCAGTCAGCCAAGGGGTTGCAAGCATTGATGGGTGAATTGGAAATTCAGTGCGACAGGCATGGGATGAGAATCAGTATTAATAAAACAAAGGTTATGCAATTTTCTAGAAAGAAAAAGCCTACGCTAAACATTAAAATAGGAGGGCAAAAACTAGAGCAGGTAAAACAGTTTACGTATCTCGGAAGTGTTTTGGACCAACATGGTCAAAGTAGTAGGGACGTAAGGAGAAGAATTGCGCTAGGAAAAGAGGCTTTCACAAGGAAGAGGAAGTTGATGACATGGACGTTGAGTAAGGATATCAAGAATAGACTCGTAAAAACTTTGGTATGAGCGTAGCTATGTACGGGGCGGAAACGTGGTCATTGAAGCAGGAGGATAGATGTACACCAGAGGCTTTTGAAAGGTAGTTGTCGAGAAGAATGGAGAAGATGAAATGGTTCGAGATGAAAACAAATGATGAAGTACTTGGTATGGTGGGCGAGGGGAGGGATTTGTTGGGATAAATCCTATGGAGGCAAGAAAAGTGGATGAAGGGGGTATTGACCAGCAGCGGGATCTTGAAGACGGTAATTTGAGGGGAGAATGTTAGGCAAACGAGGAAAGGGAAGGCACAGGATAGGGATGTTGGACGGGATGAACGGAGGAAGAAAGTACTCAGAGCTGAAGAGAGACCTGATGTAGAGTAGGATGTTGTGTTTTGCTAGGGGTCACAAATTATTTAATTAGTAATTATGTCCATCCAAAAACCTACCTTAACCGGTAGATTACCTCATCATAAGGTATGTATATATACATATATATATAATATATATATAATATACATATAATATATATAAGAGTTAGCGTTAGTGGGCACAGACAAAAACACAGAAACAACACAAAAAAGAGAACAAACTCAGCAGGTTTCAAATTTGCGATGGTCCAAGCCACCTTTCTCAAAGAAAAGAAAGACGGAACTGATGGAAATACGGGAGCTGGAACGATATATGGAAGGGGAAGGTGGGGAGAGTTTTGCAAGGGGAAGAGTTGGAAGATGAAGAGTTAGGTGGGGATGAGTTAGTAGGGGGATTGTGAGAAGGGAGGGGAAAATATGGAAGGTGATGGGGTTGGAAGGAGGATGAAAATATGTGCCGATCAGGGTAGTTAATGCCTAATATTAAATCCTGGGAAATTCCAGGAATCCACGAGCCAGATGAAGGCTTGCTCTATTGTTTAAAGTTTCAGCGGAAGAAAATTGTTCTGAGGATCAATTTTGGGTTTCTGCATTTGCTTGTGTCCACTAGTGCTAACTCTATTCATCATTGTTCACTTCCGTGAGACTTTTAGAAAGTGTTATATATATATATATATATATATATATATATATATATATATATATATATATATATATATATATATAAAATATCTTCGAAATGGAACGCTCATCGGCGACGCACAAATATATAAAAACACAGATGTAGATTTTTAGAATATAGAGACACAAAGAAAGACACAAACAAATAACAAATTGTGAGTGTCCTTTCTTTGTGTCTCTATATTCTAAAAATCTACATCTGTGTTTTTATATATATATATATATACATATATATACATTCATTTAATTATTTATTAATTTATATACACATACATGCAAGATGGCCTTCCCGAAAGGATTTAGATATTTGAACATCTCGATAACGTGCAGTGTGACCTTTCCAAAATCGGGCTGCCAATTTCAGAAAATCTTACCGCGCATTATGGAAAAGTTAATCTTGCGTCTTTTTTTAAATTGATATCTAGATGAATGTAGTTATTGTCCTACCGTCGCAGTAATAATGACGAAAGACGGAGAAACAAGATCAGCGATTTCCAACCAAGTTTTCCTTCAAACTTCGAGATTCATCCAATGGAATTATTCCTGTAATGAAAACGGCTTTTAAGGAGGACACTTCATCTGCATATACACAATTCCCCACAAGTCGTTAAAAGAACGTGGCAGGGTGTGGTTAGTCACCAGTCATTCTACATATATTCATTCTATTTCCTTAAGCTCCTGGCACCTCGTGATCCTCCAAAAACCTCGTGGAAAGGGGGCGACCGAACAGCAATTATGCCATATACCTACACAAATTACGAGTATTACATGGTAAGCAGCAATCAAACACCTCCAAGTGTGTAAGTCAGTTAAGTTTGGTTGTAAATTCTATTGTTTGAGTAATTCCTAACGGTACATTTTTACGCATGTAATTCCAGTCTTCATTCTTTTTGCCATTTTTGAATGCTGTTTAAATCAGTTTTTGGTGATTCACGATCTGCGTCATTCGTTGTTTCTCTCTAGATTTTAGTAGGTAAAGCTTCTTATGCTGCTTTTTATTTTACCGGTGATATCGTTAATCTAGTTGCGAAATATCAATGGTCTGATGACGCTACCCTGTGGGACGCCGGATGTTACTTGCACATAATTAGAGCTTGAGCCATCTATCACTACGGTTTGTTTGCGGTCAGTAAGGAAGTCCCGAATCCAGTTTATTTCTTTTTCATTTATTCCATACCATTTAAACTTGTGAATCAGTTCAACGAGTTGGACTTTATCGAAGGCCTTCTTGAAATCCAATACATCGCCCCCTTTTGTTCGTTTCTTTCACTCAATTGTAAAACATCGTGTACAAAAGGTCACCACTGGGTTACACATGAACACACCTTTCTGAATCCGTGTTGTCTCTTTTAATAATAGATGGTGACTGTTAAGGAATGTAATGACAATGAATACTCCTCATCCGCTTCTGTTACACCTGTCTCATATGTTTATACTTTAACCTAAAGTAAAAACTTCACTGTCATTTATATAATCCGTAGGCCAGCTTTCCGCTTCGAAAGCTGTGTCAACACTTGGAGTGATGATCATATCAAAACGAGGTTTTGACGCGTTAAAGGTGGCCAGGAACCCGTAAAAAGTTCTGGATGAAACATTCTGGAAGACACTCAACCAGCCGAACCCGTGAAATCGTCAATCACGTGTGAACTACATTAACTGAAAATCAATAATTGATAGTGCGAAAGTTTGAAGAAGTTTTACGGCTTGAAAAACTATTCACTCTGAGGCTTTGACAGAAGGTATCGGCAGAAATCATGTAGCTGCAAAATGCGTTCTACGGCTGCTGTCAATAGAGCAGAAGTAACTCCTTGCTAAAGCTGCATAGCACTTGCTAGAAGCCAAAAGCAATTACCCAGATATTTTTGATTGTCTGAACACGAAATGAGTAACGGTTATACGCCTAAGAACCTGTCAAAATAGCCTAGTCTTCCCAATATAAGTTCCCTGGATATCTTCGTCAACGCTCAGATCACGTTGATTGTCTATTTTGACCATGATGGTGTGGTCCACCATGACTCTATTCCTATGGTCAAACCGAGTACTACACAGAATGTAATGTCAACATCCCTATACTTTAGGGTAAATAATCACCAAGATTCCTTTAAGCATTCTTCACTGCCTGCCATGCTCCTAACCCCGAAAAATGCTTCTCACTACAGCCCTCCCTATAATATGTATTATAGCGTCTCCATTTCAGCATGTATCCCACCCTCATACACTCCACTTAAACTGATGACACTTGAAAAGGCATAAATTGTATGGCTCCTACACACCTTCTCTTTACCTGGAAAATATGTGTAGCATATAAGCTGGTAAACACCCCACACTCCGTGATTTTCCCCTCATTTTCCGAACCTCTCCATATAACCCTACCCCTCCAAAACTTTTACCAGCCCTCGAATGCCGTCCACCACCTTATATATTTTTATCTTTCCCGGCGGTTCCTTCTGTCCGTAGATGATGAAAGTTGTGTCACCAACGATTTCATAATATTCGGGTGCCCATTAATATATTTCTGAAGTACATGGAGTACATTTCTGTAGAAGGTTATATGGAGTACATTTTTAAGAAAGCTTTCAAAACTCTTCATTGGGTGATGAGAAACCTCTAAGGGAGCGTTAGAGCAACTAAGGAGAAGGCGAATCAGAGCCCTGGTAAGACCAATTTAAGACTACGCATCTCTAGTATGGGACCCTCATGAAGAAGGTCATATCAACAAACTGGAAAAGGTACAAAGAAAGGCTGCGCGATATGTACTGGGCAAGCACAGAGGGATGAAGAGTGTGTCTGACATGCTAGAAACGCTGGGCTGGGAACCTCTACAAACTAGAGGAGAGTAAGCAGACTTTGTGGAATGTTCCGAATTCTGAAGGGGAGAAAGCTTGGGCAGATCTTAGGAAAGAGGCGGGGAACCCAAATTTAATGGGGAGAAATGACCACAAATTCAGGGTAAAGTGCTGGGCACAAAGAACGAATAAAAAAATTATTTCTTAAATAAAACAATTGTTGATTGGGACATCGTACCTGCCAAATTATCCGAGCCCTTTCCTAACAGAGTACATACTTTTAAGAAAAGATGTAAGGAATATATGTGATAATTTGATTGATGTGTGTTGTATTGTTTTGCATGTAATAGCTTAATTTTTTTTTAATTTATCTTTTTTCCTTGCTGATTGATGGACGTAAATGAGATGGGGATTCGCTTGTTTTGTTAAAGAGATTTGTGTTTTAAAGTCTGATTCTATCTATAATCTTTTGTGATTATTTGGAACTTGTGTGCCACCTGACACTATCAGCACATGTGTATTTTAAATAATTTCTCTCGATTAATATGTATCCAATGTAAGCTACCATTAGGCCATTTTGAGGAACGTATTTAATATACTGCCAAGGAATGAACGCTCAATGCTCCCACCTTCCGTATTTCCCTACACCTTCCCTCGTTTCGGTGACCCACAATGCAAAGCAGCATTAGCGCAAGGGTGCGAGATGGGATATCCCCTTACATTCTGTGCCACTTACCGACTATTCTGGGCAGGTAGTCCTTATACGATATTGCCTGGAAGATGGCGGTGACGATCCTCCGGGTCTCCTGGAACAGCCGCTCGTCGTTCCAGCGGGGGTGCATGTCGCTCAGTCTCCTAGCCACCCGATTGTGCTCCCGAATGAGCACCACGTGGTGCGACGCCAGCCAGGGGTGCTCGTTCAACCTTTCGTCACCTATGTCCACATTCAAAGAAGAAAAACAATATGAGATCCCAGATAAATCTGTCTATTAATGTCATGGGAGTAAAGGCATACTTCCTCCCAGTTACCTCATATGTAGCTGATTAACCTCTAATATTTACAACTTTATAAGGCCGTTAACCTCTAACCTAAAAAACTTTATACGATAGCGGCAGGAGGTAGATAAGCTGTCGGAGTGAACTCACCCGTCAGGTAGCAGACGTTCTCCTTGCTGGACCTCTCGCGGCAGCGTTCTAGAAATTCATCGAGGAGCAGCGGGAACTCCTGGCCGACCTTGATCTCCTCCGATGATGAAGAAGACGACGATGAAGAAGACAACGACGAAGAAGAGGACGAAGACTTTTTCCCGTGTTCATGAGTTCCATCTTCATCTCCATCTCCGGACGGGTAGTTGTCGGGCTACGTGAAAGGCGTGAGAGTTACTGCACCCAAAGACAGATCTAGGAAATAGCCTGTTCACCACAAGATTTAATGTACCACACGTTATTCTAAGGTTCATTTCAGTACGATTTCCCCTTCAGACTACTATAATAGTTTAATTCAAAGAAAGCACCAATTAATTGAATTTAACACGACCGCGCAAAGCACAAGACATGGCTAAAAGACATTTTATGACAAATTTTGAGGAAATTATTGAGAGATTAGATTAATACTATCACTTTTCAATGAATGAGTACTCATTATTTGTCGACGCAAAGGAAATATATATTGAAAAGATATGCTGAAATTATGCAGCGAAAAACATTGCATTAGACCAGATAATAATTATCCCCTGGCCAAGGCGTAACTTTACTTTCCTTGGGTTCAAAGGAAAGCTAATGCTATCATGCTACGTCAAGACTCTGGTCAATGGAAAAAATTAGTTGTATGAATTAGAAACCTTCTCTTTGAGGCATTACTTGAGCGTATACGTATGTTAGTGAAGGGAATATGGTATTTTTCTCTTGTAAGGCTTCACACTGAGCATGCGTGGTTACGTCAGCATCAATCGGGGTTGACTTTGGGCTAGATTGAAGATTGGACTGACACAGTCCCAACTTCGCCAGAATAGAGCCGAATGATTATTGTTATTATGCATGGTGTCTTCTTATAGTCACAAAAATAACGGTTCCTCTATAGTCAACGAATCAAAGAAAGTTATGGGACATAGTGGAATTTAAGCATGTCAAGACATCCGATCTGAGGAGGAAATGCCTACGTGAAGGCCGGTTGATGTGAAGGGTCAGCGAGTTGCGCTACGACTGATAATCGGATTAGAATTTATATTATCGAAGCAAATGCATCGCTCTTAGTTAGATTCTCGACCAATAAAATTAACTTAATATACCTGGAAGCAATATATATCCTCAAAAATTCAAAGCAGTTAATTGACGCAAAGCCACGCATCGACGGTTTCTGAGAACGCAGCATATGCAAAGAGTCCAATGCGCAAGTCTGGTTTTCTGCGACAAATCCTGATGCCACGCGTCAAGAATACGGCGAATTTTTGTTATTTTTTCTCCATCGTAAAAAGTTTAAAAGAGGGCTATAATTCAAAGACGTAGAACTTTTGAGTAGCGGGTTAGTAAAAATAGAGGCCATTCAAATATGAGTACTGTACCAGGATGCTAAACTTCTGGTGGATTAAGTAAATATGGTGTAAATTAAACGAAAAAAGATCGATGCAACAATTTCAGAGTGTAAAAATCATTCGCCTTGACTGGGATTCGAACCCAGATCCCTCAATATCCGGTCGAGTGCTTTAGCCACTAAAGCTACCGAGGCGTCCACCTGGAGCTTAGATGGCTAAAGGTAGCTTAAGTGGCTAAAGCACTCGACTGGATATTGAGGGATCTGGGTTCGAATCCCAGTCAAGGCGAATGATTTTTACACTCTGAAATTGTTGCATTGAAATGCACATTAGCGGATGACTCCGTTAAAAGGTACTGTTGCGGCATCTCCCGCAGTTTCTTTGGAATTTGAAAAAGATCGAATGAGTGAAATGCTGAGAAGAAGCATGAGCATGTCGTTTTAGACTGCCAAGTCTATAACCAGAGACAAATAAGTTAGATAAATATCTTGTACAATTTTAAATGAGTCATGATTTAATATACTGCCCGGAAAGAAACGAAAATTCGAAATAGATTGCTGAATCAATAGGGATCGGCGGCCAGGATGTGATTACATCTTACCTCGCCGCCGTCTTCAAGTACCCATCGCTTTTTTTTGTAGTGGTTATCCTCCTTCTTCAGGGTGTGCGGAATAACACTCCTCGTCTTTAGCAGGCCATTCTTCCACAAACGCAGCTTTTTCAAAATTTCTTGATCGTCGCCGTAGATGACGGAGAGGTCCATGAAACTGCTCACGTGGTTGATCTGAGGAGGAAGAAAATGACAATAGTAGTTGTAACAATGTAACCAATAGGAGACTCTTCAAAACACGTGAACCGCATTCATAGTCATTTTTCCATAAGCAAATTACTAATTTTAAAACGGTCACTAACACGCTAAACTTGATCATCTTTTCCATATTTTTCATTTAAAACGGTGAAAAGGTTCCTCTGTCAGTTTATATCGCGATACCTGAATTAGCAAACGAGCAAGGATAGGATTGGGACCGGAAACTTGGGAGATTTTGCAGCCTGGGAAATTTTTTTCGGGTAATTGGAGTGGACTTCATAGACTTGCATCCTATTTGCAGCATCTTAATCGCTCCGAAGTACATTTTACTGTTAAGGCATCGAGGAAGGTATCGAATAGGATTCAGCAGCATGGGAGGAGAGTTTAAAATTTTTTGTAGGTTAAAGAGTAGGTTAACTTGTGGGAATTTAATTAATGAACATAACACGGGTTGTTCACAGAGAATTGCGACAGGAATCTCGGTATATTATTATTATTAGGTAACTTACCGGTTAAGGTAGGTTTTTGGATGGACATAATTACTAATTAAATATTTTGTGACCCCTAGCAAAATACAATATCCTACTCTACATCAGGTCCCTCTTCAGCTCTGAGTACTTTCTTCCTCCCTTCATCCCGTCCAACATCCCTATCCTGGTCCTTCCCTTTCCTCTTTTGCCTAACATTCTCCCCCCTATCACAGTCTTCAACATCCCGCTGCCGGTCAATACCCCCTTCAGCCACTTTTCCTGCCACCATAGGATTTTTTCCAACAAACCCCTCTCTTCGCCCACCATACCAAGTACTTCCTCGTTTGTTTTCTTCTCTGTCCATTTTGCCTTCTCCATTCTTCTCCACACCCACATTTCAAAAGCCTCCACTCTACGTCTATCCTCCTGCTTCAATGACCACGTTTCCGCGCCGTACATACCTACGCTCCATATCAAAGTTTTTACGAGTCTTTTCTTAATATCCTTACTCAACGTCCCTGTCATCAACTCCCTCCTCCTTGTGAAAGCCTCTTTGCCTAGCGCAATTCTTCTCCTTACGTCGCTTCTACTTTGACCGTGTTGGTCCAAATCACTTTCAAGACACGTGAACAGGTCTACGTGCTCTTGTTTTTGCCCTTCTATTTTAATGTTTAGCTTAGCCTTTTTCTTTCTAGAAAATCGCATAACCTTTGTTTTATTAATATTGATTCTCATCCCATACCTGTCGCACTGAATTTCCAATTCACTAAGCAATGCTTGCAGCCCCTTGGCTGACTGACAAACTAAAGCTTGGTCATCAGCAAACCTAACTGATTTTACGAATTCCCCGCCCACCTTCATTCCTACCTCCAGTTCTTCCCATGCCTCTTTAATCATTTCCTCTGCATACAGGTTGAACAGCAACGGTGATAATGGGCAACCCTGCCTTACACCTCTTCCTAACACTGCCTAACCGGACTCCCCGTTCCCTTTTTGCACCTGAGCAGTCTGAGACATGTGCAGGTTGCGGATTAGCCTCCTTTCGCTCCAATCTATTCCTATTTTCTGAAATATACTAATTAGTTTTTCCCAATTCACTTTATCAAACGCTTTTTCGAAATCTATGATACAGGCAAATAAGTCCTGATTGAATTCTGTATTCCTCTTGATTAGTGATCTCATTACTGCAATAACATCATGCGTGCCTCTCCCCTTTCTAAACCCAAACTGATCATCCCCTAAGTCCTTCCCACTATCCATTTTTTATGATCCTGAGAATAACCTTAGTTGCGTGGGACATGAAACTTATTTGTTTGGATACATCGTACCAATTAAATTATAGTGATTACGAGGAGAAGAGATGGATTTAAGATTTCATTTTTCCTGCGAAAGGTAAGAGATTTGAAAAATATTTTTTACTGCATTGGGAGGGCAAAGTATTTTGGATCGAAAGTAGTTTCGTGTTTAATACCCTCTGCCAAATATCCCAGCGGTGACATTGAAATTACTCAGTCAATAAATGAAAATCGGGTTACTCCCAAGAGGAATGTGTAATCGCGTACCTGCTGGACGGAGTGGTCATCCTCTTCCGTAGCGCCAGCTGCAGCTGCATCAGAGGGCTCGACGTTGCAGTCTGTCCACTCCGAGCGCACGAAGTTCATGCAGCGGCTTTTGTACTTGGAGTAGTAGGGGTCGTCCTTTGGGATGGGGATTATCAGGCAAGTGTCCGCCGGTGGGCCCTCCATCTCCATGTCGTGCGTATAATCATGCTTACAGCAGTCGATAGACGAGCCGTCCTCTGGAAGGATGATAGAGGGATTAAAATTGATGGGGGGGGGGGAGTCTTTGCAAAGGATCTCCGTACGAGTGTATGATTTGAAACTTTAAAAGCATTTGGAGGAATACCACTCACCGTTGGTCTTTTCTTCTTGATAGCCGACATCATGCGTTATCACTTGACTCCACTGCATGAGGGAGAGGGAGTTGACCTCCTGGGGACGATGCTTGTCTTTGAAAAGGGCCAGGCTGATGTCTCTAGGGGACGGGAGTCGGCCAGACGTCGTGAGCTTTAAAACTTTGCTCACCCCTACAGGAATCAAATGAGAGATTATATCTGGGCTGATTATAGTGGACAGTGCTCAATTACCGTCTACTTCTGGCTTAGTACACTTTGGTCCGTAGCTCAACTGTTTCAGGTTTGAAGAATTAACGCTGCTTTCGGGAATTTCCGTCACGTAGATGAGTCGATGGACAATTCTTCGGCCCCCAGTCCTGGAGGCGTGTTCAGGTCGAAGTGGCACTTCGGCCTGAAGACGCCTCCAGGACTGGAGGCGAATATATGGTAATTCGGGAAAGCAGCATTAATTCATCAGATAGATGTCGTGAAAGCCTAAGGATTGTTTCAGGTTTATATGTACATGTATAAGCAATCATTGTATAGAGTAATTCATCACGAGATTTCATTGGTAAGAGTCAATCTGAATTCTGTTAACTATAAAAACAGTAGCATATTTCAGTAGCATATTTGGATTCTCAACATTTTAATTAATTTGCCAAAAAGCACTGTCGTGTGTTGAGTTCATACAGATTAATTGTGAAAAGATCAACATCAGAAAAAACAAAATTATATATTCTGAAGGGCTGATTTATTATCCATTCACAATCAAACCAAAAAACAGAAAATATGACCTGTAATGGTCATACTTTGTACTATGAAAATGAAGCGAGGACACGGATCATGATCAAGGTGCGTAACTATCTCATGGTGCTTTTGTCTTGGTTAATAATACATCAAAATGAGCATAGATGAAGAGGATCTAGGCACGCAACCTCTTGCGCAATTCTCTGGATTTAAAGGTATGTGGGATACTTTCACCCCTCTAATCCCAAACGCACCCACTGCTATCGACTAGAAGGCCGATTTGATAGGTGAAGCTAGCTCAATTAGCACTCATCACGACGGCGTGTGAAATTCACGCATTTTTAAGTGGGCAGTTTCTTTTTCCATGCCGTCTATAGTTTTACTCAAATATCTGTTACATGAAATATCACACAGTACATCTCTATCCAAATAGTACCCCGCAAGCCGCCGCAAGGGCGTGAGACGGAGGGTGTTAGGTCACCAATCAGTATAGGTTAACCTAAGGGTTCTCAGAGATGCACACAAAAATCAAACCAGGGGTCTCCGTTATGCAGTACCGGCGATCATATTGATGATTGCTTACGAATGTAACCTGGAGAGGGTGAACTTGAGTTGAAGAAAGAATGTGGACTGTTTGTCATCAAGATCATCAGTAAATAATTAAGACAGTGATGGGAGAGTATTAGACTGCGCTTGGTAAAGTCTCTTAACTTTGAAGTACGTTGGCAAATTTAACCATAGCGTACAAAAATGGTTATATATATAAATATATATATAAATATATATATGTATATATATGTATATATATATATAAATTTGTGTGTTTATATAGATTCTATAGATTATATATTCGTTCTTATTAGGACTACTTCCCTCTACCTACATTCCGTCATTGCCCCCTCTCCTCGTTCCCACGCTAATTGCCTCTCAAATAACATTGTTTATCTTTTGTCATGCAAACATTGCACTTCCTTTTAAATAGGCGAATGCATTACCCCCTTATCCATTCGAATGAATAATCACCGGTACTCCTGCAATTCTGCCTCACTCTCATCTCTTCCTATCCCTTCACACGCCAATTCCCACAACCTTTCATTCGACCAGTGTTTTGCTCTTAGCATCCTAGAATCCCAACCTGATTCAGCCACCAATATATAGGTGAGAACTCGTGAATCCGCCTACATATTAGTTTTCCGTTCTTTCAAAATCCCCACCCTTAATCGTCATCTTTAATTTCCCTCCCAGTATTCCCTCCACACCTCCCCTCCCCGCCCATACCCCTTTCCCCTCTCTGCAGCAACAGCATATTTTGTCTCACTAGAAGGTCTTTGAGAGGGCCGACAGCTCGAACAATTTACCGTGTGAGTGTCCTTTTAAATGTTGCTAACACAAAAAAAGGAACACTCACACGTTATTTTTTGATAATTTCGACGGAATTATACTCCGTCTTCATCGGAAGATAGAGAAGTAATGAGTCATATCACAGTTAGAGATAACTCCATATACTATATATCGATGAATATTGTTCAAAGAGGAAGAGTTTCATTTGAAATGAATCTTATTCAGACCACAGGTTAACTAGGTAGAAACATTATTTCGCTTACCGTCGGCATATCTGGCCTTGTGGACCCTTAAGAATGGAGATTCAGCAATCCCGAATCCTAATGCGTTATTACACGCTCCTCCATTCACCCTGTACGGCGACTTATCGCATCCCGTGCAGTTCCCGGCCTCCACTCCGCATGGCTGCTTCAAGTCACGGGTGTCCCACAGTTTCGGCGGGAAGCCCCCGCGGCACTTCAGCATTGGCTCTCCGCCGTTGTACCCATTGGCCGAGTAGTCTCTGCGATTGGATGGGCGACAAAAAATATGAAGTATACATCCCTAGTAACCACGCTACTTAGACTTTAAGTATGGGAGTTCCCGAAGTTAAGTCTTTAGTGAATGTAACCCCTAGGTATTTTACCGTATCAACTACTTCTAGGACACCTCCAGCTAATTTGTAAACAAATCCCGTTGTTCTCTTAAAGAGCTTTACCACCAAGCATTGATTAATATTTAATGACAATCCGCATTTAGAACACCATTTAGTAATACAATATACGCCCTGTACTAGACTTAAACGGTCCTCATCCCTAGATATCTCCCGATAGATCGTTTCGTTCTAATCTTACTTTTCTTTTTGCGGTTCAAATCGTTAGCAAAAATCAAGAAAATCAACTTCCCGATTGAAATTTCCGCAGATATTCTCGAGGTCACTCATACGCTGTCGGAACTAGCGCCGTTAAGGAGTACCCTCTGCTCCTACTCTGAAAGAAAATCTTTAACCTAATTTATTGCGCCCTTGTTTACCCCTGCAACCTTTAATTTAAGAATAAGTTTACAATAGGGAACCTGATCAAATGCCTTTTGAAAATCTAAAAAGATCGCATCCACCTGCCTACCACTTTCACCGGATAAATTTAAGTCATGTGTGAATAAAGCTGATTGGGTTTCGCATGAGCGGGTTTTCCTGAATCCGTGTTGATTGTCACTTAAAAAGTTAATGTCATCAAGGTGTCTCATTATTGAACTGACAATTATGTGCTCTAAGATTTTGCAACAAATAGAAGTGAGAGATACAGGTCTGTAATTACTGGGGTCCTCTCTGTCACCACTTTTAAAAATTGGGTGTTTTTTTGCGCGGTTTGCCAATTCTTAGGGACTTTGCACTCTGTGAGGGATTTGTTAAATATAACTTCGAGGTACGGGGCGATGTTAGGAGCTAAATTTTTGATCACCCTAGCTGGTATATTTTTGGGATCCGGGGATTTTTTGGGTTTAATCTCATTGAGCAGTTTGAGAATTCCTAGTGCGTCTACTGTTATTTTTGCCATGGGTCCAGCATGAATTTTTTTCTTGGAGATGTGCGGTGGTAGCATCACTCTTGAACACGCTTTTGAAGAGTGTATTTAGAATGTTAGTGTTGCTCCCACCGTCAGTATGAATTTTATTGTTACTATCCCTTAAGCAAGCCACGGTTTGCTTAACCCCTTTTACTTCCCTAAAATATGACCAGAAATCTTTGGGGTCAGTGTCCAAATAATTGCAAAGAACTTAACGTTTAAACTCTTGTAAGGCGCTACGTAATTGTGCTTTGGTTTCAACTTTAGGGTATCTATACTTGTCCCATAAATGTTTCTTCTGCGAGGATGATGTGTTCACGCCTGCTTTCTCTACCCTATAGTGTAACATTCTATGTCTTCGAAGGGCTTTTCTCACGCCTTTACTATACCAAATGAGGTCACCATTTGCTTTAACGTATTTTATAGGACTGAAATATGTGATGCCTTTTTGCATAACATTAAAAAATTGTGTCCAAGTTTCTGTCAACATTTTTAACAGTACTAACATAATTGGAATACACGTACCTTGTTATTCAATTTCGTTGCATTTTATTAGTTTTTTCGTATGTTTAAAATTTTTCAAATGCATGATCAAATTAATGTTTATGTACAGATAACATTAATTGAATTGTGAATACATGGTTTGTGTCCTAACATACCCTGCCACACGCCCTTGCATCGGATTGCGGGGCATTGTGTGGATATATATATTGATGAAGACTCTAGTAAAGGATCTTGATTGCATTTCGACATTGTTTAAAAAATTGAGAATGCCATAAACTATAACATATGTTCGGTAGTACATTTCTTTGAAATGTGAACGTGTATTTTTTTCAAACTAGCTGGAGTTGATGCGACAGAAGAAGAAGTTCATACGGCATTATTAACATAAGTGTCACTATAACTTAGACTTAGTTCTGGGTACCCGCATACGTAAAACTGCGGGAAAGCAAATGAAAAACTGGGATTTACTCGTATCAGAAGCATTGTTGGTAGGTAGGACTAAAAGGTCTGGAAATATCTACATCTTCAACTGCACAATATTGCGAAAGCTGCCGCAAGGGCGTTTGGCGGGGGGTGTTATGTCACCACCCGTTACGAAGAAACGTTGTTACTAATCTCTTGAAAGGTCCTTTTTAGAATACACATATTGTGCTTGGGTCCGACTGAAAATGCCTAATTCGGGAAATTGAAAAGGTTCAACGCAGGGCAGTCCGTTTTCATAAAAACTTTTACCATCATTAGAAATTAGGAATCATTAGAAAAAGACTATATAATGCTAGATTAAATGCTTCAGTTACGAGGTATTACAATTTATTCACACTCCATCATATATTGGTCGCTTGGATTATGAATATAATATTCGGGAATAGAAGTAGCAGACTCAAGGAATTCTTCCAGCGTACAATACGAAATAGTGACTGCAGATTTAAATATAGCAGAAATCCCACTTGCCAACCACAGCGTCTAGGAAACAAGTAGTATTACTGAAAAGTATGCACTTTCACTAATATCATGTATTCTGTTGCCAAGTTCCTTCCCACATGACCGCATGGGATTGGCACTTAAAGACTGTAGTGCTCGGTACAACTTAGCCTGCCTTTCTTTGTTCTTTGTTGCTTTACCCCTTCAACCCATAATTCAAGTAACTCATGGGCAAATTAACTTATTTTTGAAATGAGCCTTCCGCCAGCAAGCATAGAAATTTGCTAGATAGATATTTATTGATTATCGTTTTCTCTACCCCCATATCTACTCACATATCCTCCCTTATCACCTACACTTCCGACCTGGTGCTTGCATCCCCTGCCGCACACTTTTTACGTGCATTGTGGAGTATTTATGTCAAAATCGATGTTAAATACTACCGTATCCAGGACATGTTCAACGCTTAAGTATTGGCTTATGTTTTTATGGCACCCGAGTCGAAATAAAAGAGGAAAGGATAGCGGCATTGTAAAAATTGTGATGTGGAAAAAATGGAAATGGAAATGAAAATTCATGGCAATCCTCACCCGCTACTGGAACTTGAGCTGCTATCACTGGATCCGCTTTCAATGGAAATGATGATAACGGGATTACTTTCACTCAAGTCATTTTCACTCAAGTCACTTTTACTAGAATCGCTGGAACTGGAGCTGCGGTCATCATGACTACTCTCGCTTGGTTCACTCTCATGGGAACCGCTGTCGACGGGATGACTTCCGTAAGAGGCACCGTCACTCTCATGAGATGCTCCATATTGAGAGCTGACGTCCTTAGAGTGACTACTAAAGAAGCTGTCGTGACTATGGCTACTCTCACTGTAGCCACTGTCGATCGATGCACTGTCGCTTGAGCCGCTGGAACGGTAGCCGTTATCTGCAAATGTCAACTCTCGTGGCTTATCTTGCTGTTGCAGCTGACAGTCTTCTCCGGAACAAGGTATTAGCTGCGGGGCAGTTTGGCTGGCGCTCTTAGCCCGGGCACCTGGGAGGTCATATCGGATATATTATTCATTAGAAAGTGATTCATTGAGGGAGTGAGAAAGCTAAATATATATTGAGGTAAACGCACGCCGCTCAACAAAATCGGAAACTTCGATATTTCAATATTCGGGTTTGCCGGCGATGCAGAGTAGAGTAAACAAGTCATACGGGGCGTGTTGATTAAAGGAGGCGGGTAAGTCCGATTTTCGAATGTTCTGACTATATTTAGTCATTGAGCCATTAATAAGTGCAAGACAGGATGAGTTTAGATGCGGATGAAACAATATTAAATGAGCAAAGGTAAGAAAGGGATGTAGAAATAAGGATGCTGAGATCAACTTTAAAGTAGAGTAGTTATGAACTAAAATGGTGGAGCAATTTACTCAATTAGAAGATGTTTTAGAAGAAATCGGACGATATTTTAGAGAAAGAATTGTGTAATTAAAGCACCTTTCATTAAGAGGTTGCGGGTTTTGACGGGTGCCGGTTGGAACTAAAATATAGCCACCAAAAAGTTAGGAAAACGTGCTATTATTCTTTAGAAAGGCCTCTCATGGAGAACGTAAGGATCGTATGCGATCCATAAAAAAATTGATTACAGAATTGAATAGGGTGCAGAAAAGGACTACTAGATTTATGTGGAATTCGAACGAAAGGACTCAAAGTGTTTAAAACACTTCATACAGAATCTGGGGTGGAAATCTTTAGGTATACGAAAACTTATGGATAGATTAAAATTATTACAAAGATATAAAGCTTATGGTTTCGCATCCAACATTAAAGATATAATTAGGCACCGCAATGACATTGGCAGGATCGACCATTTTCACAAAATTAGAGATAAAACATCGAACGGATTGATTCAAGTATTCGTTTTTCCCTTGCACTATTCACGACAGCAATTGAAGAGGGATCACGTTAGAAAGTAATAGATACGTGCTTTCGAAAAAAGTGGAATGCAAGATTTTGGGTTCCAGCAGCGCCATCCAGCGCTTTGCTGTTCCCGGTGCCATCTCCTGCTTTGACTGTCCCCGGTGCCCTCGGCCGTGCACCCTTCTTCCGGATGGGGTGCAGGTGAATGGGTGTAAAATCTATTGTAATTGTAAATTGTTCGTCCCGAATAAGTAGAATTGTAACTGGAAATAGGTGTCTGATTTGCATGTGTGCCTGATCCTTTAATGTTTTCTCTTGTATCAATGCGTAGCAATAACAAAGCCATGCTAGCCATGTGATATTCGTAATTTTTCTCGGCATGTTGATATTTTAGTATCTTGCAGGTCACCGCTAAGGTGTGTGGCACGGGGTAAATGCACATAATTTTATTGATATGATCTCTCGTACTGTAGCCTGATGGAGGTAATCTAAGTATAAACACAGTAATAAACCCAAATGTCGGTTTGGTAGGTGATGGTAGAGTTTACCCATTACTAAACCCTCTACGGCGTGTGACATTCACACATCAGGGTGCGGTGGGCAGTTCCTTTCCCTGTGCCGGTTGTGGTTAAGTTTTGCGAAATGGATGAGAGGGAATTTTTTGCAAGTGGGGACCTAACACCCTCCTTCACGGCCTTGCGGCGGCTGGCAGGGTATTATGTAGATATTACGTAGATGTAGATTTAAAATATTTAATTTACATGTCAGAACAAGATTAAACGATGCGTAGGCAAGGGGTATATTAATAGGTGCATGGATATGTTAGTTGATAATATATAAGTATTTGCATGTGTGTAAGTTATAAGGTTTATGGATGAATATATATGATTTTGTCTTTGTAGGTTTGCATGAATTAGTGAGTTTTGAATACTTTTATATTCTTAGTCACGGGTGGTGACCTAAAACCCCTCGCCAAACGCCCTTGCCGTGGCTTACGGGATTCTATGTAGATGTAGAATAACAAAACGGGGTACCGTGCGTTTAGCCATCTCAATTTCCCGAATGAGGTATTTTTCAGTCGGATCCCATACACTACATGAATATTCTAAATGAGAGCCGACAAGAGGGTGGTACCAAATTCCTAGACCTTGTAGTCCTCCCTGCCAACAATGCGTCTATTAAGTCCGAGTTTTTTAATTGCAGATTTTACATATGTGGGTGCCCCAAGTTAAGACTTAGTGATTATGACACCTAGGTATGTTACCGCATCAACTACTTTTAGGTCAACTCCAGCTAGTGTGTACACAAAATCCCTTGATCTTTTAGAGTAATTTATTACCAAACATTTGTTATGGTGTATAATCCCCGTGCCTCTACGTTCTACTGCCACCTAGTAGATTACTGGTGTAAGCGATATTACAGACGTGTAAAAGGCAAGGAGATGGGATTGGAGTCATCGAAAGAAGGGAGGTCAAGTAAGCACAGAAGGAACTGAGTAGTCATAAGATACGGAAGTGTGTTTTACCCCACCTGTGGCCAGCGTATTCCCGGTATCGGCGATGCTCCCTGGTACCTCCGCGGCGGCACCAGCGGTCTGACAGGCCAGTGAGCAGAAAATGGTGACCAACGTCCATGACATGAAGGTGGCCATTCTCTAGGAGATTAACCTGGGGAAAGGAAATCAAGAGTGAGATTCCAGTTCATGTCACGCCGTGTCGTATTTCTCAATAGGCTGATTCGGGCGCCACTGTCCCGGGATCTAAATTCCGAAATACTGCCTTCTCTGGATGGTATTGAAATGCGGTGATGACTGCTAAGTTACATAATAGCTGTATCATATTTATGCCTATTAGAGATGTTATCCGTATTCCGGAAATATATTTCATTAAATGGAGTTTTATTGATGATTTGATTGATATCAGGTATCAAAATGCCCGCTAGTTGAGACTACTAAAGAAATTTACTGTCTTCGGAAAGTACACAATGTTCAAATATTTCAAAATTTATCTAACAACTTTTTTCTTTCATGTATCCGTCTATACATGTTAAACGTTAAACATTTTTTTTTGTCGTGGGACAGCCCTGATGCTTCAATGTTTCAACTCCTTCTGAAAAGGAATGCCGGCACCACACCGCGCGACAGGGGCAAGGTGATCGGAGAATGAGGATTATGTAGCCCGGCAGTACTTCATTCCTGTCCTAGTGAACACGCAATGGAGGATAAGTACTTGCTCGGATCGCAGAAATTGACTCACTTTTTCAGCTGGCGCCGTCCTCCAGAGTTCAAAGTGCTGTCGCCAGACGCAAAGGAAAGCTTCCTATGTATTGGACCTTCTCAGTGGAAGGACGCCGGCCGCCTCTCTGTACTCACATTCGCTTGTGAGAGTCTTTATATATTGCAAAACGCACCTCCGTTACATAAGCTGCCCATCATACCTGATTATGAATGTCATTAGCGATTAGACACTTTTACTTCTGTGATTACAAAAGCCACGCATCCATCCGTAGCGGTCGCTTGAGAGGGGGGGGGGCTCACAACTGCCCCAATCTCCGCATCAATTAAGCCTATGGGCGAGTTACGTGTACTCCCTCTTCTCGGAACGAGGTGGAGTGAATTCCAGGGATGATAAGCGCAAATACTGCCATTGGAGTGGGTGATTCAGTCAGTCACTTAGGGCGGCTTAAGTAAACTCGGAGATAAGACAGAAAGCGAGGGATATGGGCTGTGTGTCCTGAAAATCGGCTACCGGAGGAGGGTGGAATGTTTGTTGAAATTTCAGGAAATTTTTTATTCCAATTAGGAGAATCGGTTATTTTGTCGGATAAAAGTAGACTAGGCACTTTTTAATTGATTAAAAATAGCAATTTTCCACAAAAATAAAATTTAATGCGACCGGTTTCAATGTTACTACATCATCACCTGATGATGATGTAGTAACATTGAAACCGGTCGCATTAAATTTTATTTTTGTGGAAAATTGCTATTTTTAATTAATCATGATATTCCACCATATCACGCCTGAAACGTCTCTTTTTATAGGCACTTTTTGATAAATTAAGTAAAGCCCGCAATAATCATTTTTCGGTTAAGTGTCCCCCTCCTTCCTTCCGCGAAAGAAATTGCGTCATGCAACTGCGCCTTGAAGAAGCCTCTAACTATATTTGAGTCTGTGTCAGGGGGATGTAGTGCGGGACTAACCAAAGGAAGCAAATGAAGGTAACAGATTGAAGATTGAAGGCCTAATATTGAAGATTGAAGGCTCCTGTATATGGGAGGATGTTGAATGTGGATGGTTCGGTGAGTAACAAATATTGAGAGGCATCCCCTATCCGCTACACTCCTTAGCTGCAAACTTAGGTGCTTTGTGCACTTTCATAGATTGATGTGAGGGAGTAATTTTTCACATATTAAAGGATAATAATACAAATCAAAAACATTACACAAAATTTTTAAAAGTATGATACATATCATTTACATCTCCGTTTGCAAAGATCTTCTTCTATGTATAGATGAACACCCTGAAGAAAAGTAATGTTTTTTCCAAGGAGATAACTTTGTGGAGCCCAGTAGTCGTTCCTGATAAGGAGTAAACGTGCCGGCAACTATCTCCATGCATTGAGATTCTGGAAAACCCGTTTTTTTAAGTTCCCTTTTTTCACTTATTCCCAAACATGATACTTCCCAATAAAAATGATTTTGTGCAAAATCACCCTTTAGGGTAGCCTATCTGCTTTTTTTGAAACAGGTATTGATTCTATAATCTAGGATATTCAAATGACAGGCACCCTTAAAGGTTTTGATGAAGTGCATTATTTTTTAGAACAATATGTTTTCATTACTTTAGAACTCTTTCATACTTTATATTTTACTCTTGAGAAAAAATGCAGCTATGGATACCTATCCTACCCGGTGAATCATACTAAGGCTCCCTTGCTAACCCTGATTGGTATTCTTCTCAATATGATACACTATTGAACGTCTCCGTTATCGAGTAATCTTGCATAAATTTCGAGAACATTTTTCTCAATGTGATAACAAAAACAGTGTTGGTATCTACTATGATGGTTCATGAGGAGCGCATAATATCTCATTAGAGTTAAAAAGAATTTCGCAAACAAAGGCCGAAATATAATGAACACGAAACAATGAGCTTAATTATTCGCACACCAACATGCATTGTTGGCTTGGATCATGCACGTAAAATTTGGGAAATAGATGCCAGGGCTAGCAGACTCAAAAATGCCTTTTTCCCACGGACAATACGGGATAGCAACTTTACGGTTATACCTGGCAAAAAATTCCACTTACCACTCTTGACATCTAGGGAATAATTAGTTCGGCTCAATTGTATGAACCTTTACTAATTCCGTGTGATTTTTTACCAAAACCATTCCCGCATGACCGAAAATAGAATGCCATTAAATAATTTATAAATCCTTACAGTATTGCTTTCTCTGCTTTGTCTGTTTTTTTTAATTTCCCTTCCATTCATCGTTTTTCTCCGAGGAGGGGGGACTCTTTCGCTACCCGCAGCGTTGGGTCATATTCCCTACCTATGCCCTTGGGAAAGAGACCGTTGTATGATGTATCTCTATGTGGTAGTTTAATTTCGCCCTCTTACTTTTTAAATTCTAGCTTGCACGTTACTGGATTAATTTCTTACTACATCCTGAAGTGATATTATTTGTTAGATGATAGGATATGTATTTGTATGCGAGTAAATTAAAAAAATTTTAGCGGGAATGTATACGCAACTGTGGGTATGAGTTTGATGTATGCATTGGCTAAGAATGTGGTTGTTCCTTTTTATGGGTGGTGACCGAAAACCCCTTGCCACACGTTCTTGCAACGGTTCAGGGAACATCTATCTCTACTTGATACCGCACAAACCATCGCAAGTGCGTGCGGCAAGGGGTGTTAGGGTACAACCCACAAACATATAGAGTACATAAACAAAAACAAAACATGGTACACACTCATGAAAATACCTTATACCCCACACACATGTAAATACTCAAACGACGAGCTAATATACACATGAACCCACGAGTTCTGTTCAAAAAGTATCGCGAAATTTTAATTTTCGCGGGTTACGTATATTTGATTTCGAGGATTTTGTGGCGGAAATTGGTAATTTTGTCTTCCACTTATGCCGAAAAATCGGCCATTTTGAATGTTCAGTTAATTGTTGATAGCTGTTTTTCTTGGACGTATTTTGGCTTGTCCTCGATTTTTGCCAGTTCCAAAAATGGGATCAAAGAATCTGTACCAAACTGTGTGGAAAACGAAATAAAGTGGCCGGACGCACTCCGCATGTTGACTGCGGAATATGGAAAAGCTACCCTGGACCGAAGCAACGCTTATCGGTGGTAGAAAATGTTCTCATAGGGTCGAGAAGATGTGAACGACGAAGAGCGTGCCGGACGCCCGAGCACGTCAACAACATACGAAAACATTGATGAAATGAAGAAAATAGTATTGGGCAATCGTTAAATCACCGTTACAAAAGTTGTTGAGCACCTGAACATTATCGATTACTTCGTACCATTCAATTTTTACCAATGAGTTAGGCATGACACGGGTCGCCGCGAAATTCGCAACAAAATTGCTCAATTTTTACCCTAAAACAGCAGCACATTTACATTGCTAATGAGGTCCGCGAGGACCTAAATTTACTCCAAAGGGTATCACTGGTGATGAATCATGGTTTTACGGTCAGTGCGTGGATACTAAAGCGCGATCATCTCAATGGAAGCTGCAGCACGTGCCAAGACCGAAAAAAGCGCACCAAGTTCATTTGAATGTGAAAGTTTTGCTTACAGTTTTTTTTTATTGCAGGGGAGTGGTGCATCATGAGTTCTTGCCGCAGGGTAGAACGGTAAATAAGGTATATTACGTACAAGCTATGTGCAATTTGCGCGAAGCAATCCGCCACAAACGGCCAGATTTGTGGAACACCAAAAAATAGCTTTTGCACCATGACAAGGCCCCTTTTCATGCACCGTTATTTGTGCGCGAATTTTTGGCCAAAAAGAACACGCTAATGATACCGCAGCCACCGTGTTCCCCAGATCTGGCCCCCAATGACTTTTTCCTGTTCCCGAAACTGAAGACATTCATGAAAGAACGACGCTACGCTGCGATTGACGAGATAAAGGGTGCATCGGAGGAGCTGAACGAGATCACACAAATGATTTTTTGAAGTGCTTCGAGGATTGCTAAAAACGTTGGCCCAAGTGTAAAATATCTAATGGGGATGACTTTGAAGGGAACAAAATATACATTCATGGATAAATAAATAATATTTGAATAAATACAAAAGCGGTGATATTTTTTGAACATACCTCGTGTATAAACATATACTTATATATATATATATATATATATATATATATATATATATATATATATATATATATATATATAATAATTGGCTGACACAACATAACACAAATAGAAAAGAATAGACACATATAAAAGAACACTTACACGGTAAATTGTTCTAGCTTTCGGCCCTCTCAGGGACCTTCTTCAAGTCTCTCTTGAAGAAGGCCCCTGAGAGGGCCGAAAGCTCGAACAATTTACCGTGTAAGTGTTCTTTTATATGTGTCTATTCTTTTCTATTTGTGTTATGTTGTGTCAGCCAATTATTGTGCCGCTCGTATGAGTTTTTCCGTACAATCGTTATATATATATATATATATATATATATATATTGCACGTTAATTGTTTTTAATATTTCTAAAGTTACTTAGGTTTCTTGCTATTAACATTTCTGATTTTTCTGGGAAATAATATGTATTTGAATCAATGCGAAATGGAGTCTATCCATTTTACTTTATATTTGTGGTCTAATCTACCCAAGTAAAGTGGGACCTAATAATTCCTTCAGTGTCTTCGTTAAACTCATTTGTTCAGAATCTTTCTAAAATGCCAAGTCTCGCTTCTGCTCGTTTTATTTCAAGTGACTCCCAGCCTACATCCCCTATGATACCTGTCACACTTGTCTTCTAACTATAACAATATATAATGAATCTGGCCGATTTTCCCTGGATTTTATCCAATTCTTTTTGCCAAAGTTCCTCTAAGGCTCCCCAAATAGTCGCGACATATTTCAAATGAGGTCTCACTAGAGTAAAATAACACCTTTTTAAAATTTTCATTAAATTTCTTCGCAACCCGTTTAATGAAGCCGAGTTGCTTTAAAGCGGATCCGCATATTGTCCTGATATGTGCTCCCCATGAAAGGCGTGGTATTAGAACTACTCTAAAGACAACTTGATTGGCCGTAGCATACTCTATTTCGTAGTTTATGCCCTGCTCGCCACTTCATTTGTTCCAAAATTTCAAAACTGCTCATTTGTCTATATTAAGCATTAATCCCCATTCCTTCCACCAAACCGAGATTGATTCAAGGTACCTAGATAGAAGCTCGCGATCTAGTTGGCTCCTTATTTCCCTGTGTATCACCGTGTCGTCAGCGAATGACCTCAGTTTGCTACTAACGTGCGTGCTTAAGTCATCAATGTATAATAAGAACAGAAGGGGCACTATTACACCTCCCTGGTGGACGCCCGAAGTTATATCTCTATCAGTTGAGCATAACCAATTGACGAAAACTATTGTTTGCGATTTGACAATTAGTCTCTAATCCAATATATTGTTTACTCATTGATACCATAGCATTCAAGTTGGTGTAAAAGTGCATTGAATGGGAATTTATCGAAGGCTTTATTTAAGTCTAGGAATGCCGCATTGACTAGTGTGTTTTTTCTCCCGATCTAAGTTTATCGTGAAGGAAAAGATCTAATTGTGTTTCGCAAGATCTGCTCTTCCGAAGTTCGTGCTTATTGTGGGTAAGCATTTTCCTACTATTAAAATATCTCATAATGTTAGTGAAAAAATGTGTTCTAATATTTCACTAGATATCGATATTAAGGAAATGGGTAGATGTTTGGCTTGTTTATCTCTATCGCCACCTTTATAGATGGGAGTTTTATGGAATAGCTTCCAATCGAAGAGGTACTGCACCTTCCTCTATCGTTTTTGGAAAAAAAATGTCTATTCCTTTCTTGGCCAGTGTTATATCGCTCATGTGTTCCCCGGATATTTGTGGTAGCTGGTTTAATGCGTTTTTGTCTCCATTGTAGACTTTCTGGGAAAACCATTTAAAATATTTGCTTTTTGCTCGCTGTCTGTAATAATATCTCCATTTTCCGTCTTCAAAGGATGTACAGTTCTACGCTGGCCCTTTCTTACCCTAACATAGGATGAGAGTGACTTTTGTCTTTGATTCTGAGGTATAATTTTGATTCAGAATAAGGATGGGTGTAGGCTAGGTTTGATTATTTCGATTCTGGAGGAGAAGGTACGCCTCCGCACACAAGCGTTAAGCCCATCCTCTAATTCTACCATATCCTAAAGGCCCAGTATATCGCCATATAACACTGCGTCATCGGCAAGTACCAAAGTTTATTTATTTATCGCGGTTTTAATTTTGTTCACTTAAAGAAGGTATAAAACAGATCCGATGGAGCTTCTTGGGAAACACCTGATGTGACTTGGAACACATTAGAGCTTGCACCATCGTCTTCGTCATTTGAAGTAGCGATTCTCCAAGATGGGTTACATCCGTTTTCAATGGTCTAAATTTTCAGTTTCATGTTTCATACCGGCATCTCTGGACGGGTCTTAGCTTTGAACTTTTTACTAATATCCATCACAGGTCATACCTTCCTTAAACATTTGAACTAATAAATATGAAAAATTTAATTTTTGTTTCTAAATTTCAATGACTTGTTTCATTCATAAGAACATGTGCTACATGGTTTTGAAATAATTTCTAGAATTTTAAGGCTATAAAAACAAATTTTTTCGGTCCACATAGTCTTTCCAAGCAATATGATATCTTCGTGAACATCATGGTATAAGTCTTGTCACTACAGAATACAATTTTCATACATTTGTTAAGACTTTTCTCAGCTGTATCCATCGAGAAAATGCAAACCCTTGGAAAGCTCTAGATAAACAAAATTAAATGTTTGAGGATTGAAATTTACATTTAAAAATACTTTATTGTAGCACATTGGTTACTCCATAGATTTCAAATTTTATCTGCATAAGTAGTGTGCTATTAGTCACTTTGTCCCGAAACGTATCAAACCTTAGAAAGCTCGTGCCAACTGGATAATTTTCTCTAGATATGAAGTCAAGGACACCGTGGATGAGGTAATGTTTGTGATAATTATTCGATTTTGCGTACCAACCCGACGTGCAGCTGCCTGGGTGCCAGATACCAGGTTGCTTGAAAGAGTTATATTTAAAAATTTCTGTGACGTCCCTTCCTATCTTCTTCATTTCCTGGATAGGAGGGCTCTATCTAAGGGCTGCGCATCGTAAAACGGTGCTGCATTGTGATTGGTTGCCGACAGTGACGGATAAACTTCGCTCAAGTACGAAGAGTTAAGGTAACAATATCATTTTCATCTACATGTACACAATAGCCCATAATCCGCCGCAAGAGCATGTGGCGGGTGGTATTAGATCTATTAGGGCTTAGGCTAGCGACTGAAAGCTATCCCATATAACTCCCATCTTTAACAAGGTATACTTCCTTTTGGGGAGCTCTATGGGGATGAGGGGAATTTTATATATATATAAATATATATATATATATATATATATATATATATATATATATATATATATATATATATTTATATATATATATAGATATATAATATATATTTATAGATATGTCAGCAAAATGTCCATTTCAACTGACAGTATGAATTATTATGTTGAGGAAAGTAGACAAGGAACTTTTCAATTAAAATTTTAGAGCGGATGTTACGCAATAGTGAGATTTTGGCTTGGACTCTGTCTTCTAACGATCGGGAAAGAAATTCCTTTCGTCTAACTGTGCGTTAAAGGAGCCTATAAATATTGATGGCTCTACGTGAGAGGGACATATTGCGGGACTACCCAAAGGAAGCAAATAAAGGAAACAGTAAGATGAAAGGCCTGGCATCGACCTCTGTACGTGGGGGCATGTTGACAGTTGGAGGTTCGTAGAATAGCAAGTGCCGAAAGTAGTGAGAGTTCTCCCCTCTCCACCACACTCCTTCGCACAAAGCTTCGGTGTTTATACACATACATTGCTCGATGTAATGGATTATTTTTTCACTAAAGAAATAACAATTATGCAAATTTAATTCATTTCGACAAAGTTTTAAATTAATGATTCATATAATTTCCATCGCCTCATGCCAATACTCAGTTATAAATAATGATGAGCGCAAAACAGTGAACGGATATTGTTATCAAATAGATAAAATTTTAGAGCCTGGTGGCTTCATCCGATAAGGAGTGAACGTGCGTGAACCTATTTCCATATATACAGATTCTGGGAAACCACATTTTTAACGTTCCCTTTTCTTATTTTTTTACCAAACTTCCAATCAACAAAGGTATCGTCCTAAATCACCATTTGAAAAGTGCGAGAGAAACCAGTCTATGTTTAATGGAAACTGGTATTGATTCTCTAATCTTGGTTTTTAAATGATAAGCGCCTATAATGCTTTGATAAAGTTCATTACTGTTTTTGGGGTTGATTCAGAGCATGGCATTATCATCCAAGGTGGTTTAGTTTTTGGGACTGTGTTATTTTCATACCTCTGTGTTGTTCAATTTTGAAGAAAAATGTAACTTCAGACTAAATCCTATCCGTTAATGCGTGCTTTAGCTCAATAGGCGGATCTATTTTTAAATTGGTATTATTCACACTAGCGAGTGTCATTCTTACTATGAAGAACTACGGACCGTTTCAATAACCAAATACAGTAAAAATAACAGCTCACTGGCAAAATGCGTAGGTCATATAACGCAGTAGAAACACATGTACGGCGCAATCTAAATTTGTGGATTTCGTGAATTGTTAATCTACTACCAAAATACGACAAAGGCTGACAAAATTTCAAACAAAAGTGTGAGGCTATTTTCTTGATATTTTTATCGCGTAATAACCTCCATTGAATCCTCCGTGAAATTGGACCAATCCAATTAACGACCCAGTTCCGTGAAAACAACCTCTTGTATAAAATTGGAACATATTATTGTCACTAAAAATGAGATATTTTAGTAATAGGAAAATATTAACTCACAACCAGCACGGGTTTCGAAAGAGCAGATCTTGTGAAACACAATTAGGTCTTTTCATTCGCGACATACTTAGATCGAGAGAAAAATACTCTAGTCAATATGTTATTCCTAGACTTCAACTTAGCCTTCCAAAAATTCCGACTCAATACATTTTTACGCAAACTTAAATGTCATGGAGTCAATGAGCAAATTATTAATTGGATTAGAGACTCCTTGTAAAATCGCAAAACAATATTTGTCACTGATGGGTTGGGGCCAATGAATATAGAATTAACTTCTGGCGTCCCCCAGGGAAGTATAATAGGGTTTCTTCTGCACTTAACACCCCGTAAGCCGCCGCAAGGGCGTGTGGTGGAGGGTTTAAGGGCATCACTCGAAATTTAAAAAAAAACTGCATGCAAAAGGCACAAATTTATACTATCCACGAACAAACATGGCTTACATTCAATGTCCACACACATGCAAACACACAAACAACTAATTGAAATACGAGATCTGTTGATAAAATGTCACGAATTTTGTGTTTTTTCCAAAATTATTTATTTCTTCGTGAATATATATTTTGTCTGCTTCAAAGTACTCCCCATTAGATACAATGCACTTGTGTCAACGTTTTTTCCAATCCTCGAAGCATTTCAAAAAACTATTTTTGTGATCTAGTTAGGCTCCTCCTTCGATGCAGTCTCTATCTCGTCAATCGCGGCGTAGCGTCGTCCTTTCAAGAGCCTCTTCCGTTTCGGGAACAAGAAAAAGTCATTGGGGGCCAGATCTGGGGAATGCGGTGGCTGCGGCATCATTAGTGTGTTCTTTTTTGCCAAAAATTTGTGCAATAATAACGATGCATGAAAAGGGGCCTTGTCATGGTGCGAAAGGCAATTTTTGTCCTTCTACAAATTCGGGCGTTTGTGGTGGATTGCTTTGCGCAAATTGCGCAGAGCTTGCAAGTAATATACCTTATTTACCGCTCTACCCTGTGGCAACAACTCATGATGTACCACGCCCCTGCAATTAAAGAAAAGTTCAAGTAAAACTTTCGCACTCGACCGAACTTGGCGCGCTTTTTCCCGTCTTGGCTCGTACTGTAGCTTCCTTTGAGATGATTGAACTTTAGTTTCCAAGTCATAGCCATTAATCCATGATTTGTCACCAGTTATGACCCTCTGGAGCAAATTTGAGTCATCGCGGACCTCATTAACAAAGTTTGGTCGAAATTGAGCAATTTTGGTACGAATTTCGCGGAGACCCGTGTCATGCCCAAATCATTGGTACAAATCGAATGGCACGAGCCAATCGATATGTTTAGGTTCTCAACAACTTCTCAAACGGTGATTTGACGATTTCCCAATATTATTTTCTTCACTTCATCAATGTTATCGTCTGCTTTTGACGTGCTCGGGCGTCCGGCACGCTCTTCGTCGTTCACATCTTCTCGGCCCTCTGAGAGCATTTTATACCACCGAGAAACATTGCTTCCGTCCAAGATAGCTTCTCCATATGCCACGGTCACCATTCGGAATGCGTCCGCGCCATTGATTTCGTTTTTCACACGAAATGTGATATAGATTCTTCGATTCTCGAAACTCGGCTTAATAAAACGGGTGGTGGGGAAATGTAATGAAAAAGAAAAAAGGGGGTTATTTTGACCTAGTTAGACGTCATTAGGAGTATACCGAAAGTATTTGGGATCCTTGAGAGAAAGTTTGGCAAAAACAATTAGATTACTTCCAGAGAAAACCCGCCAGATTCGTTAAAAATTGTTATGTTAAGAACACAAGTGTGACAGATCTCTTCGGGGATTTAGGCTGGGAAGCATTTGAATTGCGGAGAGAACAAGCGAGGCTTAGACTTGTAGAAAGGTTCAGAACAAACGAGTTTAACTATGACACTGAAGGATTTATAATGGCCCCACACTACGTCGGTAGACAAGACCACAAAGATAAAATAAGAGAGATAGATTCCAGTACAGATAGATACAAAAACTCATTCTTTCCGCGAACAATCAGAAATCATAATAGCAAGAAATCGAAGACATTTAGACACTTCCATGCATGGCACCCAAACTTAAATCTATATCTATTGAGCCCAGCCCATCGATGAATAGTATTTGTTTGCAATATCCAAATAATACTCTAATTCAATTTATTATATCCTCATTGATACTATAGCATTTAACTTTGTGTAACAATTTATTGTGTGAGAATTCATCGGGTGCTGTCTTGAAACCCAGAGGTACTGCATCAACTTTTGTGGTTCCCTTCTGATCTGAGTACATCGTGTATGAAATGACGTAATTGTTTAGCAAGATCTACTCTTCCTAAATCCGTGCTTGTTGTGGCTTAGTATACTCCTCCTATCATGTAATCTGAAACAGATTACGGAATTTCATGTGTCCTAATATTTTACGAGAGATCAATGCTAAAGAATTGGGTCGGTAATTGGTTGATTTATCCCTATTGCCGTCTTTATAGATGGGAGTTATATGGGCCAACTTCCACTGGGCGGTAGTGAACCTTCTTGTATCGCTTTTAGAAAAACAATTTCTAAAAACAGGGCTGTTTCTTCAGCTGATTCCTTTAATATCGTAGCAGGTATTTTTTCTGGATCTAGTTCTTTATTGGCTTTGATACTACGGAGCTGATGTTCTATTTCTTTCTTGCTTAGTGTTATGTCACCCATGTGTTTCCTGGGTGTGTGTGGAAGCTGGTTTGTTACGTCTGTATCTTTTTTATAGACGCTCTGGAAAAACTTGTTTAAAATATTTGCTTCTTTCACGCTAGTTATAATTAGTTAGCCATTTTTCACCTTTAAGCATGGGAAACTTGGACGTTTACCCTGTATTTCTTTGACATATGACCCAAAGGACTTTTTTAAGGCTATTATATCAATCTGTTCTTGGCTGTCGATGTGAACGGACGTGCCTGATAGGGCTCTGGCTTGAATCCTCCCCACCCTCCTGCCCTTTGCCAACGATCCAATGGTGTAGTGGCTGAGACCGACTACTAGCTGTTCTGTAGCTGTAGCGATAAGTGTTTTAAATTTTATTGCATTAATTTATTATTTTTCTGCAGAGTGAAATGCATAAAAGTCGTTTATTATTAGTGTGTACGAAATTTTAGCTGGTTAGCGGCGACGAGAGTTTACTTTGTGTGTTACCATGTATCCAAGTGTGTCGATCGTGAGAGTCTCGCCGCGCTTTATTGTAATCGCTCTCAATCGCGCGCCACTTGCATATATGGCAATCGATCTCAATTTTTTTGTTTTCACCAATTATATCAAATAGCTAGTGGATTTTATTTGCTAGTTTAGCAGGACGGTGATATCAATTTGCACGATAAAGTAGCCTTCGTTGAGCCAAAGGAAATTTTCCATTTATTAAATTTGTAACTTTTATTATTTTAACCTAGCCCTTTTTATAAATTTGGCATTTTTGGTAGAATAAGAATGGCTTCCACTTGGTCTGTCACGCACGCCAGCGCCGGTGAGTGCGTGGCTCTAAGGCCCCGCATCGCTGCGAAGGAAGGTATTGTGGCTGAACTTCGGTCAATGATTGAAGGAAAGGTTGCTCTTCCGCTGGGGGGGCCTGACTTGGGGTGGAGTTGTGAATACTCGCCACGCCAACGGGGCCGTTTTGGAAAAAGAGCTATTCCCATCCGAACACGTACTGCATTGGGAACACCAAAATGGAATGTGTAGACTCCATTAAATACATAGGCGTTACCCTCACTCAAGAACTCTTCTGGGTGTGAAATATACCAAGGAGAGTATATTTGGACGAGGCAACAAAATATTAGGATTCATTAGGATAGTACTAAACGTGAAAAAAGGTCAAAGAGAAATGTTATCAGTCGTTGGTTAGGCCTCATTTAGAATATGCTCTTGGAATATGGACTCCTCACGAAGTTGGATTGATTGCCGGATTGAATCGCGTGCAGCGTAGAGGAGCTAGATTTGTAAAACGTTTTTATGATAAACGCAGTAGCCTAGTCCAATCCAGCGTGTACTGCATGGGTATCTGTCCAGTGTATTTCGGACAATCCGCTCCCTTGGAGGGAATCCAGGATATCTTTTGGGGAAGTGCTAAACTCTGTGTTATATTAGAAAACCACGTAAACCTCGTTTTCAAGCGACATGTTTTGAGGGTAATCTTAAGAGGGAATACAAGTAACCGGTATTGCGGCTTCACACATATCATGTGACAACTGCTCACTCAAAGTGAGACCATTTACTTTTTCACAGTGTCGCTGAGTGTTCAGAGTAACGCATTATTCATTGCTATTAATTGAATGAATACTGAGTTAATTTTATTTTTTGAAGTGTGTCATTGGAATAGTGTCTATGCAGCACGATGGAGAAATTTTCTGCTCTGAAACTCAAAAGGACTTTGCCTCCTTCAAATCTCATTTAAGCCTCTCTCGTATCTTGCTTGTTCCGATCCAAAACTTGAACCACCTCTCTCTTGCTGAAGATCTATAATTGTCCGTGTCATTGGGGTCCTTACTGCACGCTCCTAATTCGCATTCTGACCAAAATACGCATAACCCCTTTGATGGCCTCGTAAACGCGATACTTCGGTGTTGTAGACTACGCCTAAATTTGCTCCTTCGTGAGTGGTTACTGTGTAGTTAAAGGAGTGCTGAACTTATCTTTTGATTCTGCGCACAGCGAATAACGTGTTCCGGGTGTCCGAGAAAATACAAAATTGGCCCGAAAAGGCATGTTTGCTTTAACCAAATACGGAGATGCCTAGAGAAAATGGAGGTCAGTCATTTACCGGAAATATTTCCCACAATCAGTTCATCAAAGGGTGAGAAAAATTAGTTCACATTCTTGTTCAACTGAAAAGGTTATTAATCCTTTTTGGCATTCATATTCTAGCCACTTAAGCGAAAGAATACAACTCTGATATAATGGAGAAACAATTTAGTGAAATTCCTAATATTGTTTTATGATAATACTATTATTTCCGTTATAAAACAAGCATGTGTTGGACAAGTGTTTCTTTATCAGTGGTATAATTAACATGTAGAATAAAGAAAAATGCCGTAGTATGGTACCGTTGTCCATTTTTTCATGAATTCTAGTACGTACAGTGGATTATCAGACGGAAATGACATACAAAGAAATATTCTATTGATTGGGAACATTATGTGGGCTCAATTGGAAACTCGCAGCTGAGTGTGTTTTTCAGGTTTGACGTAATAATTCAGAGTAGGGGGATTTTAGTGGACGTTACGATAGCAATATGAAACACCAGATGCGATAATTCGAGCTCTCCGAAAATTACACTGAAAGTTAATAACCACTAATTAGTCCTAATTTCCGGCGACCTCTCCTACCAATCTCCTTGTTGGCTTGCAGGTCAATTTGCTGATATATTTTGAAAACAGTTTCCTTTGACCAGAGAAAAAAAAATCCAACCGTGCCACTTGATAACCCATGCCTGAAATGCCACTGCATTTCACTCTAGTTACGTAATACATGAAAGTACTTGGGATGGTTGTTAAAGAAGTTTTGAAAGTTAATAAACAATCAAATAAAGGGAATTTTAATGGTCAAAATAAGCTATCACTCTGTTACTCTAGCAATCCTTGCACAATGAATAGTCTTGAGGAAATTCTTTACTCAGCGTAAACTTTTATACACAGATAGCTACAAGAAAAACTGTTGTAAGAAAGTTGCTAGAAAATTTTAAATCCATGACTGTGTCGAGTAACTTTTGTCTGTTTAAAAATATTAAGTGAGGCAATGGTCACAGTAAAATAATGTTTATTTCTTTTTTTGCTAAATCTCATATACCTTACCAAGAACTCACCCTTATTATTTATTGCCCCTGAATCATGAATATCCAACCGCATTCTTCACCGTGTAGTGTGTCTATCTGTTTCTAGTAAAAGTGGTGGATATTTTCCTTTCCTCTGTAACATTATAGAAAACCTCAATGGAAGGGAAGTTCAAAGCTAGTTTAAAAGTAAAATATGAGCTACGATAAACTTAGTAGTTGCAGACTTGACTTTGTAGAACTTATCCATTACGGAAAGAGAAGAACAGTGACGTATGTTAATTCCACTTAATTTTTTAATTTTGCGACTCGACTCGAATCACATACATTTACCTGGTACCATATACATAGTGGCTGATATTTCTATGCACTAAAACTGGGGTCAAAAAATTAAAAAAGTTAATCTATCAAAGGAAATCTATTTATGTACCCTGCAAAACACCGCTAAGGTGTGTGGTAAGGGGTGAATACACACCAGAATAATTCTTACCCGAAAATGACCCTGCCATGGTCCGACAATATTATTATGATCCATTGTCGTTGGTGGAAAAAATGACATCTGCAATCTAACTGGTCTATACGCAACCTCTCTAATTTTACTAACATGATCTCTCCTACCGTAGTATGATGGGGGTAATAATACATTTTCAACATCAATGCTAAAGAGACCTCCTTCAAATTAATACAAAAGCTTTAATCTATAATTTAACATTCGCTCCATGAGTGATTCCCAGCCTAGCTGCTCTTATACTTCGGATACATTACTAAGGTTATCATAACAACATTTTACTAACTTAGCTCCTTCTCACTGCGAGCGATCCAATTCGGCAATTAATCCTACTTCGTGGGGATCCCATATACTTACAGCATATTCAAAATTAGGCTTAATCAGCGACAGAAAACATTTCTTTTTGAACTTTTCATCACATTTACCTAGTAATCTTCTAATAAATCCTAGTTTTTATTAGCTGTCCACATATTCCCCGCATGTGTTCCACCCATGAGATGAGCGATGGCAACGCCCAAGTATGCTATCGAGGCTACGCATTCTGTTTTGGCGTTCTGATTACAGTAGACTTTCAGGGGGTAATTGCTCTTTTTCCAAAAATTCATGACTGCGAACTATTTTAGGTTTAATTCTAATAGCCAAGTATCACGCCAGTATTGTGTAACATTAAGGTCATATGATGAAGCTGCTGTGTCTTAAGGAATGTGAATATCACGCTAAACCGCTGTGCATTATCGGCAAATAAACGTGTCATACTAGTGACTGCAGAGTCAATGTCGCTAACGTCAAGTAGGAATAAAAGAGGTCAAATAGCACTTCCGTGGGGAACACCTCAAGTAACTTCTGCTGCATTTGAGCTAACTCCATCCATGACTACTCTTTAAACCCGACCATTCAAAAAGTCTTAAATCAAACCAGAATATTCCTATCTAAGGTATATGCTTCGATCTTCGTGAGTAGTTTACTATGAAGAACTTTGTCTAAGGCTTTCTGAAAATCTAGAAGAATCGCGTCAATTGAAACATTGCTCTATTCCGAAATAGGAAAATTATGGGCAAAAAGCGCAAGTTTTGTCTCGCAGGATCTACCCTTTCGGAAACCGCTCTGATTTTTCATTTATTGCTTCTGTTTATTGTGGTGTATTTCGATCCAACCAGTATCTTTATATTCCAATACCTTATATATGTGCCAGATATAGGCCTGTGATTGCTCTGTTATTCCCTGTCTCCAATTTTAAATGTTGGTATTTAGTCAGCTGTTTTACAATCTCTGGGATCTTTGCAGTCTACCAGCGGCTTCTTGAATATGATTTATAGACACGGCGAAGTTTCCAAAGCTAGATCCTTAAATATACTAGCGGGTATTTCATCGGGCCCAGAGGAGTTACTACACCTTATATTTTCCAGGAAGAGTTCTATTCTGTGATATAAGATTTCAATTATGGGCATCGATTGACCGACATGATTTGGTTAGCTACCGGAGGCATTTGGTGAGACATTGGTTTAGACGCTTTGAAAGAAAAAACTTAATGAATTAGTCTTTTCCAAACTGATGGTTACTGTTTCAACTTTATCATTTTTGAGTGAATTAAAAGTTAACTTATTTCCTTTAACTTCCCTGACGCATGAATAAAATGCATTTGTTGATTCTCTTTCATATTTTTCACCAACCTTTTCCATTTAAATTCACCTAACGGTTTCCAAAATTCATTCTTACCATTCGCCCTAGATATCCTGTAATCATAAATGAGGTCATTTTGTCGTCTTTCATGATATCATCCCTAATATTTATCATATTTGCGTGACAGAGCCTTTAATGACGTAGTGCCTTTCTAGCATCCGCGTTTTACCATCTAGTTTCCGTGCTATCTTTTATAAATTTTCTGCAAATGAACTTGTTGACTGCTTAGCGCGTAATCTCAAGAAAGTGACTCCACGTAACCTCAATATTTCGGTGATCACTATCTTTCTTAAAACTTGCGAATGGGCTCTGTAGCACGCTATTTAGGCCTTCATAGTCCCCTTCTTTAAGCAAACAAGTAGATGTGTCTTTGAGGATTCTTATATCAGGTCACCTGTAGCGAAAACAGCATTTACTGTCCTGTGGTAACTAATTTCTTTTATTGTTCCCATAGTAAAGACGTTTTTGGGAATATTTGCTGCTGACACATCATGAATATTATCGCTTGTAATTGGTAAAGTGATAAGTTGATGCAATTAGTTCAACGTCGACGAATTCAATAGTGATTCGCAAATATATTTGTCTTTTCCGCCTGTTTCGAAAGTATATGTGCTCCAGTCAACGGATCGGGCATTGAAATCTCCACCAAATTTAGTGTTGCTATCATTGCGTTCATTAAAGAAACCGTTGATTTGCTGATATTATTATTGTATTGAATTGTCCCTGTCGATGTTCGGTCTGTAAAATGCGCATACATAAATTCTTAAATTGAGGGCTTCTGATAGGGCACATTTCCAAAGCATTACCCGGAATTACCTCAGCCCTGCTGACGCAAGACATTTTAACTGCACTGATGACAACACCCCCGATTCTTCTTATTCTGTCATTTCGATAAAAGGAAAAGGATTTCGGGATACCTTTACCTTCAGCAGCATTAGTGGTTAACCAGTTTTCGACCCCAATAATATTATCTGCCACTCCGCTTCGCTTTATTATATCAAAAAAAAATATTATACAATACAGCCTTTAGTATTTTTTCTACCAATCTTGAAAGATAAAGCGGTCAGGATATCTAATATGCATATTCATTATTTTATTGAATAAATTAATAGCCATTCACCTTTAATTCCCCTACAATTCAAACAAAATCTCGCCTGTATTTCAGGCATACAATTTTGATTTAACGTTTTCTCTTGAAAATTTAGGATGAAAATAGGTAAGTTTTTGTTGTTTTAAATTTCGAGCTCCCTTTACTTGCTGAAAACTTGGTACACATTCATTTCCGGAATTCCGGTTAAATTTTAACGTATTCAGGGGAAAAAACTTTTCCGTGAAGAGAATTAAGAAGTACATTGGAAGAGAACCACTTTTTGCAACGGTACCGGTATAAATGACAAATTAAGTTGAATGAGCAAACAATAATTGCAAAGTAATTGCAATTTTACTTTTCCCTTATTTAATTATAAAAAATACGAAATTTATTTGGAATGGAAGCCCAGCATTGTTTAAAGGAGGACCAGTTAAACGTATTTTTTATAGTGAAACATTTACATCTACATCTCGTTAATACCCTGCTAGCCGCCGCAAGGGCGTGTGGTGGGGGGTCTTAGGACACCACCCGTGATTTAGAAAAGAAATAAAAACCACATGCAAAATCCACAATTTAATGCATCCACAAAAAAACTCGGCATACATTCATGCAAAAACACTTGCACCCGACACACATGCAAACCCCTAAACTACCAACTAACATACAAATGCACCTGAAAGTTTACCTAACACTTTTGCAATTAATAATTTTGTTCCGACTTGTAAATTCAACGTTTTTAATATTTCTAAAGTGACTTCGGTTTCTTACTGTTATAATTTCTGATTGTTTTGGGAAAGAATGAGTATTTGTGTCCAACTATACTGGAATCTGCCTTTATTATTTTATCTTTGTGGTATGATCTACCTAAGTAGTGTGGGGCTATTATAATTCCTTCAGCGTCATAGTTAAACTCGTTTGTTCTTAACCTTTCTAAAAGTCTAAGCCTCGCTTGTTCTCTCCGCACTTCAAGTGCTTCCCAGCCTTAATCCCCTAAGGGACCTGTCACTCTTGTGTTCTTTTCATAACAATTTGTAACCAATCTAGCGGATTATCTCTGGAATTCATCACCTTTCTTGACACAGACATCCCTCTTCAAAACAACAGATTCACGACTTCAGTACACATCAAAGCTACTAACCATCAGCAATACCTACACCACAGAACCTGTCATCCGCAACACACGAAACGCTCGATTCCTTACTCTCTCTCTATCCGCGGACACCGAATTTGCAACACCGCAGCCACTCTCAACAAATACCTAGACAATCTACATCTTGCACTCCTCAAACGCGGTTACCTAGAAAAGCTACAACAAAATAAAATCTACCGCAACACCCGACCCACACACACCACATAAAAACAAGCCCACATTTGACGCAGGACTCAACCTTTCCACCACCTATTTCCCCGGATCACACAGGCTGAAAACCTTCCTCAAAGAACTGTTTCCAATTTTACATGACAATGACGCGACGTCATCCTTACTACACCAATGCCCATCTATCTCATACGGACGACCCGCCAATCTCAAAAACCTTCTGAGATCCACCAACCCTTTGGCGCCCCCCATGACAAATTTCCTAATATTTCCCCTACTTGCAACCGCCCCCGATGTAAAACATGTCTTATTATTAGTTCTACGCCCCTCTCCCTACATCCCCTCATTGCCCCCTCACATCGTTCCCACGCTAATTGCCTCTCAAAAAACATCATTTACCTTTTGTCATGCAAACATTGCACTTCATTTAACACAGGCGAATGCATTACCCCCTTATCTATTCGATTGAATAATCACCGGTACTCCTGCAATTCTGCCTCACTCTCTTCTCTTCCTATCCCTTCACACACTAATTCCCACAACCTTTCATTCGACCAGTATTTTGCTCTTAGCATCCTAGAATCCCTACCTGATGCAGCTACCAATATATAGGTGAGAACTTGTGAATCCACCTACATACTAGCTTTCCGTTCTTTCAAAATCCCCACCCTTAACCGCCATCTTTAATTTCCATCCCAGCATTCCCTCCACACCTCCCCTCCCCGCCCATACCTCTTTCCCCTCTCCAAAGCAACAGCATATTTTCAGTCTCACTTGAAGAAGGCCTCTGAGAGGGCCGAAAGCTTGAACAACTGACCGTGTGAGTGTTGTGTTCTTTTAAATGAGTCTATTCTTTTCTATTTGTGTTACATTGTGTCCGCCTATTATATATATATATATATATATATATATATATATATATATATATATATATATATATATATATATATATATATATATATATATATATATATACATATATATACATACATATATATACATATATACATATATACATATATATATATATACGAGGGTCATCCGGAAAGTAGTACCCGTTCGTGCCGCATGAAGTGCTGACGACGCGAGTAGCCGCTGGACGAGGTCAGATAGCTTCAGTGGCTTGTCTGCCTTCTCTGAGCCAAGTTGCGTGACGCTAGCATTGCCTGTGTTGTTTCTGTGATTGTTTACAATGTTTAAAAAAATTGAGAACGCCGCCAGTTGTGAAGTGAGGGCAGTGATTAAATTCCTCAATGCAAGAAACGTTCGCCCATGTGATATTCATCGCCAATTAAAGGAGGTGTATGGAGACAATGTAATGGACGAGTCGTCTGTTCGGCGGTGGTGTCGCAACTTCAACATGGGGAGGGGGAACACACACGACGATGAGCGTTCGGGGAGACCGTCTGTCATTACAGACCAACTGGTGAGCTCAGTTGACGAATTCGTGAGGAACGATCGGCGCGTCACAATTGATGACATCTGTGAGCATTTTCCCAATGTTTCTCGAACAATTGTTCATGAAATTGTTAAACACCATCTGCATTATGCAAAAATTTGTGCAAGATGGGTCCCTCGCGTATCTCAATGAGCTGGCGGCGAAGGACTATGCAGCAGGAATACAGAAACTTGTCACACGTTATGACAAATGCCTTAATTTGCTTGGAGATTATGTTGAGAAGTAGTTTAAAGTATCCTCTTTCAAATAAAATTTTTTATGTTTGTTAATATTTACTTTTGTGTCTTTATTTCACGAACGGGTACTACTTTCCGGATGACCCTCGTATATAAAATATCTTCGATATGGAACGCTCTTCGGCGACACACAAATATAGTATATAAAAACACAGATGTAGATTTTTAGAATATAGAGACACAAAGAAAGGACACTCACAATTTGTTCTTCTACGTTTCGACAGCACGGCTGTCGTCTTCAGAACCTGAAGAACCTGAACCTGAACAGATTCTGAAGACGACAGCCGTGCTGTCGAAACGTAAAATAACAAATTGTGAGTGTCCTTTCTTTGTGTCTCTATATTCTAAAAATCTACATCTGTGTTTTTATATATATATATATATATATACTCTTTACTATACAGTTCTTCTATATACTCCTTCCATCTCTCTTGGATCTTTCCTGCGTCAACTATTACCTTACCCGCCTTATCTCTAACTGTTAGCATAGCTCTTCCTTTCTTACTTCCCGATAACGATTTAACTTTGCTGTACAGCGCACCGATTTCACCCTTCCTCTGCAGACTTTCCATATCCTCGCACTGCGTCTTCCACCATGCGTCTTTTGCCTTATTTGTTGCCCGCCTCAATTTATTGTTCAATTATTTGTACTTCATTTTGCCTAATTCTGTATTTATATTCTTCCATTTTCGCCGCTCATCGATCTTTGTAATCATCTCATCCGTGAACCATGGTTTCCTAGTCCTTTTAGCGTTAACGGTTCCAATAGTGTCTTTTGCGGCTTTAGACAACCCTTTCTTGATACTTTCCCATTTTTCTTCGAGAGTACTAAGCCCTTTACCATCCTCCATGATTTTCTCTACCGTCTGTTTGTATTCCTTCCTTTTCAACCCATTTAATGCTTCTACATTCCATTTTCTAACTCGCCGCCCCTGCCTTATATTTTTGAAACGTACGCTACATTTCATAACAACTAAATTGTGGTCAGAGTCCGCATCCGCTCCCGGGAAGCTGTGCGAATTTATCACACTGTTCCTAAACCTGTGTCTAACCAGGATATAATCTAGCTGATATCTTTCTGAGTCACCTGGCATTTTCCATGTATACCTGCGTCTTTTGTGGTGTCTAAACCAAGTGTTGGTGATGACTAACCCCTGTCTCCTGCAGAACTCAACTGCTTTCTCCCCGCGGTCATTCCTCGTGCCTAAACCGTAGTCGCCCACCTCATCACCATCTCTTCCTTCGCCTACCGTCGCATTCCAATCCCCCATCACTATCAAATGTTTCCCTGCATGAACACACGCGATCGACGTAGACTGGAGGCTTTTGAAATGTGGGTGTGGAGAAGAATGGAGAAGGCGAAATGGACAGAGAAGAAAACAAATGAGGAAGTACTTGGTATGGTGGGCGAAGAGAGGGGTTTGTTGGGGGCAATCCTATGGAGGCAGGAAAAGTGGATGAAGGGGGTGTTGACCGGCAGTGGGATGTTGAAGACTGTGATAGAGGGCAGAATGTTGGGCAAAAGAGGAAAGGGAAGGAACAGGATAGGGATGTTGGACGGGATGAAGGGAGGAAGAAAGTACTCAGAGATGAAGAGGGACCTGATATAGAGTAGGATGATGGATTTTGTGTTTTGTTAGGAGTAATAAAATATTTGTTTGGTAGTTGTGTCCATCGAAAAACCTACCTTAACCGGTAGATTACCTTAAAAAAAATATATATATATATATAAATATATATATATATATATATATATAAAATATCTTCGAAATGGAACGCTCATCGGCGACACACAAATATATAAAAACACAGATGTAGATTTTTAGAATATAGAGACACAAAGAAAGGACACTCACAATTTGTTATTTTACGTTTCGACAGCACGGCTGTCGTCTTCAGAATCTTCTGAAGACGACAGCCGTGCTGTCGAAACGTAAAATAACAAATTGTGAGTGTCCTTTCTTTGTGTCTCTATATTCTAAAAATCTACATCTGTGTTTTTATATATTTGTATATATATATATATATATATATATATATATATATATATATATATATATATATGCTTTCGTAGACGTAACACGGAAGTGCCGAATAGTACAATACACAGTAACACACAATATAGAAACACAAAAAAAGAACACTCACGCGTATTTTCTTGATATTTCGACGGAAACAATCCGTCTTCCTCTGAAGATATAGAAGTAATGACTGTCATTACTTCTATATCTTCAGAGGAAGACGGATTGTTTCCGTCGAAATATCAAGAAAATACGTGTGAGTGTTCTTTTTTTGTGTTTCTATATTGTGTGTTACTATATATATATATATATATATATATATATATATATATATATATATATATATATATATATAATACATATAGATATATATATATATATATATATATATATATATATATATATAT
The DNA here is from genome assembly GCF_022747635.1 of Hetaerina americana. Classification (NCBI taxonomy): domain Eukaryota; kingdom Metazoa; phylum Arthropoda; class Insecta; order Odonata; family Calopterygidae; genus Hetaerina; species Hetaerina americana. Next base: position 14,067,026 of record NW_027287205.1, on the reverse strand, counting down.
ATAATACATATAGATATATATATATATATATTATACATATAGATATATATATATATATATATATATATGTATATAAGTTAGTAAAGGAGACATGGTGTTTTTCTTTAGTAGGGCCTTACATTGAACATAGAAATATTATCTACAGAATTGACTTGGTTACAGATAAAGGTCGGTATTTTCGTGAAAAATTCTTACCCAAAAACACAAAACGTAACACATTTTATGCAGAAACCTGGGTGGGAACCGTTAAATATGCGGATACACAGGGCTAGATTAAACTAATTACAAAGATATTAAGCGTGTGGTTTTGCATCTGTAATTGCTGACATAATAAGGCCCCCTAATTATATTGGCGAGGCAATTATATTGGAGACTTAGATTGGCCACCTGATGGACTAAGGTATTCGGTTGTCCCGCGCACTATCCGGGCACAATATCAAGGTGACCACCTAATAAAATAGTAAGTTCTTACATGCTGGTGAAAAAGCAAGATTAAATTTCCATAAAACACACTCCAAACATGGCGTACTAGCATTCCCCGCGGTGTGTCCTAGTCTCTGGTGGGGTGTAGGCGAATGTATATAAAGTCTATTATATTTGTGTATTATCCATCAGAGACGTGTGAAATACTAACCGGTAATGTGTCGGAATTGCATGCGCGCCTTCCCTCGTTTAATTTATATTCTTGCCGACTTTGGGTTGGCATGGAAATAGCTGCTAACCTAGTGATACTTGTATTAAATAATCAGGCTGGGGGTGTTAGGTCACCACCCGTAAAAGGGAACAAAACGGCATTAAAAATCAATAAATACATGCAGAGACATTCATGAAAAAACCTTTTCAAGATATATGCAGGCAAATACATATATCATCAACTAATAAATAATTACACCCTAGAATGTAGTAAAAATTTATCTAATTACTTCCAAGGTAGAATTTGAAAAACCAGAAGCCGAAATTCCACTACCACATGAACATGCAACATACAACGGCCTCCTCTCCCAAGGGCACAGGTAGGAAATGTATCCCAACACTGCAGGTAGCAGGAGGGTGGACCCACGGAGAAAGACGAAGGATGGAAGGGGCACCTTAAAATCAGAAAATATGGATAAAACAATGCTGTAAAGAGCACATTATTTAAAGGCATTCTTATGAGGTCATACGGGAAGGGTTTTAACTAAAAAACACACTAAGTCAGAGAAAGTGCATGCATTTGAGAAAACAGCAGTTGCTATCCCATATTACTCTTGGGAATAAGAAGTCCTTGAGTCTGTTAGTTCAGGCAACTATTTCCCGAATTTTATGAACATTATTCGAGCGGCCAAGGTATGTTGGAGTGCGAATAGGTTTGCGAGACCTCGGTGCTGAAACATGCGGATCTGAATTTATTTAGTAAGTTCAACATAGCATTGAATCCATTTTCTTCTAATGATTACCACCCCAACTCCATTAGCATTTCGGTAACGCTTTTCTTTTTATCGAAACAATTTTTAACAAAACGGGCAGCCCTGAACCTTCTCAATTTCCAAAATGTGGCCTTTTTCGCTTGAAATGAAATGAAATTTCCCGCGTAATCTAACGCACTGATCAAATGGGTGCAAGGATTTCTTCATGCCACATGTACATCATAATTTCATTTGAAAACATTTTCCAGCATTCAAAAACTGGCTTCTCATTCCGGTCGACCTGCCTCACATCTAGTAATAATTCAGGCATCTCGGGGACGGCGTTTTTCTGCGAAGACGCTGAAGCCCACAGCTTCTCCTGCTTGAGCGTGGCCTTGTGGTCACTCAATGGAATCCAACTCGGTGCAATTGCCTCGGCTTCACCCACTGATGAGGTTGTCCTCATCCTCACTCTTTGAGTCTGTCGTCAATACTTAAATTTAAAAATCCTTTGGAATAGGAACGATTACCTTCGTTATTGCTCTTCGAACGACATTGCGACAGAAAACCCTAAGTAAATATATTGAAGCAGTTAACACAAAATCATACTGACGCGATATTAGCGCAGATAAACTCAATAATAAACATATAAAAGAACGGCCACCTCTGGCATTGCTGCAGAAAGACTTGACACGTACTTCTCCACAAACGCGTCCAAAATTAGTCAGACATGAATACGGATGTCATTCAACATAAAAATAATGTATTCACCCTAGTACTAAAATTATAATCCCAATCGTACTACTTATGATAGAACATGTCAATAAAATTAGAAAGATCAATTTTTGAACATAGATTTGGGATGTTATTTTTTCCACGAACGATAGTGGTTCAGAATAACATTTTCTGACCGCGGTAGGGACATATTCAGGTCAAAATTAGTCAGTTGTGTACTCACCCCCTGCCACATACCCTATTGGCGAATTTCAGGCAATTAAGATATCTACAAATATCTAAAGGTGCTAATTTCTCCGCTGAGGAGAGTAAGGGCTATGACCACGAGTGTTTAATGAATGAAGGTAGGAGAGGTAGAATGAAGATAAGAGCATTGCATTTGAGCGAGAGATAGAAGGGATATATAAATTTTCTGTAGACCAAGAGCCTTTGACACATATTGTTACAGCCCTCTATTCCTTTGACATATATTGTTAAAGCCATCTATTCCTTCAACATCTATTGGTAAAAGGTTCCAGAGTAACGAGTCATCAAGACCCCTCATTACCCTTGCGTGACATTTTAGGCATGAAGTCCTTGGTGTGTGGCTTTCCTGTGATATGCTAATTAAAGTGGGAAAAATCGTTTTATTCAGCAAATCCAACTCTGTTTAACCACTTCATCCAATTTTTTTTTAATTCCACCTGTGCAACCCAATGTGTTCATGTATATGGGCAAGTGTCCAGTATATTTCGGACAAACCGCTACTTTAGAGGAAATCCAGGATAACTTTAATGAAAGCGCTTAACTCTGCGTCATTGTAGAAAACGATGTAAACCTTGTTTAAAAGTGACATATTTTAAGAATAATCTTCCGAGACACCACAGGTAACCGGTATTGTGGTTTCGTAGGTATCAGGTGACGACTGCTCACCCCCAAAGTGAGACCGTTTACTCTTGCAGTGTCGCGGTGTGTTCAGAGTAACGCATTAATCATTGTTATTCATTTAATGACAACACAGAATTTCTTTTGTTTTTAGAAGTTTGTCTTTGGAATAGTATCTATGCAGTATGGTGGGGAACATTTTCTGTACTAAAACTCAAAACGAGCTTACCTCCTTCAAATCTGCTTGGAAACTCTCCCGTATCTTGCTTGTTCCGTTCCAATGCTTAAATCACCTCTCTCCTACCGAAGGCCTCCTTTTGTCAGTGTCTCTGGGGTCCATATTTCACGCTTTCCCCTCGCCGTTTGGCCAAAATACGCATAACCCGATCAATGACCTTGTAAACGCGATACTTCGGTGTTGTAGCCTGCGCCTAAATTTGCTCCTCCGTGAGTGGTTACTGTGTAGTTAAAGGAGTGCTGAACTTATTTTTTGATACTGCGCACAGCGAATAACGTGTTCCGGGTGTCCGAGAAAAAACTCAAATGGCCCGAAAAGGTATGTTTGCTTTAACCAAGTACGGAGAGTCCTAGAGAAAATGGAGGTCAGTTATTCACCGGAAATATTTCCAACAATCACTTCATCCAAAGGTGAGAAAAAGCAATTCACGTTCTTGTTCAACTGTTGAGGTTATTAATCCTATTTAGCATTAGTCTTCGAGTCACTTAAGCGAAAGAATACAACTCCGATATAATGGAGAAACAATTTAGTGAAATTCGAAATAATATATTATGATAATAATATAATTGCCGCTACAAATCAAGCGTGTGTTTAAACAGTCTTTCTTTATCATTGGTAATATAGAAGAAATAAAATTGCCTGAGTACGGCACCGTTGCCCATGTTATCATGAATGTAATGCAGGTGGTAAGTATTATGAATTAATTTCATTCAGGGAAAATTCTGGTGGTAGGGAAAATTAGGTGAGTTCAATTGGGAACTCGCACTAAGTGTGTTTGTCAGGTTTGACTTGCTCATTGAGAGCAGGAGCAATTTAGTGGACGTAACGATAGCAATATGAAACACCAGATGCGATAATTCGTGCTCTCCGAATATTACGCTGAAAGTTAATAATCACTAATTAGTCCTAATTGCCGGCGACCTCTCCTACCAATCTCCTTGTTGGCTTGCAGGTCAAGTTGCTGATATATTTGGAAAACAATTTCCTTTGACCAGAGAAAAAGTAAAAAAAAACCCTAACGTGCCACTTGATAACCCATGCTTGAAATGCCATTTAATTTCACTCTAGTTACGTGATGCACGTATTTGGGATGGTTGTTAAAAAAGTTTTTGACAGCTAATAAACAACATTTACTTAGTAATATTCGAATAAATGCTAATTTTTGCTCTGCTATTCCCTCTCCATTTTTAAATGCTGGTGTTTGCTCAGCTGTTTTACAATATCTGGGATCTTTGCAGTCTACCAGCGGCTTCTTGAATATGATTTATAGACACGGCGCAGTTTCCAAAGCTACATCCTTAAATATACTAGCGGGTATTTCATCGAGCCCGGAGGAGTTACTACACTTAATATTTTCCAGGATGAGTTCTTTTCTGTGATATAAGATTTCAATTTTGGACATCGATTGACCGACATGATTTGGTTAGCTACCGGAGGCATTTGGTGAGACATTGGTTTAGACGCTTTGAAAGAAAACATTTAATGAATTAGTCTTTTCCAAACTGATGGTTACTGTTTCAGCTTTATCATTTTTGAGCGAATTAAAAGTTAACTTATTTCCTTGAACTTCCCTGACGCATAAATAAAATGTATTTGTTGATTCTCTTTCATATTTTTCACCGACCTTTTCCATTTAAATTCACCTAACGGTTTCCAAAATTCATTCTTAACATTCGCCCTAGTAATCATCCTGTAATCATATATGAGGTCATTTTGTCGTCTTTAATGATATCATCCCTAATATTTATCATATTTGCTTGACAGAGCCTTTAATGACGTAGTGCCTTTCTAGCATCCGCGTTTTACCATCTAGTTTCCGTGCTGTCTTTTATAAATTTTCTGCAAATGAAGTTGCTGACTGCGTAGCGCGTAATCTCAAGAAAGTGACTCCACGTAACCTCAATATTTCGGTGATCACTATCTTTCTTAAAACTTGCGAATGGGCTCTGTAGCACGCTATTTAGGCCTTCATAGTCCCCTTCTTTAAGCAAACAAGTAGATGTGTCTTTGAGGATTCTTATATCAGGTCACCTGTAGCGAAAACAGCATTTACTGTCCTGTGGTAACTAATTTCTTTTATTGTTCCCATAGTAAAGACGTTTTTGGGAATATTTGCTGCTGACACATCATGAATATTATCGCTTGTAATTGGTAAAGTGATAAGTTGATGCAATTAGTTCAACGTCGATGAATTCAATAGTGATTCGCAAATATATTTGTCTTTTCCGCCTGTTTCAAAACTATACGTGCTCCAGTTAATGGATCGGGCATTGAAATCTCCACCAAATTTAGTGTTGCTATCATTGCGTTCATTAAAGAAACCGTTGATTTGCTGATATTATTATTGTATTGAATTGTCCCTGTCGATGTTCGGTCTGTAAAATGCGCATACATAAATTCTTAAATTGAGGGCTTCTGATAGGGCACATTTCCAAAGCATTACCCGGAATTACCTCAGCCCTGCTGACGCAAGACATTTTAACTGCACTGATGACAACACCCCCGATTCTTCTTATTCTGTCATTTCGATAAAAGGAAAAGGATTTCGGGATACCTTTACCTTCAGCAGCATTAGTGGTTAACCAGTTTTCGACCCCAATAATATTATCTGCCACTCCGCTTCGCTTTATTATATCAAAAAAAAAATATTATACAATACAGCCTTTAGTATTTTTTCTACCAATCTTGAAAGATAAAGCGGTCAGGATATCTAATATGCATATTCATTATTTTATTGAATAAATTAATAGTCAATCACTTTAAATTCTCCTAAAATCCAAGCAAAACCTTACCTGTATTTCAGGAATACAACTTTAATCTAATGCTTTCTTTTGAAAATTCAATAAAAAAACCCGTTGAAAATTAGCAAGTTTTTGCTGTTTAAAATTTCTAGCTTCCTTTATTTGCTGAAAACTTGATATACGTTCATTTCGGGTATTCGTGTTTAAAATGTAATTAACCATTTTTGTTTTCTAACTTTCCATGTAATAAAAGACAAATGTGACATGTTGCCGCATGAGAAAGTCTTCCCGAATATTATTTGTGCTACCGTATTTTTTCGAACCAATTGATCAATCATCAAACAGCTACACCGAAATCCGAATTGAGCATGAGAGACAAACTTTCACCTCTCTAAGCGCCTACTAAGTTAGCGATGTGCCCTCATCTCCGTTAGCTCGCAGAGTCCGGGCTGAAAATATTTCAAAGTTTAATATTGTCTCTATCCACATTAACTCTCTCTAGATTCTTTCCAATTCCCGAGGTTTGGTAGTCGTACCATGGCAGGCTACCTCCACTGATCCGTAAATCATCTCCTTACCAAAGTTGGTTACAGGCAGCATTGACACATGGTTTAGTGATATTTTTCAAGATATCCCACAGCGTTTACTGCAGAGCAGCCTTCTTTAAAGAGGCATATGAGGTCTCTAGGTTTTGTTAATAAAATTGAATTGGAAAATGACCACTTCGAAAAAGGTCTGCGTGCGCAGCGAGAGCCTGATTAAATATATGAGCGATACCACTAGTGTACGGACATGAGGGAATATGATTACATCAGGTATTACCATTTTGGGTTGATGAATGTAAGAAGCATGAATTATGTAATAGAATTAATGAGGTGACTAGCAGAAAAGAACTTAGTAACTGATTACTATCAGTATATTCGTATATTCACTTGGTTGTAAATGTTGAGAATGATTTAAATTGAGGAGTGAGTGGAATTAATTCATTTATATGAGAAAATACGTGTGCATTGGAGAAATAGGACCTTCATGAAAAACTTGTACATGTCTCAGACTGCTCTGGTGGATAATTGGATGCTGAGTTGAGCTGGGCAATGGTAGGAAGGGATGTGATATAGGGTGGCTATTATCACCTGTGCTTTTCAATGCACATATATTCAAATGTAGGAAATTATGGAAGAGGCATAAGAAGAACAGGAGATAGGAATACAAGTTGGTAGGGAATTTGTAAAATCAGAGAGGTTCCTTAGTGTGCTTAGGAAAATAATTTTTTGTGTCATGTGGTTACTTATGCAGAACAGTATTCAGGACTTCACTTTTTGCCGGTTTGATAAGTTCTTCACTAATTGGATGGGACTTTCCAGATTTGCCATTTCATAGTGAAATATTGTGTGGAGCACGAAAACCATCAGCAATATGTTTTGAAGCATTATAAAAAAATATTTGAAAGAGTTGGACGATTTTCTACTCTTACACGAAGAGACTGACATATTGTTTAAGTCATTTCTGTCTTGTCTGGATATGCCTTCAGAAAACGGTCCACCAGTCTGGAAGGTTCCACTGCTTCATTTGAAAATACTCTTTCGCATAGTAAACACATACTTAGTCATGTACTGGTTTATATGGGGCTATATAAATCCGTACTTACGATAACCCATATTATGCCACATACAATTCTTCTTTGACGAGTCATTCACTGCGATTGTGATTCTACAATAAAAGTTTAAATATTAAATTTTGTTAGGATAGAATTTAATATATATATATATATATATATATATATATATATATATATATATATATATATATTTATGTGTGTGTTTATATATATATATATATATATATATTATATATATATATATTCACAAAGGAATGGATACAAGGAAAAGGGATTGGAACACATATAAAGGACGAACACAGGAGAGGTGGGGAAGGCGGAATCGAGCAGATCACACGCGAAAAATTATTTACTTGACGGGGAATTGAGAACCGGATCTTTCAAATTGGCGGGCCGATGCTCTACCCACTTGAGCTGTCGAGGAAACGTAATGTATACTGAGATCTGCGGGTCTTTATCCAACCAAGTGCTTCCAATTCTTTGCCAAGAGATGGTGCCAGGGGGCTGTTTCACCCACCATGTAGCCCGTCTCTCTCCTCTCGCTATACGTGCCACAAAATGCACTGTTTCTATCCTTTGTGATGTATAATTGCTTACCTACTGTCCGTCCTCTTGTGTGTCTAGTACATCTCCTTTTGTTTGTGAAACAGTCTCCAGATGCAAAGTTAAATCTATATCTGTTTAGTACAACCCACTGATGACTACTATTTGCTTGCGATTTGACAAGAAATGAGTTTGAGGAAAAGACCTAATGGTAAATTTAAGCTGCATGTGTTAGTCCAGGATGACAAGATAAAGAAGAGAGTTTCCAGTACAGCTGCATCTACACAATATCCCGCAAACCTCTGCAAGGGGTCAGCAGCCAACCATGCAGTACAGACATATATTTACATAGACACACCTGTAGACTCAAATATTCATTTTTTCCATGGTAATTCAGGAATCATGATAGATAGAAATCAAAGTTATAATAGTTATAGGCAAGACATTAGATTTAAACGTTGGGACATAATTAATGCTACATCCATCCGCATAATACGGATCTACATAAGATCTATAGTATATTAACGTACATATTTTTATACGCATGCGTATGTTGGTTTCTGGTATATATATTTTCATGTGCGTAGGTTAAAGTGGGTTTTGCATGGGTACGTGTATATGCGTCTGTTGGTGTGATTTGACAAGCTTCTGGTATTGCCCATGTGGTTTGATTCTGTTTTACAGATGGTCACCTAAGATCCACTGCCATATACTCTAGTAGCGCCTTGCGGGGTGCAATGTAAATTTAATCCTGCGTATCATTTTCTCATTGATACCATAGCATTCAAGTTTGTGTAATAATTTATTCTGTGGGACTTAACCGAATGCTATTTTCATATCCAGAAATTATGCATTAACTTGTATGTTGTTTCCTCCTAATCAAAGTATATTGTGTATGAATTGTCAGTTCCATAATGAGATACCTTGATTAAATTAACTTTTTAAGTCATAACCAACACGGATTCAAGAAAACCCGTCCATGCGAGACCCAATTAGGATTGTTTATGCATGACTTTCTTTTGTCTGGTGAAAGTGGTAGAAAAGTGCATGCGATCTTTTTAGAGTTTCAAAAAGCATTTGATAAGGTTTCCCATGGTAAACTTATTAATAAATTAAACATCATAGGTATAAACAAGGATGCAATAAATTGGGTTGTAGACTTTCTGTCAGAGTAGGAGCAGAAGGTAGTCGTTGACGGCGCTAGTTCTGACAGCGTTCGAGTCACGTCGGGGGTACCTCAGGGAAGTGTAATCGGGCCGTTGCTTTTTTCGATTTTTGTAAACAATTTTAACCGCGAAGTGAAAAGTAAGATTGGATGTTAGCGAATGACATGGTTATTTATCGGGAGATATCTGAAGATGTGGATCGTATTATTCTAGCATAGGATTTAGATTGCATTACTAAATGATGTTCTAACTGGGGAGTGTCATTAAATTGTCATAAATGTTCTGTTGTAAATTTCTTTAAAAGCTCAACTGGATTTGTATACAAATAACCTGGTGTTTACCTAGAAGTAGTTGATACGGTAAAATGTCTAGGCGCTACATTCACTTCAAACTTAACTTGGGGTACCCACATGCGTAGAATCTGCGGGAAAGCATATAAACAATTGGGATTTATTAAAGGAATTGTCAGCAGATATGACTCCAAGGTCAAGGAACGCTATTACCACGCCCTTGTATGGCCCCATTTCGAGTATGCATGTCGTTTATTGTATTTGAGTGAAAAAGGGTTCATTCAGGAAAATGGGAAGATTCAACGCCGGTTTCTTTAAAAACTCGTGCGATAAAACGAAAAGCGTCGCTGAAATGTTTCTGGAGTTGGAGTGGGAATCATTAGAAGCAATACGATTCAATTCTAGGTTGAATTCAATAAATTAAATTACATCCAAACGTTTAAGCACCAGGTCTTGCAAGTTATTTGCACTCCAACATATATTGGTCCCCTGGATAATGTATATAAAATTTGGGAAATAAATGCCATAAGTATTCTACTCGGGGACCCCTTCTTCTCACGGACAATTAGGGATAGCAGCTGTAGGGTTGTATTCGGAAAACACAAAACCCGCCGCACAACCTTGCGGCGGCTTGCGGGGTATTATTTAGATGACGTTCCCATTGTCAAATAGCTCAATTATCATGAGTTTTTTTCCGAGGGATTAAAGAAGCTGGTACTGCGTAGCAAAAACTTGTTATAAGTAAATGACGGTTATGAAGAAAGGTGGCGTTGGTTTGTAGATGACTAAAAAATTTAATAAAATATTTTTTAAATATATTTTTTATAAAAACCGTGTCTTACTTTTTGAATATTGATCGTGTTGGTTATAAGGATTCAGTACGGCTTATTTCATTATTTTAGCAGCATCAGAAATGAATCGCATACTGTACTAAAATGATAATTTCCATTTTTTAGCTATAAATTTAAATGTAAAATTACCAAGACAAATTAATTAATCAAAAAAATTTATTTTATAGAACAGGTATTTATTAAAGAGAACAGAGAACAATTTCTGCGGCACATATAGCATTTCATTTTATTAATTTATTGACAATTATCCTGAACATTTATCAGACAATAAGACTCGTTTTTAATCGTTGTGAACAATTTTTTCAATAATTAGAAAATGAAAATAATTAGGCTTGGTCCCCATCACCCAGTTAGCCTGGTCGACCCCGTCTGTCACCACGGCCCGGTGAGCGCCAACCAGCCTCTTTGGACTATCCATCATATCCCCCATGCTTTCCATGTTTATGCAAGGGGCAATGGTTTTTCTTTGGCCGATAAGATTTCCATGGGCTTAGGTCCAGCCGAGGAATGTCCTTGCAATGCTTCAGAGGATTCCTGAAGAGGTAGAAATAGAACAATTTCAATGGGAAGGCATCACCCAACGCCCACCTCGAGCAGTTAGTGTGCGATTCAGATCGGTTCGAGGTGATGGCACAGAGCTGTAGTGATGGCAGATTTGCTATTTTGGCTTTCGTCCATCACTCTAGCAATGGTGAGTGTGCATGTAAAATAAAATTACAGTGAATAAAGAAACCATCTGCTTAAGAACGAATTTTCTACCTCAAATTCAAGTTTTAAAACGACATTAACACATACACAAGATGTGGAACATCTATAGATCCTCATGTAATATCAGGTAAGCAGATAGTTGGAATTTTGAAGAAGTAAACGTTTATTGAATAAAATGTCGCCATTTTTTCAGCCCGTTTGAATTATTATTTAGCATTTAACTCATATTTCTATTAGTTAAACATCCCCGAGTTCTGTGCTTTGGATCATATCCAAGGTTAGGCCCTCGTTATTGATCCCAATCACCCCCACACTCACAATCAATACTCACTTTTCGCTGATGATGCTGAAAGCATCCTCCTGCATGTACTTCAAGTCCACAAGGTTATCACAGAGAAGGCTCGACAGGGTGACCTTCAAGATGGCCTTTAGCTGATCTATAAGGATATAAAATGCTCGGATTATGTACACTGCCAGTAGATCTAACAATTGTGTGCCACATTTGAGGTTCATCCACCGTAAATTACTCCAATCACCCGAAGACTCTTTTTATAGGCTAATAAGAAGCCTCTAAAAGTTAAGTTTAGCCATTTGTTGATTGGTACACATCTTTGGAAGAAGTGTGTCCATCACTGAATAGGCCCTGATTGCCTATTGGTAGCTAGTCTTAATGCCAAATCGTGAATGCGATTTAATTTATTATTCATAGCGTTCGCAAAAATTTTCACGGCTACGGATTTCAAGGCTGGGTGACTGACTTTTAAGTAACTCTATTCAGGTAAAGAATTCCTTAAGGGCCACGAACTCACGTGGAAAGAACAAAGAACTCAGGGTTTAGAGGATTGCTTTACAGTTGACGCAGTCAGTGCAGAGGCATAGTTTTCAACCCTAGATGTATTTTGGAACTGTTTTCCTTTGACCAGAGCTACTGCCAAGTTTCTCATCGCATCAATGTCACATCAGGGAGGTCTTTCCAATCTTGATAGCTTTCTTTATAACCACCCGGCACCAACTTCCCTCCACATACATAAAGTAACTCTACAGTGCTAACGTGCCTCTCCAACTCCATTTTCATTTCTATTAAACCATCTCCTATTGACATCTTAATATTTCAAGCCCTTGAACTAAGTATTAAGGGCTCTAGAGAAGCAATCTGAATCCTTGTTGTCTCTATCTGTAGGGAGTCTGTAGGGAACGAAATCTGATCCAGTGGAATGTGGCTATGTATTCAAAAGAATAAAATATTGTCTTTAGAAATGTCTAGAGTTTGCTGAGATATTTAATATTGCCACCACAACTGGTGTTTTAACATTAAACCATCATTATCTTTGGATAAACTGCCACATGGCAGTGCTGGATACCTCACGCAATGTCAAAGGCTCAATAGAGACCCTTCTCTTTGCTCTCAAAGTATAGTTGAACTCACCAATTCCCTCATATGATATTCTTTGATATGATATCCCCTGATATGATTTTTCAATTTATTCATTCCAAAGAAAAGTGTCATTGGAAGAGGGAGAGCCCAGTCGACACTAAGTTTTAGATCCAATAGTAGGAATATGTACAATACCAAAAAATCAAATCTTTCCAATATAATCATATATCAATTTGAAGGCTGCAAATACTGTCTTTATGCTTGATTAGGGTGTATTACGTTCACGAGTAATGCACACTGCAAGGTTGTTGAGGATATCACAACTCTAAATGTGCTATAAGGGGACGTTATATAACCACGAATTAGAGAAATTAAATTTCTCAAGAGGAAAACAATAATGTAGACATAGTGCAGATTATGGCTTCATAAAAATTAACCGCTCAAGATCAGCAGTTGATTAATGACATTCCTAAAGTTAATCGCGTCTTATTTAATAGATATATATCCGGAGAAGGAATCGTTCCTTCCTGCTCACAAAAAGGACCTATTTCCTGTATTTTTATTGTAAATGAGAGATTAAAAAAGAAAAGAGAATGCCTTATTTACGAGAACTGCGAAATCAGGTGTAGTTTGAAAGGTCTGTATTGTACCAAGCGCAAAACACAAAATTTGTACTTTTACCTTTGGTGAACTTCCCGGGTCCATGGGCATGATCGAAGAAGTACCGGTCGCCCGACCTCCAGCGGAAGAACTGCTCCGCGATGATGCAGCCGAAGGTGGGGCCAACAAGAACCGAGTCGTCACCGTCCACGCAGTGGTCCTCCAATGACCCACCTACTATCAGATCCACGTCATTGACTGAACTGTAAAGTTCCTTCAGCTGCTTGATGCTCTGTGTTTTAGAGAAGACGGGATTACCTGTTATATTTAGTCAAGGTTCAGCAAGGCGTAGATGATCGAAGAAACGGCGAAGTAGAGATTGTAGTGCAAGAGAGGATACGATCAAGTTATCATTGAGAAAAACAGTATTCCATTATTCTTTCCCTCAAGTGATTACATTCTACCAACGGCATATCTTCAATTAAGCCACGATTGTTAAGAATATTGCGGTTACATTGAATTTGTGGGAAGTCAGTGGACATTATTTAAGGTCATATACAGTATGTACAATATGTAGAATCACTAAAATTCTGAAGTCAAAAGTTGGTTGGTAGCAACTGGTTCCGATTCCAATACTGACTTCCTCACGATAGAAAAATTCCTTCTCCCATTTCGATAACTTTTAAGAAATCTCAGAAGCGAAGTCAGAAATTTCAAATGCAAGAGACAATGGCGAAAGCTTTGTTAATTCATAGAATGAATGTTCATAGAAGCGGGTATATCCAATGCTTGATTTTACTAAACTTGTCGCTCCTACTCTGCCAGGAGAGGGGCAAATACCTTTTTAGACATGACGTCTTTGAAATGCTCAAATTTCTTGGCCCTGTGGAGTCCGCACATCTCTCGCATATCGTTGTAAGTGGGCAACCCATGGTCTCTGCCCCTCTGGATGTCTATGCTCACCAGGTCCTGCCCAAAGGGTTTCTTAATCTTCGACAACTTATTCGTGACCTGGAAAAGAAACGGGGGAAAACGGTTTGAAAAATGACGCATAAAAAGTGACAGCGAAAATGTGTATTACACAAAGAAGGCCACACACGACTCAAGGAAAGTATCAAGGAGAAAGTACTTCCTGCATATCTTATGAATTGTCCCTCGGGTGTATGAAAGCAATAAGCTCAAATCGAACAGTTTTAAATGACTCGAGGTTAAAAATATAAAACTTGAATTCGTTTTTAAGTTATGCCATCCAGGTTTAATAAGATATGCATTTTGATTCCCACAATCGTTGTTTGCAATTTGATCCTGTATAATTTTCCACGCAATATATTAGGGATATCAATCGGTATGTTCCGAATGCTCGTATATTCCAGGTTATATAAAGTGGTTAACATTTTCTGTTTGTGCCAATGTGTCACGCTTATCTTCCTGATACAGTCAACTATTATGTTTCATAGATTTGATGCACATTTCTGTAACAGCTCTTTAAGTATCCGTGCTTGAGTCCCTCCTGATCCTGAATATTGTTTTTGAGATTGTCTACGATAGATTGATAAATCTTTTGCGAATAATGGCGTCGTTTCCCATACTGAATTCTTGATCTTGGATATCATAGGCTGTCGTTGTTTGAAAGGTACTATAAAACTTTCCAAATATTTGTCCATGACTAGTTACAATTAGATATGTTTAGCTACATGCTTGAAGATCTCCCTTATCTTTCTGATAGATGGATAAGAGAACTATAATATCAGAGTTTTCAGTGGATTACCTACGTCTGCTAATAGAGGGTGACGCAGTGGGCACCCTACATTCAAAAAACCACTGAAGAGCGGGCAGTTAAAAAAGCGAAGTGAGAGAAGGAGGCATTAGCTGGGAGAAACAAAGCCATTATTTTGATAGTTACCACGCAGTAATCTGATGCGCATTGAGCCTTTTTTGTCGTAGAAACGTTCTTTAAAAACAATGATGGTATGGTTGCGACGCAGAGGGCTTTTCGTAGGCGGTTTAGTTTAACTCATCATGGTAGGGATCCTGATGCTAAATCCATTACGACATAGATTACTTGTGTACTGGCGACAGGATCGGTATTTCCTAGAAAAATAGCTGGGAGACCTAGGGATCAGCAACAACTAAACTCCAAATAAATACATAAGCAGCATCAGCTGTTATCAAACCCTAAAGGTTCCCGATCGCACCTCACAACCTCTGCCTCTTTGTTACACATTCATCTACACACACATTAATGACACTTCATCAGTTATTCATTAAGGGTTCTGGGGTGAGGTCCACGTTTGACGTGACAGAATCAGTTAAGACCACCTCTGATATAAAACTGCTCTCGCCAAACAAAATTACCTCCGTGGAAAACTTCCAGGGTCTAAGTAAAAACTCATGTAACTCATGCAAAAAGATTAAAGAGTAAACCGTTTCGGATGTCTTCTTATACCTCCTTGGTGATGAATTTGTCAGCGCTCTGAGCGGGCTGGTTGGTCATCCCCCGGAACGTAGACGTCAGAAAGTCGTGACTCTCCAACCAGGTTGAAAAGAATTCCAAGTCACTTAAGTTGTAGGTCTTCATTGGACATCTGCCCTCACCCTGGGTCCTGAAATCGCAAGGGTCACATAAAAATGAAGGAGACAAGGGCCAATACTTAAAGCTTTGCATATATGAATATGTTTATAAATTTGAATTAAAACAAATGCATCATTTGTCCGGATTGAAGCACCGCACCCTGTGCATAAATAAATCAAAAAAAATATATGTATATATATATATATATATATATATATATATATATATATATATAATATATACACACACACATATACATATATCTTCGAAACAGAACGCTATTTGACGACGAACAAATATATAACAACAGGGATATAGACTTTTATACTCAGAAACATTAAGAAAGGACACACATCCAATTTTGACGACAGGGCCGTCATCCAAACCCACATACGATTTATGTATCCTTTCTTTGTGTTTGTGAGTGCCAAAAATCTATATCAGTGTTCTTATGTATATGTATGTAATAAGAAAAAGATATAAGCTTAAAAAATGTAAGAAGGAAGGACCTTATTGACTGTGTTTGGACTACATGTCAGCTCATTTTTGAGTGAGCAGTGTTTTTGTTGTTTTAATCTAGATACGCATATATATATATATATATATATATATATATATATATAGTATTATTATTAGAAGGTAATCTACCGGTTAAGGTAGGTTTTTGGATGGACAAACCCAAATCATAAATATTTATGAGTCCTAACGAAACACAATCCAGCAACCTAATCTTCATCAGGTCCCTCTTCATCTCTGAGTACTTCCTTCCTCCCTTCATCCCGTTCAACATCACTATCCTGTTCCTGTTCTTTCCTCGTTTGCATAACATTCTCACCTCTATAACAGTCTACAACATCCTACTGCCAATTAATACGCCTATCATCCATTTTTCCTGCCTCCATGGTATTTCTCCCAACAAACCGCTGTCTTCGCCCACCATACCAATTACTTCCTCATTTGTTTTCTTTTCGGTCCATTTCACATTCTCTATTCTTCTCCACACCCAAGTTTCAAAACCCTCAAATCTACATATATCCTTCTGCTTCAATAACCACATTTGCGTGACAGACATACCTGTAGCTACGCTCATTTTTAAAGTTTCCTTGATATGGAACGTTGTTCCCTTTCTGATGATCTTTTATCTAATCCTCTCGAGTCATTCCTTAATATCCTTACTCAACGTCCCTGTCATCAAATCCCTCCTGCTTGTGAAAGCCTCTTTGCCTAGAGCAATTCTTCTCCTTACGTCCCCATTACTTTGACCGTGCTGATCCAAAACACTTCCGAGATACGTAAACTGTTCTACCTGTTCTAGTTGTTGCCCTCCTATTTAAATGTTTAGCCTCGCCTTTTTCATCCTGGAAAATTGCATAGCCTTTGTTTTATTAATATTTATTCTCATCCCTTATCTGTGGCACTGAATTTCCCCGTTCCCCACTCGCACCTTTGCAGTCTGAGATATGTACAGATTGTAGATTAGCCTCCTGTCCCTTGAATCTATTCTTATTTTCTGCAATATACACATCAGGTTTTCCCAATTCAATCTACCAAACGCTTTTTCGAAATCTACGAAACAGGCAAATAATTCCTGATTGTATTTTATATTCCTCTCGATTAATAATCTAATTACTGCAATGGGATTACGCGCAACCCTTTCCTTCCTAAACCCAAACTGATCATCCCCTAAGTAATCATTTGACCTACTCTCTATCCTTTTGTTGATGGTCCTGAGAACAACTTAAGCTACGTGTGATATCAAACGTATTGCTCTGTAGTCCTCACATGATGTAACATTTACCTTTTTCGGAATAGGAACAAACACTGATACCACTGTTTTCCGGCCAGATTTCTTTCTAATAGGTACTACGAATCATTCCATATAGCCTCTTCCTCCCTCATTTTTCTAAACATATCAGTAGTTCTGCGGAAATATTATCCATGCCCACAGCCTTATTTAGTTTCATCTTCCTTAATTCCCTTTCTATCTCATCGTCGAGTATTCCCTTCCTCTGCAAGTTCCTCATACCCTCGCAATACGCTCTTCACCATGCTTCATTTGCTGTATTTGTTGCCCGTCTCAATTTGTTGTTTAACTCTTTGTACTTCATTTTGCCGAACTCTGTGTTTACATTCTTCCATTTTCTTCACTCATTTATCTTTGCAATCATCGTATCTGTGATCCACGATTTCCTTGTCATTTTTCGTTGACGATTCCTATAGTGTCTATTGCGGCTTCCGATATCTCTTTCTTGACACATTCTCTTTTATTTTCGATAGTACGCAGCTCTTTACGGTCCTCCATGACTTTCTCTACAACCTGCTGGTACTCCTTCCTTGTCATTCCATTTAATGCTTCTACATTCTATTTCCTAACCTGCCGACCCTGCCTGATATTTTTGAAACGGCCGCTACATTCCATAACAACTAAGTTGTGGTCAGAGTCCGCATCCGCTCCCGGAAAACAGTGCGAATTTATCACACTGTTCCTTAACCTGTGCCAATTCAGAATAAAATCTAACTGATACATTTCTGAGTCACCTGGCATTTTTCGTATGTACCGTTGCCTTTTGTGGTGCCTACAAGACGTTTAGGTGATGACTAACCCGTGTTAATACAATTATTTTATCTCCGCGGTCATTCCTCGCGGTTAGACCGTAGTCCCTCACCTCGTCACCATCTCTCCTTTCTCCTACCGTCGCATTCCAATCCCCCATCACTATCAAATGTTTCCCTGCAGGAACAACGTGATATTCTCTTCTAACTGATCTACATCTACATTATACCCCGCAAGCCGCCGCAAGGACGTGTGGCGGAGGGTGTTAGATCACCAACCGTAAAAAGAACAATACCACATGCAAAACAACAACATGGAAAATTACACCCCAGCAGCGCAACTGATCGTTTATCCTATCTACCTCTTCCTCCTTATGTTCGCTCGGTGCTTTTATCCTTACTAGTAAAATTCTATGCGTTGCTTACTCTATGTTGACTACGCTTCTTCCTACCTCTTTATTTAATATTATGGCAATCCCTCGTTGGCTCCCGTCCCCGCCGCTGTTTATGTATGTATGTATGTATATATATATATATACGACGAATTGCCTTGCCGTTTTTAGGCGGCTTTGTTTATCAGAGGTCGCCTAGTTGGGCTTATGCTCTGTGTCTCAGTATATAATTCCTTTTTCTTTCTGGAGCACCACCAGCATCGTTGTTTTTGACCTTTTTTATATTTATTTAATTATTTTCCGTATTATTATTGGAGTGTGACATTATTAGGTCTCTTATATTTATCATAGGGGCCTATTTTATTTATTTTTGTGTATGTCATAGCCCTATTTGGGTTTTCTTTTAACTTATCATAGTATGTTTTACACCTTGTTAGTAGGAGATCTGAGAGTTTTTCTATGCCTGTTTTTTGGTATACATTCTCATTTTCCTCCCAGGGGGGGAGCCCAAAAGCCAGCCTCAGGGTCTTCCGTTCTGTGCTATATAATTTGTCCATTAGGGATCTACTGAGTAGTCCCATCCACGCAGGGGCTGCGTAGGTCAATATTGGTCTTATTATTGCCGAGTATATTAGAATTTTTATTTCCTTAGGGGTGGCGTTTTGTCGGATAATCGGTGCCAATTGCGACCTTATTGCGGCCGCTTTATCTCGTATCTGTTTGATATGTATTTTAAAGGTCAGTCTGTCATCTAAGTCCTCCTAAATATTTGATGCTTTGACTCCATTCAATCGGTTGTTGTCCAATCCTGATACATTCACAAGATGCTTCACGTGATCCTGGGTGGACGAAAAGTATTGCTTTGGTTTTTTGGATATTTATCTGCAATTTCCATTTTTTATACCACGATATTATCTCGTCCAATGCATCTTGTGCTCTTTCTTTTATTGAGGTCATGTTTTTCCCTTTTACCAGGATTGCGGCATCGTCAGCGTAGAGGGCAGTTATACTTCGCCAGTCATTTCTGTGCTTTGGGAAGTCGGCTGTATAAATGTTGAATAGCAGAGGGCCTAATATGGATCCTTGTGGGACACCAGCTTTGGCAGTTTTGTTGTCGCTTTTTTCTTCGCCCCATTTGACTTTAAAAGTTCTTCCGTCTAGGTAAGACTTTGTCCAATTTATCATCCATTTGGGGAATTTCCAAAACTCCATCTTTTGAATTAGGCCCCCATGCCAGACCTTGTCGAAGGCCTTAGATAGGTCAATGAAAATACCGATGGCTTTTTCTTTTTTGTTGTAAGCGTCACTTATGAAGTCTGTGACTCTGTGAATCTGTTGTTCGGTTGAATATCCCTGGCGGAATCCGAACTGTTCTTGTGGTATGACTTCCTTTAGCTCCGCGTATCTCTTGATGTGCGGTGCTACAACCCTTTCAAGGAGCTTACCCAGGCTCGAGAGGAGGGATATTGGTCTCAAGTTTTCCTCTTTTAGCGTTTTCCCCCCCTTTTTAGGGATACATTTGATCAAGGCCTTCTTCTAATCTTTCGGGTGGTATCCGAGTGCGATTGACGCGTTAAAGATCCTTACCAGATACTGACCGGCCGCTTCCGGAAGTCTTTTTATTATTTCGTTAGAGATGTTGTCCTCTCCCGGGGATTTCCCGTTTGGGAGCTTGGCTATTTCTTCAACAACATCATCCAGTGTGATAATTAGTTGCCCCTCCGGTGACCAGGCGTCGTTTTTGTTCAATGGTTTTATTTCGGCTTTTTCGGCCCCCGGGTCGTTGGTCGTAAAAATGTTTTCATAAAATTTTGCCATATGTTTGGCCTTTTCTAGGGACGTCGTCAGGGTCTCTGTTTTTGTTTTTATACTTGGGTCACTGGTAGGGGATTTCCGTAGTTTCTTTGCTAACTTCCATACGGAGTGATTGTTTTTATTTAGTTCTGCTAGTTGCTGATTGAATTTAGCAGTCCTAGATTCCTCAATTGAAGTCCTTATTTTTTTGTTAAGATCTTTAACCCTATTTTTAAGTTCTCGGGTGCCTAGGCGATAGTATGATCTTCTAAGAGCATTTCTTTCTTTAATGAGGGTTTTTACCTCATCGCTTAGCTTGAGGTAATCATACGGCCGTTTCTTTGCCATCGGTATCCCTTTTTTCATGCCTTCCACAATGGCATTTGTTATTTCTGCTACCATCTCGTCTATCGTCTCAGTCGTGTCTGGGCTGCGGCTCTTTTCTAAGCAGTCTACGACAGATTCCCTGAAGAGTGGCCAGTTTGCTAACCCAAGAGAGGGTCGTTTAGTCCTTTCCAGGTTTATTATCGGTTTAGTCCCAATGCTTAACAATACCGGGTAGTGGTCGCTTGTTAGGTTTTTATAGGTAATGGCTTTCGCTGGGCTCCTTACATTTTTTAATATTGCGAAATCGATGACATTTTGGCCATGTACCCTCGTAGGTTCGTTTGGGGCAATTATTTTTGCTTTGAGATCATTTGTCCATTTTCTGATAAGTTTCCCGTTTTCGTTCTTTGTCGGGCAGTCCCAGTCATAATGTTTAGCGTTAAAATCGCCACCAATAATTGTTGGTTCGTCAGAGTCTAAGAGGGCGTCAAATTCTGGTTTTACCATACTTTTTCTTGGTGGGAGGTAGCAGGAGTATATTTTTATCTTCCCTTTGTCTATTAAAATTTCCAGCCCTATGCTTTCTAAATTGTTAGAGGTTAAAATCGGCAAATCTGTGGTAGTCAGCTCTTCTCGTACTGTGATTGCTACGCCTCCTGCAGCTTTTTGTCTCTGTGTAAGGGCTCGGTCATTCCGTCTTATTTTATAACCGGGGAGTTCCCAGCTAACGTCAGTTTTTAGATGCGTCTCTGATAGAAGGCATATGTCCACCTTATTCCTTCTGAGGAAATGAAGAAGCTCGGGCGTTTTATGCTCTAGCCCTCCGTTAACATTCCACAGGCAAATGACCAATTTTTGTTTATCTTTATGTCTATTTTCCATGATAGTTGGCGCTTGTAAGTATTATGCCGCTTATTTTGGTCATCATTTCCTGTAACATTTGCATTTGTAGTTGCATCATTTTCCCGAATTCGGACATGGTTTTTATAAGGTCGGATATTTCGGGGATATGTCCGTATGTTTTTTCGGTTTCCTGGCTCTCGGTCCTAATAGTACCTGTCAAGTCCTTTCCTTCTTCCGTAGATTTCCCTCGCTCTTGTGCCTTTCTTTGCCATGGGTTGATGGCCGGTGCAGGTTTGAAGGTTCTATTTGTATACATATATATATATATATATATATATATATATATATATATATATATATATATATATATATATATATGTATATATATATATGACTTTCTTATTTATATATATATATATATATGTAAGAAAGCCATTAATCGTGTTATTTACAACATTTATAACTCGAGAACAGCTGAACCGATTGCCATGATATTTGGTTTTTTCAATACGACTCATTCCAGAATAGCAGAATAACTTCAAAATATCGTAAAAGGATTGTATCTTAAAACATCGTATTGTAATTTTGAGTGTAACTATTTATGGTTTTCTGGATTTATCTCACCCCAGAATAGCAATAGTAGTAAAACCATTAAAATATCGTATCGTATCGTTGACTTCATTGATATTTGGTTTTTGGATTCGTCTCAGCGCAGTATAGCAGAATAGCAATCATCAATTCGTAAAAGTATCGTTTCATAATATCGCATCGTTAAATATCGTATCGTACCGCTTCATCGAAGATTTTTCAACGTCAGAGGGAAGGTGACGCGAATCATGGTCATCCGGATGTGGCTTCTAGTAACTGATGCTCATGGCCGTATTTATATAGTTCATCCGGAGAATGATGAATGCTGTTACTGGTGAAAGTTCGAGGGCCAACATCGTTCAAATCACTACGAACTGTTAATGGTATAGTGTACCCAACATTTCGTGCTGCATGTCAAGAACTCAATTTGCTTGAAAACGATAATTATTGAGACATGAAAATGGCTGAAGCAACTATTTCTGAATCTCCGAGTCAGATACGCACATTATTTGCTATCATCCTTTCGACATGCTTCCCATCCAATCCAAGTGATCTGTGGAACAAATACAAGGATAACATGTCAGAAGACATTTTACATCGAATCCATATTCGATAGATTCGATGTAAAATGGATCAAGTTTAAGAAATCTCAATATTTTGGTAAATGAGGAGATGCATAACCAGGCTTTGCTGTTGATTGAGGACATGTCTTACCTCAGGTGCGGCAGTTTATTAGTGAATTTAGAAATTCTAGCGCCAGATCGTGGAATGAACGACAAGTTTAATCGGGAATTGGAACATATACGAGAATATGATCGAGGTGAATTAGACCAATCAGTTCAAACGAATGTACCCCTGCTGAACACCCAACAAAAGGAAGTGTATGATACATTAATGAAGCCAATAAATGATGGAAATCGTAGTTTTTTTTCCTGGATGCCCCTGGTGGAACTGGGAAGACATTCCTCATATCTTTGATTTTGGCCACTGTTCGAGCGAGATCGGACATTGCGGCAGTAGTTTCTTCTTCTGGCATAAAGGCCACACTGTTGGAAGGATCCCGTACGGTTCATTCAGCGTTACTGTTGCCGTTAAGCCGCGGTCACGACACGCATAACCTAGGCTCTGCCTAGGTTATGCGTGTCGTGACCGCGTCCGCCCTGCCATACTCCCTTCCTTCCCGACGGACGAGGGCTCTGCCTAGGTTATGCGTGTCGTGACCGCGTCCGCCCTGCCATACTCCCTTCCTTCCCGACTGACGCGCGTTGGGTTACTGAGGGTCTAGCCATCCATAGGTTGCGTATACCTCTGTAAATGGTGCATTATAACTGTATGTTGCATAATAAACGATTGTTTGCGTAAGACTCGGTGTAGTTATTCTGACTTTCCCCGATACCCTTTGTGTCGCACCATTAGGAACGCCTCTTGCGACATCAGGAAATCAAACATAATTAAGAAAAAACCACAAATAAAAGTCACAAATTTGTACAATCCATCAAAAGGAACATGGTATACATACATGCAAAAACTCTAACATCCCACCAAACTACTAACTGGCATACGCATGAACCTCGAAAAAATAAGTCTATAATTCAATTCTTATCCTCTCATTGATTCCATCACATTTAAGTTTGTGTAAATATACTATGAGGGACTTTGTCGAAGGCTTTTTTGAAATCCAGGAATACTGCATCGACTTGTGTGTTGTTTTCCCCGATCTAAGTATATCGTGGATGAAGAGACCAAGTTGTTTCTCGCAAGATCTGCTTTTCCTAAATCCGTGCTGGTTGTGGATTAGTATTTTCCTACTATCAAGAAATCTCATAATGTTAGTACAATAATGTGTTACAATATTTTACAAGAGATCGATGTTAAAGAAATGGGTGGGTAATTGGTTAGTTTATCCCTATCGCCACCTTTATAAATGGGAGTTATATGGGCTAGCTTCCAGTCGCGAGGCACTGAGCCTTTTTCTATCGATTTTAGAAAAACAATATGTAAAAACGGGGCAATGGCTTCAGCTAATTCCTTTAATATTCTAGCTGGTATTTCATCCGGACCAGGTGCCTTGTGTGCTTTGATACTACGGAGCAGATGTACTATTCCCTGCTTGGTCAGTATAAGATCCCTCATGTGTTCCCCGGGTGGGTGTGGAGGATCGTTTGGTGCGTTTGTGTTTTTATTGTAGACGCTCTGGAAAAAATGGTTTAAAATATTTGCCTTATTCGCGCTATCTGTAATGTTTTCTCCATTTTCCGTCTTCAAAGAATGAACAGTCGGACGTTTGCCCTGTATTTCCCTAACGTAGGACCAGAATGACTTTGGATTTTCCTCAAGATATTCGCTTAGTATTTTAGATTTAAAAGAGTGTAGTGCTGTGCGCATAATACTTTTCGTCTGACTGCGACATTCTTTTAGTTTCTGTTTTGATGTATTCACATTAACTATATCGTCACTTTTTAAACTCTTTTTGAAATTTGACTGTAACTTTCTTTGACTTCATAATGAAGATCTGTCTTCTCCGCTGTACCATCTCGGGTCTCATTGTTGCATCTAAGTGTGGATGTGTACAATATTTAAGTAACATTTCCAAGTTTTCTCTCTTTCGGTTCCTACTGTTTTTATCTCACAATATGGCAATTTAAAAAAAATATTCTCGTAATCCGTTAACGCTTTCCTTGCTGAATAAGCATATTTTAAGCTTTTATTTTTCATTTTCACGAACTTAGTTTTTAACTCTACAAAAATAGCCTTATGGACACTGATTCCGTCCATAATTTCAGTGTTTGTGACAACTTCGAGCGTAGAAGTCTCAAAGATATCAAGTATACTGTGGCCCCGAGGTGGTGATAGAACAATTTGTTCTAAAGATCGTTTTACAAATATATGAAGGAATTCTTGGCATGATTCTCATTCTCATGTTTTTGGCTTATTTTCCTTCTTAGCAAGTGTTCCAATCAATTGACGGTAGATTTGTATCACCAGTGATTATAATAATACTGTTGCTATATTCTTTTTCGAGATTGTATATTTGGCCGTTGAGCTGGTGTAGAACATCTGTATTAGAATCTGGAGGTCTGTGCGAATGGGCTTCTGTCGCTGTAGCTTTTTGTGTGGCACTAAACGCTTTCTATGTAATTTTCGTCGGAATTGTATCGTTGGCTGCTAAGATGTGACTTTACAGCAAAGAATACAACTGTACTCATTCTATTAGGTCTTTCGCTTCTGTAAATTGTGAAACCACTTGGAGAAATGTCATTTTTTGATACGTCTCCCGTGAGCCAACTCTCCGTTCCAACTACTATGCCTGCGTTTTTGCACACAAAATTATGTTCAATATCCGATATTTTGTTTCTAATGCTGCGGCAATTTAATGTTGTAATTTTTATTTGGTCAAGTACTTTTTGTGTTACGGTTTTATGTATGTTCACAAAACTGTTTCTAGACGGTTCATGGTTAACAGAGGCATATGCATTACATTCACTCGCATTACTATATTTTATGTACATATTTCGAGGCACCAATTTTATTAACTCTGCGTGGGTTATATGTGGTTTTAAAGCAAATGCAATTTGTTCTACTATTTTTGGGATCAAATAACATCAAACAAATGGAAAATCTAAATAAACTAAACTGGTTCAAAAAATTTTAGCTACCACCACACCACACGTTACTAGGGAAGAGACACAAATGTAAAGGCAGGCACGCAGGGAGACTCAGGTGCGGTCAATCCAGTTTCAGGAGCAAACTCGAGCACGTCCTTCCCCGGAAAGAGACAGTAAGTGAGTGAACGACGATAGAATGTTGCGGCTACTCACTGAATTTGTCCTTCGATGAGTGTGTGCATGTATCGGAAGGCGGCCGTGGAGAAGACACTCATGGTTGAAGGGTTAACACTGTTGTTGTACGATCCCTTGCCGCCTGAGCCCTTGGCTCCAACCACCAAATCCATCCTCTCTAGAATCTTCTTGCCTGGCGGAGCAAAAGCATATCAGTCTTCGTTGGAATTATATTATTTCCCCTCTTGGATGTTAACATTAGGATAACAATATAATAAATGTATACCTGTATATACACAATACACATACGCCAACACACATGTACGTGTATATATATATATATATATATATATATATATATATATATATATATATATATATATATATATATATATATATATATATATATATTATATTTTTATATATATATATATATTTTTTTTATATATATCTGTGTTTGAAAACCTTATATATGTATACATACACACACACATACTCATATACATACATACTAATATATATATATATATATATATATATATATATATATATATATATATATATAGTATATATATATATATATATATATATATATACATATATATCCGGGGTCGAGTGTAGACCAGAGGTCTGTCTGCTTATGGAGCCGAAGGGGATAGATTACCGTGACGAAAATTTTTCATTTTGGAAAAGAAAGAAATTTCGATGGTTTTTCGCAATAATTCTCCATAGAATGGCCTTCCATTCAAATATGACAAGATGGTCTTCTTCCCGGTAAAATATTCCTCAGGCAAACTAGTTCCCCCATCGGATCCAGGGTGGGGATCATCACTCTAGGTTGATAAATGCAGAATAGGGATATGGAACGTTACGTAACGTACTTTTCCCCTCCTTGTCCAAACCTCCCCATGTTAACCTACCCCTCCAAAACCTATACCTGCCCTAAAATTCCGTTAGCCACCTTTCTCGATTTTCATCATTCCCCGCGGTTCCTTCTGTCCGTGGAAGACGATGTTTTCATCACCAAAAATTTCAGATTAAGTGCGTGCATTAAATATTTTTTTATCTATACTTGTGTTGGCGATTGTAATCTGCCATTAGGCCTCTTTGAGGAACGTATCCAATATACTGCCAAGAAATGACCGATCAATGCTCCCACCTGCCTTAATTCCCTACGCCTTCCGTCGTTTCAGTGCCCTACAATGCAAATCAACATTAGCGCAAGGGTGCGGAATGGGATAGCCCCTTACACTCTGTGCCACTCACCGACTATCCTGGGCAGGTAGTCCCTGTACGTTATGGCCTGGAAGATGGCGGTGACGATCCTCCGGGTCTCCTGGAACAGCCGCTCGTCGTTCCAGTCGTCGTGCATTTCGCGCAGTTGCCTCGCGACCCGATTGTGCTCCCGAATGAGCACCACGTGGTGCGACGCCATCCAGGGGTGCTGGTTTATCCTTTCATCACCTATGTCCACATTCAAAGAAGAAAAACACTAAGAAAACCCTCATAAATCTCTCCATAGCGAGACTTGTACTTTAATGAGAAAAAAGGCATACTCTCTCCCAGGTTCCTAATATTTAGCCGAACTACTTCTACTTTATAAGGCGGCAGGAGGTAGGCAAGCTATCGGAGTTAACTCACCCGTCAGGTAGCAGACGTTTTCCTTGCTGGACCTCTCGTGGCAGCGTTCTAGAAATTCATCGAGGAGCAGCGGGAACTCCTGGGCGACCTTGATTTCCTCCGATGATGAAGAAGATGAAGATGAAGAAGAGGACGAAGACTTTTTCCCGTGTTCGTGAGTTCCATCTTCATCTCCAGACGGGTAGTCGTCGAGCTACGTGAAAGGCGTGAGAGTTACTGCACCAAAAGAAAGATCTAGGAAATAGCGTGTTCGCTACAAGCCTAAAGGTACCACAAAGCCGTCATTCTAAGCTTCAATTCATTACGATTTCACCTTTAGATAGCTATAAGAGTTAAACCCAAAGAAAGCACAAGCCATTTGAATTTAGCACGTCCGTGAATAGCACAAGATATAAATAAAAGATACATTTTGACAAAGTTTGATGCAATCATTTAGAGAGACTGAAATCGCTTAGATTAATGCATTCACTTTTCCATGATTGAATCCTCAATATTAGTCGACGCAAAGAAAATATATATTGGAAAGGTATGCAGAATAAATGCAGCAAAAAACGTAGCATTAGACCAAGTAATAATTACCCTTGCCAAGGTGCAACTTTATTTCCCTTGGGTTCAAAGGAAAGCTAATTCTTTAAACTACTACCTTGATCAAAAATTTCCCGGAATTTATTCAGAAAATTAAAAATACAAGTTTATTCATCTAAATCTATATTGTCCCCTTCAAAGTAATCCCCATCGACTGCAACACACTTATGCCAGCGCTTGATCCAATCCTCGAAACATTTTTTATATTCGGTTTTCGGTATGTCCATCAGTGCTTCCTGCGATTTTTCCATTACTTCCTCTCGGCTGCTAAAACGCGTTCCCCGTAATGGTTTTTTAACTCGATTGAACAGAAAGAAGTCACAGGGAGCCAAATCAGGTGAATTCGGTGGCTGTTGGATGGTATTTGTTGCATTTTTCGTCAAAAAATTACGAATATTGATAGCACTGTGCGACGGTGCGTTATCATGGTGCAAAATCCACGAGTTTCCTGCCCACATTTCTGGTCTCTTTCGGCGAATTGCTTCACGCAAACGTCTCATAACGCCCAAATAATACTCTTTGTTTACTGTCTGGCCTTCTGGCAAAAATTCATGATGCACTACACCGTTGTAATCCATGAAAACCGTCAGCATTGCCTTCTTTTTTGACTGAAAACGACGTGGTTTTTTTGGTCTCGGCTCATTTGGTGAACGCCATTCACTTGCCTGATGTCTGGATTGCGTGTCGTACTCATAAACCCACGTCTCGTCTCCAGTAATGATCCTTTTGATGAATGTGGGATCGGATTCAGCCTCGCAAATCATGTCTTTTGCGACGTCAACACGGTCTCTTTTTTGCATGAAATTGAGGTCTTTTGGCACCAACTTTGCTGCTACACGACGGAAACCCAAATCATTAACCACAATGTCTTGGGCGGATCCATAGGCAATGTTCAAGTCCTCCGCTATTTCTCTGATGGTTAATTTGCGGTTATTGACCAACATTTCTTTTACTTTATCAATTTTTTCACCGACTTTCGATGTCGATGGTCTGCCACTGCGCTCATCATCTTCGATTGACTCACGACCACTTCTGAACCGCTCGTGCCACTGGTAAACGACCGTTTTTTTTAGAGAATCGTTGCCGAAACACTTTTCCAACATTTCCAACGTCCGTGCGCCACTAAATCCGTTTTTTACGCAAAATTTAACACAAGTTCGTTGTTGCAAATTTAAATCCATTTCTGAAATTGTAAAAAATCGCCAACACACACAGAGATAGATGTACTCTTGGCTACGTAACTTTTGCAAATGTCAAGTTATGACACTAAGATTTAAAGGGAATATCAACAACAGATGTACCAATTTAACAAAAAAAACAGAACTCAAATCGGAACGATGGGAGCGCCACACGGTGGTTATTCCGGGAACTTTTTGATCAAGGTAGTATGTCAAGACTATGGTCTATGGAAAAAAATGTGGCGTTTCAGTTAGAAACCTGCTCTTTGAGACTTGACAAGAACATATATGTATGTTAGTGAAGAAAACCTTGTATTTTTCTTTAGTAAGACCTCACATTGAGTATGTGTCGAGCGTATGGGATCCATTAAAAAGGATATTAATAACAGAATCGACATTACTACAGTGAAATGTCGCTATCTTCGTGAAAATTTCGTACCAAAGAAACACAAGGCGTAACACATTTCACACAGAACCTTGGGTGGTAACCTTCAAATATGCGAAGACATAGGGCTAGATTAATATTATTACAAATATGTAAAGCGTGTGGTTTTGCATCTGTAATTGGATATATAATTAGGCCCCCCTAATTACATTGGCAAGGTCATCATATTGGAGAGTTAGATTGTCGAACTGATAGACTAAACTATTCGCTTTTCCCGCGCACTGTTCGCGACACAATATCAAGGTGAACGCCTTATTAAATAGTAAGTACTTACAATCTGGTGGAAAAACAAGATTAAATGTCCACGAAACACTCCAAACCCGACGTCCTATGCCCCCCGCGGAGTGCCCTTGTCCCTGGCGGGGTGTAGGCGAATGTCTATAAAGTCTATTATATTTGTGAATTACCCGTCCGGGACGTGTTCATTACTAACCAGGAATATGTGTCTGAATTGTATGTGCACTTTCGCTCTTTTAAATTATTTTCTTGTACTCTTTGTGTTGGCATAGAATTATCTGCTAACATTGTCATACTCGTAATGTATTTAGGCATGCTGGATTATCGGTGTAAGTCCATATGTATTTTGGTGGATCACAAGGTAACAGGTGCATGAGTAAATAGAGCGGATGTATGTAGAATGGCTGGTGAACTACTACACCCTGCCGCACGTCCTGGCAACGGCTTGCGGGGGATCATGATAAGGTAGATTTAGGAATCGTTATAGAGAAGCAGAGATGATAAAAATTGGAGTGGAGAAAGACTAAGGTCGAAGTTTAAGGTTAGGGGAAGCACTTAAATGGAAGGTAAAAATTAGTTTTTAGGCGGAGAAGAACAGGTAGATATGATAGATTCATTTTGGAGGATGGACAAGTGGGAAGAGCTGCTAATCAGGAAGAATACTATATTAAAACGGATCATTTGGTTAACGATCTATTGTTTGAATACCTCTCCCCAATCCTGGAAGTACCTCTTTCCTTCACAGAAAGACCCAACAACAACCCCCCCTACCCCACTGTAAACCAACCAATCACCTTCCCTGACGCTTAACACCCCTCTCCCCCATCCCCATCAACGCCGATCGCAACCCCACTTTCTTTCCCCTCCTTCTCCTCCCTCTCTCACCCACCCCTCCTCTCCCTCATGAATGGTATGTAAATGGACTGCGACTTGATTAATTTGTACCAAATGATGTCGCTTGACCGTTGAAACTAGTTGCACGTGAATGAAGTACAGTGGGAAGATACATTGTAATCTTCATTTAATTAATGTCAAGACCTTCTATGTGAGGATGAAATGCTTATCAATACATCAATAAGAGACAATACATACATCTCCTTAAAAACTAAAAGAGGTCAGTAGACGTGAAGCCACGCGTCGATGGATTCTGTGTACACAGCCTATGTAAAGAGTCCATGCACAAGTCTGGGTTTTCCGCGAAAAATCCTGATGCTGCACGCCAAGAAAAAGGAGAATTTTCAAATTTGTTTTCATAATAAAAAGCTAAATAAATCAATGACGTAGAAATTTTGGGAAGCAGACTAAAGAAAATACTGCACCAAGATTCTGAATTTCTGGCGCATAAATTGAATTGTGTTTAAAGGGTAATTACGCGATAGAATGGAGGAATATGCCGAGAAGAAGCCGGTGCATTGGCAATATTCTTTTTAGACTGCTAATTCCTAGACCTAACCAGATACAAATAATTGAAGTAAAGGCCTTGTTCGATTTTTAATGACCCATGATTTAATAAACTGCACGGACGCAAATGTGAATTCGAAATAGATTACTGAATCGGGAGGGATCGGCCCCCAAGATGTGATCAATTCTTACCTCGCCGCCGTCTTCAGGTACCTCTCGCTTTTCCTTATAGTGTTGACCCTCCTTCTTCGGGGTGTGCGAAAAAACTTTCCTGGTCTTCAGGAGGCCATTCTTCCACAAACGCAGCTTTTTCAAAATTTCTTGGTCTTCGCCGTAGATGATGGAGAGGTCCATGAAACTGCTCACGTGGTTGATCTGCGGAGAAAGGATATAAAAATAGTAGCTGCAGCAATGTAACCAATAGGAGACTCTCTTTAAAATACGTGAACCGCATTCATAGTCATTTCTCCATAAAAAAATTACCAATTTTAAAACAATCACTAACACGTTTAACTTGATCATCTTTTCCATATTTTTCATTTAAAACTGTGAAAAGGTTATTTTGTCAGTTTATATCGCGATACCTGAATGAGCAAACGAGCAAGGACAGGATTGGGACCGGAAACTGGGGAGATTTTGCTAACTGGGAAAACTTTTATCGGGTAATTGGTATTGACTTCATAGACTTGCATCGAATTCGGAGCCTATTTATCGTTCGGGAGTACCTTTTTCTGTTAAGGCATCGCAGAAGGTATCGAATCAGATTAAGAAGAGCTTAACATTTTTTGTAGGTTAAAGAGTAGGTCAACTAGTGGGAATTTACTTTATAAGCATAACACGGGTTATTCACAAATAATTGAGACAAGAATCTCGGCATATATAATGGAATATTAGATATAGCACATGAGAGTTAGCGGGTAAATATAACTCTTAGAGTAAGTAGAATCAGAATAGGAAATCACAATTGATTGACTAAGAATAGACCTACCTCCGTTGGAAATATCAACTGCCGAAGTTTGAAAAAATGACCGAAAGTTACTTAATGATTAGAAGTACCGAAGCCGATATAGTTATAGCCAGTGAAAGCTGGTTATCTCAAGACATTGTTGATGACGAAATTTTTCCTAAGGACATAAGAATTTACAGAAGGGATAGAAAAAAGAGGATTGTGGAGAGAGTGCTCATAGCTGTTAAAGATATTTAGGAGAACAAAAGTGATTATTTTCCTAATTATAGCATAGAAAGTGCTTGGTGTTCTATAAAAGGCCTCCAGTCAAAAAAAGAGTACATTTTTGCATACTAAAGACTTCCGGAGAAACATTAATTTTAGAGCTAAACTTTTAGGACACTAATTTGAATTCCCATTTACTCAATTGAAAAATTAATCAGAGGGAATTTTATTCTTCCATCTATAGGCATAAAAAAACTATAGTTTTATAACGAAGAGTCATGCTAGTCATTTCATCGTTTTGACTTAATGACTGTGAAAAATCAGAAACTCAAAAGAAATATTTACTTAGTTGTCCGGGCCGATTACGAAGAATGAAAGCGTGACTTACAACGGTCTATGGAATATTTAAGGAAAGTAGTAGAAACGGAGACGCTGAGAGTTTAAGGAGCGCTTTTTCTTGACGTCATATGAGCTACAATAGAAAAACATATAACGAGTAAATTTAGGAACCTAAATGGCATAAGGCGGAAGTACGTAAAGCATTTAAACACCAAAGATCATGGTATTCAAAAACCTTTTGACGGATAAATGTTTTGCTCTTTAGACCTCTTTAAGAATAACCTGATTGTACAACTATCCTCATCAAGTTGGATTGAATTCTGAATTGGATCACGAGAAGCATAGAGGAGTTAGTTTTGTGAAATGTTGTTATGGGAAACTCAGTATTATCAATATTACTACAGAGACTCGTTATGGGAAACTCAGTAGCGTATCAATATTACTACAGAGACGCTGGTTATTACTCAAGAGATGAAATTTAAATTCAAGATTAAATCCCTTGCATGCGTGGTAGGGATGGAAGTCTCATTAGCAATGATGTTGAAAATGTGTCATCAGCCCCATCCTACTCTGTTAGGATATATCATGTAAATTAAATTAGAGGAAATAAGTGTAGAAGAGATGGATTGAAGATGTCATTTTACCCGCGAAAGATAAGGGTTCGGAAAAATGTTGTTTTACTGCACTGGGAGGGGAAAATATTTTGGGTCGAAAGTAGTATCGTGTTTAAATACCCTCTGCCTCACACCTTAGCGGTGACTTTCAGGCTATTTTATCAATGAATGAAAATAAGGTTACTGCCGAGAGGAAGGAGCACGCGCGTACCTGCTGGACGGGGTGGTCAGCCTCGTCCATTTTTTCAGCTTCCTCAGGGGGCTCGGCGTTGCAGTCTGCCCACTCCGAGCGGACGAAGTTCATGCAGCGGCTTTTGTACTTGGAGTAGTAGGGGTCGTCCTTGGCGATACGGATGGGCAGACAAGTGTCCTCCAACGGACGCGCCATCTCCATGTCGTACGAATGCTTACAGCAGTCGATAGACGAGCCGTCCTCTGGAAGGCAGAGAGGGGAATTAAAATGGAAGGAGTCTATGCTAAGATTCACCGTACGTGTTTGCGTAGTACCAACCTTTAAAAGGGATTGGAGGAATACCACTCACCGTTTGTCCATTCTTCTTGATAGCCGACATCATGCGTCATAACCTGACCCCATTGCATGAGGGCGAGGGAGTTGACATCATGTGGAATATGCTCGTCTTTGAAAATGCTCAGGCTGATTTCCCTAGGGGACGGGAGTCGGCCGGAGGTCGTGAACTTTACCACCTTCTTCACCCCTGCAGAAATGAAATGAACAAGGTTGGCTGATTATGGCGGAAAATGCTAAAATATCTTGCACTTCTTGCTTACAGTGTGAGCCGTAACGAAACTTTTTCAGGTTCATATATTTACTTATAAATGTATAAGCAATCATTGTATGAATTAATTCAAACACGAGATTTCATTCGTAAAAGTAAACCTGAGTTTGTTAACTACAAGAACAGAAGCTTAGTATACCCTTTCCTATATTTGGAAGTCTACATTAGTCAACCTAGAAGAAGGCAGAATAGTCAATTCTAAATATTTCCATGGCTTCGATTCTCAAAATCTGTAATTAATTGACTTAGAAAGCAATGACGTGTGTTGGGTTCATTCAGAGTGATTATGAAACGATCAACACGAGAAAATTAGGATTAAAAATCCTGAAGGGCTGATTCATCATTCACTCACAATCAAATATAAACACAGGAATTATGACATATTATGATCATTCTTTGTACTCAGAAAGTAATGCGAGGGCACGAATCATGATCAAGATGGGTAACTATCTCATGGTGCTTTCGACTTAGTTAACTATATATCAGAATAAGCGAAAATGGAGAAGATCTAGGCACGCGACTACTTGCACAAGTCTCTGTGTTAAATAAAATTTGTAGGCTGGAAATCCACATAATGAAACAAGCCACAGTCATGAACAAGAAGTGTGTGTCTTGCGTTGCATGTGTGATACTTTCACCTGTTCAACCCCAAAGCCAAACCATAGTTATCGACTAGAAGGCCGATTTGATAGGCGACGTAATCTCATTTAGCAGCTATCACGTCGGCGTGTGAAATACTCATGTGTAGGTGGGCAGTTCCGTTTTCCGTTCCCTCTTTAGTTTCACTAAAATATCTGTAAACCGAAAAATCACAAAATTTGGGTAAATCTAAGCGTTCTCGGAGATGCACCCAAAAATCAACCCAGAATTCTCCGGTATGCAGCATCATTGATCGTAACGATGATTGCTTACGATTATAGTAATTTGGGAAGGTACTTCTACCGGAGAAATGATGAGGATACTTAGCCATGAAGATCTTCAGTATTCAAATAAGTAAGACCGTGATGGGGGAATGTTAGATTAGGTTTTGTAAAGACTCTTAACTTGGAAGGCATTGGAATTACTGGCAAAGGAAGCCATACAGTATCTCCTAAATACGACTTAAAGACATTTAACATTTAACGGCTGGGAAATATGCACACTGGAAATCATATTAATGCCGTTCCGAAGAACATTGGAAAAATGTAACCAAAACGTAATGATTGTGAAGTAAGTACTGAATGGAGACTGGAAAAGAAGCTAACATATATTTAATGAAGATGTTGATCATTGGAAAAAGAAAATAAAACTGAGTCACTTCATATTTGGAGATAACCGCACATATTTAAATCAATGAATATCGTTCAAATAGGAAGAGTTTCTTTTTCACTAAATCCTCTTTATGACAACAGGTTACCAAGGTGATATGACTTTAGCTCACCGTCGGCATATCTGGCCTTGCGGACCCTTAAGAAAGGAGATTCAGCAATCCCGAATCCCAATTCGTTATTACATGCTCCTCCATTCACCCTGTACGGCGAGTCGAAGCATCCCTCGCAGTCCCCGGCCTCCACTCCGCATGGCTGCTCCAAAGAACGAGTGCCCCACAGTTTCGGCGGGAAGGCCCCGCGGCACTTGGGGCTTGCATCTCCGCTGTTGTACCCATCGACCAAGTGGTCTCTGCGATTGGATGGTGACAAAACAAAGACGGAAAAAATTAATGGTAATCACGCTACCCCATCTCACCCAACACCTAAAACTTGGCTTCATTAAACGAGTGGTGGGGAAATGTAATGAGAAAACAAAAGAGAAATTAGGCTGGAAGCCAATTGAGATGTGAAGAAAACAAGCCAGACCAAGAATTTTAGAAAGGTTCAGGACATGCGAATTTAACAATGGCATTGAAGGGCCTAAATATTAAATTATAAATTATTAAAGGCCCAAACGTACTCTGGTAAATCAAGCCAACGTAAAATCAGGGTCATTTTTTGTAGAATGGTTTTATTAAAAATGTAGTTATGACCGCAAACCATTAGAGATCAAAACAGAATATGGCAGTAATCGTATAGGAGACAAGAAGAATTGGTGGCGTATATACGAGGGTCATCCGGAAAGTAGTACCCGTTCGTGAAATAAAGACACAAAAGTAAATATTAACAAACATAAAAAATTTTATTTGAAAGAGGATACTTTAAACTACTTCTCAACATAATCTCCAAGCAAATTAAGGCATTTGTCATAACGTGTGACAAGTTTCTGTATTCCTGCTGCATAGTCCTTCGCCGCCAGCTCATTGAGATACGCGAGGGACCCATCTTGCACAAATTTTTGCATAATGCAGATGGTGTTTAACAATTTCATGAACAATTGTTCGAGAAACATTGGGAAAATGCTCACAGATGTCATCAATTGTGACGCGCCGATCGTTCCTCACGAATTCGTCAACTGAGCTCACCAGTTGGTCTGTAATGACAGACGGTCTCTCCGAACGCTCATCGTCGTGTGTGTTCCCCCTCCCCATGTTGAAGTTGCGACACCACCGCCGAACAGACGACTCGTCCATTACATTGTCTCCATACACCTCCTTTAATTGGCGATGAATATCACATGGGCGAACGTTTCTTGCATTGAGGAATTTAATCACTGCCCTCACTTCACAACTGGCGGCGTTCTCAATTTTTTTAAACATTGTAAACAATCACAGAAACAACACAGGCAATGCTAGCGTCACGCAACTTGGCTCAGAGAAGGCAGACAAGCCACTGAAACTATCTGACCTCGTCCAGCGGCTACTCGCGTCGTCAGCACTTCATGCGGCACGAACGGGTACTACTTTCCGGATGACCCTCGTATTTGTCTTTATCGTGCATGTATTCCCCACGAAACCCTTGCAAGGGAAAACCAACAGCAGCAGGAAAGAAGACGCAGGAGAAGACCAAAATAGTTACAATAGGAAAGTGGAATGTTAGGACAATGATGAGGACAGGGAAATTGGAGAATGTTAAGCGAGAGATGGAAAGGCGAAATATAGATATTTTAGGTATATGCGAGGTGAGATAGAAGGATAGCGGGGATTACTGGAATGATAATTATAGAATAATATACAACGGCGAGGACGAGAGCCAAAGAAGGATTGTCATAGTATTAAATGAAGAGGTAGGAAGAAGCGTAGTAAGCATAGAGCAGGTAACGGATAGATTATTACTAGTAGAGATTAAAGCAGAACATACGAACTTGGTTATTTTTCAGGTATACATGACACCAAGCAACCATACCGAGGAAGAGGTCGATTGGATATACCTTCAGTTAGAGGACATAATCGCGTGTGATCCCGGAGGGACACATTTGATAGTGATGAGGGATTGGAATGTGGCGGTAGGCGAAGGAAGAGATGGTGATGAGGTGGGGGACTACGGTTTAGGCGTGAGGAATAACCGCGGGGAGAAAGCAGTTGAGTTCTGCAGGAATCAGGGGTTAGTTATCACCAACACTTGGTTTAGACACCACAAAAGACGCAGGTATACATGGAAAATGCCAGGTGACTCAGAAGTGTATCAGCTAGAATATCCTGGTCAGATATAGGTTTAGAAACATTGTGATAAATTCGCACAGCTTCCCAGGAGTGGATGCGGACTCTGGCATGAAATATATGCGTGTTTCAAAATTATATGTTATGAAATGTAGCGTCCGTTTCAAAAAAAGTTGAGACGGAAAAATGGCTGAGGTACCATAACTTAGGCTTAACTGGTAGCATTTGCTTACGTATAAACTGTGGGAAAGAAAATAAAAAAATTGAGATTTATTAGAAGAATTGTTGGCGGGTAGGACTACAAGGTCTAGAAATATCTATATCTACAACCAAAAAATACCCCGCAAGCTGCTACAAGGGCGTGCGGCGGAAGAAGTTAGGTCGCCATCCATTACGACGGAACGTTGTTACCCCTCTCTTGTAAGGCCTCACTTAGAATACGCATCTGGTGTTTGGTTCCAACTGAAAAAGCCTACTTCGTTTAATGGAAAAGGTTCAACGCAGGGCTTTGTTAAATACTGTTCCTATAAAACGAAAAGCGGCATAGAAATGCAACCGGAGTTGGGTTGGTAATAATTTGGAAAAGATTATATAACGCTAGATTAAACTTACTAAATAAATTCTGAGCCACATGCTTCAGTTCCAAGGTCTCACAAATTATTCCCACTCCAGCATACATTTGTGGTTTGGATCTGAATATAAAATCCGAGAAATAAATGCGAGATTTAGCCGACTCAAAGAATACTTTGATGTAGGAAGTGGTTCTTTCGGGTTTTCTTCCGCGTGTATCCATTTTCCGGAAAATATTTCGCCAGCGTTCCAGTTGGCTTCTTTTAGTGGACCTGAGGAAGCCTACTGGACCGTTGGCGAAATATTGTCCGGAAAATGGATACACGCGGAAGAAAACCCGAAAGAACCACTTCCTACATCAAAAATCTCCGCGGAAGCCTACATGGAAACTCAAGGAATACTTCTTCCAGCGGGCAGTACGAAATTCTAGCAGCAGGTTTATCTATTGAAAAATCCCACTTGCCAACCACAGCGTCTAGGGAACAATTCTTTTTACTCAATTGTATGCATTTTCACTAATATCGCGTGATTTGTTGCCAATTTCCTTCCCACATGACCGTATGGGACTGAAACTTAAAGGATGCAGTGCTCGGTACAGCGTTGCCTGCCTTTTTTGTTCTTTGTTGTCTTATACATTATCTTATTATCTCATAACCCCAATGAGTCTTTCACCAGCAGGTATAGAAATTTGCTAGTTATTTGATAAATTTCTACTAATTATTTTTGTCTTCTCCTTTCCTCTCACATATCCTCCCTTACCACCCATACTTTTGACCGTGTGCTTGCACCACCTGCCACATACCTTTTTCACGGTTTGCAGGGTAATTATGTAGATTTCGTTGGTGAATACTACCGTATCTAGGAAATATTTGCCGCTTAAGTATTGGCAATGGGTTTTTATTGGGCACGCGTTGAAATAAAAGTAGAAAGAGTAGTGGCATTATTTTAAAAGTTGTGTTGTGGGAAAAAGAGATTCATGGCAATCCTCACCCGCTACTAGAACTTGAGGTGCTTTCGCTGGATTCGCTTCCAATAGAGGATTCACTTTTGCTGGAATCGCTGGAACTGGAGCTGCGGTCA
The DNA here is from genome assembly GCF_022747635.1 of Hetaerina americana. Lineage (NCBI taxonomy): Eukaryota > Metazoa > Arthropoda > Insecta > Odonata > Calopterygidae > Hetaerina > Hetaerina americana. Next base: position 14,027,498 of record NW_027287205.1, on the reverse strand, counting down.
TCATGACTACTCTCGCTTGTTCCACTGTCATGGGAACCGCTGTCGACGGGATGACTTCCGTAAGAGGCACCGTCACTCTCATGAGATGCTCCATATTGAGAGCTGACGTCCTTAGAGTGACTACTAAAGAAGCTGTCGTGACTATGGCTACTCTCACTGTAGCTATTGTCGATGGATGCACTGTCGCTTGAGCCGCTGGAATGGTAGCCGTAATCTGCAAACGCCAACTCTATTGGTTCATCTTGCGGTTGCTGCCGACAGTCTTCTCCGGAGCAAGGTATTAGCTGCGAGGCAGTTTGGCTGGCGGAGTTAGCCTGGGCCCCTGGGAGGTCATATCGGAAAGAGTATTTATTAGAAAGTGATTTAATGAGGAAGCAAGAAAGCTAAATATATATTGAGGGCCGCATGTATATTTTGTAGCCTGGGGGTAAATTGAGGGAACATGGCACGCAACTTTGCAAAATCGGAACCTTCGATATTTCAACACTCGGGTTGGCCGGCGATGCAGAGAAGAGTGAGCAAGGCATACGGGGCGTGGTAATGAAAGAAAGCGGTCAAGCCAATTTTTCTAATGTACTAGCTGTTTTAGGTCAGTGGCCTATTGCTAAGCGCAATACAGGATTGGTTTGACAGGTGTGGATGAATCGATAATAAACGATCGAAGGTAACGAGGGGATGTATGAATAAGAATGCTAAGATAAAATTTAAAGTAGAGTAGTCATGAACTAAAATGGTGGAGCAATTTGCCTAATTAGGGGATGTTTTAGAAGAAATCGGGCAATATTTTAAAGTAAGAATTATGTTTATTAAAGCAGTTTTCATGCAGAGTTTTTGACGGGCACCGGTTGTAAGTAAAATATAGTAAGATAAACGTGCTTTAATTCATAAGTAAAGCCTTATATAGAGTGCGCGGGGAGCGTATGCGATCCATAAAAAAAATTGATAATAGAATTGAGTAGGGTACAAAAAAGGACCTCCGGGTTTCTTTAAAATTCATACGAAAGGACTCAAAGTGTTTAAAACACTTCATGCTGAATCTGGGGTGGGAATCTTTAGGTATACGAAAACTTATGGATAGATTAAAATTATTACAAAGATATAAAGCGTTTGGTTTAACATCCAACATTGAAGGTATAATTAGGCACCGCAATGACATTGGCAGGATCGACAATTGTCACAAAATAAGAGATAGAACGTCGAACGGATAGATTCAAGTATTCGTTTTTCCCTTGCACTATTCACGACAGCAATTGAAGAGGGATCACGTAAGAAAGTAATGGGTACGTGCTGTCGAAAAAAGTGGAATGCAAGATTGGACTCCAGCAGCGCCATCTCCTGCTTTGGCTGTCCCCGGTGACCTCTCGTTGCACCCTTGATCCGGGTTTGGATGCAGGCGAATGGGTGTAAAATCTATTGTAATTTTAAATTCTCCGTCCCGAACATGCAGAATACTAAATGAAAATATGTGTCTGATTTGCATGTGCGCCTAATTTTTTAATGTTTTTTTTCTTGCCCTCTTTTTGTATAAATACAAAAAGCTGCAAACCTTGTGATTTTTTTTAATGTGTTGCCATGTTGATTTTTGATATTTAGTACCCTGCAAGCCACCGCTTGGGTGTGTGGCACGGGTTGAATACACATCAGACTAATTTTGACCCGAATACGTCACTACGGTTATTGTAAAATGTTATCCTAATCCCTTATCGTGGGTGAAAAAGTGTCATCCTAAATCTCTCTGTCCTAAACATAATCTCTCTAATTTTATTGACATGATCTCTACTACCGTAATAGGATGGGGTAATAATACATTTTCAACATTATAGCTAAAGAAACAATCTTCAATTGATGCGAGAGATTTAATCTGTAACTTAGCCTTCGATTCGTGAGTGATATCCAGCCTAGCTCCTCTAATCCTTTCTATAGGCTACTAAGTTTGTCATAACTGCGTTTTACACATCCCGCTCCCCTAAGCTGCAGAGGATCCAATTCAGCAATCAATACAAATTCGTGAGGACCCAATATACTAGTAGCATACTCTAACTGAGGTCTAACCAGCGAAAGATAACATTTCTGTTTGACCTTATCTTCATATTTTTTCCAGGATACTTCGTACGAACCCTTATTTTTATAAGCCTGTCCACATATTCCCCGTACATGTTTCACCCAGGAAATTAGTGAGGGCAACGCCCAAGTATTTAATCGAGTCTACATATCCTTTTTCGATGTTCCCGATTGGGCCCCTGGAGACGTTCTTGAGGGAGTTCATTCATCATTACCAACATTTTAGGGCCTTATTCTAATTTCCAAGTGTCGCAACAGTGTTGCATAGCATTAAGGTCATCTGACAAAGCTGCTCCGCCCTCAGGAATGTGACTTTCAGGATAAACCTCTGTATCCCTGAAAATAAACGTATCTTCCTAGGGACTATAGTGTCAATGTCGTAAACGTAAAGTAGGAATAAAAGAGTTGGAATTACCCATCCCTCCGGAACATTTGAACTTCCCTGCGGAACACCTGAACTTCTACTGCATTTGAGCTAACTCCATCTATGGCTACACTTTGTACTTAACCATTAAAAAGCCTCAAATACAATCCTGAATATTCTTATCCAAGGTGCATGCTTCAAGCTTCACGAGTAGTTGACCTTGTGATATTTCTTCGAAGGCTTTCCTAAAGTCCAGAAAAATCGCGTCCACTGGTACATTGCTATAAGAATAAGAATATCATGAACAAAACACGCAAGTTATGTCTCATAGGATCTACATTTTCAGAATCCATGCTGATTTTTCATTAATAAGTCCTAACTATCGAAGTACCTCACGGTTGAACTAGACATTGTAAGATCCATAACCTTGCCCGAATTGGCTGTGAGGGAAATATTTGCTCGGTTTCTCCATTTTTCCGTTTTCATATAGATCTATTTTTACCCCGCTAACCGCCAAAAGGGGGTTTGGCGGGGGTGTTAGGTCACCACCCGTAATAGTGGTGATACGTTGGCATATTTCCAAACTGGGAACCTTGTGATATACTAGCGACTTCTTACATATGATTTATAGTTCCGGTGAAATTTCCGATGCTAAATGCTTAAATATACGAACTTGTATTTGATGGGGTCCGGAGGATTAATTAGGTTAGCAATTCTTCAGCAATCGTTCTATTCCATTATATGAGATTAAAAGTTTGAGCATCGGTTGGCCAGCACGATTTAGGAAGCTATCGGAGGCATTCAGTGTGATAATGGTGAAGACGCTTTAAAAGAAGGAGTTTAAAAAGTTAGTCTTTTCCAAACTGCTGGTCAGTCTTTCACCTTTATCATTTTTTAGTTAATTTACCGTTGACTTACTTCCCTTAACTTATCTGACGTACGAGCAAAATGCTTTCGAATTCAATTAAAATTTTTCCGGTAACATTTTCCTGCTGAGTTCACTCAACTCTTACCGAAATTCAATATTGGCATTTGCCCTAGGTATCTCGTAATCATAAGTGATCTCATTATTCTCGTTTTTAATTAGATCAATCCAAATATTTTTCATCATGGCGTGACATGGCCTTTGACGTCGCAATATTTTTCTTACTTCCGCGTCGTACCCTCTAGGTTCCGTGCTATATTTTACAAATTTAACAGGAAATATCTTGTTGGCTGATGAGCATGTGTACTCAAGAAAGTGATTACAGGTTTCCTCAGTGTTTCGGTGGTCAATATGTTTCTTAAAAATGTAAATTGAGTGCGCACATTAGGCCATTGTAATCTCCATCCCTAAAAAATTGAATTTTCCTCTAGGCTTCTTATTTTCAGTCTCATGTAGCAAAACTTAGCATTTAAGGCCCTGTTATCAATAATTCCTTTTTAGTGTTTTTATAGTTAAAATTTTTTCGGGCATGTCCGTCGATAACTAATCAAAAATATTATCGCCCTTAGTTGGTGGTGACAAGTTGATGAAAGTAATCCAACGTAAAAGATTTCAATAGAGATTCTTAGATATCTTTGTATTTATCCCCATTTTAAAAATATATGTGCTCCATTCAAAAGATAATAAATATAAAAATCCACCGATTAAATCGTCCCCATCACTGTATCGGATAACAGACGTTTGATATGCTGTTCTAATTATAGAATTGAATTATATTTGATTTCTGGTGGCCTGCGAAATGCGCATCAGAAAATATATAAATTCTAGATTGTTGTTCGACCGCTCAGGTTCCACACGGTTATTGATGAGTTGTGGGTGCCAGGTGCATGAGGAAATAGATGGAATAAGTATAGAATGGTTGGTGACCTACTACCCCCTGCCAGACGTCTTCGCGAACGCTAGCGGGGCATTATGTAGATGTAGATGCCAAAACTGACAGACTCAATTTATCTTTCTTTCCACGTACGATACGGTATAGTAACTGCCGTTTTACAAAGAGCAAGAATCCCAATTGCCACTCACAGCGTCAATCGTTTAGGGAATAATTAGTTTTAGTCAAATGCATATGGTTTCAATAACCTCGTGTTTATTTCTAATCCCTTACCGTATGAGCAAATGGGACAGCCATTTACAGTATTGCATGCCGGGCTTTGTCTTTTTTTCAAGCTTCCTCTTACATCCCTCGTCCCTCTCTCTCTTTCTCTGGGGGGGACGCCTCAGGGCGAAGACTTTGAGTTGTATGTTCATGTAATGTTGGAATTTTCCCTTCTTAGTTTTCAGACATGCATGACCTTTCTTGTTTTTGTGGAGGTCTTTCGAATAAATGCTTTAGGGTAATTTTTATTCCCCTTTTCCGAATAGTAGGTAAATGGTTTTCCCGGTAAATCAACCCTTGATTTTATTTGGGTCTTCCTCCAGTATGCTTACGTGTTCGCACGTTATTTGGTAGTATTTTAACGAAATTTTGCCCTTCTCCCATCCACTCAAATATCGTCACTCACCCGTCCTATCTGGTGATTGCACCCCCTACTACCTACCTGTTTGGTTGATCGCGGGGTATTTATGTCGATAATTCTAACACAGCATAGAGAAGAGGCGAAGCCAGTAACGAGCAATGCATTCTTTGATGGAAGTCTCATACTGTCATGAGGAGAGGATTTAACAACAAAACACATGGAATTAATTAAGGTGCATGCATTTGAGTGAAACTTATTACACCCCAGACGCTGTGAGTGGCAAGTGGGATTTTCCCTTTGCATATATAACCTATAAATATATGATAAGGAATGTGATTCAAAGCTGCAGGCAGCGGGAGTTTACCTCACAGAGAAAGACGAGGGATGGAAGGGAAAACTTTCAGGGTTCGTCCGGAAAATAAGTGTACTGACGCCTGGGCTGGGCGTGCCGCTCCAGGCGCGCCCAGCACCGCTCTGACGGGCTGCGATTGGAGGGGGGTATGTTGGCAAGCGACGCTGAAAAAGGCAGTCGGCTCTGAGCTGTGGTGTAGTGAGGAGCTCTGTTAATGCGAACCTCCACGCTTCGACCCACGTCACGGAACGCGATGCCGAAGTTTTTGGAGCAGCGTTATTCCATCAAATTTGCGGTAACGCTTGGGAAATCCTCTATCGAAACTGTCGGTATGATTAACCAGGCTTACGGGGAGTCAGCCATGTCCATAAACATGATCTTTCGGTGGCACAAGATGTTCGTGGAGGGCAGAGAAGAGGTCGACGACGAGTCTTCGAGAGGTTCCCGATGATGCCTTCGCGGGAGCGTTCCAGGAATGGGAACGCCGCTGGAACAAGTGTATCGACTCACAAGGGTCCTATTAGTAGTTTTGAGGGGAGGCGACCGACAGCTAAGGTCATTTGCGCCATAGGGGATGGACAGGAAAGGATGAAGGGTGGAGAGAAACCCGGCGTCGGCATTAGCCTACTCTTTACGAAAGGCGCCAAGGGGTCCACAGTTTAACGTCCCATCCGACGGACGGCGTACTCACTCAAAGTGCCCTCCACAAAGCACCTCAAGTAGGGATCGAGATACCTCTGAAAAATATTCAACACCGCCGGGATTTGAACCCGCGCCCTCAGGATGGGAAGCCAGTACGTTAGCCCCCGCACCATCTCGATCCCCAAGGGTCCTATTTTGAGGAATATTAGCTTAAGATATGTAAAAGTGTAATAAATTTTTTTTCCTGAGCTCAGTACACTTATTTTCCGGACGCACCCTGTACAAACAAACAAAGCAGAGCAAGCAATAGTGCAAAGGTTACTACATTTTAATGCAACAATTTCAAAGTGTAAAAATCATTCGCCTTGACTGGGACTCGAACCCAGATCCCTAAATATCCGGTCGAGTGCTTTAGCCACTTAAGCTACCGAGGCGTCCTCTTAAACTCTGAAATTTTGGGCTTTTTCCTTTAAAAGTCCAAAATTTCAGAGTTTAAGAGGACGCCTCGGTAGCTTAAGTGACTAAAGCACTCGACCGGATATTGAGGAATCTGGGTTCGAGTCCCAGTCAAGGCGAATGATTTTTACACTCTGAAATTGTTGCATTGAAATGCACATTAGCGGATGACTCCGTTAAAAGTTACTGTTGCGGCATCTCCCGCAGTTTCTTTGGAATTTGTTACTACATATTAATGGCATTCTAATGCAGTCATATGGCAGGGATTTTGACGGTAAAACACACTAGGTTAGTGAAAGAACATGCAATTGAGTGGAACTAATTATTTCATAGACGCCGTGGGTGGCAAGTGGAATTTTTGCTAAGAATAATTGTACAATTGCTATCCCGTATTTTGCGTGGAAAGAAAGAGTCGGCTGGTTCTGGAATCTGTTTCACGAATTTTATATTCATGATCGCTGAAACGTGTGGCTCTGAATTTATTTAGTATATTCAACTAACGATTGAATCATATTAATGATTCCAAACCCAACTCCAGAAGCATTTCTGTGACGCTTTTCGTTTTATCGTAAACGTTTTTTTACAAACAAGGGCTGGGACCCACGTGAAATGCAAAGGGAGCAGGCGAACCTGAGACACCAGAAAGGTTTAGAGAAAAAGATTTTAACAATGATACTAAAGGAAATGTTATGGCCCCAAACTACTTGGGTTGGTGATACCACAAAAGTAAGTAAAGGGTGATGGATTCCAGTGCAGGTGGATACTAATATTCATTCTTTCCCCAAACAAGCAGCAATCGTAATTGTAGAAAACCATAGCCACTATAGAAATATTAAATGCATTTAATTTACAAGTCGCAACAAAGTAAAACTTTGCGTATGCATGAGGTTTATACCTCATAGATGCATGTTTATATTAGTTGAAATTGTATAAGCCTTTACATCCCCGTAAGTTATAAATGTTTATGCATAAATATATACGATTTTGTGCGTGAATTAACCACGGGTGGTGACCAAAAACCCCTCGCCACACGCCGTTGTCGTGGCTTACGGAATACTATGTAGATGTACAAAACGGGCAATCAGGTGTTGAATCTTCTCAATTTCCCGAATAAGGTATTTTAGTCGTATCCCATGCACTACAAGCATACTCTAAATGATACCTTACAAAAGAGTGGTAACAACGTTTCGTAGACCTTATAGTCCTTCCTGCCAACAATGCGTCTAATTAGTCCAATTTTTTAACTGCTTGCCCACAGGTTTTACGTATGTGGGTGCCCCAAGTTAAGTCTTAGTGATTCTAACACATAAGTAGGTATTTTACCGCATCAACTACTTTTAGGTCAACTCCAGCTAGTGTGCAAAAAAAACGTTGATCTTTTAAAGTAATTTTCTGCCGAACATTTGTTATGGTGTCATGATAATCCCCGTACCTCTAATGGACTTTATCTAATCCTTAAAAGAATTAGATTAAGGCCAGAGAAAATCCGCTAGATTCGTTAAAAATTGTTATGATAAGAACACCAGTGTGACAGGTCTTTTAGGGGAATTGGGCTGGCAACCACTTGAAATGCGGAGAGAACAAGCGAGGCTTAGACTTTTAGAAAGGTTTAGAACAAAAAAAGTTTAACTATGACACTGAAGGAATTAAAATGGCCCCACACTACTTAGGTAGATCAGATTCCAGTATAGATAGATACAAATACTCATTCTTTCCCCGAACAATCAGAGATCATAATAGTAAGAAACCGAAGTCTCTTTAGAAATATTAAAACCATTGAATTTACTAGTCGGAACAAAATTAAACTTTGCTAAGATGTTAGGTATACTTTCAGGTGCATGTGTATGGTAATTTGAGTGTTTGCAAGTATGTGGGGGGTGTAAAGGTTCATGCATTAATGTACGCCATGTTTTTTGTGGATGTATGAATTTGTGGTTTTTGCATGCGGTTTTTTTCTTTTCTAAATTAGGGGTGGTGTCCTAACACCCCCGCCACACGCCCTTGCGGCGGCTTGCGGGGTATTAAGTAGATGTAGATGTACCTCTACGCTCTATCGTCACCTCGTAGATTACTGGTGATGGCGATACTATAGCCGTATAAAGTGAAGATATGGGGTTGGATTCATTGGAAGAAGGGAAGTCAAGTGAATGTAGAAGGTACTAAAGTAGTCGTAAGGTTTCTTAATGGTGTTTTACCCCACCTGTGGCCAGCGTATTCCCGGAATCGGCGATGCTCCCTGGTATCTCGGCGGCAGCACCTGCGGTCAGCAAGGCCAGTGCGGAGAAGATGGTGACCAACGTCCATGCCGTGACGGTAGCCATTCTCCAGAAGGTTAACCTGGAGAAAGGAAACCAAGAGTGACATTCCTATTCTTTTCTCTCCGAGTCATATTTCTCAATTGGTTGGTTCGGGCGCCACTGTCCTAGGATCTAAATTCCGAATCACTGCCTTCTCTAGTTGATATTGGAATGCGTTTATGACTGCTAAGTTATATGCTAGCTGTATCATATTTATGCCTATTAGAGATGTTATTCGTATTCCGGAAATATATTTCAATAAAAGGAGTTTTATTGATGGCGGGTATCAAAATGCCCGCTAGTTGAGACTACTGAAGAAATTTAGTGTCTTCGGGGAGTGTACAATGTCTAAAAATTTCACTATGCATCTGATATGTATTGTATGTGTATTTTTTCTATCGTGCATCTATCTGATATTAATATTAAAAGTTAAACATTTTTTTAGTTCGGGATAGCCCTAATACCTCACTGTTTTTACGTTTACTGAAAAGGAATGCCGAAACCAGACAGTGCAACAGGGGCAAGGTGATCGAAGAATGAGGATTATGTACTCCGGCAGTACTACATTCCTGTTCTAGTGAATACGCAGTGGAGGACAGGTGCTCGCTGGGATCGCAGAAAATAACTCACTTTTCCAAATGGCTCCGTTCTGCAGGATTCGAAGTGCTGTCTCCAGACGGAAAGGGAAGCTTCCGATATATTAGACCTTCTGAGCGAAAGAACGCCTGCCGCCTCTCAGTACACACATTCGCTCGTAGGTGCCTTTATATATTGTAGAAGGCTCTTCCGTTGCATGTGAAGCTATCCATCATACCTGATTATAAATCCATTAGCGATTGGGCACTCTTGTGTGATAACAAAAGCCACGATTCCATCCGTAGTGGTCGCTCGAGTGCGGGGGGGGGCTCAAAACCGCTCCACCCTCGGATCAATTAAGCCTATGGGCGAGTTACGTGTAGTCTTTCTTGGGGGGAATGAGGTGGAGTGCATTCTGGTGGAGATTAGCGAAAATACATTGACAGACTGAATGACCTATTGAATTGGGTCATTCAGTCTGTCACTTGGGTGGCTTAAGTAAAGCTCGGAGATAAGACGGAAAGCGAGGGATATGGGCTATATAGTATGTTCTGACCATCGCATACCGGGAGGGAAAGGGGGGGGGATGTTTGTTAAAATATCAGCAAATTATTCATGCCAATTGGGAGAATGGGTTATTTTTCGGTGAAAAGTAGGCAAAGCACTTTAAGATAAATATTTAAAGCCCGGAATAATTGTTTTTCGGTTCAGTGTCCCCCTCCTTCCGTTCGCGAAAGAAATTCTCGATATGCAACTGTGCCTTGAAAGAGCCTCTAACTATGTTTGAGTCTGCATTAGCGGGATATGGTATTGTATTGTGGGGCTAACAAAAGGAAGCTAATAAAGGAAACAGAAAGATTGAAGGATCATGGTCAGCCTCTGTATGTGGAGGTATGTTGAGAGTTCGGTGAGTAAAAAATAGTGAGAGGTAGCCCCTCTCCGCTAGACCCCTAAGCTGCGAACTTGGGTATTTTGTGCACTTTCATAGATTGATTTAAGGAAGTCATTTTTTACATATTAAGTGGTAAGTATCCAAATCAAAAACATTAGAAAAAATTTTTAAAAGGATGATAAATATAATTTCCATCTCCGTATGCCAATATCTATAATACACGTAAATATAGATGAACACGCTAAAGAAAAAGAATGTTTTTTCCAAATAGAAGACTTTGTAGAACCCAGTAGCTACTCCTGATAAGGTGTAAACTTGTATCCGTTCCATGTGTACAGATTCTAAAAAACCTGTTTTTTAAGTTATCTTTTTCACTTTTGCCCATAACACGGTACTTCCCAATAAGAATGATATTGTCCGAAATCACCTTTTACGGAAACCTATCCGTTTTTTTTTTAAACCAGTATTGATTCTATAATCTTGGATGTTAAAATGACAGGCACATTTAACGGTTTTCATGAAGTGCATTAGATTTTAGAACTAATAGTTTTATTATTTTAGAACTATTTATACCTTATATTTTACTCTTTTGAGTAAAAATGTAGTTGTTGTCACATATCCCACCCCGTGCAGCACATTAAGGCTCACTCGGCGGGATCCATTTGAAAATTAGTGGTGTTCACCCTAATTAGTGTTCTTTTCACTATGATGACCTATTGAACGTATCGATTATCGAGCAATCTTGCAGAAATTTCGAATAATGTTTTAATCAGAGTGAAAAAAACAATGTTGGTATTTATAATAATACAAAGTCCATGAGGAGCACATCGTTTTTATTTAAAGTTAAAAGAATTGTGTAAACACTGGTCCAGGATATAATGAACACCAAACGACGAGCTTTTATAAGTACGGGTGCAGGTTAGGTTCGATTACAATAATTGGCTGGCACAACATAACACAAATAGAATAGCAATATTTAAAAGGACACTCACACGGTAAAGCTTTCGGCCCTGTCAGAGGCCTTCTTCAAGTGAGACTGAAAATATGCTCATATTTAGAGCATATTTTTCAGTCATATTCAGTCATAAAGTATATTTTCAGTCTCACTTGAAGAAGGCCTCTGAGAGGGCCGAAAGCTCGAACAATTTACCGTGTGAGTGTCCTTTTAAATGTTGCTATTCTATTTGTGTTACATACCATGGGACCTTAAATATTCCCCCAAGAGAGATTTCGAGTGAGCGTAAAATTTAATTCTTTGAACCTTTAATTTCCTAAATTTCGCACTTTTAAGTGTCAGAGTTTTGAGATCCAATGAGATGGTAACGGGAACAGCTATGACAAGCATTCATTTATTCCCCTTTTTTAAGCATAATATAAATGTTTCGTTTGAGTTTCATTTAATTTTTAATTTCATTGTTTAAGTAAGGTTTTCAAGTTTCATTACAATGAGTAGCTCCAGCGTTCTATCGTGCTAAGCTCATTCCCTAATTCTACGTTATCCTCAAACCTCAGCATATCTCCATATAACACTACGTCATCGGCAAATACCAAAGTTTATTTATTAAGGGGGAGGATTAATTTTTTTCGCATAAAGAAGGTATAAAAGAGATCCAATGGCACTTCCTTGGGAAACACCTGATGTAACTTCCAACACATCAGAGCTTACACCATCTATTTCGCCGTCGTAAGTAACGATTCTCCAAGGCGGGTTACATCCCTTTTCAATACTCTAAATTTTCAGTTTCATATTTCATACCGGCTTCCCTGGATGGGTCTTAGCTTTGAGTTTTTTAATTAATATCCATCGCAGTTCATACCTCCATTAAGAATTTGAACTTACAAATATGAGAAACTTCAAAATTTAATTTTTGTTTCTAAATTTCAATGACTTGTTTAATTCATTAAAACTTGTGATAAACGATTTCGAATTAATATGTATAATTTTGATGCTATAAATTAAAATAATAAATTTTTTCAGTCCACCTGGTCTCTACACGCAATACGCTTCCTTCGTTTTTTCATGATGGCGTTCGTCTTGTCTACAAAATAAAATTTTCATATATTAGTTGACGCTTTTCCCTATTGTATCCATCGAAACAATACAAACCCTCGGAACGCTCTAGATAAACAAAATTATACGTTTGAGAATTGAAATTTACATTTAAAAAGGCTTCAATCCAGCATATCGGTTACTCCATAGATTTAAAATTCTACCTGTAGAAGTAGTGTGCTAGAAGTCAATTCGTCTCGAAACGTTTTAATCTCTGGAAAGCCAACCGGAGCACTTTTTTCTAGATATGAAGTCAAGGACACTGTGGATGAGGTAATGCTTGCGACAATTACTCGATTTTGCATACCAACGCGGCAAATATCCGCCCGGATGTCTGATACCGGGTTGTTTGAAAGAGTTATATTTAAAAACTTCTTTGACGTCCCCACCTAGCTTGTTCATTTCTTGGATAGGACGGCTCTATCTAAGAGCCGCGAATCGCAAAGCAGTGCTATATTGCTGCTGTAAGTAATGTGCACGCAATTGGGTAGAACTAATTATTTCCTTGAACCTGAGGGTGAAAAGTGGATTTTTTTGGTATCTACACCCCTAAAGTTGCTATCCTGCACTGTGCGTGGAAAGAAGGAGTCTTTGAGTCTACTAGTTCCGGTATCTATTTCCCGAATTTTATACGTGATCCGTGAATGTTGGAGTGCGAATAATTTGCGAGAACTCGGAGCTGAAACAGTCGGATCTAATTTTATTTAGTATGTTCAGCCAAGCGTTGAATCATCTTTCTTCTAATGATTTCCACCCCGACTCCAGAAGCATTTCTATGACGGTTGTCGTTTTATCAGAAGAATTTTTCGCGAAACGGGCTGCACGGCGTTGAACTTTCTTAATTCCCCGAATGAAGACTTTTCTACTCGGATCCCATACACTACAGGCATATTCTAAATGATGCCTTTCAACAGCGTTGTAACAAAGTTCCTTGACCTTAGAGTCACTTCTACCAACAATGCGTCTAAAGCATCCCAATTTTTTTACATTCTTGCCCACAGATATTAAGTATGTGGGTCCCTCAGGTTGTCTTTAGTGATTTTAACTCCAAAGGTATTTTACCATCAACATCTTCTCGATTAACTCAAGATGAACATAGACAGTTGAACATAGAAAGTTGATCTATATAAAAATGACTGACAAACATTTTTGTAAGGTTTTAATGACAATCCCCATTTATAACCCCTTAAATATGCATCATAAAACTTGTGCTAAAAATTAAACGATCCTCATCCCCAAATTTCTCCAGATGAATCACTAATCGATCCGCAAATATCCTAACCTTACTTTTCACTTCGTGGTTCAAATCGTTAACAAAAATCTAGAGGAGCAACGGCCCGATGACATTTCCCCGAGGTCATTCGTACGGCTTTGGAACTAGTACCGTCAAGGAATACCCTCAGTTCCCGCTCTGACCAAAGCCCACTACTCACTTTATGACGCCTATGTTTAAACCTGCTTAGTTAAATTTATGAATAATTTTATCTATTGGAACTTAATCAAATGCCTTTTGAAAATCAAAAGAGATAACCTTAACTTGCCTACCACTTTCACCCAATAAAAGTAAGTCATGCGTGGATAACCCTAATTGGGTCTCGCATGAGCAGGTTTTTCCTGAATCCGTATTTACTGTTTCTTAAAAAGTTGTGGTCATCAAGGTATCTCAGTATGGAACCGAAAATAGTGTGATCCAAAATTTTGCAGCATATAGATGTGAGAGGAATGGGTCTGAAATTACTGGGGTCCTGCCAGGCACCATTGGAAAATGGGCGTCATTTGCGCGGTTTTCCATTTTTTACGGGCTATTATAATTATAACATTTCCAGAACTATTCCTATGGCTACACAAAAAGAATAAGTAAATACGTTAAAATAGGGCAGGTAGAAATGCCATTCAGGCACTTATTACCAGTTAGTATTCTACGCATTCCGGACGGGCAAATCATAAATACAAAGACTTTACATGCTGAAATGAAGTAATTTACTCCGTAATTCCACACACTTTATTTAAAAAAAACACGACCCAGGTTTCGACGTTGAACGTCATCATCAGATGGTCCTGAGTGGCTTTATATTATTAGAATTGCCTCCCTAGTAGAAGCAAACTTGCCATATTTACCTTCTGATCAAAGGAGGGCGGTTGGTTAGAGAGGGAGGTTGGAGGGGCAAAAAGGTTACTATGTAGCTAGGAAGAAAAGAGAATTACATGTTTTGACTTAGAAGAGTGGTAGGTCTAGGAGTGGGGAGTGGGAGGGTACAAAATTTCGTTGGCAAGTACATCTTTGCAACGGACACATTTCAAAATTTCTAACTGATCCAAAGCATCGAGCCTTTGACCTTTATTTTCAAAATGAATAATTTTTGTCACAAAGTCACTTTTGTGGTCACTTTCGATGAGGTGCTTTGCAAAGAGGGATGTTATGTTCTTATTTTTTACACATGTTTGGTGTTCTTTAATTTTTTCTTTAAATTTTCGTCCTGTTTGCCCAATATTACATGAAGTTCCTTACATTCAGTTATTTACTGAGGAGAACAAAACTTTTTCAAAATTGTCCATATAAATATCGGTGTATCGGGTATCGGGGAGTGAGGACAAGGGCGAGCCCATGGGTAAACCATTGGGTTGTTGGAAATATGTACCATTAAAATGAAATAATTTTGGGAAACACACGTATTTAGTAATACACAGAGTTCACTTGTAACTGGCACTGGGATGGATTTCCGGATAAGGATGTGTTCGGCAAGGTTCACCGCTTCCATGGGTGGCATGTTGGTGAAAAGGTTGCGTACATCGAAGGAAACAAGCATGCACCTCTTCGGGATGACCTTTTTCATAAGTTTGTTGACAAGGTCCAAGGAATTCACTACACCATATTCCGTGGAAAATTTGGAAACCTCCCTGAAGAGTACATTAAGCCTTTTCGCTAGCATGTGGTTGGGAGCTGACAAATTTGATACCACAGGTCCGATCGGAATTCCATTTTTGTGAACTTTAGGTAGCCCGAAAAACCTGCTGAGTGCTGAGGGATTCAATTGCACTAGTTTAAAACATTTCACAACTTTTAAATAACGTATGACTAAATTTAATCATTTTCTTAATTTCTTGTTGAAACTTGGGGTTTGGGTCTGAACGAAGTACTTCAATATTATGGCCCCTAATGAAGTCTTCGCATTTTGTGATGTTGATGTTTCGTTCTAATACAACCACTGCGCAGCCTTTATCTGCTTTTTGGATGATCAAATTTTATCTGTCACTGAAAAACCTGGCGGTTGACCTTGGAGTTACCCTTCAGAAAGAAAACATGGCGGTTAAAAAAGTTGTTTCCCAGGAGCTACATCAAATCTCACAACTAGAAGTAAAGAAGAAAAAGTATTCTACCGAGTACGAGGCCTTGAAGCCCTTTATACATTCAGTTCCGATTCATACTTTATGGATGATCAAAATTTCATCTGTCACTGAATGTATAATGGACTTTAAGGCCTCGTACTCCGTAGAATACCCTTCTTTTTTACTTCTAGTATTCCATTTTTAGGAAGGAAATGTTTACGGACCAATTAATTAGTTCTTCTTCAAGGCATTGCTTCACCCAAAAGCTTTCGGCGTTTCATGTAATGATCCACCGTTTAATCGCTATCCCTATGTCAAAATTCAATGTAAATAAGGAACTTAATGTACTTTAAACGTTAGCAGTAAACAATGGTTATTCAGATGATCTAATTAATAGGAGTTAACCCAAATTTGGCTGCAACCCTTTTGATATGCAAATCTTCTGATAGAATCCTCTGAATATAACTCCATGACACTCCAGATATCTCACAGAGTTGATCAATGGTTTTGCGACGGTCGTCACGAATGAGGGCATTGATTTTGTCACCGTTGTCGTCAGTTCTTGATGTTGAAGTGCGGCCTGACCGGGGTTGGTGTTCAACTGAAATTTCACCATTTTTAAAACGTGTAAACCACTCGTAGACTCTGGTTTTGCTTGGGCAGCTTCCCCATAAGCAGTCTTGAGCATTACAATAGTTTCCGTGGCCGATTTCCCCAAGAGAAAACAAAATTTCACTGCAGCGCGTTGCTCTTAATAATCCGCCATCACGTTTTTCGCCGAAATGAAAAGAGTTGTTTCACTCTAACAGCTCTCACAGACGGACCAATCCAGTCACAGCGACGGTGCTGCGCATACTGACGCAGGTGGCGTGAGCCTGACGCACGACCGGCCGAATAACGGGTTCCCCCACTCCCACTCCCCACCGCAGCCCAATTCCCGTTACCTTTGGGTCCCCACTCGTATCCCTTTTTAATGAAACCTTCTAAGAGTCTCAGTTATATAAAATGAGCAGTTTTCAAGTTTAAATTATCTAATCGAACGAAGTGGAGTTATTCCACCGGAATCGATTATCAGAAACATCTTAAGATAAACATAAAAATATTAATGTATGGATATTGGAAAAGGGTCAGTTCATACTTAATGCAGACTCACATTCAATATCAATGAATCGGTCGTCATCTCTTGAAATTCTTGCAAATCTGTGCGAGGTGTGATGGAAGGATAGTGGGGATTGCTAGAAAGAGAGTAATATACAGCGGAGGGAAAGAAATGCGATGGGCTGCAAAAATAATTAATAGGAACGAAAGAGGAAGTGCATTAATCCTGCAGCAAACAACTGACAGTATACGATAAGGAAATAATAACTGATAGCGTTATTTTCACAGGGTAGCATCATAGGACCTCTGCTTTTTCTTATATGCATTAATAATAACAACTGTACAATTAGAAGCAATTCCACTCTTTGCCCAAGACGCTGTAATCTACCAGGAAGTAGCGAATGAGGTTTATTGAGAATCACTAAAGGCTGTCATAAACAGCATTAAAAATTGTCTGACGAATAGAAGCTAGAGCTAAATACGAAAAAATGTACCCTTATTCATTTAATAAACAATAGGAAACACGGCCAAACACCAAGCTGACCCACACGGAGGCGTTCGGATGGGCGTCGCCGATGAAGTAAAATACTTGGGGGTCACCATTGCATATGGTCTTACTTGGGGGAAATTTATACGCACTATTTGTGGAGCCAAATAAGCTGGCTTAATTAATAGGTGTAGCGACGAAAAATTGAAGGAAACGGCCAATTTTTCTGTAGTAAGGCCTTACATAGAATATGTGGCGAGCGCAAGGGTTTCATTAAAAATAATCAATGATTACAGAATTGAATAAGGTAGAGAGAATGGCCGCTAGGTTTCTTGCAATGTTCGCACGAGAAGACAAAAAACGTTTCACACCTAATACAGAATCTGGGGTAGGAACCTTTAGATATACGAGGCTAAATTAAACTTATTACAAAGATATAAAGCGTTTGGTTCCGCATCCGACATCTGAGATATAATTAGGCCTCCTTAATACTTTGAAAGGGCAATAAATTGCCACAAAAGTAGAGTTAGACTGGCAAACCAATAGATTCACTACTCGTTTTTCCCGCGCACTATTAGCAACAGCAATAAAAGGGGGAGAACCTAAGAAAGTTATAGCGATTCGGTGTTAAAAATAGGAGCATGCAAGATTGGACTCCAACAGGGCTCTCTCCAAATCTGGTGGCCAAAGCCGTGCGCCCTTGTACTGGGTGGGGTGTAGGTGAATGTATATAAAGAGTATCGTAATTGTGAATCGTCCGTCCAGAATGTGTAGAATACTTAGTGGCAATAAATATCTAAATGCATATGTGCCTACCCTCTTTTGACGTATTTTCTTATCCTCTTTGTGTCAGCATAGGAATAGCTACTAACTATAAAATTATCGTAAAATGTGTTGGGATGTAGCATGCCTGGTGTTCGGTCGCCCTCTTTTCACGCGTTTTACGGTGGATCACGGGGTGCCAGGCGCATGAGGAAATAGCGGAATATACGTAGAATCTCTAGAGACTTACCTCCCCCTGCCTCAGCTCCTTGCGACGTCTTGCGGGGAATGGTGTACATGTGCATATGTAGATGAAAATGTAGAGCGAAGAGTTTTTTTTGAAAAATTGGTAGCATTTATGAGAGGGGAATTCGGTTGGAAGACTTTTTGACAGGTGTTACTTCCTATCCCGGAAAAGGGAAGGGTAGGCAAATTTGAGGAATAGAGAATAATGAGCTTGATTTCGCACGAAGCTTAAGTTGTTTTCATGATCATCAACAAGATGATGAAAGTCAGGGCAAATGATTACCTAGAGGATGATTAATTTGGGCTTTGGAAGAGGAGATGTGTGGTGCCATGACATTAATTAAGTCTTGAAAAGATAGGGTCAAAGGATACGATCAGAATGTATTGCCTGCTACGCAGATACTAATGAATACTAAGTTGCAAAACATGAGAATAGTTTGGAGGGAAAGGAGGATTATCCGCAACCTGTGTAAATCTCAGACTGATCGGGTCCTAGATGGTATGGAGAGCCGGATACGCAGAGTTGGGATATGAGGTAGTTCAAGTGGGTCCATTTTCAACTTTTCTTTTCAACGTACGTTTGTAAAATGGTAAATTTGGCATTATAAAGTGGAGTTGGAAATAAGTCTGTAGGGGAATATTAAAATCAATTAGGTTTGCTCATGATCTAGCATTGTTCTGCCTGTCACCTTAGAGTTTGCAAGCATTGCTCAGTTAATTCACTCACTCACTTGATGAAAGTTAGTAATACCCATACGATAAATATGGGACGTGAATGATTGTTAACAAAGCAAAGATTATATGTGTTTAGTTTACAGAAAGATGAAGGCTGCCCTGAAATAGAAGTTAATAAACTTGAACAGGTGGAAAACTTTACCATTGCAGGAAGTGTACTTGTGTAAGCAGCAGAGACATAAAACGAAGTATTTTATTGCGTAAAACTTTCGCGAGAAGGATGGAATATGACAAGGACGTTGAGTAAGGGTGTTAAGAACAGCCTTGTAAAAACTTACACACACACAAGCCTAATTTTGCCCGGTATGGAAACATTGTTATTGAATTAGACTGATAGGCATACAAGTACATGTATATTGAAGACTATTAAAATGTGGAGAAGGATGGAAAAGATGAAATGGACTAACAGGAAAACAAACGAGGCATTGCTAGTCCAGGGTTCTGGTCTGGGGTCTGCCTACAGAAATCACAATGAGCTAGGAAAGTTGGATGAACAGCATTACAATGGAGTTTGGATGTTCACCGGAATGATCACCCGCTTAAAATCAAATACATGCCCCAAAAGACAAGCACCGCCAAGTTTTCGTTCCTAAATATGGGAATCAAAGAGTGGAACCAGCTGCCTGATGAACTCTTTAAGCCCTTACCCAAAAGCATTTAATCATTTAGGCGTGAATGTAAAAGGTATACATGATGGTATTGTTCAACGCAATACGGCAGAAGGTGTATGGCTGTATCACAATATATTGTTTTTTCTTATTTTTTTAATTTTGTAAGTCTACTATATGACTAAATGGCACTATGATATGTTTTAAGACTGACTACAGCATAGTTTATAGCTCTTGTTAT
This sequence comes from Hetaerina americana, assembly GCF_022747635.1. Lineage (NCBI taxonomy): Eukaryota > Metazoa > Arthropoda > Insecta > Odonata > Calopterygidae > Hetaerina > Hetaerina americana. The sequence goes on along the minus strand of NW_027287205.1, from coordinate 14,007,862 downwards.
ATCATGTCATTGCCACCCGGCTTATCGCCTAACAGCAATGTATCCTAAATAAATAAATAAAATAAAAAAAATATGATAGAGGGGATATTGTGGAAATGGTTTGGCAGATTACAATTTATATATATATATATATATATATATATATATATATATATATATATATATATATATATATATATATATATATATATATATATATATATATATATATATATATATATATATATATTTAGGGCCGCCCTCCCCGGACTACAACCTTGACGTGGTGGAAGGGCTTGTGCGTTCCGATGACCCCTAGAGCTGTGCTGGCGGGAGTAATAATAATTGCTCCTGGTAGGGCCACCCATGCCAGATAGGTCGAAGGTTAGGAGCCAGACGAAAGGTAGTCCACGCAGCGTCTGTTCCTCGGTGAGGCGGCTGCAATGGCGTCTGACCCCAGTGGGTCGGCCAGTAAGTGATGGTGTCACATTAAAAAAACTGTTGCGGAAGGCAACGGGAAGCCAACTCAATTATCATTCCCAAGATAAATATGATGGACTATACAGAGAAATTGAGTCCTGGCAACCACGGGGCTCGGCCCAATCGGCCATGTGTCGTGCCCGGCAGCGGGGGAGGCAAGGCATCCGCGATCGTAATCCCACGAAACCCTTGCAATGGAAAACCGGCAGCAGCAGGACAGAAGACGCAGGAGAAGAAGACGAAGTTAGTCAGAAGAGAAACGTGGAATGTTAGGACAATGATGAGGACAGGGAAATTGGAGAATGTTAAGCGGGAGATGGAAAGGGGAAGTATAGATATTTTAGGTCTATGCAAGGTGAGATGGAAGGATAGCGGGGATTACTGGAGTGATAGTCATAGAATAATATACAACGGCGGGGACGAGAGTCAACGATGGGTTGTCAGAGTATTAAATGAAGACGTGGGAAGAAGCGTATTCAACATAGAGCAGGTAACGGATAGACTATATGTAGTAGAGATTAAAGCAGACCGACGAACTGTCTTTTCTGTACGTGGGCATTAAATGTAGCACAAAGCGTAAGAACTACATGAATTGTTCATGGCATAAGTATTTCATATACTTACAGCCCAGCTGAAGGCCATCATGAAGGTCACCCTGTCGAGCCTTCTCTGTAAAAATCTCGAGGGTTTGGAGCATATGCGGGCTGACGCCTTCAGCATCATCAGCAAAAAGTGAGTAATGATTTACATCTACATGTACAACATAATGCCCCGCAAGCCGCCGCAAGGGCATGTGGAGGGACGTATCGGTCGCAACACGTAAAAGAACATAAAACCACATGCAAAACCAACTTATTAATTCAAACAGACATACTCAGGCGCATATATTGATGGAAAAAACCGTTTTAACCTGTACGCAAGTATACACGTGTATTGTCAAGTAACATACAAATGTTCCTTTGAATATTACTACAATTTATCCAATAACGCGCACATTAGAATTTAAAAGTAAAAAAGGGAGATTCCACTACCACATGGAAATGCAACTCCCGATCTCAGCCCTCAGAAACACAGATATGGAATGTGGCGCACCGCTGCAGGTAAAGGAAGTTTCCCCTCCACAGAATGTTACATGATATGAAAGAAGTTTAAAAACAGACAAAGCAGGGCAAGCAATGTCGTTGCGAGCTAGAATAATGTATGATAAGTACTTGAACGGTATTTTATTCATTAAAACGTTTACTTCTGCAAAATGCCAACAATCTGCTACCTGATTTTACATAAGCATTCACCACATTCACTCACTCACGGACCCTCAAGGGAGACGGACGTGTTTTCAAGCTGCGCATTAGCGACCGCTCGAGAGGTTTAGTGACCGCTAGAAGGCACAGTGCCTTGGGCGAAATGGGAAAGGGCATGGCGGTGGATGTAAAGTGTGTTATTTGCCGTAGAAAATTGAGAAATGGAGTCCAGTGTAGTGGGTGTTGCTCTTGGTACCACTTTAATTGCTCTAAGAGTAAACTGGAGGATTGCGTGAGTGATAATTGGCAGTGCAGTAAGTGTGAAAGTCAGAAAAATCGAAGAGGTTTAGAAGAAAAGGAGGAGGTAATTGAAAAGCTGCAAGCGGATTTAAACATCGCTCGGAAGACAATTTTCAGTCTTTCCGCTGAAAATGAGGAACTGAAAGCATCATTAACAGAGATGAGGCGGCGGGTGAAACAGCAAATCGAAGATGATCTCCACTTTGTCCGGAGGTGTGATAAGAGGAAACCGGAAGATTTAAGGCCGACCAGAAGTGGAACAAGCTCATGTGACGCGGATGCCGATCGGGCTGGAGGAATGCGGGAAAGCATCCTACGGAGAGAGCAGCCAAAGAAGCGAGGAGATGGAAGGAAGGATAGGGTAAATGTGAGACCGAAGAGGGAAGTGCTTCCGATGAGGGAGGTCATAGTGTCAAGGGAGGGGACGTCTCTTGGTGATCCAGGGCCACCCAAAGTGAAAATATTTGGTGATTCCATAATACGTTTCGTCGGAGATTGTGGCGAAAGTATCAATGAAGGCGTTCAGTGTTTTCCGGGGATAAGAGTGGAACAATTGGATAATAAAATAGCTAATATGGCTAGTGATGGTGATGAAAGTGTTGTCATAATTCACGTAGGGACAAATGACGTAAAAAGTGCTAAGTCAGAAGACCATCTAATCGGTTTTATTTGGGATTTGGCGACCTCGGCCAAAAATAAGTTCAAAAGTGCTCAAATTGTTATTAGTGGAATTCATCGTAGAAGGGACATACATTGGAAGAGAATTGACGCCATCAACGAAGGAATAGAGTGGGTTTGCGTGCAACAAAGTCTGACATTTGTGGACCCAAACTGTTGGGTCGGTGATAGACACTTGGGCCGCGATGGAGTGCATTTAAACAGGAAGGGATCCCTGGTTTTGTCAAATCTGTTTAAAAATGTCGCACTAAAGCTCAGTGAGCAGGGAAACCTGTAATGGGCACAAGAGGTGGACCTCGCAATACCGAAGGAAAGAAAGGTAAGGGCTTAGTAGTTTTGCAGGTAAACTGCCGAAGTATTCTAAATAAAGTATGCCATTTCGAGACGTTAGTTGATGCATGTAATCCGGATATTGTGATAGGTACGGAGTCGTGGCTAAGTGATCATATTATGTCAAACGAGATTTTTCCTCAAAATTTGGCAGTTTACAGAAGGGATAGGGATGGTCGTGGAGGGGGGATATTCATATGTGTAGATAAAAACCTAATAAGTACATTGGAATGGGTAAGAAATGATTGTGAGATGATGTGTGTTCATGTTAAAGGTAGGAATGGAGGGAAAATTTTAAAAATAGTTGCTATGTACAGAAGCCCCAACGAAGGGATGTACGCAGTCGAGGTATTAGCAGACATATGCTCGGCTAACCCTGAGGATCACACCCTCATAGCGGGGGACTTGAACCTTCCAGGTATTCAATGGTCGGCAGACGAGGTCACGGTGGGGGGTGGGAAGGCCCAAGAAATCGTTAGTCGTCTTATAAACGAGGAGGGTTTTGTACAGATGGTGGAAAAACCCACGCGCGGGGGAAACATCCTCGACGTCATACTTGTGAGACCGAAAAAGTGGGTAGGGGAAGTCGATGTCCTTCCGGGAATAAGTGACCATTCAGCTGTGCGTATGTATCTAAACTGGGAGAGGGCTCAGTATAAGGGGCTAGTAAACAAAAAGATAGTTTGGCAATATAAACGGGGTGATAGGGAAGGGTTCCAGACCTTTTTAAGGGAAAAGTATTCGCAATGGGTAAGTGGTGGGCAGAATGTAGAAGAAATCTGGAAAACATTTAAGGGGATAATGGAGGAGGGATTAAATAAATTTGTCCCGAAAAAAATTCTTAAAGAAAATACTGATCCAGAGTTCTACAACCGCAAAATTAGATCCTTGAAGAAAAAACTGAGAGTGATTCACAAAAAACGGAACGAGAGCTCGGAATGGCTCATAATTTACAAAAAATTAGTTCGTGAATTAAATAGGGAAAAGAAAATAGCCAAAGATAGTTTTCTACAGAAAATAATCGGGATAGATAATGGAAATAAATTTTACAAGTACCTCCGGAGGAGGAAAGACAACAGGGAAAACATAACAGCTTTAAAAAAAGAGGATGGGACACTAATCGTTGATGATAAGGAAAAGGCTAATACGTTTAACAATTGGTATGCAAGTGTATTTAAGGTTATGGTAAATAAAAAGGATCCTGTAGATTCATCTCTGAGTCAACAAGGAGGCGAAAAAATATTAAATACCAAAAGTATTAAAACGACCAGCGCAGAAATTTATAAAAAAATTATGAAAATGAGGGCAAATAAATCAAAAGGGCCAGATGGTATCTCAATTGACTTGCTTAAATTGGGCGGTAGTGTAGTTTCAAATTATATAAATCATTTATTCAATGTTACCTTAAACAATAATGCCCTGCCAAATGATTGGAAGGAGGCATATGTTACGCCAATTTTCAAAGGAGGAGATAAGGTACTAGTTGATAATTATAGACCGGTAAGCTTGCCATCAGTTGTATGCAAGCTATTAGAAAAGATAATGGCTGATTATCTCTGGGACTTGTGGGAGAGTGAGAATTGGTTGTATAGTCGCCAATACGGTTTTAGAAAAGGGCACTCTTGCGAAACTCAGCTATTAGGGTTCTGCCAAGAAATGTTCGACTCTATGGATGCGGGAATAGAGGTGGATGCTATAATAGTCGACCTGTCAAAAGCCTTTGACAAAGTTGACCACGATCTCTTAATGCTTAAGATGGGCCAATTGCCACTACACACAGATGGAAGAGTAATCTCTTGGGTCAGAAATTTCATGGAAGGTCGAACACAAAGGGTCAAATTAGGAGAAGTGTATTCTGAAAAAGCAAGGGTAACATCGGGAGTCCCACAAGGAAGCGTACTTGGCCCGCTCTTGTTTTTAATATATATAAATGATCTCCCAATAAATATTAATTCTCAGATAAGACTTTTTGCAGACGACTGTATTATCTACAGGAAAGTCGAAAATGACAGAGACCGTGACAAACTTCAAAGGGACATTAATAAAATGGCAGATTGGGTGACAAAAAATGGGATGGATATTAATGTTAACAAATGCAAATCAATCACTTTTAGCAATAAGGTAATTGGAAACAATAGGGAATATAAATTCTCAGAAAATGTCATTCCTAGAAGTGATACTGTCAAATACTTAGGTGTATATTTAACTAAGGACTTAGGGTGGGGGCTAAATGTGGAGTGCATCTATAAGAAAGCTTTCAAAACTCTTCATTGGGTAATGAGAAACCTCAAAGGGAGTGTTAGAGCAACCAAGGAGAAGGCTTATCAGACCCTAGTAAGGCCAATTTTAGAGTACGCTTCTCTTGTATGGGACCCTCATGAAGAAGGTCATATTAAAAAACTGGAAAAGGTGCAAAGAAAGGCTGCCCGATATGTACTGGGGAAGCATGGGAGGATGGAGAGTGTGTCTGACATGCTAGAAACGCTGGGCTGGGAACCTCTAGAATCTAGAAGAAAAGTAAGCAGACTTTGTGGAATGTTCCGAATTTTGAAGGGGGAGAAAGCTTGGGCAGATCTTAGGAAAGAGGCGGGGAACCCAAATTTTATAGGCAGAAATGATCACAAATTTAAGATAAAATGCCGGGCACAGAGAACAAATAAAAAAAAATTTTCTTTTCTAAATAGAACAATTGTTGAGTGGAACACTTTACCTGCAAAAATATTCGAGCCCTTTCCTAACAGAGTGTGTACTTTTAAGAATAGATGTAAGGCATATATGTAATAATTTGATTGATGTGTGGTGTATGGTATTATATGTAATAGCTTAATTTTTTTTTTAATTTATCTTTTTTTTCTTGCTGATAAATGGTTGTAAATGGGATGGGGATTCACTTGTTTTGTTAAAGAGATTTGTGTTTTGAAGTCTAGTTTTATGTATTATCTTTTGCAATTATTTGGGACTTGTGTGCCACCTGAAAATGTCTATCAGCACATGTGTATTTTTAATAATAATAATAAGAAATATGTGCCTCATCTATACGATGGGCGTCGTTACTTTCCTTGGCGACTTAAATTTTAGGAAGAAAATTAGTTCTCTGAAATAAGAATATCAATGCATCTTTCCACTCAATTTTATTCGGTACAACCAGTTTGGACGCAACGGCGTCATCCTCGGGTACCTGTGGATGCATTTGTATGTTACTTTAGTGATAATGGATTTCCAAAATGTTAAGCCTGAAAATATTGAGTATATAAAGAAAATGAATTTTTCAAAAACCTTTACCTACTCACTGTAATTAAGTTTTCGTACGCACTTGTGCTTGCTAGTCCCACGGAAAATGCCAAAATAGAGAACCCACTATCGTCGTGGCCACGTACGGGCCTTGACCTGAGACTAACTGCAGGAGGTAGGCTCTATACATAATGTCTTCCTCTTTACGATTACCTCCTTATCCCTTTCCAGGAATCCACTGAAGCATTGCAAGCATATCACTCGGCTGGACCTGAGGCCATGAAAGTTTTATCCCATCAAAAGAAACCATTATCCCTTGAATAACCATGGAAAGCCCTCGGGACACGGCCCATCCGAACCCGAACCAGGTCCAGGGGCCGCAGCAGGTGGGCCATCCTAACCTCCCGGACCGTGAGCACCGGCACCTTGAACACCGTCTACTGGAGCACCGGCAGCTGGAGCACCAGAATCTGGGGAACTGTTAGCTGGAGCACCAGAAGCTGGAGTAGAGGAAGTTGGGGTACCAGCAACTGGGGTACTGGCAGCTGGAGGAACGTAAGCTGGATCACCGGCAGCCGGAGCACCGGCAGCTGGATCACCGGAAGCTGGGGCACCGGAAGCTGGAGCACCGGCAGTTGGATCACCTGCAGATGGCCGTCCGAGGAGGCCGGGCGGTTGGGGATAACCGGACCAACTAGGTGCAGGAAATCCTTTGGTAGCAGCGACCGCAAAAGCCTGGTCCCGGCGGGGAAGCCAGGGTGTAATGGACGGAACTGGATTTGCCGATGGAGGTGGCTTTTGGGGCGGGAATGGCGTGAAGAGTGGGCGCGTGAACGGTAACTGACCGAAAACCAACAGAGGGTTGGCTATTTTGAGACAAGGTAACAATGGGCCGGAGGACAATGGAATAGAGACTGCTTGCAGGACAACCAGACACCTCAGCAGGCGATTGATCAGCAAGGGCCGTCCTACGTGGTCCCAAATTACTGTTGGACGAGTACTGGTGGGGTAGAACAACACGCGATTAACCAGCAAATGAGGATCACTCCATCCCACCAGCACCAAGGGATGAGACTCTCCAGCGGAATAGCGGCCTGGATCCAGCTATACAGTTACGGCGTGTGTAGCTACAGTTTATTCAGTCGGTGGAGCCGCGGCACAGACTTCTTCCAGGGAAATGTTAATGCTTCGTCTTCGTCGTGGTATTGAGGGAAATTGCACTATAATCCGTTGTAAAATGATATCTTGTTCCTAACCCCATTTACAATGCCTACAATTTTACACCTCATTTGAAAGTAAACATTGTAAACTCTATAAATCATTATTTAAAATCAGCGACCTGGGTATGCCTTCCCACTTTGTAACTCTGGCTGATGCCGTCCAATTCTCTTCCCGTCATTGTAACAAAACGTGTGTCCTGCCAAAGGTCCAATGAGTCGCCCCTCCACTCCACTCTCCTTTTATTTTTTTCTGCTTCCCCGTAATAACTTAAGCTATGGAAATGAGTGAGACAATTGAATTCTTCTCATGGTAAAATTGGTGACTGCATTAGATTTATCCATGAGATAAGACTTGAATACTTAGCGTCCCTCAATTCAGAAATTTCATTCATACCTTGTTGAGTAATCACTAAATATTACCCAAATTCATGTAAGCATGTTGACCAAATGAACATACGGCGAAATTGGTTTCTATCTAATATTGCAATAGTAGGTGACAGAATAAAAGTGCAAACGAAAGTTCCTTACCAAAATTGTGGAGGAAAAATAGTAGATAAAAGTTAACGATTCAAAAATGGAGTGAGGCATTAAACGAGCTGCTAAAAGAGTTTATATTCCCCCCACTATCAAATTTATCAATCCTGGATCATCTGCGAAGGTTTCCTTCAATTATTAGGCGTAAATGAAGGAAGATTAATTTGGCAAATTCCACTAGAACTTTTAGTTCTTACGACAATAGTTTTGTCGTTAGGAACAATCATAGGTGGCATAATAGGTAATACAGAAGCTACGTAGATATACATTCAGTAACTGTTGGAAGAGTAGGAAATGGAGGGGTAACCTAGGATAGGTGGATGCGAAATGGAGAGAGGCGGCAGCGGTTATGACAATAATGACCCTGACTGAAATGCTCCAAATGGATTTTTTAAATGAAAACACGAACGGACATGCATGCCGCTGTCTCCATGGGGCTTTCGGAGGGAAAAAAGACTTCATTTTCCGCGAAATGTGGTTGAATCAGGTATCGGAAAGTGGGAAATGGCTACCAATCAGAGACACTCCATCGGGAACTGCTCCTGAGGTAGAAGATAAATTGAAGGAGCTAAGTAATACAGCACGTTTGATTAAAGTCAAGTGGACGTCACTGTTATGGCGTCCACTGTTATAGTATCGGTCAACCCAACCCAATCCACCCAAAAATAGCAACGTTGGTGCATCCCCTACTTCGACCTACCTACCAAACGAATTAGCCAAAGAATTCCCCAAGGATAAGTAAAAAAGGATTGATGGCTATTTTATAATCTTGCTCTGTATAAATTTCAGAGTAGCGCTGCAATTTAGGGGACAAAACTATGTTCTCTTAAAGTGAATACAGTTTGTAAAGCAAATCCGATAGAAAGAAGTGTGATTAGAAACCACACCAATCCCTCCGTCAAAAATTCAATTCTTTGCAGGAATTTGAAGTTCAGAGTAGAGAAATGAATAACAAGCCATAGGTAAGTCTGGATCGAATAGGAAAAATTAAAAATTCATTTCCTGCCAAACACCTTGATTGTTGTCCGCTGCATTTTCACCGCGAAGAGACAAGCGTGAGAAAAAAGACTGAATGAACTCCAATGCAATCTTGTCCAAAGAATAAAATGATCTACGAAATACCACAAGTTTCTAAACATTAGATAAATTATATACAGCTATAGCCATAAAAATTTGTAATAAAAGAGTTTAGGATTGATTAAAGGCTCAAAACACTTATACTCTTCATAAACTGATGCGAAATTAATTTTTAAGAAATTATTAAGACGCATAGTGACGTATTGGTGGATCTCTGCAATGCAGATTCAGCGTATGCAGAGCCAGAAAATGTACGACGGATACGCGTACAACTTTAGCGTATTCAATTTTTTTTTCTAAAATTCGCGTTGACCGTTGCGGTGATGAGAAAGAAAACTGATGATTTAACCTAAGATTTTTGCGTAATATTTTCTGCGCGTGGGGTGGACGCAAACCGTTTAAAATGTAGTGTGATAGAATAATATGGGGACCTAATTTGCCATTATTCAATTCAATAACTGCGACTTTTTAGTCGAGGAATTAAATTTTACACCATCAATGATCCAGATATAAACACGAGCATCGGGTAACACCATTTGAACTCTTAAATAAAATATTACGAATAATTAACTGAGCTCTGCAATTACAATGACATCGAAGTTCTTCCAAAATTGGATAGTAGCTCTAGTGACAACGTACACTCGACCGTAAGAAGTGAACCCACAATGTGTCTTCGTGAAATGCGCTCCCTTTCATTGGCCGAGAGATGACTTCAGTGAGAAAACAAAATAAAAATTTGTAAAGTCGGTGATTACGTATGAAGCGGTAGGGATGGACTCCCATTTGCTAAACTATAAACGGATAATTTTGCTAGCGAAATATTTTTAATAGACTTCACGACAAAAATAATTGATGTTCGAACTGACATGAACTCCAGTGTCTTTTAAATCGTGGAATCCCCTATCTCACGTGTGTAAGTGATGAACGTATTTTACCTGACTTAACCAGGTGGCAGCTCTCGCGATATGTTCCCTCGAAACACGACACCTCATTGTCATATCGCATCGATTTTGAGAATAACGAATGGCAGGTCGGGTTGGCCAAAATTTCCATCCCATCGACAATCTTTGAATTTATTATTTTTTGAGATGTTAGTGTTAAGGAAGAAGGCATTGTTTTTTCTTTATTATTTGCAAAAGATAGTATTACTCGACACCGAAATTGTATTGTTTGTGGACACTTCGGTGGACTTGGTAGTGAGACGAAATTCGAAGACGGTCAAGTTAAAGAAATAAAACTGATGGTTCCTTTTTCATTGGTAATATGTAAAGGGCTGTATATTCATCCTTAGAACCATTTTTGAAACAACTATATGCTCGTCGAAAAGCAACTCTTGATGAAATATCTCACTCTTCTATTGATATCCACGCGACGGATTATCTCTCCGCGCTGAATGAATCCACGCCATCCACAGGAGTTCAAATTGCAGACTAAACAGTTACTATACCGGAAGTGGCTAAACTCTTTTCTGATTTACTTTCAACTCTTACCTTTGACTCTAGTCTGGATAAGCTAACTCTAATCCTTTCATCATTTTCGAAAATCGGCTCAATATCATGTCAATCAGGGCGTGCTCGGAGCTTTTGCCGGGCCAAATGAAAAAGAGAAGTAACGTAGTCCTAAATCTAAAACTTTTTACTGCAGAGATTAAAAAACCTATCACCGACTATGTCAGTAGAGGTCACATTATAGGCAACTCTATGAAGGGAATAGGCACGTATAGTACAAGCCTATGATGACCTTGCAGTGTACACGGAAATTCTTAAACAGTAGATTTTGGGAGATTCATAGAATCATTATTCACGCATTGTGAATGCAAGAATTGTTGCTCATTAAGTATTACACCCAATTTAAAAATTTTCCCATTGAGGGAAATAAGGTCGTAACGTAGTAATGCTCTGTGGAGATAAACTCGGCGATCCATTTCCCCTCATTGGTGTTTGAAAATCAGATATTATCGCATTGCAATTCACTAAAAGTTAAATTTCGTGCGTTGGTTTAATTATTAAGCGAGATGTTAATTGGTCTGAGATAAGCACAGGCGTGTTTAAGAAAACGTTGGCTTAACAAGGCTTAAGCCTTGTAGACTATGGCGCTACACGCACGCCCACAAAATTCTATGCACGTTATTTCGCCATAAAATCTTTTTCCGTTGAAGCCCCAAAAATCTCGGAATGTAAGGGGACACTTCGATAGCTTATAGCTAAAGCTAGCTAAAGCATTCGGCCGAGCATCGAGGGAACCAGATTCCAATCCCGGGTAGGGCGAATTATTTTGTACTCTTTGAAATTTCTAATATTTACATCAAGTGTTCCCATATCTTAAGGCCAGTGAATGCAGATGGGAAATTCCCGGGATATTGAAAAAAATACTAAACCAATATAGTTTCTATATAAACCACCAAATCGAATTAATCGCAGGCATTTATAATTCATTGAGCGTTACAAGTTTCTCCCTTCAAATTTTTGCAAATAAAAATACTGTCGTATTGCAATTTATAACAAAACGCAAGCCTGTGGGACTTATTAATGGATATTTTCCATCACTTAACGACATCTACGAAAACACAAAGGATCTCATCCGTTTTATCAATATAATAGGCAATGAAAAAGATATCAGTGGACTGGACTCACACTGTAAAAGCGATACATGCTTCGGGAGCACCATTGAATCAATAGGAAAGGAACTAGAGGATTCCATAAACTCAAAAAATGTATTCATTTTAAAGGTCAGCCATTGATGAATCTATCACCTTCAACGTTGAATCGGCCAGCCAGCAGATGAGGCTGAATGAATATTTTTACGTGTTATTTTCTGCATAGCACCATCTCGGTGCTGTTGCTGAACCAACTCTCCTGCGTAAGGTATCCCAAATTAGTTTCATCGGCTTTATTCATATCTTCACACGTGCCGTATAGCTTTAGGCAAATGGGAGTCCCTCTTTACTGATTCATGAGTTTGACAGGTCTTATAGTAAATTAAGGCTGGGAGCCATCTGAAATACGAAGATAACAAGCGAGACTTTAAGAAAGGTTCAAAACAAACCTGTTTAACTATGACACTGAAGGAATTATAATGGCCCCACACTACTTAGGTAGATCAGACCACAAAGAAAAAATGAGGGAGATAGATTCCAGTACAGATAGATACAAATACTCATTCTTTCCCCGAACAATCAGGAAATCACAATAGTAAGAAACCGAAGTTATTTTAGATACATTAAAAACATTTAATTTACAAGCTAGAAGCAAATTAAAGATTGCAAAGACATCAGGTAGATTTGTTGGTGCATGTGTATATCAGTTGGTAGTTTGTAGAGCGTTTGTACGTGTGTGGGTTGTAAGGGTTTTTGAAGGAATGTATACCATGTTTTGTTTGTGGATTGTGTAATTTTGTGGCTTTTCCATGTCTTTTTTTCTTAATTACGGGTGGTACCCTGACACCCCCCGCCACAAGCCCTTGCGGCGGCTTGCGGGGTATCAAATAGATGTATATTCATACGTACAGGTAATTACCGACTTTAAAAATTATTATTTTGTTTTCTCCCTGACGTCATCTTTCGGCTATCGACGGTGAACGCATTTTTCGAAGACAAATTGAGGGGATATTTCTTACGGTCGAGTGTACGTTGTCATTAGAACTACCGACCAATTTGGGAAGAACTTCGATGTCATTGTAATTGCAGAATTTAGAAAATAATTCGTAATATTTTATTTGAGAGTGAAATTGAATTGTTGCACGATGCTCGTCTTTCAATCTGAATTGTTGGTGGTGTAATATTTAATTCCGCGTTTAAAGAAAGGCAGTTATTGAATTAAATAATTAACTCCCCATATTCCTCTATCCCACTACATTTTAAACGGTTTGCGTCCACCCCACGCGCAGAAAATGTTGCGCAAAAATCTCAGGTTATTTCGTCAGTTTTCTTTCTCGTCACCGCAACGGTCAACGCGAATTTTAAAATAAATCAATCGCGCTAAAGTTGTACGCGTATCCGTGGTCGTACATTTTCTGGCTCTGCATACGCTGAATTTGCATTGCAACGATCCACCAATGCGTCACGATACGCCTTAATAATTTCTAAAAAAATGTTGTCGTGGTTTCTATGTTTTTCCACTTTCTAATCACCCTTCTTTTTATCGGATTGGTTTTACAAACTGTATTCACCTTAAGAAGACATAGTTATGTATTCAAGAAGTTCTATCGGGTTTCCCACCGGGTCAGGTTGCAGTACACCGACGTTTCGAAGGCTAACTCCGCCATCGTCTTCAGGGTGAAACCGAAAGAACTTCTTGAATGCCATACGCCAGGAAAACCTGAGATCCTTCATAGTTATGTAACCTAAATTATAACACTACTCTGATAGTAATACGGAACAAGATTTTGCAAATGCCATTGTTCCCCATCAGCTATATATCGCCTTTCCGGTATCTTTTACAAATCGTTATGTAAAGCCCATCCTATGGACTATAACCTAGGCGTGATGGAACGGCTTGTGCATTGTGATGACCTCAAGAGCGGTGCTGTTAGAAATAATAACATAGGCTCCCAGCAGGGTCATCAATGATAGATATCAGACGAAATGTAGTCCATGCATCGTCTGTTCCTCGGTGAGGCGGCGGAGAAGACGTATTGCCCCAGTCGGGCGGCCATTGAATACTAGCTTCACGTTACAAAAACTATAGAGGTAGGCAACAGAGAACCATTTCAATTATTAAACCCTAAAATTGAATGATTGCACTAAAGATGTTATGAGGCCCCACAACTGCGGCAATTGGCAGTGTGTCGTGCACGGTAGCGTGGGAGGCCAGGATTTTGCGGTCGTCGTCTCACGAAACCCTTGCAAAGTGTAAGCGGCAGTAGCAGCAAAGAAGACACAGGAGAGGGCAAAATTAGACAGAAAAGGAACTTAGAATGTAAATACGATGTTGAGGGTAGAAAAATTGGAAAATAAGGAGAGAGAGAGAGATGGGGAGAGGAGATATGGTTTTTAGGGCTGTACGAGGTGAGATGAAGTGATGGCAATGGAGTAATGCACAGCAAATAAGGAGAAAGCTGGCGAGGGTTGGTAATAATATTAAACGAAAAGGTATGAAGAAACATAATGCAAATAGAGCAAGCCAACATATATAACATCACAACTAGAAGTAGAGGTAGAGCCAAAGAATTTGGTCATTGCACACGTATACATGCCACCCAAGGACATATTGGACCGCCGAGTATCGCACATCATGGAGGTCGAATGGCCACCCCGTTGAAATGGAAGGATCTTACATTTAGGTAGAGTTCACCGCTTTAAAATGAATTTTCTATGCTCATGGATTCGGCAAATCAGGTAAAAAATATTCCTTGCATAACATTTTTATTTTGTTTATTATACATAATTCTGTTAGCCGTAGCAGTCCAGGGGTTCGATTCCCGGGCAAGTCACTCTGGGCACCTGCAGCTACACGCAAGCTATGTTGTTCTTCGAGTACCAGATCTTCCGGGGAAACCATAACCGGCACAGAGAAAGGAACCGGCCCCCCTACCCTGATGTGTGAATTTCACACGCCGTCGGGCTTAGTACTGGGTGAACTCTACCATCACCTACCAAACCGACCTTCGGGTTGATTTCTGAGTTTATGGTTTTATATATGATTCTGCCCACACCCTGCCCTCCCACTTATCTGTTCACATCCCCTGCCACTCACCATTCTCTTCTTAGGGGCGGGCAAGGGTGCAGTGACGCGAAACGCAATGCAGCGATCCAGACCTCATCCCATGAACATACGCCGGGATAACGGCAGATCGTTATTCAACTTAAGCATACCTTCATTAATGAAATATGACGAATTCTTAATTCTTTCATAGTCGTGCGCTGCGACAGATTCTCCCTTACCTGTCGTGGCAATCATGGATCATTACCCTGCCGGCTTCTGCCTGTATGTGGCATCTCACCGTCTTGGGCTGCGAAGAGTTGAACATCATGGAGATGGAATATGCCGTCCATGGCCACCACGTTGGAATGTAAGGATACCTGCATCATGGAAGAATATAAACTCTGCCGAAGAATGCGGTTGAAACAATAATCAGTCATCCTACAAGATGGATATAGTTGACGCGATATTTCATTGGCCCTTCTTAGGTCCTTCAACACGTGGACGCGTGCACGACGCAGGAGGAAAAGGGGAAGCCAATAGCCATGCTCTCCATGAAATACTATATTTAGCTTTGCTATTTGGTCGAATTATCGATTGTATTGGCGGGCCACAAAATCGAGGCTATCCACAAACCACCCGGAAAAATCAGAAATTTTCTCGTCAGGACTAAGGAACCAATTGTCCCAAAGACTTCTGGCATTTACCAGGTCCCATGTGCATGTGGAGATGTCTATATTGGCGGGACGGTGGCTGACCATTTAGACCAGATTAAAGGAACACAAACGACACGTATGGCTGGGACAGATGGAGATCTAGCTGTATCCCATCGCTGAACACAGCATCGGGATGGACCACTCCATGAAATTCAATGGAACGAAGTTCCTTTCATGCTCGGCAGGTTATCGGGGTCGAGTTATTAAAGAAGGTATTGAAATACTGATGGAGGGATGTAATTTCAATGGGGATTATGAATATTTCCTCAGCAACGCGTGTAAACCGGTGCTGAGGAAGGTTAAAGAAGAAAGGAAAAGAACACGGCGTCATAGCGACCGATCAGGAGGCTTCAGCATCTTTTCGTCCACCACCGACCAATCCCGAGTCCCCTCTTCAGTGTCCATACATGTAAAAAAGTCGGCCAACATAAAACCCTGACCCACTGTGATAACCGAGAAAACTTCATTTGGGTATTAAGGCAAAGGGAGTAGACAACATTCTCATGGAACTACTAAAAGGTTTACAAAAAGGTGGGGGAAGGATTTTTATAGACTAATTCATAGCACTTCTGAGGCCGGAATTTGGTCGGATGACTTTGTCTGAACAGCGTTAACTCCTATTCCAAAAAAAGGGAAAGGCTGCCATATGAGAGGACTGTAGAAAAATAAGTCTAATGTCACATGCAGCTGAAGTGGTTCTCAGAATCATCAATACGAGAATGGAAAGCAGGGCAAATGATTACTTGAAAGATGATCAGTTTTGGCTTAGCAAGGGAAGAGGCACATATGATGCCATTGCAGTTATGAGATCACGGATGGAGAAAAACATATGAGATTAAAATCAGGATGCATTAATCAGTTTCAAAGATTCCGAAAAGGCTTTTAATAGAGTGAATTGTGTGGATTCAATGAATGCATTACAGAAAATAGGAGTAGATTGGAGGGATAGGATACTTAGGTACAACCTTTTACATGTCTCAGACTGCTTGACTGCAAGTTGCAATGGAAGGTTTTGATAGTCAGTGTTAGGAAGGTGGGTAAGAGAGGAGTGTCCATCATTACCTGTGCTTTCCAACATATGAGCAGAAATGGTTAAACTGATATAGTAACAACTGTAGAAAGGAATGAAAGACATGGGTTAGGCTTGGAAATATTCCAAGCTTTAGTTTATCAGTTAGTCAATGGGTTGCAAATTTTGCTCAGAACATTGGAAAGTCAGTGCAGATATGGTATGAGAATTAATGTAAACAAAATGAAGGTTATGTGGTTTCCCAGAAAGAGAAAGGCCAAGTTAATCATCAAAATGGGAGTTCACAAACTTCAGCAGGTGGAACAATTTTTCTTTGAAGTGTTTTTGACCAAAATGGCCAACATATTAGGGACATAAAATAGAGAATTTTGTTTGGCAAAGTAGCTTTCATGAGGAGGGAATTAGCAGGACAGGGACATTGAGTAAGGAAGATAAATACTGAGAATTGTACGAGTCTTTCTTTCTTTTTTAGTAATGGATACTGAGAATTGTATTCAACAAAGCTGTGAAAGACCTGAAGGCAAGCGAGGCACCAGGAGTTGACATAATAAATGGAGAATTAATGAAGCCACTCTGGGTCAAAGAGAAAAATGCCCTCTCTGGAATAATCAAAGATAGCATGGCAGTACAAAAGTACCAGAGCACTTCAAAAAAGCTGTGATAATTGCAACAATGATTAAACCAAGAACAGATAAATCTAAAGAACTTAGATATTGAGCATCAGCAGAGTCATACACACCAAAAATACTAATGTTAGCCTCAGTAATTGACTGCATCTAGGTCTGCAAAAACCGGGAATCATTGATTCACATGTAGAAAGGTTTCGCCTTTCAGTTCATTGACCATAAGATGTCTGTTTAGAATTTCTTGCAAGGATCTAATATTTCCTACTCTTACCAAGGGCCAGATTCCTGCTGCCACAAATATATGTATAGTTGAGGATTTCTTTGAATTAGTTCACTCATTTTCAATTATACAGAAGATTATTTCAAATGTCCACTACAGTCTCCCAAAGCATTGGCTGCTGGGAGACAGACATCATCCCCAAGGTTTGATGATTAATGAGTGTACCATTTGATTAAGTGATAGCAATAGATTCCATCTGCTTTAAAGAGCTCCAAGCCGTTGTTAGAGCTCCAAGTTATACAACTGAAAGGGCATTGCATTACACTTGTCCCTTTTAGATATGGCGCATTGGGAGCAAAAATCAGAAAGAGCACTAAGCTGACACAAAGGAAAGAGATCTGAATTGCTGAGCATTAATAAACTGATCCCTTATTTAAAATATTATTTTCATGGATATTATTGTACGAATGTTTATTAATATTATTGTTATTTTATTTTTACTACAGTTGTTTTGTTTATTATTATTATAATAATTATTATGATTATTATATTTGAAAAGGGTATTTCTTGGTGGCAAGTTAAAGTTGCAGAGCATCTCTCAAGCCAATCTAATTTCACCTGCAATTCCTTTGTGGTAGGTTGCAGGAAGCTGTAAAGGAAATTTTACTCAATACTCATAAGTAATAATACTATTTTTTCCATGTTCATATAAATGTTATTGATAAGCCATTATTTATTTATTTATTCTGTCCTTTTGATATTTTGGGAACACAACTATAACTGATGTCACTACTAGTGCATTCCAAACATCATTTTGTTGATGTAGATGTTTCATTTCTGGAGCTAAATGCGTACATTTTTTCACTATAGTTCCTCTCTGTATTTGATGTGTTCAATATTGTTACATATATTAAGTATGTTTTTGTTTTCTTTGTTATTTAAAGAAATATCATGTTAATTATCAAGAATATCAGTCATTAAGAATGAACTTGTTCCAGTATAATTCTTTATTTTGATTCTCCAGTAATATTTCCAGGTTACGGCTAAACCATGGGATCCCTACATTTTCTGTCAATCTATATTTTTTGTACAATGCCAAGATGTATTTGATTACGTACATATATCATTGTGTCTCTGGGTGTACTCATTCTCAGGCAAAATACTGCATTCACTTGTGATGTGTTCCATAGTTTCTTGCATATCCTACGGTAATCATTTGCATCAGTTTTTTCAATGCATGCTTTGAGTAGTATTTTTCCTATTTCTTTTGTCTTGTACAGCAATAATACATCATGCAATTTCTGCGTACATCTGCTATATTAATTGGATTTCTCAAGGTGTATATGTGGTTCAATTAGTTTGTAGAGATAT
Source organism: Hetaerina americana (assembly GCF_022747635.1). Lineage (NCBI taxonomy): Eukaryota > Metazoa > Arthropoda > Insecta > Odonata > Calopterygidae > Hetaerina > Hetaerina americana. The sequence continues at coordinate 13,989,190 of NW_027287205.1, read as the reverse complement.
TTTCCATTTATTGTTTCTTCTTTCCATTTTAATATACTTCTTTCATCTATCTTTTTTCAAATTACCTTGAAGAATATATTCTCTGTTGCTAAGTGTAATTATAATAAAATAAATATCTAAGGCAATTATAATAAAATATTATTGTTTTGGGTATGGTGCTATTTTCTCTTTTGTAGTATTGTTTTCTCAAGCTCTTATTCTGATTCTGATGTAGATTTTTATGTCAGTACCTCCTCAGCCTACTTTTTCCTGGTTATATGAAATATTTCTATGGTGAAATGTTAACTGTTACTTTTGCCGAACCAAAGCAGCGACCAACCAAACCAAAATATATAGATGCAACTGCTGCTGGCCCTGAGTTGCCTCGACCGATGGCAAATCTCGACTGCCTTCGAACCGTACCTCCAGTCTAATATGCACGCTCGACCAAGATGGCTGGTGTTCACATTATCAGGGTGACACAGCCCAAGAGGGCTCTTCTGCCAGATTATCAGCCGGGGGAACCCAGGACCAGGTCACATATTGTGGCTGTATCTAGTTAATAGTTAATATTGGAAAAATAAATGTCTACAAGTTCAGGGTGACTACGGAACATTACTCCATTCCCCTTCTTAAGTTTATACAATGCACTAGTATTATCTTTGTTAATGTTGATTATGACATTTGTAAGATTTAAGTCATTACAGAGGAGGATAGTTTTACATAATCCATACAAGGCTGCGAAAGTTTCCATTGCATTAACGGGAGCAGTGTACTATGCCTCTTGCACCGATGCATACAAGATCTCAGGGTAAAACAGCAAGTAAAAACCTGTTCATCACACAGGAGGAGAGGCAGCAAGAAGAGACCCTGCAATAACTAGACAACTCTACATTTACAATGAATTAACCTGGAGACCTCTAAGGCCAGTTACAGTAAGTGGTGAGTAAGATACTACAACTAACCCTGGCAATGCAGGCCTAAGGCATACAGGCTCCCATCCTCCCAACATTTGCCACATTGCTCCCGCCCACAGCGTCCGTGGGTATGGACCCACCACGGGATGCAGAGGTACTAAAATTATTCATATCCCTGCAGGGTAACAGGGGAAGTCATCGTTTAAAGGCACACAATATCCACAAGCTGGACCTTATCCTCACAATTGCATCAGGGTGGGAACGCCTTGACCAGAATCAAAAGAAAGATGTGTACAACTGGGGTTGTGTACTCTTAGCAGTGGCTACCATGGGGTGGACAGATGCCTTCAGAATAGCCTCGGGGGTGCCTATAAATTTCCAGCATCTACCTCCCGGATTTGTAGCAACACAACCTGCACCACAAACCCCTCCACAAACAGCCTACCGGCCCTTTCGACAAGCCCCACCTCTAAGCCGGGGACGAGGCAGGGGCGGCCGTGGATCCTTCTGTTCTAAAGTTGCCTGATACTGACACGATCTGCACAGGCCACAAGATCCTGCTCTGCTGGGCGGCCTCCAGTGAGCCAGACTACCCAGCGACATTGGAAACCGAGTCCAACACCTCCAGTGAAAACTCCAGCACACCAGGGCAGCAAGATCATAACGACAAGACACCATATAAGGACAATTGGGATTGGACAACAAGGAGTTGGATGCCAGAAGGCGGACAGAGGTACTCCTCGAGCCCAAGGACATCCCAGAAGAAAACGAGGTAAAGTTCAGCATCCCAAGCATCGCCTCTATCATCCACTACCCTTATAAAACATGCATAAATGAAGTAATGTTGCCCCAACAAAGTCTTAGATATATTCATTAAGAAATTCTTAGAATTAGGAATCATAGTTAAATGCACAGTTTAGTGTACATTCAAATTCTTTACTATTCCCTAACCCAAAGGAGGGCAAAGGTTCATACGGACCTTGGCTCAAGGACGGCTTTCATTCAGAAACCAAAATTTTCATTATTGGGACCAGCCAGGGGCTTGTCCAAAATTCCAGCAAATTCATATATGGTAAAATTAGATTTAACCAGTGCCTTCTACCAAATACCTGTCGACTGCCAACATTGGAGATTCTATGGTATAAGATATCAAGGAAAATCATACACATTTACCCTCCTCCCCATGGGACACCCCCTAAGCCCCACCATCTTACAACACTGGGCCACAGATGTCTTACTTCTAGTGCCAAACAAATTCAACATCAAAGGAGTATCCTACTTAGACGACTGGCTGCTCAACAGGCAACACTGATTCTGTGGTTATTATGTGGTCCAATTATGTGATTACCTCCAGACAACCCAGAGGATCGAATTGAATGGGAGGAAATCAGTGCTAGTGTCCACAAATTGTATTCGGTACCGAAGAGTGATAATTGTTACTATGTATCTTAGCCTCCAAATTACTAATAAGGCCATCCAAGGCTTAAAAGCCTTATACCAATCATGTCCCAACTTCGCCAAATCTACATACCAAAAGCGGCAGGATATTAGTCCTGGATCACGTGGGTACTTGATCTGCCAACATTCTTTGTATCCCAAGTTTTCAACAGGGACAACAGTGGCTGAAAACGCATCATCAACTTGAACATTCTCGATAAGGAAGTGTTCTTGCCACAGCCATCTGACACCACTGAGATATTTACAGATGCCACCCCAATGCCACCCTAGTCTTTTTTTCAGCACAGCAAACAAAGAGATCTAATACAAGGCCATAGCCAGACATATTAGTCTGGCTATGGCCTTGTATTAGATCTCAGGCATTTAAGGGGTAACAATTGAAAGAGAAGGCTTCATGGCAACACAGCTGTCAGTCATAAAATTTTGGCACATGCACAGTTCTTCTGGTAGCCTCATTCTCTATTTTTTAGCCATATCTTTTAAACTTCATTCTATCCCTTAATTGTAATTCCCGCTTTATATGCCTTGCATTTTATAAATGTTATGTCATCATTAGAGTTTCCTATTTTAATGGCATATCTATAGAGTCTATCTTGAAATTTGCATGTGTATTTTTTAGTATATCTATATTTATACAGCCACAAACAAGGATGTATTTTAATTATTAATGTAATTTTTTCAGTATGATCACCAAAAGTAAAATTTTGACCAATGAATATCCCCAAGTAATTATATATATATATATATATATATATATATATATATATATATATATATATATATATATATATATATATATATATACCACGATTGTACGGAAAAACTCACACGAGCGGCACAATAATGGGCTGACACAATATAACACAAATAGAAAAGAATAGACACATTTAAAAGAACACTCACACGGTAAATTGTTCGAGCTTTCGGCCCTCTCAGAGGCCTTCTTCAAGAGAGACTGAAAATATGCTATTGCAGAGGAGAGGGGAAAGAGCTATGGGCGTGGAGGGGAGGTGTGGAGGGAATGCTGGGAGGGAAATTAAATATGGCGGTTTAGGATGGGAATTTTAAAGGAACGGAAGGATAGTATGTAGGCGGATTCACGAGTTCTCACCTCTATGTTGGTGGCTGAATCAGGTAGGGATTCTAGGATGCTTAGAGCAAAACACTGGTCGAATGAAAGGTTGTGGGAATTGGCGTGTGAAGGGATAGGAAGAGAAGAGAGTGAGGCAGAATTGCAGGAGTACCGGTGATTATTCATTCGGATGGATAAGGGGGTAATGCATTCACCTATGTAAAAGGAAGTGCAATGCTTGCATGATAAAAGATAAATAATATTTTTTGAGAGGCAATTAGCGTGGGAACGAGGTGAGGGGGCTATGAGGGGATGTAGGGAGAGGGGAGTAGGCATAATAAGAGGACAGGTTTTACATCGGGGGCGGTTGCAAGTTGGGGAAATATTGGGAAATTTGTCACGGGGGGGCGCCAAAGGGTTGGTGGATCTCAGAAGGTTTTTGAGATTGGCGGGTCGTCTGTATGCGATAGATGGGCATTGGGGTAGTAAGGATGAGGTCGCGTCATTGTCATGTAAAATTGGAAACAGTTCTGTAAGGAGGGTTTTCAGTCTGTGTGATCCGGGGTAATAGGTGGTGCAAAGGTTGAGTCCTGCGTCAGATGTGGGCTTGTTATTGTGTGGTGTGTTTGGTTGGGTGGAACGGTGGATTTTATTTCGTAGTAACTTTTCTGGGTAACCGCGTTTGAGGAGTGCAAGGTGTAGATTGGCAAGGTATTTGTTGAGAGTGGCTGTGGTGTTGCAAATTCGGTGTCCGCGGATAGAGAGAGAGTTAGGAATCGAGCGTTTCGTGTGTTGAGGGTGACAGCTTGTGTGGTGTAGGTATTGCTGATGGTTAGTGGCTTTGATGTGTACTGAAGTAGTGAATTTGTTGTTTTGAAGTGAGATGTCTGTGTCAAGAAAGGTGATGGTGGAGTCTGAAATGGAAGAGGTGAATTTAACAGTGAAAGATGAATTTAAAGCGGATAAGAAATTGTTGAGAGAATCAGAGCCATGTGTCCAGAGAATAAAAATATCGTCTATGTAGCGGACCCAGAAAAGAGGTTGAAGGGGTTGCTGTGACAGGAAAGTCTCTTCGAGATGGCCCATGAAGAGATTGGCGTATGATGGTGCCATCCTCGTTCCCATCGCTGTGCCTTTTGTCTGTAGGTAAAAACAATTTTGGAAAGTGAATGCATTTTTAGTTAGGACGAAAGTGGCAAGATTGAGGAGAAATTCCGTTGAGGGGTGCTGGGGTAGGGGGCGTAGAGAGAGATAATGCCGGAGGGAGGATAAACCTTCTCACTTTACACTTCTATTCCCCATGCTAAGGCTGCTCCCCAGTTCCGGAAGGAGGACGTTCTGGGCACGATACGCTGCTTACGCAAGAGGAAAGCCCCGGGAAATGACGATATACCCAATATCGTCATCCGGGAACTTCCGAATGCAGCGGTGGCGTACCTGACCAGCATCTACAACGGCTGCGTCAGGATTTCCTATTTCCCGACCACTTGGAAGAGAGCGAGGATCATATGTCTCCCGAAGACGTCGAGGACGGAGGTGGGACCCGGAGACTTCCGGCCCATTTCTCTACTCGACGGATTCGGGAAGATGTACGAGAGACTTCTGCTGGAGCCGATAGTAGGTTTCGTCCGAGAGGCTGACATCCTCCCGGATGAGCAGTTCGGCTTCCGCGAGCGGCATTCCACGGTCCATCAGCTGGTGAGAACCACGGACTTCATCACGGACGCCTTCAACAGGAAGATGTCGGTGGCAGGCGCATTTTTCGACGTCAGCAAGGCGTTTGACCGCGTCTGGCACCAGGCACTGCTGTTGAAGATGCGGAGACTCCACTTCCCGACGTGGATCATCGAGGTGATCCGCTCCTACCTAAGAGACAGGACCTTCGTCGTTTCCTGGTCTGACTCGTTCTCTGGGGTGCACCGGATCTCCGCTGGTGTCCCCCAGGGTTCGGTTCTCGGGCCAGTATTATTCAACATCTTCTCCCATGACATTCCCAGGAGTCATGGGAGGCACGAGGTCCTGTCACTATACGCGGACGACGCGGCGCTCCTGTGCAGCTCCCGGCGAATATCTTTCGCCGTGGAGAGGCTGCAGATCGTCGTCGACGAGCTACTTTCGTGGTATCGTCGCTGGCGGTTTGCAGTCAATGCCGGGAAAACGAAGGCAATCGTCTTCCATACCGGCAGAGGAGCGCCGACAGAAGAGGAGCTGTCGGTGAATGGAGTCACCCTTCCGTGGGAATCCGAGGTTCTCTACCTCGGAGTGCTGATGGACCGGAAACTCCTTTGGAACGCCCAAGCGCGACGTGTCCGAGGGAAGGCCTTCGCGGCGCTTAACCGGCTTCGGCCGATTATTCGTCCGGGGGTCCTGAGCTCGGAAACGAAGCGTCGACTGTACCGAGCGTGCGTGTTGCCTGTCATCACGTACGCAGCGCCGGTATGGTCAGGAGTGCCGAAGTCTACCCTCGCTCTCATCCAAGTGGTGCAGAACTCTGCGCTACGGTGCATCTTGGGATGCGGGCGCTACGCCCGCGTGGAAGAGATGCACCAGGACGGGAACATGGAACCTCTGAACGTCCTTCTTCCGGAGCTGTCTCGAAGATTCTTCGAGAGGGCTGCGGATTCAGACGTCGCCACCATCCGACGCCTCGGAGAGATCCAGGTTTCAACGTGGGACCGCTATAAGCGCCCCATTGCGAGCATGGATCGCCAAGATGCCCTCCCAGCGAAGAAGAGGCCCAGGCTTCAGTAGCAGGGATCGCCAGAACGCCGTGACAACGCAGAAGACGACGCCCTGCCTTAGAAGCCTAGGCGGCTGGAAAGGCAACACAGTGGAGCCCCGACCGGAGTAACGGGGGTCCGTCCACGAGAATTGGCCGAACAGACAGAACGGGGTGGGAGTCCCAAGGGAGCCAGCGCAGTGAGAAGATCCTCGCTCTCCCAAAGCTACCTGTTGGCGCAGTGAGGATATCCTCGCCTTAGGTGCACTCTCCCTCTCCCCCCCCCCAAACGCTACCTGGTGGCGCAGCGAGGAAATCCTCGCCCCCAGGCTTTTCGCTCACCAGGACCAAAGCAACCGGACGGATGCCGCGTCCACCGCGCCGCCTCCCAGCGCCAACCGAGCTCGACGCCGCACGAAGGACCGACCCGCCGCTCCGACACTCGACCACCAGCACCTCCGACGACAACCCCGGGATCATCGCCGACCCGCGAGGACTACCGGACCTGGTTGGCCGAGGCCGCCCTTCCTACGTGGCCGGTGCTGAGTCTCCTGACGCCGCCCACCCCGCAGTACCGCCTCCGGCCCCTGGACTCTCCAAGGACGCCCTACGCAGAGGTGCCGAGGCTGCCCCTATTTGGCTCGCCGGACCGTCGGGCTCCCGCGACCAGCCAGAAGCCGGACAGGACCCCGGCCGCCATCCAGCTGCTGGAGCTGCACCGGACTCCACGCGCCCTTCAGGCAAACGACACTCGACCTTCTCCCTGGGAGAAAGTCCCCTTTACTGTAATCCTGTACTGGACGGAATAAACGCCCTTCGGGGTAATCAACGGAACGGCAGGGAAGTTTATTTTCTCCAGCAACCCCAGCCCTTGCCTGGGCAGAATGCTCACTCGCTCTCGCGTTTCGGGGCGGGTCGCACAGCCAACCCCGGACGCCAGCGACGCGACAATATATATATATATATATATATATATATATATATATATATATATATATATATATATATATATATATATATATATATATATATATATATATATTTTTTACTTGTTCCAGCATTAGGAAAATGCAGTTGTGTGCGAGGTAAAGTGAGCATTTAATAATTAAGTTTGTAATTTTAAAACTTTGATGAGAGAAGTTTTATGCTTAGCAAATGTTACTTTGGATATTTTTTCATTGAGAACTAGATTATTATCATGCGCCCATTTAATAATATTATTCAAGTCCTGTTTCATGCTCTGAATAGCTGTTTTCAGTTCCCTATGTTTTGATAGGGGTGCAGCGCTCATTGTAAAATGTCAACTCACAGATATAGCAGCACTGGAATATGCCATTTATCATATTATTATTTAGGTAATCTACCGGTTGAGGTAGGTTTTGGATAGACATAATTACTAATTAAATAATTTGTGACCCCTAGCAAAACACAACATCCTATCCTACATCAGGTCCCTCTTCATCTCTGAGTACTTTCTTCCTCCCTTCATCCCATCCAACATCCATATCCTGTTCCTTCCCTTTCCATGTTTGCCTAAAATTCTCCCCTCTATTACAGTCTTCAACATCTCACTAACCATCAACACGCCCCAGGACCATTTTTCCTGCCTCCATAGGATTTCTCCCAACAAACCCCTCTCTTCCCCGCTATACCAAGGACTTCCTCATTTGTTTTCTTCTCTATCCATCTCTGGGGGCGCTGTTTGTGGAGGCTCATGGTACTCTGCCGGCAAGACCTCGGTTTGCAATTTGGGCTGTTGAAGCGGCGCAAACCGTCATAACCTTCTTTTTCTCTGGGTCTGGAGGCGGGGGAGTCTTGCTTTGCTTGCGTTTCCTAGAGGTAACTAGGATAAACTCCGTATCCTCCTCTTGCTGGAGGTCTGTTGTTTCTGACCTAGGAACTCGTTGAATTGGCGTAGCCGTAATTGTGCCGGTTTTCTTTGCCGATTTCGGAGCGGCGGATTTTTTAGTCGCTGATGTCGTCGGCGACCGTACCAATGCCTCAAATCTCTGATCATGAAGGACGTGGCGAGGGATCTGAACTGTAAAGAGTTCCTACTGCGAAGCGGTGCTTGATGGTGGAATTAGAGCAAGCAGCGATTTTAGCGCGGCGTCCGGGTTTGTATGCGAAGAAATAGTGTCATCGCCGCGATCGCCGTTGGTGGCGTGAGTTTCTGACTCCATTTTCTCTTTAGTTTTTTCTTCTGGGTGACCAGTTTGGTACGGTGGATGTCTTGACGACACTCTTCCCAAGGCACCGAAGTGGGGAAGAAAACGGGATGTTTGAATTTCCCTCCAGCCGCGCAGGAGTTACGCTTCCCCTCTGGCAGAGGAGGTGGCGCTGAGGTAAAGAAGCGAGATGGAGTTTGGAGGAAAGGCAGCGGCGCAGGTTCGTTGTTTTGCCGCTAGGCTGCGAAACAGTCTAAATATTTAAAAATGTTTATATCACTTGGACCATGCAAGGATACACGATTTTTGGAGCCGGAATTGCGGCTATTTGAAGGAAGAGGGGGGGGGGCTGATCCAATGCCGGTTTTCTAAAATCTGAGTAAAATGAAGTGATTTCCAACTCTTTTTGTAATTCTTACAGCAAGAAAAAAGGACTGTGGGAGTTTAAGGTAGTGTATACCGCAGGAAACTGGTCTTATGCTGACAGCATAAAGATTGGGAGAGCCTGGGATGGAAGGGGAAAACAAAACACAGAAAAGTCAGAGCAGGCAATACTGTAAAGAGCACTACACTATTTAATAGCACCTAATGAGGTCATGCGGTTTTGGCAACAACACACACGAAGTAAGTGGAAGTATATGCATTTGAGTAGGACTATTTCCTAGACGCTGAGGGTAGCCAAATGGAATTTCACCTACCCATAACCCTGAAGTTGCTACCCGTATCGTCCGTGGGAAGAAGGAGTCATCGAGTGTCCTTGGTGGTGTCCTAACACCCCCGCCACACGCCCTTGCGGCGGCTTGCGGGGTATAAAGTAGATGTAGATTGAGTCTGCTAGTTCTGGAATATATTTCCCGTATTTTATATTCATGATCAAAGCGACCAATGTCTGTTGGAGTGCAAATAATTTGCGAGACCTCGGTGCTGAAATATGACGGGTCTGAATTTATTTAGTAAGTTCAACCTAGCATTGAATGGTCTTTCTTTTAATGATTCCCACCCCAACTCCATAAGTAGTTTAGTGACGTTATTTGTGTTATCGTAACCAGTTAAACGAAACCGGCTGCCCGGCGTTGAACCTTCTCAATTTCCCTAATGAGGCCTTTTTCGCTGGGATCCCAGAAAATTACCGTTGAGGTTTCTGTTGGTTGCCTTTCACTTCTCCCTGCCACACCAACGTACGCCCAACGTATGTGCTAAGCTTCCCCTTCACTTCTCCCCTCCCCTCTCTTTGCACAGGTATTTTCGGGATTCATCTACATCTACATCTACTTAATACCCCGCAAGCCGCCGCAAGGGCGTGTGGCGGGAGGTGTTAGGACACCACCCGTAATTTAGAAAAGAAAAAAAACCGCATGCTAGAACCACAAATTCATACATCCATAAAAAAAACATGGCATACATTCATGCAAGAACACTTACACCCCAAACACATGCAAACACTCTAACTACATCTTACATACACATGCAACTAATAGTATACCTAACAGCTTTGCAGTGTTTAACTTTGCTCCGACTTGTAAATTCAATGTTTTTAATACTTCTAAAGTGACTTCGGTTTCTTACTATTATGATTTCTGGTTGTTCGGGGAAAGAATGAGTATTTGTACCTATCTGTCCTGGAATCTATCTCTCTTAGTTTATATTTGTGGTCTGATCTACCTAAGTAGTGTGGGGCCATTATAACTTCTTCAGTGTCATAGTTAAACTCGATTGTTCTGAACCTTTCTAAAAGTCTAAGCCTCGCTTGCTCTCTCCGCATTTAAATGTGGTTCCCAGCCTAAATCACAACACCTAATAACAACAATCCTAAATAACACCTCTTTTTAACTTTTTCATTGCATTTCCCCACCACCCGTTTTATGAAGCCAAGTTTCTTTAACACGGATATATCCCCGAAATATCCGATCTCATAAGAACCATGTCAGAGTTCGGGACAATGATGCTGCTACAAATGAAAATGCTACAGGATATGATGACAAAAATAAGCAGCATACATCTACATAAAAAAGCATAATACTAACAAGCATCAACTATCATGGAAAATAAAAATAAAGCAAAGCAAAAATTGGTCATTTACCTGTAGAATGCAAACTGAGGGCTAGAGCATAAAACGCCAGAGCGTCTTCAATTCCTCAGAAGGAACAAGGTGGACATATGTCTTCTATCAGAGACGCATCTAAAAACTGACGCTAGCTGGGAACTCCCAGGCTATAAAATAAGACGGAACGACAGGGCTCTTACACATGGACAAAACGCTGCCGGAGGCGTAGCAATCACAGTAAGAGACGAGCTGACTACTACAGAATTGCCGATTTTAATCTTTAACAACCTATAAAGCATAGGGGTAGACATTTTAATGGACAAAGGGAAGATAAAAATATACTCCTGCTCTCTCCCACCCAAAAAAAAATATGGAAAAAGCAGAATTTGACGCCCTCATGAACTCTGAGGGACCAAAAATTATTGGTGGCGATTTGAACGCTAAATATTATGACTGGAACTGCCCGACCAAGAACGAAAACGGGAAGCTTATCAAAAAATGGACAAACGGTCTTAGAGCTAAAATAATAGCCCCAAATGAACCGACGAGGGTATATGACAAGAATGTCATCAATTTCGCAATACTTAAAAATATAAGGAGCCCAACGAAAGCCATCGCCCATATAAACCTAGCAAGCGACCACTACCCTGTATTAATAAGCATGGGGACTAAACCAATAACAAACCTGGACAGGACTAAACGACCCTCTTACGGGCTAGCAAACTGGCAACTCTTCCGGGAAGCTATCGTAGACAGCCTAGAAAGAAGGAGCCGCAGCCTGGACACAACTGAGATGATAGATGAGATGGTAGAAGTGCTATTAAGGAAGGCATAGAAAAAGGAATACCGGTGGCAAAGAAACAGCCGTATGACCATCTCAAGCTAAGCGACGAGGTAAAAATCCTCATTAAAGAAAGAAATGCGCATCGAAGATCATACTATAGCCTAGGCACTCGAGCACTTACAAATAGGGTCAAAGATCATAACAAAAAAATCAGGATCTCGAAAGAGGAATCAAGGACTGCTAAATTTAATCAGCAACTAGCAGAACTAAATAAAAGCAATCACTCTGTCTGGAAACTAATAAAGAAACTGCGGAAATCGCAACCCAGTGACCCAAGTATAACAACAAAAACGGAGACCCTGACGAGGTCCCTGGAGAAGGCGAAACATATGGCCAAATTTTATGAAAAGATTTTTACGACCAACCACCCGGGGGCCGAAAAAAATGAAATTAAACAACAAAAGGAAAATGACGTCGGGTCACCGGAGGGGCTACTAATAATCACACTAGAAGATGTTATTGAACCAATAGCCAAACTTCCAAATAAGAAATCCCCGGGAGAGGACAACATCACAAATGAATTAATAAAAAGACTTCCGGAAGATGCTGATGAATATTTAGTAAAAAATTTTAACGCGCCAAACTCCCTAGGTTATTATCCGAAAAATTGGAAGGAGGCTTTAATTAAGCCTATCCCCAATAAAGGGGGGAAAACAATTAAAGAGGAAAATCTGAGACCAATATCCCTCCTCTCAAGCTTGGGTAAGCTTTTCGAAAGGATTGTAGCACCGCATATCAAGAGACACGCGGAGCTTAATGAAGTCATAACCGCAAGAACAGTTCGGATTCCGCCAGGGATACTCATCTGAAAAACAATATCATAGAGTTACAGTCTTCTACATCTACATCTACTTAATACCCCGCAAGCCGCCGCAAGGGCGTGTGGCGGGGGTGTTAGGACACCACCCGTAATTTAGAAAAGAAAAAGAAAAAAAAACCGCATGCAATAACCACAAATTCATACATCCACAAAAAAAACATGGCATACATTCATGCAAGAACACTTACACCCCAAACACATGCAAACACTCTAACTACATCTTACATACACATGCAACTAATAGTATACCTAACAGCTTTGCAGTGTTTAACTTTGCTCCGACTTGTAAATTCAATGTTTTTAATATTTCCAAACTGACTTCGGTTTCTTACTATTATGATTTCTGGTTGTTCGGGAAAAAAATGAGTATTTGTACCTATCTGTCCTGGAATCTATCTCTCTTAGTTTATATTTGTGGTCTGATCTACCTAAGTAGTGTGGGGCCATTATAACTTCTTCAGTGTCATAGTTAAACTCGTTTGTTCTGAACCTTTCTAAAAGTCTAAGCCTCGCTTGTTCTCTCCGCACTTCAAGTGCTTCCCAGCCTAAATCCCCTAAGAGACCTGTCACACTTGTGTGTTCTTATCATAACAATTTTTAACGAATCTAGCGGATTTTCTCTGGACTTAATCTAATTCTTTTTGCCAAATTTTCTCCCAAGGATCCCAAATGCTTGCGGCATATTCCAAATGAGGTCTAACTAGAGCAAAATAACACCTCTTTTTAACTTTTTCATTACATTTCCCCACCATCAGTTTTTTGAAGCCAAGTTTCTTTAAAGCTGATCCGCATATTGCCCTGATATGTGCTCCCCATGAAAGGCTGGGTGTTAGAACAACCCCCAAATATTTAACTTGATTGGCCGTGGTCAGTACTGAACCCTCTAAATTGTAGTTTATATCCTGTTCCTCGCTTCCTTTGTTCCAAAATTTCAAACTGCGCATTTTTCTATATTAAGTGTCAATCCCCATTTATTGCACCATTCCGAGATATTGTCTTAGTCTCTAGAGAGTAGCTCGCGATCTAGTTAGCTCCTTATTTCCCTGTATACCACCGTGTTGTCAGCAAATAACCTCAGATTGCTACCAACGTGTGTGCTTAAGTCATTAATGTATATTAAGAACAGAAAAGGCCCTATTACACTTCCCTGGGGGACGCCCGAAGTTACATATCTATCCGTTGAGCACAACCCATCTATGACTTCTATTTTTTTGCGATTTGACAAGAAGTCTCTGATCCAATTAATTATTTTCTCATTGATTCCATAGTATTTAAGTTTATGCAACAGTTTATTGTGTAGGACTTTGCCGAAGGCTTTTTTTAAATCCAGGAATACTGCATCGACTTGTGTGTTGTTTTCTCTCGAACTAAGTATATCGTGAATGAAGACACCTGGTTGTGTTTCGCAAGATCTGCTTTTCCTAAATCTGTGCTGGTTGTATATTAGTATTTTCCTACTATCAAGAAATCTCATAATATTAGTGACAATAATGTGTTCCAATATTTTACAAGAGATCGATGTAAAATAAATGGGTCGGTAATTGGTTGGTTTATCCCTATCGCCGCCTTTATAGATGGGAGTTATATGGGCTAGCTTCCAGTCGCGAGGCACTGAGCCTTCTTCTATCGATTTTAGAAAAACAATATGTAAAAACGGGGCAATGTCTTCAGCTAATTCCTTGAATATTCTAGCAGGTGTTTCTTCCGGACCAGGTGCCTTGTGTGCTTTGATACTACGGAGCAGATGTACTGTTCCTGCTTGGTGAGTGTAATATCGCTCATGTGTTCCCCGGGTGGGTGTGGAGGATCATTTGGTGCGTTTGTGTTTTTGTTGTAGACACTGGAAAAAATGGTTTAAAATATTTGCCTTTTTCACGCTATCTGCAATGATTTCTCCATTTTCAGTCTTCAAAGAGTGAACAGTTTGACGTTTACCCTGTATTTCCCTAACGTAGGACCAGAATGACTTTGAATTTTCCTCAAGGTATTCGCTTAGCATTTTAGATTTAAAAGAGTGAAGTGCTGTGCGCATAATACTTTCGGTCTTACTACGATATTCTTTTAGTTTCTGTTGGCATTTATTCATATAAACTATATCGTCACTTTTTAAACTCTTTCTGAAATTCGACTGAAGCTTTCTTTGCCTTCTTAATGCCGATCTGACTTCCCCGTTGTACCATCTAGGTTCCTTACTGTCGCATTTGAGTTTGGACGGGATGCACGTCTTCGTTCCTTCGCATAAAATATTTAAGAAATAATTCCGAAGAAAGTGTTCTCTGTATTGGTTGTCAATGTTTTTGTTTTGTATTCTAATGTAAAATTCTAATTGTAATTTTATTTTTAAATATTCTCGTAGTCCGTTAAAATTTGCCTTGTTGTATAGGTATATTTTACGCTTTTCTTTGTTTATTTTGACGAACTTAGTTTTTAACTCTACAAAAATAGCCTTATGGTCACTGATTCCGTCTCTTATTTCAATGATTTGGGGCATAGAAGTCGCAAATATGTCTAGTATGCTTTGGCCCCGTGTTGGTGATTTAACAATTTGTTCTAAGGAGTGTTTTGTGAATATATGAAGGAGTTCTTGGCATGAATCTCTGTTTTTGGCAGATTTTCCTACGCAGTACGTGTCTCAGTCAATTGACGGTAGATGTGTTTCACCAGCGATTATAATAATACTGTTGTTATGTCTTCTGCTGAGGGTGGATATTTGTTCGTCGAGCTTGTATAGGACATCTGGGTTAGAATCTGGGGGTCTATAAAATGAACACACGAACAGGCTACTCCTTTGTTTCATATATGCATTGACTCTGTAAATTGAATGCGTCTGTTCCTCAGTGAGACAGCTGCAATGGCGTCTGACCCCAGTGGGGCGGCCAGTAAGTGATGGTGTCACGTTAAAAACACTATTGAGGAAGGCAACGGGATACCACCTCAATTATCATTCCCAAGATTAACATGATGGACTATACAGAGATTTTGAGTCCTGGCAACCACTACGGGGGTCGGCCCAATCGGCCGTGTGTCGTGCCCGGCAGCGGGGGAGGCAAGGCTTCCGCGGTCGTCATCCGACGAAACCCTAACAAGGAAACACCAGCAGCAGCAGGAAAGAAGACGCATGAGAAGAAGACCACATTAGTTAGAATAGGAACGTGGAATGTTTGGACAATGATGACGGCAAGGAAATTGGACAACGTTAAGCGAGAGATGGAAAGGGGAAATATAGATATTTTAGGTCTATGCGAGGTGAGATGGAAAGATAGCGGGGATTACTGGAGTGATAATTATAGAATAATAAACAGCGGTGGGGACGAAAGCCAACGAGGGGTTGCCATAGAATTGAATAAAGAGGTAGGAAGAAGCGTAGTCGACATAGAGCAGGTAACGGATAGAATACTACTAGTGGAGATAAAAGCAGAACCGACGAACTTGGTTATTATTCAGGTATACATGCCACCGAGCAACCATAAGGAAGAAGAGGTCGATAGGATATACTATCAGTTAGAGGACATGGTCGCGTGTTCCTGCGGGGAAATATTTGATAGTGATGGGGTATTGGAATGCGACGGTAGGTGAAGGAAGAGATGGTGACGAGGTCGGGGACTACGGTTTAGGCACGAGGAATGACCGCGAGGAGAAAGCAGTTGAGTCCTGCAGGAGACAGGGGTTAGTCATCACCAACACTTGGTTTAGGTACCACAAAAGACGCAGGTATACATGGAAGATGCCAGGTGAATCAGAACGGTATTAGCTAGATTATATCCTGGTTAGACACAGGTTTAGGAACAGTGTGATAAATTCGCACAGCTTCCCGGGAGCGGATGCGGACTCTGACCACAATTTAGTTGTTATGAAATGTAGCGTACGTTTCAAAAAGATAAGGCAGGGGCGGCGAGTTAGAAAATGGAATGTAGAAGCATTAAATGGGTTGAAAAGGAAGGAATACAAACAGGCGGTAGAGAAAATCATGGAGGATGGTAAAGGGCTTATAACTATCGAAGAAAAATGGGAAATGATCAAAAAAGGGTTGTCTAAAGCCGCAAAAGACACTATTGGAACCGTTAACACTAAAATGAATAGGAATCAATGGATCACGGAAGAGATGATTACAAAGATGGATGAGCGGCGAAAATGGAAGAATGTGCTTATAGAATTATGCAAAATGAAGTACAAAGAATTGAACAATAAATTGAGGCGGGCAACAAATAAAGCAAAAGAAGCATGGTGGAAGACGCAGTGCGAGGATATGGAGAGTCTGCAGAGATAGGGTGAAATCGGTGCGCAGTACAGCAAAGTTAAATCTTTATCGGGAAGTAAGAAAGGGAGATCAACAATAGCAGTTAGAGATAAGGTGGGTAAGGTAAAAGTTGACGCAGGAAAGATCCAAGAGAGATGGAACAAATATATAGAAGAACTGTATAGTAAAGAGCTTAGACCAGAAAGTTAGACATAGAAAAGGAACATGACGTAGAGGAAGATAGATTAGGTCCAGGCATACTAGACAATGAGATAGAAAGGGCATTAAGGGAGATGAAACTAAATAAGGCTGTGTGGGTGGATAACATTCCTGCGGAACTTATAAAATGCTTAGGAAAATGTGGGAGAAAGAGGCTATATGGGCTTATCCGTAGTATTTATGAGGAAGGAATCTGGCCGGAAGACTTTGTGAGATCAGTATTAGTTCCTATTCCGAAAAAGGTGAAGGCCACGTCATGTGAGGACTACAGGAATATTAGTTTGATATCCCACGCAGCTAAAGTTGTTCTTAGGATCATAAACAAAAGGATAGAGAGTAGCGAAAATGATTACTTAGGGGATGATCAGTGTGGGATTAGGAAGGGGAGAGGTACGCGTGATGCCACATCAGTAATGAGATTATTAATCGAGAGGAATATAGAACACAACCAGGAGGTATTTGCCTGTTTCGTAGATTTCGAAAAACCGTTCGATAGGGTGAATTGGGAAAAACTAATGAGTATTCTGCAGAAAAAAGGAATAGATTGGAGGGAAAGGAGGCTAATCCGCAACCTATACATGTCTCAGACTGCTCAGGTGCGAGTGGGAAACGGAGAGTCCGGTTTGCCAGTGTTAGGAAGAGGTGTAAGGTAGGGTTGCCCATTATCACCGTTGCTGTTCAACCTGTATGCATAGGAAATAATTAAAGAGGCATGGGAAGGACTCGAGGTAGGAATGAAGGTGGGCGGGGAATTCGTAAAATCAGTTAGGTTTGCTGATGACCAGGCTTTAGTTTGTCAGTCAGCCAAGGGGCTGCAAGCATTGCTTAGTGAATTGGAAATTCAGTGCGACAGATATGGGATGAGAATCAATATTAATAGAACAAAGGTTATGCGATTTTCTAGAAAGAAAAAGGCTAAGCTAAACATTAAAATAGGAGGATAAAACTAGAGCAGGTAGAACTGTTTACGTATCTCGGTAGTGTTTTGGACCAATACGGTCGAAGTAGTAGGGACGTAAGGAGAAGAATTGCGCTAGGAAAAGAGGCTTTCACAAGGAGGAGGGAGTTGATGACGGGGACGTTGAGTAAGGACGTTAAGAAAACACTCGTAAAAACTTTGATATGCAGCGTAGCTATGTACGGCGCGGAAACGTGGTCATTGAAGCAGGAGGATAGACGTGGACTGGAGGCTTTTGAAATGTGGGTGTGGAGAAGAATGGAGAAGGTGAAATGGATAGAGAAGAAAACAAATGAAGAAGTACTTGGTATGGTGGACGAAGAGAGGGGTTTGTTGAGAGCAATCCTATGGAGGCAGGAAAAGTGGCTGAAGGGGGTTTTGACCGGCAGTGGGATGTTGAAGACTGTGATAGAGGGGAGAATGTTAGGCAAACGAGGAAAGGGAAGGAACAGGATAGGGATGTTGGACGGGATGAAGGGAGGAAGAAAGTACTCAGAGATGAAGAGGGACTTCATGTTAAGTAGGATGTTGTGTTTTGCTAGGGGTCACAAATTATTTAATTAGTAATTATGTGCATCCAAAAACCTACCTTAACCGGTAGATTACCTAATAATAATTGGATGGGAGGTACCATATAACATACACGGCTTTAGTCATATATAGTCATTTACCGATATCTTAAGGCCAGTAAAGGAAAATGGGAAATTCTCGGTAAATGGAAAAACGTTACAAAACCAAAATAGCCTCCATATTTACCCACGAAATCGCATTTAACGCAAGCAATAATAATTCATAAAGGTTTTCAATTTTCTCTCTTGAAATTAGTGAATAGTAAATAGTAAATAGTAAAAAAATATTGTCGACTGAAGTCCGATTTATAACAATACGCACGCCTGTGGTACTTATTAATGGATATTTTCTTTCATCTAACGACATAAGAGGAGTTTATAAGTTATCAGTAAGGTTAAGGTTAGCAGGTTAGGTTAGGTTAGGTCAGTAAGGTTTTTAAGGTTATCAGTTTTATCAACATAATAGGTAATGAAAAAATATTACTGGACTGGACTCACACAGTAAAAGCGATACATGCTTCGGGAGCACTATTGAATTAAGAGAAAAGAAACTAGAGGAATCCGTAAACTCAAAAAATCTATATTAGTTCCATCGGCTTTATTGATATCTTCACCCTTCTCGAGCTACCAACTGTCATTTCTCAAAAAGGATTAACTACGAGGGTGATCCGGAAAGTAGTACCCGTTCGTGCCGCATGAAGTGCTGACGAC